>NC_139480.1:25014702-26214702 GCF_008360975.1 Lichenostomus cassidix | reverse complement strand
TTTAAGGTAGTATTGTTATGCTCACCATCATCAACGATTTCATGCAGGGTACTCTACCAAAATGTTTTTTGAGAGAGATGAAACACATCAGATATTTGGCTCCTTCTTGCATACACAGATTATACAAATATCCTACCCTTGTCTCCTTTTTTTCCACCAGATAACTTTATTTTTCAACTCTTATTTTTCCACGTCTTTAAGCAATATAATCACTTTACCTTTTATTTTCCTGTAATGTTGACACAGAGAGCAGAAATATTCCTAATGAAAATGAGTACTTCCCACTACAGTAAAAAGCATGTAAAATGCCATCTCTTTCCCAAGGAACCATCATGGCCACAATGAAACTAGGCTTATTGTTATTGGCCATGAGACAGTGATTAGCCATGAACCAAGAGAACGACAGCTAAGTGTATCAGCTCTTCAGTTCATGAATGCCAAAAATAAAAAAATTATCGTCAGAAAATAAAAAAAAGGCCAATAAAAATTATTTCCAACATTAAAAAAATCCACAAAAGCAAGTTTTCTGACAAGGTAAGTTTCAAAAACTGAATGCAACATGATATATAAGTAGAAATCAAATTCAGTAAGTCTAAAGTACAATGAGAGCAGAAACCTCGACATTCTATTGCAAGAGATACATAGCAAAAGATCAATGTTTTCTTAAAAATTTATGATAAAACAGCAAAATAAATACATCGCTGGATAAAATCTGTAAGATAGTAAGGTTCAAAATATCAGAGACAGAGTTTCCAATCTTCCTGAAATGAACACTTGACTGAAATCATTAACAACTCTGCATGAATTTTGTTAGTGCACTTTTCATTTCTGTTAGGAGAAAATAAATTTTTACAGCCTATCATTTGTTATTTAAAACTCTGTAAATCATAAAAGTTTAAAGAGGAAAGGGTTTCTAATTGGGAAATACAGCAAGCTGAGGTTTTTAAAGGAAAAAACTTTCAAAAATTTTACCGGCAACATAAATTGAGGTGGAAATTTTTAGCTACTGACTCGCGTGACCCATCTCTAAACTGCAGAATGTATTCTCTAGAAGAAAGATTAAATACTAATCCAAGTTAATCACAGAAGGAGAATGAGCAATATTTTGTGGATGTTAATCCATTGCATTTCTTGTAATTTATATCCAAAATCTCCAGCAAGAAATCCAGTATCAACTACAGTAAGACCTATTGTCACTAGACTTATATGTACCAATGTCTAGCAGAGCTATGGCTTAAAATTCAAACCTAAAAGTATATCCAGCTGAAGATTTCACTGCAAAATTAAAATAATTTCCTACTGTGTTTGAAAAGCCTAAAGAGAAACGTGTATGTGCAGGAAACTCCATATTCTCTGCAAGCACCAATCCTCCTTCAGACACACACATTTGCATATGTGAATGTAAAGTGCCAAAATCTCATCCATTTGAACTTGTACTGTGATTTCAAGAACAGGCTAATCTATCACCCAACACTGCATCAAATGAAGACAGTATTCCTCTCATCCTGTGACCCTTTGCCATCACCTTTTTATCTTGAACATCCCATTTCCACCTCTGACAGAGCATTTGTAGAGCTCCCCAAAACCTGAATTGATCTGGTTTACAATGCTGTCAGAAAACAAACAAAACCAACAAAGAACACTAACTAAACAGAACAAAACATTCCAAATGGCTGCCAGTTAAGCAGTTCAGTATGATTTACTGGGTGATTTCATGGAAAGTGAGCCAAGGAGGATGCCTCTTGCAACTGCAATGTTGAATGTTTGGGAAACGGCTGTTTTATGTGTAACATGCAACAGAGCTGACTCTTCTGGAAAGTACTGATCTCCTGCACAGTTATGGCATGACAGTGCATCATGTGCTAGCAGTTCCTGCTTGACTCACCACATCCTACATAAATATATGAAGTTATTGAAACAGAAAGAAAAAATTATTCTGAATAAAAAATGTTTAAGGGTAAGCGGATGAATTTTAGGGGATTTTAACTGAAAAAAATACGTAGATAGTTTGGGGAAAAAAAACAACTATCCCACACATTTATACCCACATTTATACAAGAAAGTACTAGGAAGAGCGCAAATTAGGGAGGTTGGTTTTATTCATATTGTAAATATCTCACTTTGAAAAATGGTATGGATGCCTTGCAGATAAAGTGAGAAAACTGAAGGCTATGTAGTTTTCTCCACCCTCAATATATGAAAGCAAAAATAAAAAAATAGTGAAGAATATACTATGAGTTCTCACACCGAAATTAAAATCCTGGTCAACCCTGGGACCATGTTTAGGACACAAAAATGCACAAAATATTAGAAACACGTATTTTGCCCATCACTTAACAGTCATTACATCTGATACAATTCTCATTCCTTTGCACTTCACATTCTGAAGCATTATTCTTTTGTTGCTCTTGAGCTCTATTGATATAAATGAAAATTGTTTGATTAAGTAACCACAGATGTTCTCTCTTTAACTTCTTGTCTGGCCATTTTGGATTACAGCTGCGTAAGTGGGAAGTGTCACAGAAAACTCAAACAATCCCTCTTGAAATAAAGCTGTCAGAATACATTTAAGTTAGCTACTTTTGCAATACTCGTATTAGAGTAGAAGGTTCAATGTCCTCTTTCAAGCACCAATTCAATTACCTACTACATGACTTTGCAACAAAAGAATAACGACGTTTGGCACAGGCATTTTTTGAGAGAAGGACTAGGACACTTCAATTCTGAATTCAGAAAGGTATTTTCAGCTGTTAACATATAAGCATCCATTTACTTTCTAGCCTCTACTGATGGTTTCGACTGGATCTCTGCTGTACATCAAAGGACTTTAAACAACTAACATCCTAGATACACTCAAGTAGGCACTTAAACATAACCATCAATCTTTGAATATAATTCTAACCTTTAATTACTGAACAAAACTAGGTCTTGCCTAAACTATAAATGATTGCCAGCAGAGAACAGACTTTTTTAAAAAGTAAAAAATTTGCAGACACAAACTTGCAGCTACATTTTCTAATACATTCCAACACCAGTGGTAACTCTGAGATAAAATCCTTAACAGAACTTGATGGTTTCCTTGAAGTTACTGCAGGAATTTCCTAAGATGCAAAAGATGGACTACCACCAGAAAAGTCTGATTTTTCTAACTTTAATTAGTTCTCTTGACTCTCATTGTCACTCTCACAGTATAACAGATACTTCAGTGAATTCATCTGAAAGATTAAATCAACCCACCATGGAAATCAGAGAAGCCTAGAGACCAGTTCTGGAAGCAACATGCATAACAATTTTATTTTAGCAGCAGATACAATTAACAATATTGCGGGGACAAGTATTCAGAATATAAAGAAACAAACCCATGAAATTATAAAAGCTGACATTTCTCTCATAGTAAAGCAGATGACGATTTAAAAAAAAAAACAAAAAAAAACCACATTTGAGGAAAGCTTTGTAAGGAGGTAGGCCACTTCTACCTATTTGTTGTACTATACATTGCCGAAGTAGGCTTCTTTGTAATTAGTCTTCAAAAAAACACTTGGATTTGTCCCCTATATTCCTGCATCATTAATTCAATTATTACCTTAAACTTGTGTCACATTAAAATGATGTTACCATATAGAAGTATGAAATGACTGTAATGAATCTTGTATAAATTTTTGCCATATATCCAGCTCAGAAAACTCCTGCATCGTCTCTAAAGCCCATGCTTGCTTTCCCATGAAGAAATTATGTTCTAAAAATATCTTTCAAGAGATCTTTCTCTATTAATACATTTACTTCTTAAAAGAAAATAAGAAAACTGTTTTGCTAACTCCAAGCTTTATTTTTGCTAACTCTGTCTTACTTCACACTAAGGAAAATATTTTTAGGTTTTTCACCCAACAATCTTACATGCACAAATACGAAAGTTCAATATTGACAATATTTAAAGTGCTGGGTCAACTCGCAAGACGGCTATAGAAAGGTTCTCTTAATATTAATAGAAAAGTTTAAACAGCTGAGAGTTAGGGTCAAAATTAATGCAGATATCAATGTTTATAGCATTCTGACACAGACAAGCCAACAGCCAAACTATTTAACTAATAAGGAAGTGAAAAAATTATCTTTTAAAGTCTTCAGTTCAAATAAACTTCCAGGCACTAGTCTGCATATATCCCAGCACTAGTGTTGCCTACACTGGTTCTTCTCACCCTCCATGATTTTCAGCAATAGGAACAACAATATAGAGCATGGAAGCCTGGCCAATAAAAGGAAGGTGGGTGAGCTCTGGAGAGTATCTTTGATATCATGGATAGCCAGTAAAAGGTCATTAATTACAGTGATTTTAATGCCACAGGAGTAATTTTTTAGGAAACAAAAGTCATAGCATTATCACAAAATCAACTAGGTTGGAAAAGACCTTTGAGATCATCAAGTCCAACCTATGACTTAACACCACCTTGTCAACCAAACCATGGCACTGAGTGCCACATCCAGTCTTTCCTTGAATCTTCCGGCTACAGTGACTCCACCATCTCCCTGAGCAGCCCATTCCAATGCCCAATCACCCTTTCTGTGGAGAACTTCTTCCAGCCTAAACCTCCCCTGGCATAGCTTAAGACCATGTCCTCTTGTCCTGTTGCTGGTTGCTTGGGAGAAGAGACCAAGCCCCACCTGGCTACAGCCTTCTCTCAGGCAGTTGTAGAGAGCTATGAGGTCTCCCCTGAGCCTCCTTTCTTCCAGGAAAAACACCCTCAGCTCTCTCAGCCACTCCTCACAGGGCTTGTGCTCCAGACCCTTCACCTTCTCTGGACATGCTCCAGCATCTCAATATCCTTCCTAAACTGGGGGGCCCAGAACTGGACACAGCACTAGAGCTGCAGCCTCACCAGTGCTGAGTCCAGGGGGACAATCACTTCCCTGGTCCTGCTGGCCACACTATTGCTGATCCAACCCAGGATGCCACTGGCCTTCCTGGTCACCTGGGCACACTGCTGGCTCATGTTCACTGGGCTGTCAGTCAGTACCCCCAGGTCCCTTTCTGCCTGGCCACTGCCCAGCCACTCTGTCCCCAGCCTGTTGTGCTGCACGGGGTTGTTGTGGCCAAAGTGCAGGACCTGGCACTTTGAGAAATACTAGTCAGCACCTGCCTCACGCTTGAACAGGTAGAGTTGCAGATTGCTTCATCATTGTCCAGCTTTCAACCTGCACATTATGGCAGAAACGTAATAGGCTTTCTGTTCAATTTTTGGACTAAGCACATAGTCCCCACCAAGCCCTTTTCCTAATGAAATAACTGACGCTGCAGTCCTCAGAGGAAGAAACAACTGAAAAAGTCTTCCTTAGCAGATTCCTGTGAAAGGGTTCTTGGAAAGAAAGATGGCAGACAGAACACATAGCAGCTGAACCTGGAGTTTGCTGTAATAGCAAACTATTAAAATTCCAATAGCAAAATTCCAGTAAGAGAGTAAAGAGAGAAGCTTTAGCATACAAGCAAGAAATTTGTATGTTTCATATATTACTAAAAATCCAAGTTGTTAGAAATTAATTAAAGCCTTTTAATAGAAACTGCTAACCTTTTATAAAATTGAGACTGCTGATGCCCTTCCTCTATGCATAATTATAATGGGGGGGCTGGGGGGAGGGCTGGGGGATGTCCCCAAAATACATATCTTCCAATTAAGTTTTAGAGACTAAAAAGTCTGAGCAAGTCCAAGACCTTATCCCTAAGCCTGTCTTAAATGGGGCACAAGATCCAGATATCTATACACTCTTGCAAAAAGGAAGGAGGAAATTCACAAAGGCAAGCATCACCTTCGAAAATATCAAAGTGTTTGGAAGCTGCAGTCCGAGAATCATAGAATAATCCTGAGTTGGAAGTGACCCACAAGGACCATCGAAGCTCAACTCTTGGCCCTGCACAGAACAGCCTCAACAATCACACCATAAGCCTGAGAGCATTGTCCAAACGCTTCTTGAACTCTGTCAGGCTGGTGCTGTGACCATTCCCTGGGGAGCCTCTTCCAGTGCCCAACAACTCTCTGTATGAAGAACCTTTTCCTGATACCCAATCTAAATCTCCCCTGACACTACATGAATAAATGAGCTAGAGAAATACAGATCTTAGACAACAAAGCACATGAAATTGAGAGGTGAGTGAAAAGGCTTTATAAATTCAAACTCAAGAAACAAGATTACAGACCATGAAAACAAACCACAAAAACAGCTGTAGATAAGTTTTAATACTCTAAATAGAGTCAAAGACTGAAAATGGATGTCACCTGCAGAGTATTCTGCTCTTTATGTTGTTTTTTTCTGAAACTGTCAGAAATAATGAAGCAGGAAACAGTGAAAACATGCAGGATGTCTGACCCTAAATATACACAGTGGGACCAACAGAAGAAGATAGTAGTGAAACATAAAGGAAAACAGTATGCTACGCAAAATACAGTGAAAAGTATGACAGGTCTCAACTGTTCAAATTCCAAGCCCAGGATAGATATGTTAATGAAAAATTTTCCAAGTGTGGGACACTGCAGACAAAAATTACTTAATATTCTATGAAATAATTTGAGGTGTCCTATACCTGATGAGTAAAGGGTTAGCTAAGAATTTCCTGGGTATAAACTTTTATTAGCCCACTTTTGCATTTCTCATTCAAGCAAGGCTTTTGAAAAGTCTATATGTATAACAAATCTAGAGAGTCATGTATATGCTCCTCCCACCAGTTTAATATTCCTTTGTATAAAGCCAAGGCATAGCCTTATGTACTGATTACCTAGTCTTCTCTACATACACCTTAGAAACCATTACAGTAAGCAATGAAAACCTTAATAGAAACTCTGCATTTGGCTTACTCACAATGTATCACTAAGAAACAATCTGTGTAATGGGAAGGGTTTAGTCATTGCCTTCTCCATCAATATAAGTTCCATTCTCATACAGCACCATTACTCTTTTTTTCCCCTCTTTTTATTATGCTTTCTCACCTTTCATTTTTATTGGCCATCTGCTTCTCCTTTCCCTTGCATAACTTCCTATCTTACTTGTTAGCAGTAATACAAGGCAGAAACATATCTTCTTATAGGCCTCTACAAAGACATTAAGCCATTTCAGCATGCAAAAGAAATCAATACTGCAGTAGAAGTAGAATACTGCTCAAACCACAAAGATGAATGAACACAGAAATATTGACAGAAACTAGGAGTCAGCACAACAAGGAACCTCTGCAGCCTTGTTTCATTTTGCCTATTTTTATTATTTGGATTTATTTGGAATATAAAGTCTAGAGATACCAATGAATGGACTATTAATGCTGAAAAACTATTAATGGATCAACTTGTACAGAAATGCATGCATTCTGTCATTCCTTGATCTTCTCAGCTGCTACATCAGGAAACAAAGTATCGATACATGGAAAGGGAAAATGGGGCAGTGGGGAGAAGGGGCAATATAAAAAAAACATCCCTGGGAGCGTCCAAGGTCATGCTGGATGGTGCTTTGAGCAACCTGGTCTAGTGGAAGGTGGCTCTGCCTACTACAGTGAGGCTGGAACTAGGTGATCTCTCCAGTCCGTTCCAATCCAAAACTTTCTATTATTCTAGGATGACCATATAAGCTTGAAATAAAGGAGGAGAAAAAGCATCTCGCTCTGCTCCTTTCCCTCACTTATCTGCCCTATATATGTTCCACAGACTGAACAGACTTGGCCCATTGCACAAAACTCAAACCAATGTATTAACCAAACCCACTAAAGATTGTTTTTATGAAATGGAAATTTTTGCCAACCTGTTAAACCCAATCAGCTAGTATTAAACAGGCTAAATACTTAATCATTAAAAGTAACACAAAACCAGATGATCTGTACACCATTACACTTGTGTGTAAACTGGTATTTAGCTCAAGTCTGTGCAAATATAATGGACAATAAAATTGATCACAACAGACTAAAAAGTTCTGTTGTAGTAATACTGCCAGATGAGGTCATCTGCTGTCTTTAAAAATTTCATCCCTTCTCTTTAAAATTAAATGAGGGCTTAAAGCATTTCTGATTCTATTCTCCCACTTATAATCCCTCATTAGATTTAATTACTTACATTCTACATGGTTATATTACTCCTACAAACAGTCAAGCCTATTTAAAGTTACTGCTCTAGAAATGACTAGAAGCTATGATCCAGGAGAGATGCTTGTTTTTCTTTACTATACACCAGCAATTCAAATGTTCCTTCCTTGTGTATCTTATTATGCATATAAATCAACAAGTCCCTTCAAGTTAATATGTGATTCTTACATCTTCATGATCTTTCCTGAAATGCCTAATCTATTTTACATATAATTGTCTTTGTGGAATTTGCATACAACTGCCTGCTAACAGTCCACTCCTATTTTCCAACTAATAACAGAATTCATTATTTTGTTAAAAAAAAATATTCATGGTGCAATTATTATCCATCAGAATGACTCACAGTTATTCACTGTAAGTTTGACTGCTTGTATGGTATTCTACACATCAAATTCATCATGCTTAACTTCACCAATCTGAAACATAGGTTTGTCTACTCTAATCACCCAGATCCTCTATCCAATTCATCTGAACAGACAAGCATGAAAAGCAGACAATTCATTCCATCTGTATCAGATGTCCTTTAAAGTGGGATATACTGCTCTCTTGGGGTGCCTGCTTGCCCAGTTAATTATAAAGGAAGTCTAAGTGACTATGCTCTATTAAAATCTCATTTTTAGACAGATACATTTAAACAAGACATAATCCAGCCATGACATGGCAACAGGATTATTTCTGATAGTATGATTACATCACTTCTGCAGAATTACAAAGAGTAAGCAGAAAAATGGTATTTGCTGTCAGTAGAGTGGAATTCAGACTAGGAGTGTCTGCACAGCACCCTTAGCTGGTTTGCTGCTCTACAATGAACACGCACCGCTACACTGGCAAAATTCCATTTTGATAAGTTCAGCCTAGAATGCAACCATAAGTAAGATGAGCCAATTATTTATTAAACATATTAGTTGAATATTAGAAAACTTCGTAGCTAAATATGGTTGCTGAGACGCAAAAGAATCCTGCTGGATATTAGTGCTTATTCCATGCATACTCTTCTTTATACTCTTCTTTAAATGAGAATCAGAAGTGCAGTTCCCAGCAAACATTGAGTATTCTAAGAAATATACTGAAATACAGAGCAGTGTGTGCTGGAAAAAAATGCATTTCTAGACCTGTACAAGAATAGCATCCCTTGGGTCTGGATAGTGTGGTGAGCCAGTACCAGGCACAGTAAATTTTCTTGTGAAATGAAACAACTCATGCTGAAAAGCCAAAACCTTGACTCTGAAGTAAAGGCAAGAAAAGCAAATTTCAATATTTGTTTAACCTGTTTGTGTTTTCATATATTACAAGCTCTGTCCTTATCAAATGTACTAGGAATAAAAATCATAACAGGTATATTCAGGCCTTTTAAAAGGAAACTAATCTGTTCAAACCAAAATAGCATCAACTAAAGCTTTATTTAAACCTGGTATTTATGAGGCAAACATAGTATGGAAAGACAGTAACAAACTTATGCTATGCCTACTGAACTCACAAATACTGCTTTTTCTTACCTCCTCTCAAGTCTGTGATCAAAAGATAGAACACTTGGCAATAACAAATTTAAGACTAAAAACGAAAAACAAAAGTAAACTGGAACAAAAGAACACTTTGCTGTGTATTCAGCATCACCATTTTTATTAAAATGCTTTTTTAAAGCAGTATGTGTTTCTGTCTGGAAAATAAAGATTGCAAAGAAAGTAAAATATTTTGCAGAAATCAGTATGAAAATATAGCCACAGCGGCTTAATGAGACACTCTGCTCCATATTAGTAGTAACAGGAGTAGCAGTACATGTCAGTAGGACAGATGTACTGATACTGCATACCAGTGGTAACAGAAACCTATCATGCAGTGACCAACATCCACTTATGCCCTGTTTCTAATCTCCAGGTTAACTTAGGGGAACTCTTATCATTAACAAGAGCAAGATTTAAGGCTCTATTGTCAGAAATCATTTTGATCTTTAACAATACACTTTTGTATGGAAGAGCAGGCAAGGAGTTACAATTAGGTCTGGAAAAGAGGGAGATGGTACAGTTGAGTCGTTTTGCACTGAGGTATAATCAATAATATTTGATTTATTCCTGGCAGAACTCTGTTTAATTTACTCTTTTCATTGAGAATTCTATGTTTCTTCCTCATCCTCTTTGTTTCCTTGACTAATTAAACTTAGGGTTTCTGTCTTGCTTCATCAGGCTTTTTTTTAAAAACACAGAAACCATTTTTTTCTTTTGTTCCTCCAGAATCTCTTCAGTCTAGCAATGTTACACAGTATGAGTTTCCCACATTCTTATTAAAATATGTGCAGGAATGATAAAAAAGTAAATCAGTTCCCCATTACTTGCAAACACTTTTGTAGTGGTAGGAGGCACCTCGGCTTCTTCTACATTTTATTTTTACAGCATCAGAATGTTTGGAAGGGACCTCTGGAGGTCACCTGATCCAACACCCCTACTCAAGCAGGGCAAACTACAACCAGTTGTCCTGGACCACATGGTTTTGTGGAATTCAGAATTATCTTCATTACTTCAATTGGCTTTTACATTCACATATTTTTTTCAACTTCAATGTAAATAATAAATCGATTCTTTCTAAATGAGCACAATGACATCCTATATCTGATTTTTATGACACTTACGTGCAAAAGTACAGAATTGATTTCTTCATTGCTGCAGCAAAGATAAATTCAATATATGCAGGCTAGCTGGTTGATAGGCCTGAGATCTTAAAAAACACAACAATACAATGGTGTGGATTTGTATTTTTATTTTGCAGGTTTTGCTATTAGATTTATGTCCACCTCCTACTGTAGAAAGAATATGATCACATTACTGTGATAGTGTGGTAATACTAGGACTCAATTTCACTTCAAGGTACACAATCACTTACAAAATGGCTAATAAAGCAGTTTTCAAGATGGGGACTAAACTAGAACAATATACATTACACAATAATAGATACCAAATTACCACCAGGAGAAAAAAGCATGACAAATGATAGAACTCTAATTTATTAAATTTTGAAAACTCTGGCAGAATAATTTATAGAAAGCTTGTATGAACACAAACTCCCCAGTCAGCTCAGGTGACATAAATACTGGCTGCAAAAAAGAGTTGCAGATTTTGATGAAAAACTCACTTTAACTTTTTAACAAGGTATGCAGCCCTCCTTTGAGTCAATTTTTTCAAGTATCATTAGCTGTAAGCAAAAACTAACTGAAAACAGAATAAACCTTAGAATACCATTAACATACAACATTTACTCAACAATAAATATGATATGTAAGACTATTTATTGGCTAATGCACAGTGAATACACCTTCCATTTTTAGGTAACTAAGCATTGGTATTATCACCATCCAGCCAAGACACAGACAGCCTCTGCCCCTTAAGTGCCATCATTCATGTTGGAAAGGGCCACCCTTCACTGGTATGTGGAAATGATCCATTTTTGCCTTTAGGTTTGTATACCTTTTCATGCTGGCGTTTTCCAACTGGTGTTATTGCTGATTTCTGCCTCTACAATATAACCCATATCTCTCATTTTGCCCTCCTTAGCTTGCATCATTCTACTCTGTAGACATTATCTCAGTTCTTTTGACATAGAAGTCTCCTCAAAAACCTAAGCCATGGTTATACCATATCAGGAATGAGGTGTAGTTCTTTAATCATGGCTGAATATAGAGGGAGAGGGAAACGGGAGAGTTTTGGCAAGTTGCTTTTTCCTCATGTAGAATATGCATCTGTATCCATTCTTCTGTTTCTTTTTAAATAAAATGGGAGAAAATTTTGGATCTGCTGCCAAGGAGTCCACTCCAAGTGCTCAACAACCAGAAAAACTGCTTCACATGGAAAACCTGGAACAGCCACACTGCAAAACAATATCTGCTTAGAAGTCTGAATGAAAGCAGGTACCAACAGAGCTCAGCAAGCCCAACACTTCATCTTTCAAGCAGAACTCAGGGGATTCAAGTGATTTAATGATGCATATTGATAAAAAATGCAGACTTTAAAAGTGTTCCCTGACCACAGAATTACATAACACATCCCAAACAGTAATTTCAGGCTAAAAATGTACAAGCAGTAAGTAATTGGACAAATCAGAGAAAACATTAAAAACTTCTGAAAAATCAGCCAAATTGCCTCATCATATAGAATGCTAAGTAAAATTACTTTAAAAGGGTTTGTTGTTCATGTAATGAAGAATTTCAAAATTACTTGGCAACTATAAAGCATATTGACTTAAGAAATGCTTATGTACGTACAGAACAGAGAAAGCCTATCCTTCTACTAAGCCAAGTCATTACATTTGCTCATATTAGCACTAAGAATTACCATCAGCTTCCTGATAGACATATATGCTTAATTTCAGATAAATTTTTGGTCTTTTTTTTGTGATATTTAATTGTCACCTTCTTGACAGTGTGATTATTTGGTTTAATGCTTACTTTAGCCTCACATTTTACTAATCTTTCCCTAACAAGTATTCTAACTTCACATTTGAAAAAAACCTTTTTGAACACCTCAAATTTTATTTCACAATAACCTACTATACTTCAAAAGAAAATACACTATTGTTGCTATTACTTCCATTAAAATCAGGGAGGTATCAAAGAAACTTCTTTGAAAAAAAAACTGTAAGAATGAATCCATTTGTGGGTGCTGGTAGAATTTAACAGAGACACAATCAAAATTCCAGAAAAAAATTACAAAGACAACAAGAACACTAAAAAAAAAGTATGGGTTTGTACCTTGTCAGGGCATTCCTTTTTTTTTAATAACTTCTCTTTTGATTGAGATTGAAAACTGAAATTCTTAGAATACTTCTATTCATAGTAATGCCTCACTTTACCCAAAAAAAATTCAATACCTTTTCTCATGATTGTGATAGTAACTGAACTTAAATAGCCATTTTGTCAATATAGCAAAATAAGGATAGGAGAAGTGATATTTTACAATTTTAACAGCAGGGTAAGTCTCATATTTGTTTAATACAATCCTTTATAAATACATCATAAGGAGGGTAACTATATAAGAATGATGTAAACCATTAGGAAAGTCAATCCCTCTGTTTCTGATGCATGTTTGCAGCTAAGGAATAACTGTGTGTAAGGCTGCAACCGAGGTATTTTTGTGAGCTCCTACTGGAAATTCAACATGAAATTCAACAAAGCCAAGTCCTGCACCTGGGTTGAGGCAATCCCAAACATGGATAGAGGCTGGGCAATGACTGGATGGAAAACAGCCAGGCAGAGAAGGACTTGAAAGTGGTGGTGCATGTAAAACTGAATTAGAGTCAGGAATGTGCACTGGCAGCCCAGAAAGCCAACTGTATCCTGGGCTGCATCAAAAGCAGCATGGCCATCAGGTCAGGGGAGGTGATTCTACCCCTCTGCTCCACTCTGGTGAGACCCCACCTGAAGCATTGCATCCAGCTCTGGAGCTCCCAGCACAAGAAAGACATGGAGCTGCTCAGAGGGTCTATAGGAGGGTTGTGAAAAGGATCAGAAGGCTGAAGTGTCTCTCTGATGAAGACAGGCTGAGAGAGTTGTTAGACCTGGAGAAGAGAAGGCTCAGGGGAGACCTTTGAGCAGCTTTCCAGTAATTAAAGGGGGGCTGCAAAACAGATTGGGAGGGACTTTTTACAAGCGCATATAGTGAACAAGAGCATGTGGTTTTACACTGAAAGAGAGGAGGTTTCAATTGGGTATTAGGAAGAAATCCTTTAGTGTGAGGGTGGTGAAGCACTGGAACAGGCTGCCCAGAGATGGTGTGGATGCTCCATCCCTGGAAGTGTTCAAGGTCAGGCTGGATGGGGCTCTGAGCAACCTGGACTGATGGAAGGCTCCCTTCCCATGGCAGGGGGGTTGGAGCAGATGATCTTTAAGGTCTTCTTCAACCCAAAGCATTATGTGATTCTATGATAGGATTATATGTCAAAGAATCAAATAAGAATCCTGTTACAAAAAATAAGAGTGAACCATTCTTCCAATAAGCTTTTTTCCCCCTTTTCTAAATTTGAGTTAACTGAAATGTAATTCCTTTAACCGTTCTTCAGCTACAAATTGACAAAAGACTTGCCATCATTACCATTGCAAACAGATGTTTGTCTGCCTTTTTTAAACATAAATATGGAAAGGACAATAAAAGAGGAATTAAGCCAGTCATAATCAGCAGAATAACAACTACTTTTAAGATGCCTCAGTCAGAGGACAGAATCCAAAGTACAAAGGCAGAAATGCAAAGCCAGGCAAAGAAATTACTTTTTTATTAATTTTCATAAATAAAGGCAGGTGCTACATTTCTAATTTGTTACAGTGGCAAAGCAAAAATGGAAAATACCCAATTAATTACATAATGAGGTGATCTTCTGGAACAATTTATCTTCAACAGCTACTAAATATTTTAACAATATATATGTCAGTGTTGAGCACAACAGAGAAGGATTATGGTTTTAATGATAGTAATCAAATCTAGAAATCAGATCTCCCTTTAACCTGTGATAAACTATTATTTTAATAATTTCTAGAAGAAGTAAAGAAGCACAGAGGACAGAAAGTATACTCAACCACTGACAAATTGTCAAAACTCAGACAACAGCCTTGAAACCAATCTGTCAGGTATGACATTCTTCAAAAGGAATGAAACTTGTTACTGATGAGACTCCTTATAATACACCTGTGGTGAGTTGATCCTGGCTGAACACCAGGTGCCCACCAAAGCCACTCTATCATTCCCCTCCTTGGCTGGATAGGAGAGAGGAAAATAGAATGACAGGTTCATAAGTTGGGATAAGGACAGGGAGAGATCATTCACCAGTTACTGTCACAGGCAAAACAAACCCAACTTGGGGAAAAATAAATTTATTAATAATATCAAAGCAATGTAATGAG
This sequence comes from Lichenostomus cassidix, assembly GCF_008360975.1. Classification (NCBI taxonomy): domain Eukaryota; kingdom Metazoa; phylum Chordata; class Aves; order Passeriformes; family Meliphagidae; genus Lichenostomus; species Lichenostomus cassidix. The sequence continues at coordinate 26,199,718 of NC_139480.1, read as the reverse complement.
AAATAAACTCAAAACTTAAAAGCACGTTTTTCCTCCACCCCTCCCTTCTTCCTGTGTTCAACTTCACTTCTGATTTTCTCTCCCTCCTCCTCCCCTCTGGCACAAGGGGACAGGGAACGGGATTGTGGTCAGTTCATCACACATCTCTGCCACTGGAAGAGGACTCCTCCCACTTCTCCCCTGCTCCAGGAATGGGATGCCTCCCATGGGAGATAGTTCTCTTCCTATACGATATATACAATCAAAAATTACTTGAAGACCCAAATCCTCAGGTTATCTTCTAGACCCATGATAACACATACTAACTACGCTCTAAAATTATTTATTATTTAGCATTTCCATTTTGATGTTCTTGCCTAGAGCAGTCATTTCCCCCTTCTGGTGTCACTCCTATAACAAAAAAAGAGACAAAACATATCAAGTCACAATTTCCATAATTTACCAAAACAGAGAGAAGCCCTGAGTCATCCTCATGATGCTGAAACCTCAAGTAAGAAAACACCAGCCTCTTTTCCATATTAAAAATGTAATTTCCCAATACTTGTCACTACCATGCCCTAGCTTGAGAACTACAGGTGCCATGTAAAAGTGTAAGAGCCACCAAACACACCACTGACTTGAAGTAAGAGTCATTTCTCACTTAGATTGGCAAACCATGATTTTTTTTTTCTTGTGAAGCAGTAGGTAATGCATAAAATCCCAGGCCATATCCAGCAGAATTACTCTTTTCTAGGTTTTGCTGATCAGACTCATAGCTTAAAATGTCAGGCTTCAGATTTCATTACATTATACAAGATGACTTCTAAACCTCCTAACGTAGTCCTCAGCATTTTCTCCAAAAAGAACAAAACCAATCAAGCCATGAAATCATGCTACCTCCTACAGTAATTCCATCTGAAGGGGACAATAAAAGAAGAAAACCACAAAACTAAAAACACAACAAAAAACTTCTAAGAATCATGCAAACATGCATCCTAACACAATAATTTGATTCTTTCTTTCTCACATGCTAGAAAAAATCCCAAGCCACTAATTTACTCAAAGTTATATAAAGAGTCCAGTGGTCTACTCACACTAAAACAAAGGTCCTGATAGATACTGATTACTGGCGTTTAAGTAGAATAGACAACTGTTCTCAATTTAGAAAAACAAATTACACTAACCACACTACTACACTACATACTCACTACCAGCCTTTCAAGGGTTCTTTATTATCCAAACCTCATTTTAAATAAACATATTTTTCAGTATGGCTTTTTGCCAGATCATCTGAAAGCATCCAATTTGTAATAAAATTGTTTTTAAAAATCTTTTGCTAGCACTTGAAAATTTAAGCAAAGATCTGTGAAGGAAAAAACCCCAACAATCACAAGTATCTAAGTCAAAGCAACTGTTATTCTCTATTTGACTTTACTGAGTTCATGTTAATGACTTGGAACTTAGTAATCTAGAAGGAGAGCTAAATTAATTGCACTACAAAATATGTTCAGCCTACCGTATTATACCTGAAAGTCTTACTATAATAATATTAACTGAAATTTTTCTAACTCAGAAGAAGAAAATGAAAGTTGATAATGATCATGCAATTTTTCTCGATTCTCACAAGGAACAGTATCTCTCATAATATTCTTATACCTGTGTCAGGACATTCCAGGACATGGTAGGAAAATCAAACAACAAAAAGGAAAAGGCTGTATTATCAGGCTCAAAGGGTAGTGGTTCATGGGTGGTTCTCTGCCTGGGAGCAAGTAGTAAATGGAGAAATGGAGTACTGCAGGTGTCTAGGCTATCCTGTTCAACTTCTTTACCACCAATCTGGTGCTGACAGAGTGCTTTCTCAACTTTGCAGGTAACAGCATATTGTGGCAATCAGTTGATACACTCACAGACAGGGAATATGAAAACTCTGTCTTCAGTTTTGAGCTCCCAGTAAAAGGAAAGATATTGGTAAATTGCAGCATGTTCAGCAGAGGGCCAAGCTGGTGAGGGGCTGGTGCACATGCCCTGCAAGCTAAGGGCATGCTTGCTCAGCCTGGAGAAGAGACAATTCAAGTGGACTTAGCAGCATGCCAGTACCTACAAGCTTATCAAGAAGACAAAGACAAGCTCTTCACACTGGTGCGTGGTGAGTGGACATGGGAGACAACAGAAGACAAGAGACAACAGGTAGAGGTTGAAATAAGAGAGATTCAGACTGGATACAGGGAGATACTTTCTTCCAGTGGGGACCAACAAACAGTGGAAGAGGCTGCCCAGAGAGGTTCTACAGTCTCTGTGTTTGGAAGCCTTCAGGACCCAACTGGGTAAAGCCCAGCAGAATCTGGTCTGACACCACAGTTGGCTCTGCTTGAGTAAGAGATTGAACCCTCTGAGGTCACAACCTCAATTATCCTATTATTAGGGATGTGATCCTATGGTCTATGTTTCCCAGTTTAGTGAAGATACTAGGACATGGATACTTGTCTTAAAAAATGTCCAACTTCTTTACATTTCTTATACATAGGCAGACAAGTTCAGAAGGTTTTGAGTAATTTCCATGAACTATAGTAAAAACATGGCCAAAGAAATGGCTGCCCTCCCTAATTCTTTGCTTTGACCTCACCTGTTGTACAAGTCAAACCTGTCTGCAGAATTGCTCTTTACTTCCAAAAGCCGGACAGACTTTCTGAAATATATGGCAAGTAAGTCTCAAGGCTTCATTCTCTGGACATAAAAGGCAGATACATCCTTTTAAGTGAGTATCACAAAAGAAGAAAGATAGAAAGAAGCCAGTCCAAAAATTTTGCATCTGTGAGGAATTCATTCAGAGTAGGCATATCACCAAGAATGCTGATAAAATTCTCATGTAAATCCACTGTTCTCTCTCAAAAATACAAAGAAAGCATTTCCCTCCTACCTCTTCTTCCTTCAGTTGGTGTTAGCTTTTAACGCTTCATCAGCCATGTAGCCCAAAAAAAGAATCTAAACCAGCTGTTAAAGTTCAGCATAAAGTAGTTTATGATATCTTGGCATGCTGTGGTGCCATTAAAAACTTTGCATTCAGATGAATGCCATGAAGTCAAATTCTTATTAAAAAATATTGAATAATCTCTGTTACAAAATGTAAAATTAAAATCAAAGATGCACGGCTAATATATCTGTTCATGTTCAGTGGACAATACCAGAAAGAATTCTACTTATTCAAGGATACAATCATACAATAGATGTGAACTGAAAAATTACCCAATATACTATCAAGTCTTCCTGTTGCCAAAAAAATATTCTATACCATCTATTATCCAGCATTTTATTCTAGCCAGTTCAAAGGTGATTAAGTGTTTTCTTAGTGTATTTCCTGTCTAAGGTAAGGATTCCCAATTCATGAGTCATGCTCAACAGCATCACTGACAAATTTCAGAGGTTCACAATCACTACTATTTCAAGTGGAAGAAAAGCCCTACTGTAAGAAGAAAAGCAAACTGAAAGAAAAATAAATTCTTGACACCGAAAAAATGAGAATTATATGCTGGTATACAACTGTGCTTGTAGAAACTTACAGCATTTTTACAGTTTTTTTTACATTTTTTTACATTTTTACATATTTGCAAATTCTGATAAATTTGTACTAGTCCCAAACAATTTTTAATTTTCACATTGACAAGATTATGTTGGAGAGTTTATGGAACAGAGGATGGGCCAAAGGCAGCAACCCTGCTTTTCCAGGCATAAACTGAATAACACATTTCAGAATTCTACATAATAAAAATTACCATGTTTATAAACTTCAGTGCACAACGGAAACACCAAACTTGCTGACAAGCCATTTAGTGGAGCACTGTTGTAACGTGTGTCCTTCCTGTCCCTGACCCCGCCCCCCTGACCCCTTCTGACTGGATGTGAGTCAGGACCGCCCCCCATCCCTAGAGATAAAAACCCCAGCCAGATCCGGAACGGGCCTCTTTGGTTCTGGACTCATATGGAGCCTGCACCCTCCCTCGCCTTCCCTTCCCCCTCCCCAGTCTCCCCACTCCTCCCCTGTTTTCCTCAATAAAAACACCATGGAGACCAGGAACCAAACAGCTGCCTTTCTAAATCTGCAACGCTTCTGCAAGGACCGTGTCTGACCAGCCCCACAGCTCGTGGCCATGGAATGACCATCCTGCGTGTTCCGGGGTTCGGGGGCAGCCCTCCCCCGCAGCAGGGGAGAGCTGCCTTTCAGGTTCTGCACTGCTGCAGAGCACTGCTACTGGACAGGGTTATATTTAAGTGGAAAGACTATTTTATTGGTTCATTACCATCTCTTATCTACAGCATTCTATTTTTGACTATTTAACAAACATAGAACACATATCAGCAAGATATAACAAATACTAGTACCAGCTCTAAGATATTTTACAATCAAAAATCCCTCACTCAAATAGCTCTGGATAGCTTATCTTCCTTTGCATCACTTCCTGCATTTGGTGTCACTGTGGACTGAACTCCATATCCAGTATTTGTACTTGTAACTCCCATTTTTACAGAGAATACAGTGAGGTTGTGCAGTTTGGTGCCAGAAGAAAGGACACAAATCTCAGTATTTTTCTGAGAGTTAAACACGCAATGACAAGGGAATATCTCTAGAAAGTCTGCCTATTTCCATTTATTAGAATTTAAATGTTAGAAAAGCACTACCTGATTCATGTTAAGCTGTTTCTGTACTACAAATGCTTTCCCTTCAAAAACTCTGAATTTCCACATTTGTGTGGGAACGTAATATATAGCAGCAACTTACAAGTCCCTAAGGGAATCATGTCAATTGGCATTTTAAAAATTAATTCAGTGACCTACAATAATATGAGTTTCTTATGCATAATATTTGTCAGTAGGCAATGTGGGAAGTTCTGAATTCATTTAGAGAGCCAAAGCTTTATAAAGGCAAACAAAAATATTCTTGAGCTGCTTCTTCTAACTTGATAAGTGTCTTCTGGTGAATGTTTGTAATATAAGAACAATGAAAAACTGAATATATGAAAGGGATCTGCATGCAGTGTGGTTAATATTTAAAATAGAAAGGAAAAAGGAATAAAAATTTCTGGCAGTATATGCCCAGCCAGCTACATTATTGACCTGGTGAGACATTCAGAGCTTGTGGAAATTTTGCAAATCTTCTGAAAACTATAGCATGGTAGGTCTCATACGTGCTTGCACAGCTCATTTTTAGTCACTATAAAGAAAATTTGCAACCATAAGCAGGACGTTGGGGCAGAAGGCCCCATCTAAAAAGGCTTAATATCTAATTATGTCAGCACTACCTCCTTCTGATCTTACATGTCAGTGAAATGTCAGAGAAGCACTTCACTGAATGGCTTGTATAAATGAACCACACACAGAGTTGCCCATTGTTTTCTACAGTTTGCTTGTAAGTACAAGTTGTCTTTAGAAACAGCTTTTTTCAACTTATTCCTACTGATTTCATGAAGCATGTTATAATGTGCACATGAGTCTGGTTTATCAATAATAGAGAGTTAAACTGATATGTAGCTATCAAAATTAGGGTTTAGGTATATGAAAACAGAGCATGCTCTAAGCAAGGATGCGACACCCACACTATTATAATACACTGAAATAATGGAATATTCAATATATTCAACATTTATAAAGAAAACAAAATATAATCACACGAAGACCGAAGCAGAGTAGTCATTACTCAAAACTTAAGGAAAAAGTTTCAATTTTTAACTTCAAAATCCTGCTTATGAAGCTGCTCTCAAACATTTAAATGACACAGACAAAAACAAATGTTTTTTGTTTACATCTGAACCACCTATTTAAAATAGTTTACATCTGAACCACCTATTTAAAATGAAGTACCTATAAAAGAAAACTGCAAGAAGTGATTATTATTCCATGAAAGGATAATAGAGTACATATTGTCAAATTTCCTAATTTTTTTATGGAATTTGAGATAGCAAAGAGTTCAGAAAGTGCTTTGCATGCAATTAATTGCCATTTGTCCTTCAAGGACAGTCTTCATTTCCGAACAGGACTAAAAATATTTGAAACAGTGAACAGGAATTATTTTCAGTTTCTACAGAGAATTCATTAAATCTCTGTATTTGTCACTGGATAAATATTACATTTTCTTCCTCAAGGAGGTAACTACAAAATGTCTCCACTCAAAAACTATTCTTCATATTTTTCCACACTACAGTATATTTTTAAAACAAGAAGCCTTTGCCACTGCACACCATATCTCTGTATAACACCAATATTTATTTAGTCAAATACATAACATCTGACTGATAATCTGAAAATTAACATTCTCAGTAACACGAAAATATTTTAATACATTCATCAAAAATGGCACAATTACACTACCACAAAACAAAGAATTCAAAGAGAAATCTAATAACATAGTAAGACAATAATAATACAAACAGATTTATCTCTACAAAGAATTAGTTTGTGGGAGTTTTGATGGTTTGTTTTGATTTGGTTTGCTTTTGGTTTTAGTTTCTTGGGGTTTTTTTAATATGTTCTTTACTTAATGGTCAGGTTCTGGTTGTAGAGTGTGTTTCACTCATGGAGAGTTGCTCTTTATCAGCCATAGTTACAGTTCTAGCAGAATTACTGTCATGTTCTCTAGAGTGACATCAATGTAAGCATCTCCAGAAATAAGTACCAAAACTTTTTGTGCAAATGGGCAAGAAAATTAGGATTTCCCTACATCTCAGACTCTCAAATATGGAGCTTGAACTTCAACACCACTTGCTCTTTCAATACTATTTTGTTCTCCTCTGTCCTACATAATACAAAATTAGAACTCATGCAAGACTTCATCACTGGAGATACTCAAAATGCCTATTTAAATGCCTTCACAACCTGATCTAACATTAGCTCTACTTTAAGCATGTGTTTGGACTCCAAACTTGTAAGTCTGTAACTTCACAGTTAGGAACTAAACTACTTAATGAAGATCAGAGAAATTAAGAAGACAGACACCTAAGAATGAGAGAGAGGGAATAACAGCAGTGCAGGAACTAAAGGCCACTAACAAGCTGAAACTAGTCTTCCACTGATGGACAGTAAGATGAAAGTCAAGTAAATATCTGATATCTGTAGGTGAAAAGCTGGAATCCACATTAAGTAAAAAAACAAATTTCACTATAACTACACCTTTATTTTTGCTGAACTCACACCTACTGATGACAACCAGTTTCGAGAGCAAGACTGAAAGTACAAGCTCTGAACTGAAATTGCAATAATGCTGAAAACCGCCAAAGAGACACTTTTGAAAGGTTGCAAATGAAAGGAAAAAAAAAGTGAAAGAATTCATTGAAGAATCTTTTATTAATTTTAAACTAAAATGTCAGACTTATAACTAAGACAGTTGGCAGATTTCATTATAGCAGATAGAAACTAACTCAGTTCAGTTACCCAAAGCTGCAGGGTGGAGGGCAAGACACAAGTAACTAACAAAAGATATGACTTCACACTTGAAAAGAGTGGTATGTGATACGGAAGGCTGCAGAAATCCCTCAGGACAAAAATAAAATGCCCAAAAGAAAATGAAAGGAGACAAAAAAGAAAACAAAAAACCAAATATACTTACTTTGGGACAGAAGAAAATAAAAAATTAAAGAATACAAAGTAAAAGCTTAGGAAAACCCTCACAAAAGAATTACTGAAAGAAACAGTAAAATATGAGCATATGGGATGTAGGGCCCTACATGGTATTTGCAAAACAACATACAACTGCAGGCAATGCAGCTAAGACTGCCAACTCAGAATAAAATGAAAAAAGTTACATCTAGCAAGTATATGGATGTACAGTGCATTCAAAAAGCAACAGACATAGCACTGCAAGCCTGCTTAGAGGTCATACTTACAAGATCCAACCTGGAAAGTGGTATTTCTTAGGAACAGAAGAAAGCTTCATGAATTTAGAGTTGACTTTAGACAATCTTAGATAAATGTAATTTCTGGAAAATGCTTTTAAAAAATTACTAGACTCAGAGCTTGATATAGAAGACAATTAAAATTGAGAGCTTAGAGTAAACAAGTAATGTTAAGTCTTACATAACTCCAAACTAAGGTGGCAAAACCAGTACTAGGCAAGCTTTTTCTTTTCTAACTGTCATGACCAACAGAAGTAATACAATCTTAGAAATCTGAAAGTTTTAAATCTTGTTCAATAAAATATTAAAGGTTCTTCCTTCTGAACTTCAAGTGCTAGAGACAAAACTATTTATCTGCCCATAGAAACAAAATATTTTCTAGGAAAAAGGGGAAAACTGGAACAATTTTAAAAGCTATAATAAAGGAAATTCTTCCCTAGAAAATCCAAATTACGGAACATGTTTTCTAGCATTTGCTAGAAAAACAATGAGCATCTATCTTTAACCAAGTAACCAAAACACTGTAAGATGGCAACTGTTTCTTTTGCTTCAGGTTTAATATCCAATTTCATCCATTCTTGTATACAACAACAAACTAATCAAATAAGGAACTCACATGGTGGATAAAAACTAGATGGATGGAGTTTTTCTTCTAGACAGCAACACTGTTTCGACACAAAATCAGACTCCAACTGGGAAATAATATTTACAGAAAATTTTTTCCTTTATCCTTAGAAAGGATACATATTACTTCATGTCAACTGAAAAAGTTTATAGTAAACAGTTCTAAAGGGACATGTGGGCTAAAATCCTCCACAATAAATGTCTCTCTGATGAGGAATGATCCATCAAGTGGAAATGATCCAAGTTCACTCTACTTTACACAGCACATTTTTCACTGCAAAAACAACACAGAGAAGAAGAGAGAAAAACAGAGGAAAAAAGTGTATACGGGAAGAGAGGGGTTAAAGGGAGAGTAATGTTGTTTTTTAATTCTGAAGCAGGATACAATTCCACATACAAATTAAGTTGAAATAACACAACAAAGTTTTCTATATTCTGTCAACAGAGGTAATTTCTTTCCTCCCTTACTTGTATCAGTATCATGAAAACAGCAGCTGATTTTCACAGGATGGAAGTGAAATTAAGCAGACTTACTTGGCAGCTTAATTGCTGATCAGAAAAAGACAGCTTCAGTTAATAAAAGATTTTGCTCTGCATCTAAGTGAATCAGCCCCTTTCCAAATTTCACAAAGACACGTGCTGATAAAGAGCTGATATGAAATCACTGCTTAATTGTTTTTTCTATAAAGCAGTTTTTGTTATGAGCAGATGAGAACCCTAACTCATGCAATATTCACCTTGGTACTTAATACAAGCTAAAAACAAGCTAAAATTACACTCTGTTAGTGTGGTATATTGTCAGAATAAAGATGTAGCCGCAGCAGTGAAAGATTCGTTGGCAGAAATGTTTCTGTCAATCAAAATTCAAATCGTAAAAAGATTATAGATACTGCGTTCCACTCAAGATATCTTTACAGATCTACATGCACATTTATAATTATAAAAAGGTTTTCATATCTACAAGCAGTATTTGGAACATATATTTGCTTCACATAGAGACTCTTGCTTACATTTTTTATATTTTTAAACTGATGAGTCTTATTTAGCATGAAATCAATTACTGCCCTTAATTCTATCTGAGTATGACTGGTCTGCCCAGAAAGCAATAGATCAACTATAAATTTATGGCTCAATATGGATATTAGCCCACAGCTAAAAATTTGCAGCTCTATGTAATCAAGCACATTAAACAGTCCTCTGGGGTAACATATAAGCAGATGTAACTCACATAATTCAGCACACACTACGGGAAGAGGTATTTCAACCACGTCTGTTCACCTTTTTTGGTCCAATCCATTTTGAAAAGAAGCTGTGCATATTGTCAATGTAATGAATGAAATCTCAAGACTCCTCATAAATTTTAAATGTCCTAAGGGGTTTCTTCACCATCATGTGAAATCTGAGTACTGTACATAAACTACGCAAGGGGGGGGGAGAGTGTTAAATTAAATTACATATTTTGATGAATGTGCCCTTTTATTGTCTACATCAACATTCTGTAAAATGCCTGAAAGTAAAAACATTCAGCAATATTATAGCTGTGTTTTCATAGATTAGCTTTGCTTTACTGTGTAATCCCCTCAAACTTCACTGGTTTTCATTGCAAGGGCAGCTCTTCCCACATATCTTCCATTACGCCTTAGAGATTCTATTATTTATTTTAGTATGAAGAACATTATAAAAAGAAAGTATTTTAAAAATGTACCATGAAATTCCTTAAGGAAGGGGTTTTAATGTCATTCTCAGAAAATAATCTCTAAATTCCAGTAATAAAGAAATAGCATCACTTCATTGTAAATGCAGGATAAGAATTGCACATGTTCTGTCTTCTGTCAAATGTAGTAACACCAAATGTATTAACACCAAATGTATTTTATTCTTTCTAAAGAAAATGTTCCCTAGAATAATCCTTTCAAAGAAGGAAGCTTTGCTGGGTTATTTTTACAATTGATCTAGAAAGCAACGAATTGAATACATCAGTGTTGGCCAGTTTGGTATATTTAGCAAAACAAAATCTTTGTACATCTTGTTCAGCAGCCTTAAATATTGTCATGACATTCTTTCGTCGGTGAAAGGAAAATATTTGAGAGGCTGAGAATTTCTAAAGTTAAACCAGTATCTATAAAAAAGAAATACACTGTGCAATAAAAAATACAAAACCAGATTTACGTAAGTTTAAACACTACCATTTTCTTCAATACACTTTGTTCTTCTCCCACAACCATTAGTGTTTCCACTAAACTTAACACATATCAGAAAGATATCACAGCAAGATTTTTTAAATAACAAATGAAAGTATTAGATTATGAATAATTAGTGTGAGAAAGAAAAAGAATAAAAAAGAAGAGCACAGGTGCAGAGCTCTTTGTGGGTTTTGTTCAGTCATTTGGGAAAAAATATTTCGCGAAGATTTCGTAGTAAACTTTGACATTTGATAACAGAATTTGAAATTATCATGAAAAAACCCTACATCAAGCCAATACATGTGTCTACAGGCATATTTCTCACTATAATACACCAGTGAAGTTTAATTTTGGAGTTATGTGAATTTTTTCCCTGCTTTCTTATATTGCATTGATTTCACAATCCAAGTGAATTTCACAGATACAGGTTAGGAGGATGAAAAAATGGCAGAAGTAACTAAAAGTTAAATAACCATATGACATTTTAAGAGCACCATCAGTAAATAATCATGTGTATAAAGAAAAATTATCATATTATTCATTTTTCTGTTCCAAAAATACTTCTTCATATGCATCTTGACATCATTAAGATACAAATTTAATACTAGCTTGGAGCTAATAATATTAATAATGGAAGACACAATGTTAATGTCAGGACTCAACATCTGGTCTATTGATACCTTCCTACAGTACACAAAGTCCTGAAACTGAGATCATCTCTAAGTATTTCTCTTTTTTCTACAATATCTATGCAAGAAGGTGAAATACAAGCAAGAAATACACAGTCTTCCTATAAATGACGGCTTCTTATTTTTGAGAAAAGTGAATCTGGAGGGATTCTTCAATTCTAAACAATGCTCTGAAGACTGTGTTCAGACTCCCATACAATCCATCCTGAATTTTACAAAAAGAGCTACTGAGATTGGCACAATTTTCAGCAAAACCTGAAATTAATAATCCGATGCATGGATTTGTTACATTCCCTGGATGAAGAACAAAAAATACCTGATAATTTTTGCAGTTTTTTGCCACAGAAAGTTGTAGAGGAAGTAACATTTAGCAGTTGACGGAACAGCTGTCCCTGAATTTGTTTAAAAGTATGCTATACAGATTCTGGTACTATTTGATGGAAAGAAACATACCTGATGTCTCTCAGTGCTGCAGAACTACATAGGGAAGGACACACAGGTGAGGAAACCAACTCCCATCTTCTTTTGCCAGTTTTGGAAAGAGATGCTGAAGTAAATGTTTTCTTTGTCAGAGAGTTCCAGTAAGTAGCCTTACACTTCACAGAATCACAGAATATTCTGAGTTGGGCCCCACAAGGATTATCAAGTGTGACTCTTAAGTGAATGGTCCAAACAGGGATCACACCCACAGCCTTGGTGTTAGCATCACGCTTTATCCAACTGAGCCAATCTCAGTGGTCTTGAACTTCTACCACATCCCAGTTTTTGACTGTATAATTTTGGCAATTGCTTTGCCAAAGCCTTAATTTATGTATCTGTGGTTTAAAAGATCTCCCAGCTACCCTTCTACCAGAGCCCTAAACAAGGGCCTTCATTTCAAGATTTATTTTGGCTTGCAAAAAGTTGGGGCTAGGCCAACTTTCTCGTATTTGTTCCTAATTGAAGGTACTGCTCCTCTTAAACCTTCCATGCTGAAGAAGAATCTAAATTATTTTGTTTTAAAAGTGTTATTAATTTTGACTTTAACTTTATAATCTCATTCTAATGTGGAACAAAATAAAACACAGCCTTTTTGCTACATGATGAATGTTAGTTCTCGGTAATGTTGCTTTTTCAAGTAAAATCTCTGTGAGGAACTTTTAAGATGCATACAACATAATGTCCTTAAAACCATTTATTGTATTAAACAGATCACAAGCCATCAATGTAACACTGACATCTCCATAAATTTATATCAGTAATTTAATGAATTTTTTTTCAACTTTCTTGCATAGAACATTCACTTCACAGGTATATTCTGCATTTTCCAAAAGCTTACAATATTTAAATGCCCAAAAGATTCATCTTAAAAATCATTAAAGCATTATCATGGTCTGTTGTTTTCAGTACAATGTAACAAATAGGAAATAGAAATAATACAATGCTCAGTAGATTTACAAACTGGTTGATTATTAATGGAGACAGGTAACCTGAGAAAGACACAGGAAGAAACCAGGAAAGAAGAAGAAATTAAAAGGCATTATCTGCTCTGACAGAAATGATAATTGATTATCCTTATAGCCTCACTTACTTCTGATACTGTTCAATACCCCATGCTAAATTTAGGTATCAATAAAGGAACTAAGGGTCAGGAGTTCCCAGTATAGTCAATAGCATCAATGGAGCTTGGATTTTTATGTCCCACTTCTACTGTGTCTATCTGAGTTAGAGCTGAATTGCTCTCTGTTATACACACTCAGTGTTAATGCAGTAAACTATTAGTTTAAGATGAATTTTTCCGGTTAGATAGCGGCTGAAGCCCCTATACAAAACACTGCCCACTGTTTCAAAGTGCAAGAGTCTAATTAAGTAGTTAGCTAAACATGTTTGTATTTAAATGAAAATACTGCTTTTAATTCTTCACTTGTGTGAGAACTTCAGCATTCTCTTTCAAACCCTCATCATAAAATACTGCCTGAAAATCCTCTTAGATCAATGTGGTGAGAATCTAATTAAATCAAGTTACTGAACTGTGTCCATAAACAGTGGTTTTAATTCTGTCAACTTAGTATCACTAATGCCATCCATAAATTTTGTCACATTTACAAAGAAACCATGAAAAAGTCACAGTTTCACAACATAATAAGTTATGCTCTCTTGTGTGACTTTAATGGGCTCTGTTAGGATAACAGCAGCCAGCCAATTTAAAATGTTCAGGCTTCATTTTGTCAGCATCTGTGATCCAAGGGGTCATTCATTAAATTATGACCTTATTTCTACTCTGTGGTGTAACAGATAGAGAGGAAAGAAGGGAAAAAAGAAAATAATGTCGTAAACACAAGAACAGTATGGAAGCTCCCCAATATTATTTAGTTATCTGCATGTATAACTCATTAACAGATGCTTTATCTCAACAGGATGAAAATTTGACTGTAAAACTGAAGACCTTTTTTGGTCATCTATTACAGTTTCCCAAAAGGAGTGTCCAAAGATAGGTACAGTGAAAAGTACCTATCTTGGACACTGAAATTTAAGATATAACACGTTTGGTTTTTTTTTCTGAGCATTAGTGAATTGCATGTAAATAATCCTTAAAACTACATGGTGAAACACATTCAAAGAATTTCATTACTATTTGATCACCTAGTTTAGGGATAAAAGTGGAAAATACAGAAATACGTTTTTATTCTAATTAAATTACATGCCATTTATTTGGCCCATCATTTAAGATAAAATGTCTAAGGATAATTGATAAAACCTCATTTCTGTAAGTGCTCATTTTTCTCCATTGACTAGAAAGAAATTCTGAGTGAGTAGGCTTGATTTATGATATTTAACTATTAAAACAATAGAGATAATTGGAGTAAGTTTAATGCAGAAACCCCCCTTGAGGCGACAAAGAAATCTATGTAGAGTTTCTTGAATAATGATGCTTTTGTCCAAAATCAGCATCCCTAGGCATGACAAAATATAAATAAGAATAAAATAATAATCTAGATGCTTCATCCTTAAGCCTTCATTAGAGACGTCTGAAATATAAACAAGTCAAAAGATGCATTAAAGGAAGGAAACAGGCTTGCTCACTGGCCAAACTTTAACAAATGAACTATTCTGTTGTAGTCTGTTTAAGGAAGTCTCCAATGATAAAGCAATACAAAACAAAACAAAATAAAATAAGAAGTAAAATGAAGATGTCTCAATCTCCTCTCTAGAATTGCCACTGAATAGAGACTCCACCAAAATCCACCTAGGATCAACAAAGGAAAATAACAGTATCACAAAGCATCAATCACATACTTTTTTCCTCCATTACAGGCCTGTTCTCAGCTTCCTTTTTTTCTCTCTGATGTCCCTGCATGTGTTTATTATGACTACTTTAAAGAGGCGTGATTCACATCCAAGATTTACACACTCAATTGAAATTTTTCAGTAGAACATTATCTGTGGTTTGGGCATGACCTCAGATACAATCTAAGTACCAAAAACCATTAACTGGAGACAAACCTTAACATATGTTATACATATGCATATAACCTCTCTGTAAATCTTAGTTACATTGGATGAAGTGGTAAAAATTCCCTTCAGTTTATTAGTATCATCTTGAATATAACAACTCAAAACCACCAAGAAAACTTCAGGAAAAGATCTTATTTGCCACAGAATGGGCTGGGTTGAAAGAGACCTTTAAAGGTCCAACACCTCTGCCATAGGCAGGAAAACACAGGTTAGAACAACTTTTACTTTTTTTAATGGGCCCTAAATTGAAAAAATCCCTGTATGTATATATCCTACACATGACTAAGTTGGTGAATTATCCTCATATCCAGCTAGAGGATTACCATTCTGGGGAGAGGACCTTCAGCTGCTCCACGCACACTCCAAGCAATCTGATGAACATGGATTTTGTTTTCAAGTACAACAGTGTGTCACTCTAGGATCTAAAAATGCTACATAGACCATTAACACACATACAAATCAATATATTAGAAAAATTTAAATAGAATTTTATATATTTTAATTTTTAATAAGGTGTAAAAAACATTAATCTAAAATTTTCCCTTTTGCTAGTTTTTATGTCTTCTGATTTTCTGAACTATTTTGAAATATATATTGGATTTGGATCCCAAGGAGAAAAAGTTGACACTAATATTTCGGACTTGTAAGAGCAAAATGGGGATTGCAGTCTCTTTCCTCACAGGCAATATGAACCTCATAGGCTTTAAGGAATTACAACAACAAGGATTCCAAATCCTTTCACAGTCTGGGTTCTCAGCAGCACCAACCATTGCTTTTGTTCCAAGCCACCGAGGGAAAGGAAAAAATTACTCATTTTCATAAAGAAAACATTTAAGAAGTAATATGCTGCAGCCATTCTGCTACTGCATGACAACTGTTTCAAAATCTGAGCTCTGTGTGTCCATAATGAATACTACCCAAATCGATCATGTAATCTGAAATTAGTCTAAAAGTACTACATACGCATAATAATCATTAATAAATTATTATGCAAGGCTCTTATTTGCCAGTTTGTCTATCATAGACACTTTTCAAAAAAATTATAATCTCACCAATTCAAATTTTTTTAAGTTTTTGCTATTTCAGTTCCCAAATTCTGAGTGTAGTTTATTTTCTTTCTAAGTAAAAGCTCATTTTGAATATCAGCTATTCATACAAGTCTGTGTTAGTTCACCTTTTGTAGCTGGATCAAATTTCCATAGCAATCTCCAAAATCCGTTTATTCTTAGAAAGCACATGGGAGACCAATCAGGAATATATGAATACAGCAATCACAACCCCGTTTTGTTCAAAAGGGCTCTTCATGAGATAACATTAAATATTGTACAACTTTTATCTTCACGTAGATGAAGCTCATGATAAAAGCACTATTGATGTGTTTCATTTGTTCACTTTGTCAACTGCAAGTATGAGACAAAGAACGAAACAGTAAAATAATAAAACCTTTACTCAGCCTATTCCAGTATCAGTCATATTACTATTAATATATCATAAAGCAGGAGTATAACTGGTAGATAAGAGATTGATTACTTCTAGCCTGAAGTAATGCTCTGTGCTAATAAGAGCAAATGCTCTGCTCATGTTCTCTGCATACCAGGAGCTGACACGTTTGCCAGCCCTGCTGCTACCACCTAGAGAATGTACTTGTTGCTGCCATGTACTACCTCATGAGCTTCAGCAAATAGTATATACAGCTGCACACAGGAATTGAAACAAGCCACACAGAACAGCTAAATGTAGTTGCCAGCAGAATTTTCTAGAATAGCCCAGGAGGGCTTTTACAAATCAGGACAAGAAAAGTCCCTTCAAATCGAAATTTCCCTTGGTGGTTAACTGCTGCTGCATTAGCAAATCTTGTGAACTGGAAAACCCTGCTGAGCTGTCTCACATATAGTTACGCTGTTGAAATGTGAAACACAACTGTTAGAAGTCTTTGCAAGCTTTAAGTATTTTCAAATGTATCCATTCACATATGTATTAGAGAGTAATATTATGCTGTACCTGGTTCACTAGCCACAGCTAACAGCTGATTAAAACATCCATAAAAAACATTCACAAAAATCTTTTCAAGTGTTTTAAAGGAGAAAAGTGTAATCTAGAATTAGACAGCTGGAAAAATGGCAGCAGACTTTGGAAGAGTGGGAGACAACAGCTCCAAAGCTGCAGACGACAGTCATCCAGCCTTCAGGTAACACCACATAAAATCAGCTATTACACTCTGTACAAACTTACATAATCCCCAACCTGCTTTATGCATTCACAAACTCTGTAGTCTCTTCAACACCACAAATGGCCACAGAATTAGAAATGAAAACTGAGAAAAAGAATAAAATTGAAAGGCCAGCTACTCAAAACTCACTCAAAAATAATCACTGAGATAGTATCTCAAAAAGGATAGGCAAAAAGGGAAACGAAGAGGAGAAAATAGTCTATATGAACATGTTCATCTCTTTCAATTGTAAAAGCTAAGAAGCATCTAGAAAAAGTTTCAGATATTAAGATGCACCATTTTTTCTGCGAAATTTGGGTTTACACACTTAAAGGCCTTCGTTTTGCTAAATCAGGTTTAACTTAATATTAGTTAACATATATTCACATCATAAATTTCACCCAGAAAGGAATCACTCCAAGATTGCACTTTCCCATCACTGTCAGTTTTAAAATGTCTCTAGATATTATGGGATAACATAAGGGTCTTAGAAGATCACACGAGAAGGTCACAAGAAAGATTGTTCTTACAATTTCCTGAAATTGCAATGTATTTAAAATATGTTACAATAAATGGATGTCAGCTATACCAACATTCTCCTTCAGTGATCAGAGGTGTGCATGCTGTTCCTATGAAGAAGTGGTTATATTGACCTGAACAATTAATATTATTCACAAGTTTTAAAAACGACATCACCGCTCACAGTTAGGAAAATGTAGTTAACAACAAAGTCTGTGGAAGCTATTTCTATTTTAACCAGACATGTGACACCATCTCATCATAAGCTGCATGGAACAATGAATCTAAATCTCTAATCCTGTCTCATGGATTCAGGTAAGCTATATCAATTAAGGATACAGAAAATAATTTGTAATCAAGCTTTCCCCGGTAATGTCAAACAGGTAAGCCTTTGAACTCAAGTAAAGTGCAAACTAAAACAAATTTGCTGTGGAAAAAATACTACTGTCAGCGTCCTATAGGACTGAGAACACACTGTGCATGATCACGCATTTAAAATCTTCCAACAGTATTTCTTTACTAAGGTCAAACTCAGCACCAGTTAAAAATAGCCTGTTCTGAGGGCGAAGGGGATCTTATGCAGACGCAAACATCACAGCAGGCCTTCTGGGTGTACAGGATGCTATTATCCTTTGCTTGCTGACAACATACTTCCCTTTATATAGCAAGACCACACTTCTGTCATTACAGTTGCCCTAGTTCCTGAAACATCAAAGTTATTGTTCTGAGAAGGCCACTAATTTATCCCTTAAAGCAAACACATAAAACAACACATAACACAAGAAATGTGCTCACTAGCTATCTCTTTTTTGCCTTAAGATACACACTATTAATTACTGAAATCCTAAATGGCATTATGTTATGGATCGTGGGTTTATGAGAACAATAATTTTAAGTTTTTACTCCTACCTTTTTCTTAGTCCAGAATTTCTGCTTATATACTAATTTTTTACATTTCACAAAGGTGGCAATAAAAAAGACACCTACAATAGCAGGGAAAATCAGAGCTGAGTGGTGAGAGAATTGCAGGCTAGACTGCTCTGCTCTGTATTGGCAGAAGACATGGGTCAAGTTCAAATCAATTTAAGTTCTATTTATGAAATAAATGAAAAATATTTCTGTCGATTCTTCCTATATCAAGTCATTAAATTACAGACATGACATGAAAATTTGTAGGTAACCCCTGTCTTCACTTCCAGTGTTCTATCACAATAATTTTTTGCCTTCATCTTAGGTGCCTTTTATACTTTATTCCTGACACATTTTTCTCTGCTTTTCAGTTCTTTATGAATGAATCCAGTCATACTTAACTAAAAATTTAACAAGTGAGCAAAAAACTGCTTGTGTACTTTAGCAGGCTCCTCTTCTCACTTGAGAACTACTGTCCTCATTCATTGGCAAAGCATTTCCTCTTACTATAGTATGTTAAACATATCCCAATCTTCAGATGTCTGCTTGCAGGCTGCCACACACCCCACTGATTGTTTCACCACACGCATCTCCCTGAACCTACTCGTTGCTTCTCCTTAAGAGAATTTAAAATCTAGTTATAAAACACAAATGCAATCTTACCATTCTCTGTATGTTCAGCTATTAACACAATAGGTTTTCAGTGCATGACCAGGTCTTTTAGAACAGTTACACGTGGGGGTTCTGTCCGTGGGTGCCCCACCAACCCAGAGTTCAGGGAAGGGAGAGACTGCGGGACAGGGCGGGGCTCCAAGGGAGCGCAGGTGCTGTCAGCAGGTCGGCGAAGCAAAACAGGAGATGCAGTCCAGATTGTCGGTGCTCCAAGGAGGGTTTATTAGGGTAAGGGGTGAGGGGAGTTGGAGGGGTCTCGGGGCATCGACAAAATGGCGCCGATCCCGTCTGCACAACAACTTTTATAGGGGGAGGGGAAAGGGAAGGAGGAGATTTGGGGAGCAAATGGGGAAAGGGGGATTTTTGAGTGACAAATTATGTAACCAAACAAATAACAATACCATAAAAAGAAAACCAACCAAATAACTGCTTTACCACGAACAAAGAAGAACATTCTAGAATCGAAACCATATAGGGAACCGGGGGAGGGGGAGAGGAGTCTTGCATATGTCCTTGCATTCAAGTGGCTTGGAGAGCAGGGGGTCCTGGGAGCGTACCATGCCCAGGACCCATCCCCATCTCCCTCCCATGGGGCTGGGGTGCTCAAATGTGTCATAGCCACCGCAACAGTTATAAGACAAATATCACAACCACATATACAGAATAAGAGGTTTTTAGAAATTCCACTTCCTTGCTATAAAGCAAATTAAAAACATCATAATGTATACTGTACACATTAATTGGTAATGTTGAATTCTAACCTTGAAAGTGTATATGCCTCACATCTTAAGAGTTCCACTGCTGAAATTCCATTTGATGTAAGCAAACAGAATAATTCAGGTTGGAAAGGACCTCTGGAAATCATCTACTTCAGCTGATGGCCAAAACATACACAACTGGAAAGGCAGATCAGAGTGCTTGGGTTTTTGCTAGTCCAGTTTCAATTAAGGCTGGAGGTTTCATAGCCTCTCTGGTTAATGGCTTGGCAACTCTAATTCTGCTTTTTTCACCCATGTATCTAGTCACAATTCCCCCTGCTACAGTTGCGGCCCTTGTCTCATCCTTCTGCTATACATCTCTGAGAAGGATTTGTCTCTGTAGCTAATCATCAGCTAGACAGTTGACAATAACAACAAAGTCTGAAATACAAATACATATGGATATTTTTACAGGTAAATGTTGTTCAGTTGCACTTTTCAGGAACAGCTGATTGTGCATAAAAAACTAATGTTACTTTCATCAATATAATTTCCCTAGAAAATACAGTGATGATAAGGTTAATTAGCATTTTAAACCTGATAATTTCCCATTCCCTTGCTTTTGCCTTTGCTAACAGATTGAAAAAACAGAAAACAAGGCCAAGACCACTTATTACATGCAAAAATATTCATGTCCACAATATACTCAGCACAGGTCAAGACCCGTGGTTTTTCTTCCAACTTCACCTATTAGATTGGAAATAAATATTTTTCCATGTGTAAGCAAAATTCACTTTGTCAGCATATGTGTAGTTAATTGAAAGATTCCTAGAAGTAACATTCTGTAGTTAATATTTATGGTTGCTCATAATACAACTGACTAAACCGGCTTAGGGGAAGTTATTACTGAAAGATACAAAGTCAGCTGTGGCAATATTTAATCTATAATTTGTCCAAGAACACAATGTATGAAATATCCTGTAAGATAAAATATCTCCTCAGTATTTCCCAGATTGTACACAAAATGAAAGCAGGCTAACTACCAAAAAAAAAAAATAGGACAAAATATATTTAGGTATCTTTTTGCATGCAAAGAACCAATTTCGTTTGGTTAATTGCTTACATCCAGAACTTTTTATATATACCTATATATCTATATCTAATCTATCTCTGTATCTCAAGCTTCACCTCTTAAGAAAAATGACTGTATTTTAGGACTCAAGAACTGCTGAATCTTACCACAACATCCTACACGTATTTCTCTGTTAGAGCTTTCATACTACTGGAGGTGGCAGAACTTGGCATTGGAATATGAAAGACTTTGTGACAAGGAACTGGATCTCTTTGAAAGATAATGGTTTCACATGGAAAAGAATGAGCAAGCTGATTTCCAGAGCTATTCTACAAAAATAAAAAAAAAATATCATTACTCTCTCTCTTCCTAAGTATAGAACAACTTCTTCATAACAAGTGATGTAACATCTTTAGGTCCAAAATGTATACCATTCACAATGCAAGTAGAGCAATATTAAGGTGAATTTTTAATATAGTGAGAAGTGCATCTTAAACTGAGTCTCATGTATCATGAATTCAGCACTCAGCATTTCATTAGAGCAGTAGAACCTAAGTTTAAGTACTTTGATTTGTTATCTCCTCTAGGCATCATAGTTGGAACAATGGCTTTACTTTCATGGCAAGGAAATTACTTTTAACAAAGTATCGGTTTAACAATCCTCTAAAGTGTCAAGCTATGTGATCAGCAGATTAAACAGAGTGTGTATACATACAGATTATACAGAAAATGTATTTGAAGCATACATTCAAAAAGTATGGTCCGTCTATATTTATTATAATCAAAAATGCACTTGATCTCAAGTGCAAGAATAACCATATGAATACCCATTAATTTTTTTATCCTATATAATCACAGATTTTCAGCCTGAGTTTATGTAAGAAGGAAGTCTCTGCAGAGAATGAGCACTGGAATTCCACATTAGTTATTAAAACAACCATATTTCCTGGTACTTCCATCAATGAAATTGCATAGTCTGTTTCACTGACTTGTAAAATCTTTCCTAGTTCTAAGTACCTACAAGCAATGCCAGTCATAAATAACCAGTAATTACTTCTCAACAGTTGGAAATGTACTGAGAAAAAAATGTATCAAGTATTTTCCTATCAGAATTGTCAAATTTTCTTAAG
This sequence comes from Lichenostomus cassidix, assembly GCF_008360975.1. Taxonomy (NCBI): domain Eukaryota; kingdom Metazoa; phylum Chordata; class Aves; order Passeriformes; family Meliphagidae; genus Lichenostomus; species Lichenostomus cassidix. Next base: position 26,177,659 of record NC_139480.1, on the reverse strand, counting down.
GTTCATGAAAAAAAAGTTCAGGAAAAATATACTATTACCTTTCTGCACATACATTGCAGCAGGCATTTCTATCAACAGATTTTGCTACAGCAAAGCATATTCCTGGCATCTAAATTATATATATTCCAAAAGGTAAAAGTGACAGTTTTCTAAACTAAAGCAGTTTTTATGCTCCTTTTGCTCAACATGACCTTCACAGGGCAGTCAGCCATCATGCTCTAAGGCAGGGTTACAGGATTAGAGACAGCTTTCCACCCAACCAAATCACAGCTGCAATTTCTGCAACATTCCAAGCAGCTGTCCGCTTACACCCAGGACCTCCAACACATTGTGACTGCACGTCATCTGGAAGAGTAGAAAAAACTATTCCATGTTGTTCCATTTTCAATTCAACTTCTATTGGAAAGGTAAGAATTATGCCATTTGGTAAAATATGCTTTTTCCTCTTCTTCATATGCCTGATCACTAAAAGGTAAAGTAAAAATAATTAAATTGAATTAATAAATCAATTAATTTTGAGATAGAATATTACTGTTAACACTCCTACAGCAGAACATAGGGCATTCTTGTGTATCAATTAGCTGCTAACATGTGATCATCTGACAATCTGAAGATCACAACATAACCGGTTTTTCTCACATCTTTCTCACTTTCCAGATGTATGTATATTTGTGTGTAACTTCAAATTAACTTGGTTTTGTTATTTACATCCTATTCTAGCTGAGTTGCAACACAACTATAGCTCACAATTATAAATACTGATGAGTCAAGAAGCAAAATACTTTAAAAAAAAGAATACAGATCTGTAGATTACTCTGTGTAAAACATCTTTAATTTTGACGCTACTGAATTGGTAGTAAGGTGGGCAAGATTGTAATTTCCCTCCACTTTCACTAGAACAGATCTTGAAGAAATTTTATGCTACTTACCTCAGACTGTGCATCTAACTTTAATTGTTTTTGTCAAATCCCTCAATGCTACATTTTAAATTAAACACAAAGACTATATTACATGCAGGAAAACCAAAAACAAACAAAGGAAAAAACAAACCCCAAACCAAACCCAGAATGCAAAAAAACAACAACCAAACACACCCCCTCCCCCAAACCTACTACCAAAAGACACAGCAATAGTTATTTATGGCTTTCCAAAGTTGTACCCTTCAGCCACTAAAAGCGCAATACCTCAGACAAGAATGGATGGAATTATCTTATGCAAAGTAAACAATTTACTAACCAACAGGAGTTCACATTTTAAACAAACTTTTTGATTACCACCCTGATGTCTAATTTCTTCATGGGATTCTAACTAGAATATAAAGAAAAAATTAAAATAATGGTCTGTTATTAAATCGCAACATTTGCCTCTAGAGCCAAAATTATTGATCTTTCCGCAAGGTTCTAGACCCACTTATATCTTATCAAGTTCCTGATGTAATTTAATGGAGCCATCTGACTTCCCCATCGTCAATTTTTTAAAAATAAATATAGTTATTTTTAATACTCCAAATTGCATTTAACCACTAAACAATCTGTAAGCTCTAACATTCATTTATGTGACTTTTTGGCCTAAAGAGTCTAGCCAGACTCTTCCCAGCAGTGGTTCTCGCAATCAAAATCTTGTAAACTTCGTATTCATATTCATAGACTTTAAATTGAACAACCATAATTTTAACAGCAACAACTTCTTTCCTCCACAACTGCTCAGTTTCCATAGTATTGCAGTAATTGCCTATTAAGCCCATCCTGAGCACTTCATAATAAAACCAAGGATCATGCACACTATCTGAAAAGTTTCCTTAGAAAAGGGGTTTTACTTTATAAATAGAAGATGCAAGGTTTTCTCCACCAACAGTATTAACACACTTAAATATAATATGATATCCACACTAAGAATAGATTGTAATGCAGATAATGAAAGTATAATTATATATTTGATTTTTATCAAGCAAATATATGAGAGGTTTTTTTCCCAGCTAAAAGAACAGAATAGGAAAAGATTTTCTGAGGTCACTGAGGCACAGAAACTAAAGTGATTATTTAGCTTCTGTGTCAGCACAACCTCCTTTGCAGTGTCCTACCTGCCAGAAGACAGATGACTTGGTACAGAGACCTAAGTACAAACAAAAATAGAATAGAAATTGGAAGACTTAAGAAGGCCAAGCAAAGGTATTCTTATAGGTTGTCCAGTGTTTTAGTCAGAAAGAGGCTTTCTTAAACATAATGCAAGAACCATAAAATATCAATTCATGTTATATCTATCAGAATTTAGTAGAAAGTCTTTTCATAATTACAACTAATTCCAATTCAAGACAGTTCCTTCAGTATGTACCTGCTTACTGATATTTATTTTACCAGGCTAGTCTCAATAATTAAATTCCGATTAGTGATCTTCTATGAATAGCATATATTCAGTTTGCACTATTAGAGAACTCTTGTTTTCATCAACTGAACAGGACTACACTCCTTCAAAAATTGGGTTATTCAGATGTGTGTGTATAGGCTGAAACTTGTTGAACCATCACATAAAATCATCATAGCAATTATCTTTTCCAGTTCTCATGTCTGAACAAATGCCAGTGAGGGACACAGCCGCAGAAACAACCTCACACACTATACTTTGATTCTTCCTCCAGAATGATGATCTGCACTGGATTTTTCAAAGATGAAACTCAAATAAATGCTTAGTAGTTTACTCAGTGTAAAGGAGTTTACTGAAAGGCCTGAGTATAACCTTACAGTCAGAGGAAACAGTGACAGAAACCACATGATATTCCTCAGAAAGATAATGATAGGAGACAAGAAGTATACTTCGGGGGTTTTTAATGTCAAAGAATTTTCTATGTAGAAAGCTGGGTTTGTACTTAAAGCAATTATGTTCCTATATGAGAACTCACAAGAAGCTGACAAAATATACAGCCCTTATTTCCTTATTTTTATAGCTGACCTTTACAACATGTTTTTAAATATACTGCCCATTTAGCTATTATCGTTCAAATTTCTAAAAGCATATTATCACTCAGAATGTACAGAACAAACAGTATGGTTCTCTTTTTCTTCTTCCTCAGATTAAATTAGCATAGCTATTTTTATTTGACACATAAGAACACATTCTAAATTAGAAATGGAGGGACACCTGGCAACCTACCCAGCAAGTAGGTTCCTGTTCTCAGTCAAACTTTGCAGAATGTGTTCTCTCTATTACAGACACAGCACAACCTCTAAATTAACCTCTAATTTTTGACCTCAGGGTTAAAATTAGTGTCTGTGAATATTTACAACCTTGACGTTTCGTCATTCGAAAACGTAACAAGTTTACTTATACTGCAGTCTTTTTTAACTCCTTTGTTAAAAAACACTTCTAACCAATTACAGAATAAGACCATTTCCAAACATTTATCTACAAAAGAAGACATCTTAAATGTCTGAATTAATATGGCTGTGCTTTCAATTCAAAACCTTACTCAAATTTTGTCATATCAATGAAATACCCATTCTGCATACACACACTGATTTTGCAATCTTCTATATGTTGCACCAACTTTTTCTACATTAAGACAGGAATTTTGGAATAAAAAGAGGACATGATTGTACAATCAGGACAGGAAGTTTTCCTTAAAGACAACCAAAATGAATTCTAGACCTAGAAATCAGTCTTTGGCAACTTCTTTTTATAACAATGCCTAAATTTGTAAACAATAAGAAGCAAATTACATACAGGTAAAATTGGCAAAAGTATCTCTTAATCCACAGCAAAAAAGCACTATCTCTACAAGTACTGTGAAGTGCAGCTGCAGCATGTATTCCCAAGGAACTACATGAGCTGTACAGCCACACTGTGAACCATACGGCTTCAGCTTCAATGCTGCTGGCACTCCAGCTTTACAGAGTAAAAGCAGCTGAGAGAACACTAGATATCTTGTAACTCATTCTGCAATATCGGATAAAGTTCTACACAACTGTTGAGATCTACCTCAGCGGAGCTCTTACAAAACAAAATGCCTGTTGCAGCACAAAAATGATTGAAAAATCAAGGTCTGCCTGGCAAAAACATGCATTAATCTTTCAAAGACCATCTCATGTGCCACATGACTATGTTATCCCCTTTGAAGACAAATGCATTTCCAAAACTAAAAATAAACACACTTTCTTTTTTTTTTTAAATCAGTTTAAGAGATGGAAAGGTAGCATTCTGGAACATAGTATAACAGAAATTACTTAATTTATTTTAAAATTGCTCCTGTTTTGATTTTTGATTTATTAAGTCCCGGTAATGCAGCAGTACCTAAATTAAGCACTCAAACAAGTGATCAAGTTAAGAATGACAACTTTTCGCTTAGTAATGAATCAACTTAAAAGTTACAGCATGTATCATTGAGCTCTCTTAATACTAGTATCAATAAAAATGAGTCCAAGCTAAAGAGAAAAAAACTTTTCTAAAGGCTGAGGTAAGATATAATTATTTGTAAAACACTAAACTGCAATTAAAGGAATCATTTTTAGCTACAACTTATTCTCTCCATTGATTTTATCTGACTCTAATTTAAAATTTTTAAAGACTAATGCCATTCTAAATATTATGTCTAAAACAAGGTAAAAGCACATGTGTGCACACAGTGACTTATTTTACAGCTGTGGTTGAGATGAGTGTTTCATCTACATCAGAAACAGAGACTGAGATTACAGAGACACATGCAGTCTTCATTCAGTACCTTTCCTAGGTAGAAACACCACCAAGTACTTGGGGACAGGCTGCTCATTTGCAATTAAAGTCATAAAATAATAAAAATATATATGTTTATTGAGAACTAGATTGGACAACAGAGGAAAACCTATTGGATCTGCAGGCAGAATCAGAATCATAACAACAGGCTCACTGACTCTCTTTTGGGGCATCCAGGATCACCAAGACTAACTCATCTCTGCTTTCTTCATACCATCAGAGAAACCATGTCATTCTGGATGGCTGCTGTTTCCACCACAATTGTTAAAGGGATTGTTGAGATCCCAACTGGCAAAGTCCCGCATAAGCAGTGGGCCAACAGCCAAAGCTAGAAGCAAAGAGATGAGTTTGGATGGCCCTGGTCAAGCTGCCATGAAGGAATATTTTACTTCAGCTCTTTTTCTGCAAAAGACCACTCTTCCAAAACCTCTAAATTATCTTCTGCTACGACTTGGCAAAGAGGAGACAGTGGACAAACGTAAAGCTGCCAAAAAGGATACAAATCAAAAGTTTTCATATCCATTTGCCTATCTCAGTTACACCAACACTTTCTCAGCTGAATTTCTGACAGGAACAGAAAAAGCAGCACCTGATGGGAGACTGGCCTTCCCTATTCATGCCTTACCTAAATCAGACTCTGAGGACCAGGAAGTAAAATTCATGCATATAATAGGATATCTACTCACCAGTGAGTTAGAGAAATCATAGGTAAACAATCAAAATGAAAAAGTATTAACTGGTTTACACAATAAAGGCAAAATTAAGTCTCAAAAACTGATGAGTACAAAATCACATCCAGATACTATTTCCTGCAAATCTTTACAATACTATTAAAAACTTAATGATACAAGAAGGAAGCAGGCCAAAACTGCTTCTAACAAACCCATATGATGAGGTACTTAACTTAAAAGTTGTTACTGATATATGCAAACGCTGAAGGGTGTTTTATATTAAAACTATCCAACAGATTGTTTTTACATTGTTTAACTTCCTTTGTATTGATCTTAAAGTGCTTTTGGAATTCTCTGATCTGATTATCCAGTGGACTTCCCAAAGACTAAGAAAAACTTCATTACAATGCATAAATACAATACAACTCCTTCCATGTGTATGTACATAAACTCCACCAAGATAAGGCTGAAGTTTCCAAACATACAAAAATCCCCACAGCATCTAAAATACTAGTTATCATGCTCAAACATACAGCAAAGTGAAAATAACCAATGCAGATGGCTCGGACAGACCCACAAACATTCAAGTAGTAAGAATGAAACTATTAATTTTGTTTCCTGATCAGACAACCTGCTCATTTTCTGTTCAGTCTAGTAATTACTAATCATTTATGCTGCCTCTTTTAAACAACCACCAGAGCATGACTTGGGCAGAGCAATGCACACACAGGCAGAGTCCCATTTTACAGCAATCATTAAATGACCTGAAATTGGAGTCTTTTATGATATTATGCACAGCAAACATGAATAAATTCATATTTGTAGCTAGACTATGTACAGAAAATTTTACATGACAGGAAATGAGACAGATCACAATGCAAATTTTAAGTGTCTAACAAAAGAAGAATGCATGAGAGAGTTGGCTTTAAGAGCTGCTAGTGAAAATCCTCTTACAAATTACCACTACAGTGAAGAGGTAGGCAAAATAATGGGACAATTAGAAAAGATATATGACAAAAAGGCAGGCAGATAATATGGCTTCCAAAGACATTTCTGTTACAATCTACATATTGTGCATTTCATTTACGAAACTAAAGCCTTAAGCTTAAACTATCCAAGCATATAGTATGAGTATGTATTTTATCCCTGTGTCAGTTATGAGCACTTTGACATTCTATTTCTATATTATATTAAGGCTGAAATGGAGTTTCTGTACTCTACTAGTCTTGAGTATTTTCAACAGTGAAACACTGACACCTTTTGGCTTGAAACATAGACCTCCAAATTTTAAATGTAGAATTCTATTTTTTTTGTTCCATTTGTCCTTTCTTGAGGTGGTTGAATTCTTGTGATCTTATCTAAAATTTTATTCAGTAGGCATACTTCAACCAGGAAGAAAACCGTACAGTATTAGTTGATAAGGAAAATATTTTTCATAAGTACATAGCCAAACAACTTAGAACCATACTCCTTTAAGCCACACAATGTTTTATCTATTTTTCTCTATCTCCCAACTCCTTGTTCTTGGCAGTTTTGGTATACAGACACTGTATCACATGATATTTTGCACTGCATTCCTTCCAAGTAAAAACTTGGTAATGCATTCTTTGAATATCTGAGTTTTGAAAACCAATTCTAGAAATAACAATAACCCATTATTAAAAATGTTATGTTCCTTGCTTATGTATATATCTACATTATTGTAGATGAAATACTGATGGTTCAACATATATATAAGCATATATTGAAATGTATGCAAAATTACTTACACCAGTGACACGATGTCTCCACGTTGTACATCATAATTTCTAATGCTCCAGTGGTTTAAGAGTACTACATCAGATGCTTGTCTTCCCCCAGGATTCAAAGAAGGCTGAGAGAAGGGGAGAAAAACATACCCACTTACTGTAAGAGGCCAAAAATATGGTGTATTACAGGAAATACCTTTCTTTATTAAATTACATGTTAAATATCATTAATTTATTACAAACTCTAGTTCACATCTTTCAATGCACTACAGCATGTAAATCAGATTACATAGGATACATAGTTATGGCAAGCCTGATGAAAAGAAGGGATTGCCTTTACTACTTATCATTTAATATTAAAATCAAAGGAGAACCAAGTACACTAATTCCCAGGGGAAAACAAACAAACTTTGTGCAGGCATCTTACTGCTTATAAAAGCATAATGCACTAAAAATGAAGTATGTACTTGTGGCAATACTAATCTCAGCCTCCTTTGTAAAGGGGAAAAAAAAGCCCTATACATATAGCACACACTGACACTGACTACAAATGTGGGCCTTCCATAACAGGACTCATAAAGGCATGAACTAAAATAACCAGGTAATTAATGTGTACAGAGTTTTAGGAGGTACATCACATGACCCAAAATTATTTTGCGCACCATGACACAAAACGAGGGTACCTGATCAATACTGGCTCTGAGTTAACTCATGGGAAATTGCAGAGGAGGGAAGAAGCCCACCACAGTACTGTCTTCATTTATGCTGGCAAGGCTTATTTTAAAACAAAGCCTCCTTTTACTAGATAGAAATTATTCCAGACTGAAGTTTTCTGATAGTTTATTTCTCAAAAAGCTTTTTCAGAATCTTCAAATACAATTACAGCATCTCCCAAGTTGGCCAAGAGATGACCTCTAATTTAGATTCTAGAGTAGGTGATATATGCAATAAAGCAAAGTGTTGAAACTAGGTAGCCACTCATTTGTCAGTATGATAACTGCAATATTAGCTTAAAAAGTTATTGTTGTTGTTGTCGTTGTTGTAGAAGAGGCACTTACAATATAACATCAATATAACATCACATGAACCACTGGACTTTCACTGCTGATATTCTCCTCCCCAAAATGATGGTAATTTTAATGAGTAAACCAATAGAGGGACTGAAATCAACTTTTCTCAAAACTAGTAATTATACACTATTGAATTTCATTCCATTTTTATTCAGTAAACCTTGCTATCAAATAAAATTGATATTTAGCATTTATTTTTAATTTTGAAAGCAATTTAGAAGTGCTGATTTCTCTTTATTACAGTCTCTTCATCATTGCTAAACAGATTGGTTGAGATATACTTCAAATGGGATTTGTGAAAAATTAGTTTTTCAAGGTGCAAGAGGAAGTCATGTGCTAAGGTCCTCAGCAGGTGTAATTCACATGAACAGTAAGCAACATGACAGGTTAAAAGAACAAACATGTTAGGGAGAGGGTGAGAGATATGACGTAATACGCTTAGTTAAAGAGCAAACAAGGCTAGTTACATTTTGGGCTATGGACTACAGGCAAATTTCTAGTCAAGTAAATTGGTGGATCAAAGTAGATCACTTTAACATCCATAGAGATATAGTCTGAGTCTGAGCTATAAATATATTAATAGTCATTGCTCTTTTATCTACTAGACTCAATGCACTGCAAGAACCAGATAAATGAAAACCAGGAGCTAATTAGCAGTTATTTTATTATTAGTTTTTAATCAGGATTTCCAAAATTATTTATCACCCTTACAGCATTTTCCACCAAAGGATCAAATATTTACATACAAATGACTTACATACAAATTAATGAACAATTCAATGAACAACTCTTTTTGCCAAATGCAGGTGCATATGGGCCAGAAGCTAACAGCAATACTAAGTATAAGGCAAAGGCCAGGAGTCATACATATGGCACATTCTCACCAAGTAAACTGCTTAGTACTCAAAAGTATCAGCCTTAAAAGGCCAAAAGAGAAGAGTGAAACAAATAGAAATTTTAAAACCATTGCTTCAAAATATAATGTATTTCACAGCTGATACTTAGAAAATATCTGAGTGTTCACACAGTTTTTGTATCAAATAAATTTACATCAACTACATCTCACAGAGAAATACACCAGGTAGTATTGCCCTTGTTGCATTATCTCAGTTTACTCCTATTTTTTTCTGCATTTAAACAAAGGAAGCACCTTAGAATCGAAATACATTTAGATATTGCATAAGCTTTTTAACTTAAAGCACTCTAAATGCATTTTTAACAATAGCTGACATGGTTTTGACATACAGAGTGGATATCCAACTCATTATACATTATAATTGTGTTTGAGAAAAATATGACAGTGTTGGCTTTTTTCTTCTCTCTTAAAAAAAAAAAAAAAAAAAAAAAAAACCCTGACAAATGTGCAGACAATAATACTACTTTGTTAGAAGAAACTGCAGGAAAACTAGGAGAAAATTTTCCATTTACGTCAACAATGACTTTTGTCCATTAAAAACATAAAAGGCTAACTCCTTCAGCAAGACTTTCTCTATTGTAAATAACACAAATTGAGATTCCACAACAAACAAGTATAGAAACAATAGAACTTATTTCTCATTTTATTTTTACTAGTAGTAAGGTTTCAGGTCTAGCAAAATCAAAATACAGCTTCTGCAAAAGCAGTCAACAAATAGGGTCACAAGGGCTTTTTGTAAGAAACAGAATAACACAGAGGCTTCTTCCTTCTAGCTTGAAGCATTGTAACTTCTTTGCTCAAGTTTTTGGCATAAAAGCCTGCTACAAATGAGGCACACAGGTCTTAATTTAAACTGTGGTGCAGAAGCCACAAAACATTACTCTTTCCAATTACTAACTAATCTAATGCTAAAAGCATGCAAATTGAGATCCCCAGCCATATGATGAAGCCTCATAGGACATGAGGTTCCATAAGTAGGAGGGTAAAAACATGCCCTTTTACTATAAATAATGATTAACTTGATAGTTGGTATGCTGCTAGTGAAGGTCACAACTTATTTGCTTGTAGCTTGGGGAACACAAAGAATATTCACATGAGCTTACAAGCTTAGGTACAGTAATCCTAATAATAAAGTTAGGAGAAACTGCCACAGAATAATTACAACTGCTATTATGCATAATGGAATAGAACATTCAATAATGTTTGCTGTGGAAACAAGAGTGCTTTGTCAGAGATCGCTGGTCAGGCCACACGCTATAATCCTTGGTATTGAACTATTTGCAATAGAACTTGCATACAAAGCTGCACAAATGCTGTCATCTTCCATTCCACTTGAAAACAGTCCATCTGATTTAATGAATTTACAAATTTATATATCCATGGGGGCTTCCTTTTCCACATCTTTATGTATGAAGGGTTCATATTACAAGACAAGCAATGAAACTCAATAAAAATAGCATAAATCAATATCAAGACATACATATGACAACAAGTATTTAAAAGTATACAGCCAGCACTACAAGAAGTCACACAAAAAAAAATCCACAACAGGCAATTAAGAAATCTTATTTCCAGTTATTTGTGTCACTTACATTTAATTTTGTAAACAGATGACAACTCACTTGAAACTCACTATTAACAGAATGCTAGATGAGCACATCAATCTAAAATCCTAAGTAACAAAACTAACTCATGTGATGATTTCGAAGTCCAGTAATTTGGAAATAGAAGGTAACAAAACTATTAAAACTGTTAAAATTATAAACTGCAATAGCTCACTGTTATTCCCTACAGGTTAGAGTTAATACACATACACACTGAAGTCAGCACAAGTGAAGTTACGGTAAGTGGCTGAAAGCACTGAAAAACACAAAATCGGCTTGAGACAATGGAATGCACAATGTCCGTCTTAATTGATTGGGAATAAATAAAAAAAATTGTATTTTCATTAGAAGCTTTATTCAGTAGGCTTGCCAGGGTGTCAAAAAGTGTTCCCATCATCAGTAACTATGAAGCAGCAGTAAGGCTGGTCCAGAACAAAAGGACAAAGTGTGGGGGGAGAGAGAGCGCACAGCAGAGAACAAGAGTAGGAGAGCAAGCACAACACAGAAAGATTTATTTCTTGCTTCTTGTCAAAACTTTGAATTTCAGGCTCAGCAGGAGCCACAATTATGAGTACACAAAGCCAGCTGGACATTTTAGAGGTCTATACAAATTCTTGGGAATCTTACCATGATATCTTCAAATTGAGACAATAAGGTACCGCTAGAAGCATGTGATTGAAGGATAGATATATGACTAAAAACTGACTGAACTTCAGTCTTCCTCATACCTACAGCTTCCAGATACATTTAACATAGATCACTCCCCAAAGCACAGTTAGCAGACAGAATTGCAACATGATGACCAGTACTTCTTCAAGCTACTCCTAAAGAGAGGGATATATACCTTATAATTATGTCCCTCTCAGACTTGCTTAGATGTCTAATAAATCTTGTCAAGGAAATTAGTGTCTTATTAAAAGCAGTAGGATTTTTGGTTTTTCGTAATCTGAAAAACATCCATATGCCAAGAAATTTTTAAAAACCCTCTATTTTGATTTTATTCTGAAATAGAACTGGAGAGTTTTACAGAAACTGAGGTGTCAGTAAAATTACAAATGTCAGCTTTCAAGGTATCCATATTTCAATCAACAGAGAGAATATTTGGATAACAAATACAGCAAGGGAAAAGCTTCAGTTTTAATAATCCAGTGAATATATACCGCTTTCCCCACCATATCCTTCTTTGTCAGGTTGAATAAATATGAGTAAATAACTACAGTGTTTTTCAAATCTTCCATGGATAAACTACAGTTAACTATACACTCTTCAAGTGAGTAGAGAAGTAACACTCCAAAACTCCAGAGCATATCCAAACACTTGGGACTGACTTCAAAGAAAACATAGTTTGAGGTATTAACCAGAGGGGCATAATAGACTTGTGGAGAGGGAAATCTAAGAAATTTCTTTCCAGCTACTGAAGTAAAACTGTTAAGCAATAATGGATGTCAAACAGAGCACTACAACAGAGACAGAAAAGATCAAACACTGAATGGCAACGCGGTATGCTAAAAAAAAAAAAAAAAATCTTGAAATGTAAATGCTCAGGTCATGCTCACTAGTAGCCAAAAAAAAAAAAAAAAAAAAAAAATCACAGAAACAAAGGCAGAAAGCCAAAACCAGAAAATCCAACATGAATCTGCATCTTGAATGCTCCATGTGGCTCTAGACCTGCAACAGAAGCAAAAAATGGGAAACAGGGGAGCTGTGCTCATCTGTCTGATTTTGTACTTTTCTAGATGGTGTGTTATATATTTGAATTTCTCCTGTCTGAAAAGAGCAAAAATATAACAAAACTGTTTTTTCCCAGTTTTCTCCCCTCCCATTCTTTTTCGTGCAAATTTTTGGGTCTGCAGCTGCAAGCCCTGAGACTCTCCTATCTTTCACTGGTCATCAATGATATTCAGAATAACATTCATGAAAAGGGTAAGGATAACTTATGTTACACCAAGCTTTTGGCCTTGGATTGTAGCATTACTGGAGTAAGATGATTTTACTTTCATATGTGTTCTTGATATGAGAGTTGCCTGCTGAGGTTTCTTGACAGAGTTTAAACGTCAGATTACAGACTGCCACAAAAGACACAATGCCACCTTGCCATTCCCTCCTCCCCACCACATGCTTTTTAGAACATTAAATATAAATCAGCCAAGTGTGGGATGGAGCCCAAGTTTTCTAGCCCATGTGTAAATTCTGCATAATTCAAACTCCAGCATCTGGTCTTGATTGTTGTGAAACCTCTCTTCAAGGTTCTGAGCTTATTAAGACAATCAGAAAAGAGAGCTTGACATCCAAGAATCAAATTCTTACTCTCTGCTAATTGGAATGTTGCAACATTGGAACAAAAACATCATAGTTATCAATGGTGATACATAGCAAAATGCAGTGCATATGATTTAAAGTAACAACAGAGAAATTTGCTATCTACATTAAAACATATATTTTTCAAGACCAAATAAAGAGAGAAAACAGTGTTCATGAGTATTTATTTATCATCTAAATGTTACACAGCCTACTTATATTTATTTGCTTACGCTGTATAAACATTCAGTATAACCAAAGTAAAAGCAGTGAACTGATACCTATTTCCTGACAAACATAAGTAACAATATTAGTTTCATGCCACTTTCAGTATTCTTCCCTGCAATGGTGCCATATGTGTTCATTAGTAAGAGCAAGTACAGCAAGAACAGTTTTGCCTTACAGTTACTATAATGATGCTACTAAAAATTAACAAAGCCTCTTTGTGAGTCATCAATTCAATCCCAAGAGACAAAAGGTATTGCTCCAAATATTTCTAAATGTCTAGGAAGATATCAAAACAATCTATCACTATTTCTCCATATATTTTCCTTTTACTGACACAGAATTTTGGGAAGTTTTGTTCTCAATATCTTTTCTTTCACATCACAGAATATTTAACGAAGTAGGAATTAAACTATTCCACACTAGAATGTTGTCATTCACTAACAACTGAGAAAACTATTTTTTTCACCTTGCTACTATCAGTGGAGAGCTACCTTTTAATTTCCTGAAAGACAAAAGATATTTCCAGCAATACCTGCATTGATGCTCCTTCCACCCTTGCAACACAGGCAACTCTATCCAGGAAAGTCACAGTTACAGGAACAGCAACAAAGAAACCTTTGAAAAAGGCTTTTATGTATTTCTTCCCCAAACCCTGAGCCTGTGCCATAGTCTGAAAAACATGAAGGAAAGAAAAAATGTTGTTACAAAGTAAATTTGAAGTAACACCAACATGTAAAAATTCAACATGGAACAATTAAGAATAAATTTATTATCTGTTAGAGTCTCAAAATACCGAGTGGAAAAAAAATGAATGTGCATGAGAATGGGAAAAAAAACCCCAAACCAACAAACTAGAAATCTTCATCAGAATTTAAACGTCTATTCTATAGACCTTGATACTTGACATTTACCCATTAGCTAATTTGAACTTTTCTTGTGATCCTGTGCTAGCAGAAGTACTTGATAAAAATGCCTCAATGTAGCAGGTAAGCAAGAAGCAAAGTGATATAACAGGACAAAATTTAATAATGCATTTTAAGAAAAAAAAGCACTGCAAATAATTTTTTCTCCATACACTGATAATTATTAATTTCTCACCCCCAAAGGCGGAATGTGTTAAGCAAAGGAAAGCTATATGCAACACATTACCTTTTCTTTATTAAATATTTTCACAAAGGAAAATGCACACATGCATCATTTCCACACTTGTAGTAACTGCAAATGTAAAATCAATTTGAATTGTCACATACATCATAGGGACACACCATAACACAATGAATCCTTGTTCACCACTACTTCACAAAGTTAAAAGCATGTTGGCAGCCTAGACAGCCACATAATGACACCTGGGATGATTCCACCCCAGCTCCATGTATTATACTATTTCCCATCTATTTATTTAGCCCTGAACAACTGAATATGCTTGGAAAACACCTACAAAGTGCACTGAAACACAAGCTGTTTGATTGTATTAATCACACCTGTGAAAAGCAAGCTGAATGTCCAGCTACTGCTGCATAGACACAAGACTAATTTATGTAACTGCAATTTCATTAAAATAAATGCTGCCTTTCACCTATTGGCAACTTCCTTTTAAACTGCTCCTTCCACCGAGTGAATCCCTAGTAGCCCTCCCTCAAGATCAGCTTGTGAAGTCCCTGCTCCCTCTGTCACTCCTAGCTCCAATAGACAGAAGAAAAAAACTGGCTATGCCCTGAATTTTTGAGTCTCCCACTGTGTTTATACTGAAGAACATATTTTTCAATTAAAATAATGACAAACATAAGCATATGTAGTTTCATTAAATCCTCTTACAAAGAAAGTATTTAGAATTTCACAATCATTTTTTCTTTGTTGTGTTTTCAGAAACATGGAAGTGATGAACTATTTGTAAGCAGAATATAAACTGAAATCACTCTGATGAAATAGTACTGAAGGTAGTATTTCCGTCACAGATAGAGCTTCTTAACTCCAAAAAGCATCAAATTTAGGAGAGAAAACTCAGTTCTACAAAGTAAGTCATCTGCATATTCTTCACTAGAATTCTTTATACATATTAACAGCTTTGCAATGACAAGATCTGTCTTCTAAGACTATTACTTCTGACATTCTGACATTCACCTTCAAAAGGTTGTAATTATTTTAAGTGGAAATATTTCATCATCTGTAACTTGCATATAACTTTACATTTGCATAATGCCTGTAATTTGGTCATTTTCTTTCTGAACATTTTGTGAAAACATTTTCAATTTGCATCAACAACTTTTACAAATAATTTGAAATATGTTGTGAAACCGAACAAAAACCTCGCCATTTCAAGAGAAAAGCTATAATGATTTACTCTCAGCTTATCATTTAAGAACTTGTTATTAGAATCAATCCACCAAAAGAGACTATTTCCTCAATTAGCAGAGCTTTACCTTCGGAAAATATGCCACATAAAAATAGAATCTCTACAAATCAGGGTTTTGTCTACCTTCTAACTACATCATTTCCTACACCTTAATACCCTTCTCTCAACCTGTTTACTTTGAACTTTGCCTCTTGAGTTTTCTGGCTGGAACTCTACTTCTCTGCTACGTGATCTGGCATTTCAGACCTCCTCCACTCTAACAGCAATGTCAACCACAAAACACCATTTGGAGACCTTACTCACAAACATATTCACCATGCTCTCTAGAGTAACGTGAGCGGAAAAACACTGTCTGATACGTGTATCACAATATGGCTGATTTAGGAATATTTTTTTTTAAATGCAGAAATCAGTCAAATTTACTTCTCTTAAAATTCCTCAGTGTCAAACTTCTTTTTCATTAATAAAGAAACATGAAGATTCATCCCCTCCCTTCTACTAAATCCATGGACAGATCTTGTTCTAAACTTCTTGCAGAAGCCCCATGCTAGTATCTACAGAAAAATCTAGTATCTGAAGAGAAGTAATTGGTCAGACAATCCACACGAGACCAACCATATGCTTCCTAGAACTACAAGCTAATTAATAGTGACAGAGAATCTAGCAGCCAAGTTAAAACTGCTAAGACAAAATGCTACATTTTCAGTACACTACTTGGACAAGGCAACACCAGCAGTACTAAGCGGCTGTGGACACTGTTGGGAATTAAAATCCTGTTTTTGTGGCTTTGAACAGGTGCAGCATTACATGGTACAACATGAAAAAACATGAGGGGAAAAGCACCAACAGCATCCCTACAAGCAATCTATCTGCAAAGCCACCAAAACCAACAACAGCTCAAATGCTGAAGGACTCTCCACTTGCCCTGAATTTTTTTTTTCCTCCCCTCACCTCTCTGCAACTGATTGAACCACTGGTTTCATTTTCACTCTACACCAAGATGAAGAATCCTTCATTTATGATGATGTGCTACATTCTGAACTTTTCCTGGTTCCCCACCACGCACAGCCAACAACAGCTTTTCCCTGTGACACAAACGGAGCTGGCCTGCAGAAGCCTTTCTTCCCAAAAGATGGCTTGAGAAGAACTATGTTAAAACAATCAGCCTTTAACCTTAAGAGGTTAAGACTTAAGTCCTTTCCTGGCAAAATATTTCCAACAGAAAGGTAAGTTACTGTATGTTAGTATTTCACTTAACAGTGCACATATTTTTGCCAGGTCTGTTTCATAAGCTTCCCCTCTAAAAAGCACAGACAAGTAAATGCACATGCAGAGTTGCCATGCAACTGTTGGCACAATAGTTCACCACCCAACTGCCAGTAATGGAAAGTTATCCCTCTCTCGTTCCATGTGAGAGGCTTCAAGTTGTCTTGCACTGGCACAGGGGAAGAGCTGGAACACAGGCACCAGAAAGGCAGTTTGCAGCATTATCTTCTACCAGTGACATGTGAATGGATAATCCTCAACTGATAAACACTGCTGGATTAAAATGTGCAGTGTTGTATTTTCTTATACTTTCATGGTAGTAGAAAAAGGGAAAAAAGTAATGATAAGCATTTTCTGCAGTCACAAGAAAGAATTTAGGGTGGTAAAGGGTAGACACAAAAAAGACCCTTAAAATTAAAAGAAAAAATTCTGGCTGGAGTTTTTTTATAAAGAAAACATAAGATAGCCATTACATTACTGCCCGGTTTGACACCTTGAATAAGACCAACAAATCATAACACTTAAAAGATGGGGAAAAAAAAAAAAGGAAACAAAACCAAATACAAAAAAAACCAGAATAAAAATATTTTACAGATGCATACAGTTTTCAGCATTTGTAAATTACACTTGGTTTAGGAGAATAAAAAAACCACAGAATAATTCAGTAGAACTGATAAACTTCAAAGCAACAACCTTGAAAACTTGTTTGAAATGGAAACATGGACAAGAAAAATCCAAGATCAAAAATGCTACCATATAGCAGGTCAAAGCATTAAGAATTTCACATTGTGCAGCTCAGAGATTAAGGCAGATGGAGCACAGCATTATCTGGACTGAAGTATTTGGTGCACAAAAGGTCCAGGGATTATAATGAGCCTCTCGTGGGTACTACAACATATGGAGCAGAGATGCTATTTAGATAGCTCTCTATGTATAAAATGTTTATTTTTTTCTTACACTTGCCTGCACACTAGAAGACACTGTTTATCAAACAGCCTGCAGAAAATCATCAAGTAATTCAGAAAGCCCCAGGTTACAATATATTTGCAAACCTAGGTACTTGAAAATTACCCACAGAAGTATGATACAAAAAATTGCTGTAAAAACAAGGCATTAGCAGTCATCTGCAAAGGAAATGGAATGGCCCCTGATGTGCTTCTACAAGAAAGCAGGTGAGGGAACAGGAAGGAGGGAATTACAACCTATACCAAAACAACCATCCCACAAAGATTGCTGTGTTAGTTTGAAATTACATATTTGATCTTGTACAAAAATTAGTAACTATATTAGATATAGCTTGAGAATCCATTAAAACAACCAGCTTCTGTGTCAATCACAATACACATTTTTCTATACATCAATAGCATTGCACTAGAATTCAGGATATATGGTTTGAAAATTAAGAAGACTTCCGTAACAGAAAATACCACAACACATGAATAAGCCCAATTTTATTGTGTCCTATGAAATATAAAACTGAGGACAAAAGTTTTTGTTTTAAGACTGGTCTAACTTGAAGACAAGGTTATACCTGGCCCAACAACCATAATTTACAGGATGCCGCTCAGTATCAGAGTTTGTGTGATCTTTTTAACATGTGTTTTTTCTCAAGTCTTTCATGATATGAGGCCAGAGCTAACTAATGCCATGCAGCCTGACTCTAATTTCCCACTTTAGTTGTACATTTCAATAATTTTTACATTACAGTGATTACCATAAGGGTACAAGTATGCAGACTTTTTAGTAGGCTGATTTAATTCACATAAATTTATCCAAGTACAGGCCTGGATATGATGGTTATGAATACCACAGAAGAATCAAAATAGACTAGCCCATCTAAGTTTTCAGTTAAAATAATCAATACAGATCAGTGCACTTAAGTTTTCATTTAAAAATCCTATCTAGTTCCAGAAGGAGTTATCATTTATCCTTCAATAAAGACACTTCTATCCTCATACTATTCCACCATAGTGGTAATCATGTCTATTCAATCAATGTATTTATACTCTGCAAAGGTTTTACTCATCCTATACCTCCCTCATATTACTCTCGCTGTATCCTGTGGCACCCAGACATTGAAGAATACCCCTCTATTGTGAGCGTGGAAATATCACAGGTCATGGAAATGACTGCTGTGTCACTGAAGATGCAAATTGTAACCTAATCTGCAGTTTCAGCAACTACACATGTATGCTCCACTGTTTTTTTCTTTCCTCTAAATTAGTCATTTTGTCCTTACACCCAGATGTTTTGCTTGTTTCAAATACAAAGCAGAAGATTTTGTTAGCTTTAACTCCATTTTGTATCATTTTCTTATGCCTTGCTCAATTCAAGCAATTACAATTTCCATGTAATAGCTCCCATCCCTATGAATATGCCTTTTTCCAGTATACCACAATAAAGAAAAACAACAATAAAAATCCATTTTTCTAATCTTCTCAGTACTGTAACATACAGAGAAGTTCCCAGAAGCAGACAAAACCAGATCAACCATAATGAGCTTTCAGCTCACAAACAAACAGAAAAGCTTAAACTACAACAATCATCAACATAATCAGTCACAGAATTATTGTTGGGGGAAAAAATCAGTTTAATGTGAACTGATTCTTCTTTTAATATAATATTATTGTATCCCATCACTGGGATCTATCTCATGTACAAAGGCTTAGTTCACATGTTGGTTGTAACTGGAAAGAAATTCATATTGCTTATTCTTATAAATTAATTTTCTGTTTCAAGTACACGAATTTTACCCCCATGGACAATCTTGTATTTCCAAACAAAACATTTCACTCTTCAAACATAAAGCAAAACTGGAAGAAAACACAGCTGTAGACCAAAGATACTCTCAGTAACCAAATTAACAACTTGTTCAGGATGGCAAGTAATCAGCTACCCCTCAGTTCTGACAAGTTATTCAGGATTCCATTTTATGCACACAAATCATCAAGAAAAGGAATTGCTATTAAAAAAAATTGTAATTGTTCCAAATCAGATTTTTTCCCAGCACTTAAAACTTTAGATGTAATGAAATATGTTCCAAGTAGTATCACATGGGTGACTGGCAGAGTACCAGTTCTTCTAACACAAAAGTTACAATATTTTGTTTTATTTATGTTTCTGCACCTTCAAGGAAACTAGAAATCATTAACACATACTGGACATAAAGGCAAATATGAAATTATATCAATTCTTGGAACTCAAGAGAGCAATTGCAAGAGAGCAAATTAACGTGTTCAGCTTCTTACAACTGAAAATTCCGTGCTGCTTTCAGCCTAAGGATTCAATGCCTGCAACCAAAGTTAATTCTCTAAATTGATTTTAAGTGTCTTTTGCAAACAACTAACAGCTGCTGCTATGTTTTGCTGTCAAGTAGATTGCATAAATGATGAGTTGCTTCAAAACTTACTGAATTTGTAAGTTATATTTACAGTAAACAACAGCATAACCTTTGAATTCCAATAAATTTGCACATTTATCTAGTGAACTCTGGATTCTTTCAAGTACCATGGAACTGTCATGTTAGCTGTGGTTATCCAGAACCAAACTTAGGTAAAAACAACAACAACAAAAAAAAAAAAAGGAATATTTAGTTTTCACCAAAATATATAATCTTCAGTATTGAGATAATATTCAACGAGTAGCCTAAGAATAACAGCATTCAGCTCCAAACATGAATATTGTCAGAAACAAACTCTTCTAAAAGATTTTGCTTTTAGGTTAAGAAGAACTACATTTAGTGCAGAACAGGGAAGTTTCTTCTAGCCTAATGGAAAATCAAACAAATACAAAAACTAATTATTAGTAGAAACAAGATTCTCGGCTATGAATCTTCAAAGCATGACAGTATGTACTGAGCATATGAGGACACAATAATAACAGAAAATAATATTTATTAGGGTAGGAACAAATGATACCAAAAAAAATAATAGAAAATGCTTTTATTATTTGAAAAGTATTTCCCATTTGCAGCATATTTCACAAAAATAACTAGTTCTCCCACAACTACTGTAAAAGCAGTTTTATGCATCCTTGTTCAAAGTGGGGAAACTGGGACTGACTCCCCAAGAGAACATTCCCGTGAAATGCAGCAGTAAAACCTGATGAACCAACTACTTACTATCTACTGTCTGGGGCATGGTAAGAAACAAAATGTATAAACTCAGACAGAAAATTATGCCTTCAAAAAATAATTTCCTTTATTTTAACAACTCAGGTTTTATCCTTGAACATTAGAGGTCACTGTGGGACTTGTTAAGAGCACACCTACCGTTCTCTATCATTCCCCACCACTTTGATTTTGAGTCTGGGATTTGTGACAACTTCAACTGCCATGTAAGTTTCTCAGGTCTCAAGAATAAGCAAAACAACAAGTATAAGGACATATATTTCCAGAAACAGCTGAAATCTGTGGCACACTAGTCAACTTATAAAAATCTCAACACAAAATTTCAACTGTGATTGTGCAACCATTTGAATCTTAAAATTATTGTTTGCATGTTTAAAATACTATTTTCAAGGA
Source organism: Lichenostomus cassidix (assembly GCF_008360975.1). Taxonomy (NCBI): domain Eukaryota; kingdom Metazoa; phylum Chordata; class Aves; order Passeriformes; family Meliphagidae; genus Lichenostomus; species Lichenostomus cassidix. Next base: position 26,156,261 of record NC_139480.1, on the reverse strand, counting down.
TGTGGATATCACCCACTACTATACCATGTGGATAGTTTTTACCACCAATTCCAGGAGAAATTTTATTTTGGTAACACACAAGTTAAATAAAAGAATCTGTAATTTTAAAAGTAAGTTAAATGCAAGACCCCTGGAAATCTCCCAAACACAGTAGTTAAAAACATTACATATTTTTACAAAATTATATGTATTCAGTTACAGAGCTGAACATTGGAAAAATCAAGTCTAATTCTGAAGTTTTCTAGAGAAATTACTTCATTGAACCTGAAAATTCCCAAGAGGCTCTGTCTTCCTAGGATATTTTGTTGACAATTTCTATTTTCTTCCTAGCTGAAAAATGAACAAGTATGTGTGGCATATGCTCTTAGGGGAGAAAAAGAAAATAAAAATGTGCAGGTACAGGGAAGTTATTTAGAGAGATGTAAAGCAGCTTTGTCTCTTCTGGTACTTGGTGTGCTCAATGAATTCCAGTTCCACAAGAATGATAATATTAAAAAGAAAAATGTAAAACTCTTATAATGGAATGTAGCCTAACTAAAAGATTTTACAAGGTCACAGTCTACTTGCTGTTCACCTGAACTATTTCTAAGCTTTTCACCAACTTCCGAAAAAATTATTTTTCCTTAAAAAAAGAGAGACATGTCTAGGAACTGGCTGAAACTCTTCATCTTCAAAGCACTGCAGCCTTTATACACTACACTAAGAAAAGACTGCAGGACAAGCACCAGACGTGGAAAAGCAGGAACTTTAGAACAACAACAACAACAAAAAAAAAAAAAAAAAAAAAAAGGAAAAAAGAAGAAAACCAAAAAACCCACAAACGCACACAAGCAAACAAAAAACCCAAAGAAAACAAAACAAAAAAATCTCAGATATCCAGGATGTGGGGTAACAGGAAAGCCACTCCATCAGGATACCAGAGAACAGCCTGTAGTCCTCACAGGACAGGATCTGACAGAAGTTTAATAGAACAGAAAAATGTATTAAGAGCTGCATTCACTCCAGGACCAGGAGCAGTGCACAGCACAAGTCCCAGCTGCAGACACGATGCAATGACCGGGAGAACCAGCAGTCGCTCCCAAGCCGATTCCCGCCCAAGCATGCGCTGCAGTTCCCCCGGCAGCAGGGCACGACCGCCTCCCGCACCGCCTGACAGGCAGAGCACGCAGGGAACCGCCGTGCTCCGCGCTATTGACTCTGCCCGTCCTTTTAATCCAGACCCTTCCCACTAGAAATAGGTATCTCGGCAATCTGAAGGACGCAGAAGGGAGGTGCCCAACACGCGACAGGGGGCACGAGGCGGCAGCGGGAGCCGGACGTGAGCCGCGCTTCAGCCATCCCAGACAGGACCCGCCCCGGGGGACGGCCCGGCCCGGGGGCGGGGCACAGGCGGCACCGAGCACTGGCGGCGCCGTGGGCTCGCGGCCGGGCTCGTCGCCGGGCGCCTGCGTGTCCCCGCCACCCCCCGCCTCGAGCCCACTCTGCTCCCGCCCGTCCCCGCTCCCTCCTCCACCAGCGGGGTCCCCGGCCGCTCCCCGGCCCCGGCTCTCCGAGCCCGCCCGGCTCCGGTGGCTCCGCCCGGCTCCCGGCCGCCCCGCCGCTTACCCTTTGCTCCTTCCGCGGGGGGCGGGCTGCAGCCGCCCGGGTCACGTGAGGCTCGGAGCCCGCGGTGGAGCCGGCAGTGCTGTCCGGGCCGCCTGAGGGGGCGCGCCCGGGGGAGCTGCACCCCGCGCCCGGCTGGGGGAGCTGCACCCCGCGGCTGGCAGGAGCTGCACCCCGCGCCCGGCGGGGGGAACTGCACCCCGCGGCTGGGGGAACTGCACCCTGCGCCCGGCTGGGGGAGCTGCACCCCGCGGCTGGCAGGAGCTGCACCCCGCGCCCAGCGGCCGCACGGCCCGCCTCGTGCCACGCACAGAGCCGGACAGGCCCTGCGCTAAACAATGTACTTGGCCTCATCCTTTTTCAGCCCCTGTAGTTACAGTTTGAGTCCCCAAAAGCTTGAAGATGCTGGATTGCAGTGGCCGTGTTTTCCTTCAGCGAGGTTGGAGACTCAAGAACACCAGGAGTCTACTCTTGTGGCTGCGGATTGGCAATTGGACAAAAATAAATCTGTTTGAATATTCATATGTAATATTGGGAGTTCTTAATATTTCAGTACAAAGCATTTCTGTACCTTGCGTATACTGTAATCCCCTCAAAAGGGCAGGATTTCCCTAGTGCATCCCAGATCTCATTTGGACTGCTGTCAGCCACATCTGCTGCAAACAGACACTGCGCTGCCCGCTCACGCTTCATGGATGGCGGCTGGATTTTGTGGCTGGTGCAGATGGATACACAAGGGCTTGTATTTTAGTCAGTGTTTGTTTTGTCAGTTGCCATAACAAGTGCGGGTGCCAGGACAGTCTGAAGCAGGAGGTTTTTCCACATAGTTCACGTACCTTCAAGAGTCAATGGGCAAGTTCATGGAGGGAAAATCCATTACAGATATCACACACGTAGAAGCTACCTCTGGTTCAGGGAGTTCCTAACTAGATTTCTGAGATACTTCTATTGTCAGGCCACTGTCAGAACCCAATGTAAGATGACACCTCTGCCTACCTCTGTGTAGTCAGTTATTTGCAATTTATTATTAAAATACTATTTTTAAGCTCAAATATAAAATTGTTTGTAATTGAAATGATCTTGACTTTGCGGCTCAGCTACAAAAGTATGACTGCGTACCTGTCTGTAATTTGACCATGTCTTTTACAGAAATAAAATATTTCCACTGTTTTTGAGACAGGAGTCAACTATTTTAGAAAACAGTCTGAGAGAGTACTTATTAATTAATTTAATTGGAAGGCACACTGTAAGACCATTTTTAGTACAAGGTACATGAATTATGTATATATAATCTATAAAATTTCTTGTTACACACTATTACAAATACAACATGCCCAGCCTCTTGTAAAATCCAAACCTTTCAGCAATGCTTACCACTTTCAATGCTTAAAACATTTTCATTAAAAAAAGTAGAATTAGCTTTGGTGTGATTTTGTTTTCTGAAATGCATGATTTCATATATATCACTTGATATCAACATATGTGTTACCCAGGGTAAATCAGTGATTGTTATCCTATTTCACTTTTTGTTTTCCCTTGACACATTTTTAATTACCTTTGCATTAATGACGCATTACCTTTGCAATTAAATAAGTATTACTAACTTTGTTGTTGGTTAACCTTTATTTAATGCATTCTTTAACACATTTGAATAGTGTGCTCTCTTTAAGATTCTACAGGGAGGTTTTCAGTGCATTGTGTAGAAATTAATAGAGTATTTGACCACTGCTGTCCACAATCTCCATTTTCATGTAAAAATTTTACTGTGAAATCTTTACAAGTTGTTTACAAATATTGCTGCAAAACACAATATTGTCTTTTTAATTGTTACGTTAGAGAAGCACCTTATTGAAATGTGCCTCAATGTTTCCATGCACTTGAAGCTGACCATATGAACTATTTCCCATTAAAACTCTTGAGCTGAAACTCTTTTCAAATTAAAGACTTTTGCTATAAACCTCTCAAGATGAAATCATGGCTTATCAGTTCTCTTCATTTTGAAATCAGGTGTGTGCTAAGCAACTAGCATGAAATGCCCATTCTTGCTCTTTATTTAATTGTGGATAAAGTGAAATTTATCAAAGCTGATACTAAAGTTATGAGCTTCAAATTATGTATTACCAATGTTTGCACCATTTTATTTTTCTTTTTTTTATTAAGTATTCCTACTGCAGCTGCATTGGTATCCAGAAGTAAACTACAGGTTTTTTTGCTTTCTACTCTAACAAGGAGGTACTAAAAATGTTTTGCTGCTGCTATGCTTTGATGCATCCGTGACTGAAATAAAGAAAAAGCGAGCCCTTTTTACCCACCTCTTCAATTACTTTTCAGTTGAGAGTACCATTAAAGAATTCTTGGCAGTCCACAAAACTTTTGCACTATAGTATCCATTTAAAAGACTCTCAAAAGACTGCAGCAAGCTTTAAGCTAAAAACACATTTAGTTCAGTTTCCTCCAGGTTAATTTCATTTTGCATTTTAAGAGCATGGGAAATCTATAGGAGATATTCAAAACCTGCTTTGAGTTGAAATCACGTACCTTATGTTAGTGAATACAGCTATCTATAGGGTATTTAAGGCATTTTTATCTTCCTCCATGTGGCAAAGGAATGAATGTTTGAGTGGTGTTGAGTGTACTGGTCTGAGGAGATGTGTTTTGGAGGAAAATAGTGGGCCAGATCCAACCACCTCAGAGCACAGAAAAGGTGCAGGGAAAAAAAGGCACAAGATCAAAAAGCCTGATTGTTTAAATGGATATTGCAGAGGAGTGCTTCATATAGTCCAGCTGTGGCTTGAAGAACTTGTGGCCCAAGGACAGCAATTAATGGTTCAGCACAAAAGAAGGCAATAAATCTTAAACCTGCTATTGTACTGGAAAAAAATATGATTGTAGCATCATCAGTATTGTATTATTACACATCTCCATTTCATTACATGACTGAGAACCTTACTCCTGCTACCTTCTGGACTCGGGTAATGGCTTGTGAGAATTACACTAATTGTTGTGAGTTTTGTTTGGTTTTTTTTTAATGGAAGTTTATATTCGGTGGACGTTACCCAACCATATAGATAATGCAGCTATCTACATATGAATGTCTAAATTTCCTTTATGTCAAGGAGGTGACAAAGTACTCTTCTAGGACAGGATTAATCTCATTCCCAGGTGAATGTTGCAAAAAAGTAAGAGAAAGCATATTTTAGAAGAGCTTGTTCCTCATCAGTTGCTACTACATGCATCTTGATTAGGTGTACAGGACCCTTGCCATGGGAGTAGAGTTCCCAGGGACCTGACTGAAGGCTAGTACTAAATTCTGTGAAATGCTGGTGAAAGTATAGACCAAAATTCCCTGACTCATGTTAACACCTTTGCACTTACCTATTCAGCGCTCTTTACTTACACAGGGGAAATTGGGTTGGGTTGATTATGATAGTGGTCCCTGGACAAACATTTCTGTTCCTTTGTGTTGGTACTCCTTTGACCATCACACACTATTCACGCTATGGCTCATACACACTGAAACACAGTTTGGTCAGAATAAAGTAGATTTTGTTTCCAGTCAGTCAGGCAAGCCACAGAGCATAAAACTCTGTAATGACCTCTCCATAAGGGAAGAAGAGAAGAACTGACACACAAGAAATTTATGCCTGAAATCCTATCAATGGTGAGTTAAAATAGTATAATCTTTTGTAGTGGTGGCCCTGGCTCAAGTGAACATGAGCAGCCAATTGCCGGGATCAGCAGCCCCAAGGGAAGAGTCCTGGGCATGAAGCAAGGTTTGGGTTAGGGTGACACATAATTAGAGCCCAAGGCACCTTGCAGCAGAAAACATTATTAGGCAGCCCCATAATAAAAACATTATTATTGGCCCCATGTGTATCCCCTCCCCTTTTCCTTGTATAGTTACTGTTCTAGAAGGTTCTCCTTTGTTCACCTTGGCCAGTCCCTCCCTATAGACTTTTTTCAAATTTGCACCCTCCCCTGTAGAGCTCCCATTGCCCTATTTCCCTGTCCTTCTCAATCCCAGCTCTTCCCCATTGGTTCCCTACCTTCTGCCCCTCCCCTTTGGCTGTCCCTCATAAACCATTGTCAGAGAGCGTTCAGGGCTTCTGAGCTTCCAGTCCTGCCCTGCTCCTACCTCCGTGTTCCGTCCTGCCTCCAAGAGACCTTCCTTTCAATACACTCCCTGGATCACAGTCTTAGAAGTCTGCATTTCTTTCTACTGCCTTGGTCCTCGATCGCCTCTGTTCCCTGGGGACTCAGTCCTCCTCACCTGCGAGTTCCACTGTCGCGGCCAGCCCGACGCCGGCTCGGCGCTGCTCGGCGCGGCAGCTCGCCCTTTCGTTGTGGCTTCGGGGCACGCTGCCCGGACACGAGACCGAGAGAAGCCACAATCTCTGAAGGCCAGAAAATATATCAATAATTTACGATAACTTAATTCTGTTGGCTTTCCTCAAGGACCAGTTATTACACTCATCTTTTTGCATAGGAAAGAAGAAAAAAAATTATTTGCAAAGTCAAGAGTCTGTTTTCAACATAGGTAAATCCTTGACAGGCTCATGAAGAAAACAGTGCTATTACAAGGAAAAAAAAATCTCTATAATAGACAGCTAAAATTCTTGTAACAACTTCCTAACATTCACCTCTCTGTCACTGGTGTTTAGCTCACTCTTTGGTTGTTTCCACAGGTCTTTAGATGGTTTGGTTCAGTGTGATGGGAGTTGTTTGTTCACTTTGTTACCCCTGCAACTGGCTTTTCCCAACTTCCCAGGTCAGTGTATTTTTAGCTGACTGACAGTGACTTGTTTACAGCCCTGAAGTTTCCAGTGTCATCTTGCACTTCCCCCCACTCCTGTCATTCCATGACTGTCATCCCCTGCATTCCATATTTCTGATAAGGGCATAAACGTTTCCTTCAACCAGCTGCTTATTACCACTTGTTAGTACATATTATGGTTGTATTGCACAATTATATAAAATTACCAAAAAGTAAAACATAGAAACATAGAATATCTCTAGTTGAAAGGGACCCATAGAAACCTTTTGAGTCCAGCTCCCCACTCCTGACAGAACTACCTAAACTAAAGCATGTGGCTAAGAGTGTTGTTCAGATGCCCCTTGAAATTTGGCAGGCTTGGGGCTGCAACCACTTCCCTGGGGAGCCTGTTCCAGTGACTGACCACCCGTTTAGTGAAGAACCTTTTCCTTATGTCCAGTCTGAACTTCCCCTGATCCAGCTTCATTCCATTTTCTCATGTCCTTGTGCCTAGCACTGGTCACCAGTTTATAAATCAGTTTATTCAACAAGTACCTCCTGATCATTACAAGATTGTTGTTACAGGTAAGCAAAGTAAAAAACAGTCGCAGGAATGCTAAAGCAAGCTCAGCAAAGCCTGACAAGTCCAGAGGATTTGCAAAATAAGTATAAAGTTAATGTTCTGCTGCCGGCCATAGCAATAATATATTTACTGAGCCTGAGCTACTGGGCTACATGGGTCTTAAGTATTTGGAAATGCGAAAGTAACTAAGCCTAATATTACTTATCATTTGATAGTCTTTAATATATTCAATCAATTTAGCATTCAGTTCTTCTATGTAATGTGTAAATCCTTATCTCCCTTTTATGTAAAGAGCAGAGGTTACAAGGGTTAGTAGCAACAAAAAAAAATATTGCTCCTGTAGAGCAATCATTATAGGTTAATGATTATTAAAGGCTTAGCATAAAGCAGACAACATTTACTTTACTATAATATGCAGTACATTCTTTCAGTAGTGTCTGATTTAAAGTCTTAAATTTACCTGCATGGAGTCAGTATTTCTGTGCTGTCCTTTCTCATTACAGCTTTTTTCTGAATCATTTCTCCTGTACATGCATTTTAAAGGTGTGTAATTAACTGGTTGCAAGTTGTTAGGCAGTTGATGAAGTGTGAACCAGGCGCTGATTTGTTTCCTTTATTTACATGTTTCCCACAATACTCTGATGAGAGCAAGATGTGAAGGCATTTTTACTGTTTGTATTATTCTTTGTTTCATCAGCGTAATAAGTGGTTTGTGAAGCCATTTGCAATTCCTCAAATTCCGTTAAATATTAGTGTCCAGGGAAGCCTAAATCAAAAACATAGTAAGTTCTACATGAACACAGCATTGCTGTCCCTGACACAAATAACCAGGTTAAGAAAGTGCTTTTTTTTTGACTGTAGCAGTGCATCTGACCACTCTCAGCTTGTTCTTTAATAATATGATGTTTTTGAAGACACACACAATTCAGGAACTGTGTTATTCAGTCCTCCTCCACCTATTCACTTTTAACCAGAGAGAATAATAATTGTGTGGGGTAACCCACCCTTCAACCAAGCAGTAGAGAAGGAGACATTTTAAGACCGTTTCATTGCTGGGGTCTCACAAAGGCCCCTACAGTCCACTCTTGTCAAAGCTGTCTACCCTGAAGTGTTTGTAGCCACCTTTATTTTAACATTGTTTCTAAAAAGAGTAATAAAAATCTTGCACTGTGAAAAGTCCATCCTCTTAGGCATGTACCTCTGAAAAACTCTCTGAAAAACCCTACCCTTAATTACATTGTATTAAGTAAAATCAGCATGAGAAGTTTGCAGTAAGAGAGTGGGAGCTGAATTAGAAACTGCGGAGCAGGCTGAGAGCTACCGAGAGAAATAACTGAAAGAGCAGAGGCATAAGGAAATTAAACCGAGGTGTGCATGGTGGAGTGTATTGAAATGGCAAATAATAGTCTGGAGGAATTGGTAGGGGACAAGCAGGGGACAAGCAAGCAGAAACATAATAGAAAGTGTGGATGAATGTGAAAGACAAATGGCAAAAACAAAGAGCTCTTTATAATAGGCAGGAACAATTAAGCTGTGTAATCACAAAACCCTGCTGTGACTGAACTCCTGTGCAATTAGTGAATGGACACATACCCCAAGAGCAGCACTTTGAAGAGCATGGCAACAGTTTCTATCACTTGCTTTCAATTCACACCCCTGCTCCCCTACCTCAGTCAGCAGCAGCATATGTGGTATCTTTGTTTTCTGCAGGAGCAACAGCAGTGCCGGCCACAGATAGCGACAGCCACACTCTCTGGGTAATCAGAACCTCCCTGTGAGCAAACCCAAGGCCAGAGGGGCAGCTGTAATTAGTTCCTAGTCAGCACCATTAGGTCCTGGTGGAACTTGTGAAACCATCTTAAAAGGTTTTCTTTATTAATGCTACATATAACTTCACTGATTGTTTTTCTCATCTATTGTTACCATAGAAAGTATAATACATTCTTTATTAATATATTTAAAACAAGTATGTGACACAATGTTAAAGGAGAACAGTGGGCGTCACTGCTAGGAGCAATTGGTATCTCCATGTCCTTCTATTTAGTATGTATTATGAGTGCCTTATTACTGGTTGTTACGTCTCCATGTTATTACCATGTTCTGAGTACATTTTGTTTGCTGAAACAATTTTTACTTCTGATAGTATAGCCTGCGCTGAGTTTAAATGTTTTCTAACTTACATCAGCACCATCTAAATCCAGAATCCTCAAAGAGCAACTAGCTGCAGTCTTTTTGAAATCTCCCATGGGAAAAATTCCTTCAAAACACATGAAATTAGAACCAATAAACAACTAAGGCATCAGATGCAGAATTGAAACACTTAAATCCTGAGTTATGGTCCAAACACTGCCACTCAGCTGTTGTATAACCTTGTGGATAATTCCTCATTTGACCTGCAAGTTTTTGTGAAATCCTCCTGTCCTGCAAGCTACAGTTGCACATACCTAAATCAGAGTACTGAACAGAGGAGGCTTTTAAATCTGATACGAATTACCAGAGCATGATTTACACTTATCCCAAAGGATCAGAATTGTCAAAACATCTAACTTGTTTTAAAATAGCAGCATTTAGTGTACAAGCACCAATGTAGTTAGTGAAATCTGTAGGGAAGGAGAAGATTTTGATCCCAGTTTCCCACTCACTCTTTGGTTCCTTTTTGAAGCTCAGGAGTTTTTAAGGTTAATCCATGCATCCCAGATTAAATGTGCTCGCTGACTCCATGTACAAGACAGACATTGACTGTTGTTGCTAAGGTGTAAAAGCAAATTGTGATAGAAGCTGCAGTTTCCCCTCTGAAACATTGGGTTCTGTATTTCCTCACCCATTTTCTTCCTTATATGTCTGCCCTTCCCACATTTTGCTGCCTTCCCTGCCTCTGGTCCCTGCCTTCCACTCCCTCGGGTTTTCCCTGTTGGCTCCTGTACCCCAACTCCATCCATGTACTGCCCCTGTCCCCAGAGATCACTGGCTCGTGTGCTCTCCCTGCCCCTCTGTCTCTACAGAAAAACTCTGACCGTGGGCCATGATGTCTCTTTGGCCTCTGGGGACCATGTGAATAAAATTTTCTGTAGTCACCATGCAGAGACCCTTCTTGCCTCCTTTGCTGCCGTTGTGTTGTGAAGAGCAGACGAAACCAGAGTGAGCCTTTGGCTCCCCGTCTGGTGAGAGTGCTGTGACCAGCCTTCAGAGGGAAGGTTTGGGACACTGAGGCACTGACCCAGGCTGGGCAGAGATGCTCTCCAGTAAGGCCTGCGGCTTGCAGCAACACCGCAAAAGCAACCCGAACCGCAGTAGAAAATGGTAAATTCTTGTAATTTACACAACTTCTTACTCAGAGTGCTCAGTGCATATTCTAAAATTTTCTGCTAGACCTCAAGGGTTGCAGACAAAATTAGTCATTTCCAAAACCTGATCAGGTGTGCATAAAGTTTAGCTGTGGTACTTTGTAGGAGGAAATTCTCAAGTGTATAGCTTAATTTCATATCTCTGAGTCACATTCATGTCCTTTGGATAAAAATTTTGAGCCATTAGGGACCACTTTTGTAAAAACTCAGTCTGAAGGTTAATGAGTTTATATGAGGATACCTAAGATAACAATGATTATATGACTAACCGAGTAGAACTGGGTCTCTTCCTGCCATCTTCTCCCTCAGTATCTTTATACACACACACATACATATATATACCAGTAAAATTTCTGGGTGTAACTTACCTGGCCATTCATCTGTCTGACCACTTTTGTCCACCTAACGCACCCTGGTCTGTCCATTCTGTTGGGGTTCTGTACCCTGGACAGACAAACTCCTTTGTGCCAGCCCTAGCCAAGCTACAGAACAGCAAAGGAAACAATGGAGTTAAGGCTTTGGCTTACTTGTCACTCTCAGTCTGCTGGTCACACCAGGTCACACACTGTAGTTTTCAGGGGAACATAAATTAGTCAAATCTAATGCAGCCTTTTTTTATTATACCTCATTTCAGTTCCCATCAGTCAACCTTGGAACCTCTTAAGACCTGATGTAAGATTTTTCTTTCAATAATGAGGGTCTCTTTTTCATTGCATATTTGATAATTTTAAAACATTTTATAGACTCATTTTTTAGGTCCTTATCTTGATATTCCTGCATGAACCATTAAAGCTGAATCTCACAAAAACCACCCTCATCAAGAGCTAAAAATATGGAACTTAACGGTAGAAATTAGGGAAAGCAATGGAAATTATTCTAAAGCTTTTCCCAGATTTCAGTTACATATATGCATATATCCTCTTGCCTGAAGGCACTGCAGTGCAGGTGTTTGGGTCTCTCATTAAAATGAATCTCAGTGATAGCATCCACTAAAAAACAGTCATGTTTTTAATTTGCTTATATTTGTATGTTCACAAGTAAGCTTCCAGGGCTCATTTTCTTTTGCAAAATTTGTCTCAGACATCCATTAAAGTTCATACATATTGAAACTTTTAAGGCTTAGTGAAAAATAATTTGGAACTTGGAGATCAAAAGGTTATCATCTCAATATAATGTCTATTGGTTAGCATCTTAGAAAACTGTGAAAATGTGTTCACTTATTCATAGATTAATTCTTCAGCAAGCCATTCAATAAAACCATACCAAAATTCCTTGCAGGGAAACAAATATGGTTTGTTATATACTGATAAAGTATCAGTTATATACTCTGGTTTTATAAACTTAGGGCTTACTTAAAATATCTAGCCTTTGCACTTCTGCCTTTGTCTCCTTTCTAGGCCTAGGAATGTATTGGCCTGATGGAAGCACCCAGGGGCAGCTGGTCCTCAGAGTAGCCACCCAAAGCTACCTGGTTTCCTTAGTCATTACTAAAGCTGCAGGACAGCTGTGGTTGGAGCAGCACCATCGCTAAGGCTCGTGCCTCAGTGCACTCAGGTGAAAGAGTCCCAAGTGCTGTGCCAAATCCTGTGCCGAGGACAGACACCTGCATTAATTCTTTTAATGAGCCCTGTGCTGTGGTACTTTTCTGCTGGTGGTGATACAGGCGATGTCTTATTCGGTGAAATGTTCACCCAGGGAGCTAAACAAGTTGTGAGAGCTGCTCTCTGACTCTGCTTCAGCAGGCAACTATTAAATGAAAAATGAAATTATCTAGGCAGAATGCAGGCAGATAATGTAATCACAGTGTCCTGCTCCCCCCAGAAACACATGAATGGAATCATGCTGTTTGACAATACAGTAAATTGCTGATTGTGTCACTCAGATGGGGAGAGCTTTACGAGGGGTACTTTACCCTGTGCTGGGAACCTATTAAGGAGAGTATTTTCATGTGCTTGGGAAGCTGTAGATGACAGAATGCTGCAGAGTATTTTCCAGTGGAGACCAACCAGCACACCATACCTAAAACAACTGAGACAGAAGAAGACATGTGACAAGGAAGAACAAATGCACATCTTCATTCTGCTAGGTTTGATATTGATATGGTTTTAACAGGGAATATGTGTCCCAGGTTCACCAACTAATATTTACCCCATTTGAAGTATATTACATATAACATTAATACATGCTTACTAACCTCAACATAATTCATAGTACATAATATTTAACAAAAAATTTTGGAAGGGACTACTACTGCAGGTTTGCCCCAAGTTGTAGTGTGGTCTGCACAACCTTAACTACATTGTGAAAGTCTCAACAATGGTCAAAGATTTACCTGGAAACTCCACATGGATTGGCCACAGACCAGCTGAGAGCTTTAACAGTGGGACTACCATGTGAAAGAGGACGTACTGCCTCTCCTGGTCACATTTGGTTGGTGGCTCCCTTCTAGGAGGAAGGCCATGGGAACTATTAGGTTGAGCACTGCAGACTTGCATATGAGCTTAATGCTAAGCTACTCAACATAGTGCTGACACCAACATGCCTTGGCCATGGCAGTTTATATACCTAGAGAATGCTAAATGCAAAGGTATATGTTCATACAGACTTGTAAATATCAACAAGGAAGAGCAAAGTCAGGCCTTGTACTGTTGGATCTCTTATTTGAAGACTTTGAATGACTACATATACCACGTGCCAGTTGAATACATATATGCCTTCAAATGTGTTGTATTCAATATATTGTGTGTATTCAGGTAAATTCAATAGCTCTCTCCAGGTTAGACTGTTCTGTTCCAAGCTGCAGTGCTGTAAATCCAAGTAACTGCACTGAATCTGCTTGTCAAACCTCTTTTTTAAAATCAGATTGAGATGACTGATCTCAGTTTTGTAACTAAGCCACAGCATCAACTATTTCTTCTAAAGAGGTAGTTTGCATAAGGAATTCATAATTTTACAGGTTTTCCAGGTGCCTGAAACCTAGCTTTTAAGAAGGAAGGAGAAAATACTAACCTCTGAAACACGAAATGTGAATTTTCAAGCTTTTAACATACAGTAAAATACTTATTCTTAATAATAGTGCATGTCTTGCAGCTTAGTTAAACTAATTTGCAAACACAAGAAAGTCAGACTAGGAAAAACATATCTTCCATAAATATCAGTACAGATTGTCAACGTACTGTGAATATTTTGTGCAGTTAGTACGATGACGGCAAAGCTTTTTTATACATCTTGGTTGAAAAGTGTGACAAAAACATCCACATGTTTTGTTTCAGGTGATGCACAGAGATTACAGTATGAACTAAGATTAAATATCAGAATAAAATTCCTGTATTTGATGGATAACACTGTAAATCATATGCACTGAACCCCATTACAACTTTATTTGGGAAACTCTAAGACATATGCAATCAACTCTGCTAGAGAAAATTCTGTGAGTGAAGACAAAATATAAATTAAAGGTAATAATTCTAAAACGTTGGTCTTTTAGGGATCAGAGTATACAGGTTTGAAACTTTGGAGGTGTGGTTTTTTGGGTTGGGCTTTTTCTTCTGTTTCTATGTCAATTGATGTGAAATCAGCATGGGAATGTAAGAAGTTTTCTGAATTTGGGATTGAAGACGTAAATGGTTATTATTTATTTGTCTCTTGCAAATTGCAAATTAGTACTCTGGAATATGTAGAACAGCATCCAGATGCATCCAAACTTTTGCTTTCACAAAGCTACTCTGATAATCATTCAGTGGCACAAAACATGTTTTTCCAGTAATGTTGTGTGTAATACTTCACTGGTAGTTATTGAATTTGGTGGATTTAGTACACTAATTGTGCTTTTAGACTTATCAATTTACTTCCGGTTTTACATTTGATGGGTTTTTTCCAAAAACATGTGAGAAATGTGTAGATTATAATGTCACATTGCTCTCATTTATTTCTGACAGCTTGGAAAGAATACGAATTCCTTTGTTTCACCTTTTTTTTTTTTTGTACTAATTGTATTCTTTATATAAAGTCTTTTAAAAATTTTAACGTGTAGCATCACTTAATTTCAGAACACATTACAGAAATAAAACACAACTACATAGTAATTGCAATTTTATGCTTCAATTCTCTACATCAGAGATTTCAAGATTGGTCTATTGAAGATGATTGCCTCTGAACTATCTGATTGTAGATGGTTTACAGTGCTTTCACTTTCACCCCAAGTATATGATCACCCGCCTGACCATACACACTTTTTTCATACTCTTTCTTGTTAGATACAGTAATCTTAGAGCAAGGATCTTAAATAACATTGTGTTGGTTGTAATGGGTCTAAACCCAAAATATTTTAGTCTTGAAGTTTAAACACTTTTGTTCCCATTCTATGAAGAATTCCAATTATACAAAGAAGTAAGTGGATATTGCCAATTGCATAATGCAGAAATCGACCTGAAACCCCTCTTATTAGTAAACCACTACATTTAAAACTGTCTTTACTCTGAAGAGACAAACCAAAGCAAAAAGTGGGAACATAAGTACCAGAAAACATAATTTTAAATTTATTTTTGCTTAAATAATTTTGTAAGGTCATTAAAATAATAATAATACACTATACTTTGACACATTCTTTTAATACTTTCATTCTCCATCACTAGCGTACCATTTACTCTGAACATATTTAGAAAAAATTTAGAAACAAGTCCCCTTACAACTCATTTGTGCAAAAATATATCCCTTTTGAAGAACTCAACATCTTTTTGACCTGAATATTACCTGCAATATTTTTCTCTGGGTGCTGAGAACTCACCGAGCAATGCACTCAATAACCTTTCACCCAAGAGCAGCCTCTGCTGTGGAGTCAGTATTTCTGATATGATGTTGTTTCACCTATTTTCTGGCTCTACTATGCCATGATTTCCCACTAGAAATACACTTAAGGATGGGAGCCTGCCCTTTTGCTTGCACTGCGCTGTGCTGACTGTGCTGTGCAGAAGCATCATTTAATAGGCACTTACTGAAATGCAGGCAAAGCAGGTGAGGCAGAGTCCTCAGTCTTCCCCTGACTGCTGTATGACCTTGTCAATATGTTGCTCTCCAGGCAGGGCATACAAGACACCTACAGAAGACCTGAGAAAGAGCCACAGCAGTTCGCCTGCTCCAGATAAAAATAAAACCATCTGCTGAAATACCCTTTGTGAAGTGCTGCTGACTGAATTGTAGCCAGGCTGAGAATTCAGCAGTAAGATTTAAAAACTGTCATTTTCTGTCATTATTAAGTAATTTAGTGGTGCTAAATATGTTATACAGGGACAGCATGGTGTGATGCTTTCTTGCCCATAAGATCCTGCCTCACTGCAAGCACTCACACACATTTCAAGTCACCAGTTCTAAACTAGCTCCTAAAAATAAAGATGGGAGGGTGTAGCAGTGGCCCTTGCTCGGGTGACCATGGGCGACCAGCCGCACGGGGTGAGAGACACCGAGGAAGAGTCCTGGGTGTGAGGAGACTTCTCAGATAGTGCGACGGACTGACTCACACCCAGGGCACCCCGCGCCTGGCGACATCAGCATGCACCGGACACCAAGTCCGCTGGCCCTGCGCATCTCCCCTCCCCTATCCCCTATTCGGTTATCATTCCAGAAGTTTCGTCTTTGTTCTCCCCAGCCGGGTTTCCCCATTGGGTTTTCAGATTTTGTACCCTCCCTCACTGTACCCTCATTGTCTGAAGCCCCTGTCGGTCTCTCCTATGGCATGCTCGGATTGGTGCCTTACCATGGACTCCTCCCATGTTGCAGCCCCTTTTAACCCCATGTAATCCAGCCTTCGGGGCTCCTGAGCTCTGGATCCTCGTACCTGCGCGTCCTATCCCGCCTCGGTCTCCCTTCACCGCCTTGTCTCCCCGCCAATAAACCCGTGGATCCCTCACTCCGGAGACTGCGTTCCTTTATTCTCCTTGGTTCCTGCCTGCTTCTGTTCCCCGAGAGAGCTACCATCTCTCCCGCGAGCTTCGCTGCTGCGGCTAGCCGGGTGCCGGGTGGGCGTGGTGGCTTGCCTGCTTCGTTGTGGCTTTGGGGCGCGCTGCCTGTACGGTGCGAGACCGGGTCGAAGCCACAGGGAGGCAGACAAAGCTAGCCTGCTGGGAAGTGTGCCTAGAGGCACCCTGGCCATGCTCTGAGGGAAAAAACCACAGAGCAAGCGAGGCGAGAGCTGCTCGAGCACCTGCCGCAGCCTCCGGCCCGGCCGGAGCAGGCCAGACTGTGCCCCGGGGCATCCCGAGGCGGGCTAGTGCCCAGTGCCGCTGGCGGCCTCCCGAGCCCCGGGCCGCCTCCTTCCTGGGCGCCCGCCGAAGGCGGCTCCGCCATCACCTGCCCGGCGCGTCCCGTGCCCGCGCCGCAGCCTGTCTGACGCCTCCTGGTAGAGCCCAGCGTCAGCCTCCAGCCATTGTGCTGCTGCTGGGGCTGGGCGGGCATGGCTGTCTCGGTGACCGAAGCCGGTGGTCAGAGCTGCTGCAGCGGCTCCGGGAGCAGCAGCACGTCCCGCCCTGGGAGCACTGCATGTCCCTGCCGTGGTCTCGGAGTCTCCAGGGCACAGCCACGGTGCGGGGGAAACTCGTCAGCCTTGTTGTTGGTGCCTGTTCCCGTCCTCATCGATTGCTATTCCCTGGTCCTCGCTCCTTTACTCATCCTCCATCTGTCCCTCATTCCCATCCACACCCGGGGCTCCATAGCCCGCCGGGTAATTTCCGCTGCTGCTCGTCGCCCCCAGCAAAGGCGTGTCTTGGCTCGCCCTGCAGAGGAGGGTCGGGCGGCTCTTCAACAGAGAGCGGCAGCAGCAACCCATCTGGGCAGCCCTGTGTCGCCGCTGCCAGTACCTCCAAGCCAAATGAGAAGGTCCGGGGCAGGCGTGGCTACCCGCGATGACCTGGCCTGACGTAGTCGGTGGCGCTGGGTGCTTCTTGCTGCTGGTCGCCCCCAGCAGAGCGATGTCTTGGCACGCTTTGCAGAGGAGGGTCGGGCGGCTCTTCAACAGACAGCAGCAGCAGCCGTCCACCTGGGCAGCCCTTTGTCGCCGCTGCCAGTTTCTCCAAGCCCAATGAGAAGGTCCGGGGCAGGCTGCCCCGCGCGGCTAATAGCGGCGACCTGGCCTGGCCCGGCTGGTCGCCCCAGCAGAGCCATGTCTTGCCACGCCCTGCAGAGGAGGGTCGGGCGGCTCTTCAACAGACAGCGGCAGCAGCAGCCCATCTGGGCTGTCCGTGGCGACCTGGCCATGCTGAGGCGGCGGGGCTGGGTGCTTCTTGCTGCTGGTCGCCCCCAGCAGGGCCATGTTGTTGCAGACCCTGCAGAAGACAGTTGGGGGGCTCCTCAGGAAGAAGCGACAGCAGTCTGCAGGCAGCGGCAGCACTTCTGAGCGGCCCTGTGCCACCGCCGCCATTGCTGCCATCACTGGTGCCTTGGAGCTCGGAGACACTTGGGACTCCACTGGTACCTCAGAGCAAAGCTGCAGGGCAGGCTGCACCATCCACCTGCCCTCGGCAGCCGGGTCTGACTGTGGTGGTGGTGCTGGTATCTGAACAGTGTTGGCATCAGTGGGCGAGACCAGGAGATGTAGATAGTCGGGCAGTCGAAGAGCTTCCCCTGGGAGTTTGTGCACCTGCATCCATGGGAGTTTTGGAGAGTAGTGGAAGGAGCCCTGAACAGCATGGCCTGACCTCCTAGCTGAGGCTGCACTGTGGAGGCGGTGGGACTGGATGTCCCTTGTAAGGTGAATCCTCCAGGGTTTCCATGTACTTGGCTTTGCTTGCAGCATGCTTGTAGTGAACTGGGAGAAACTAGAACGAGATGTATTTTAAAGGATGTTCATACTATACTGTGTGCTGCCGGTTGGCTGGTAAAGCAGCAGAACAAAATCAGCGTTGGCATCTGGCATAGCAGCAGGTGTCAGCAGTTACAATGGCGAAGTGGGGTGAGGTGTCTGGTCTTCCAAAGGGACAAGACGGAGGAGCTGGGGAATTGTCCGCGAAGTCTGGCATGGCAGCCTTGGAATGATCATCTCTTGAGAGCTCCAGTGGTCCCCGCTCACTCACCTCACTCTGACCCCACTTGAGCCTCACTCTGGTCACCCTTCTGGAGGTGTTCATTGAGGAGTGCTGCATGGATAACTATAACTACATAAAAGGTTAAGTTACAGTTTGAAAGTTGTCAGTATTATGTCAGCAATAAATTAATTGTATGGTTTAAATGAAGTCTGTTTTCTATTTCAGTTAGAATCCTGTCTATTGCCTTTTTCTGTAGAGACCAGGGTAGAAATCAGGAATAAACCTGTGGTTTCCAGGGCAAATTCATGTTAATATAGCTGCAATATTTATTCACTCATATATAATCAGTGTTTTTAGAGCAAAGTGTTATAACTCTGTTTCACAACACAGAGCTAAATGAAAATAGCAAACTAGCCAGATGTTTTGTCAGCCCAGCATACCTTCACAAAACAGCTTTCCATTCTGCCAACAGCAGCCACAGTTTTGGTTGCTTTTGTTGCCCAACCAAAGCAAGTCACCTCAGCAATTGTCATTTAGTAATCAATTTTAGTTATGTGGTCATAGCTGAGATTTTAGCAGCCTGTTCTGAAACAGATTTATTAACGATGATCAATTATGACCAGGTGGAATTTCTGACAGTTTCTTTTTATTATTGTTGCTTGACAATATATGGGAAGTTTTCTATTAGATAAATGTAGTTAAAGAGCTGACCCTGCCATCTGCTGTCATTTCTGCTGCTGCTTCCACGGTTTAGTGCCTGCTCAGAGTCTCCCAGGTTACTCACTCTCCTTCAGCTCAGCATGGAATACAAATCCTTCTGATGAGCCCACACAGTGCTGAGGACTTGTCATTCAAGCTGTGCCTGCTTTCATGTAGCACAACTGCTGAAAGCTCCACTTGCAAGATGGGCTGGTGTTATCTTCAGTAAAAATAGCACTGAACCAAAAAAGGTTTGCTGAGAGAATTTGCAAAATCCACCAAGTTTCCCAGTTTTCAAGATAAGTGTAGAATTCGTGAGCATGATAAATAGCACTTTTGTCTTAAATGTGACATTTTGATTGTTTCTGTGTTCTTTACACAGCTGCAGCTTGTTGCAGGTAAGACAACTATGTGCAGTACTGTGACAGCCAGCTATGATACTCAACACAGCATATCACTGCTGTAGCAATAAAGAACACCAGAGAGGAAGCATTCCATGGTGCCCATCTATGTCTATTCCTCACCACACCTGAGGCACATGCAGAAGGACACTTCCCACAGCAAGATGGAACTTGCCCATTATTTGTCCTTGTGCGTGGGCATGAGCAGCCCACAGTGAACTGAATTTTAGCTTTTGAAGGTATGGGTTCAAGGGCTACAAAGAGAATATAGATGTTTTTTTCTGAATATGGAATGATAGAATGGCCTGGGTTGGAAGGGATCATAATCAGCAGATTCCAGCCTCCTGTGCTGTGGGCAGGGATACCGTCCACTAAACCAGGCTGCTGTAAGCCCCATCTGTCCCGTTCCGCTCTAAAAGGGGGACTTGGGAAAGATTCTTTTAATGGATTTCTCGGACAAAAAATGAAGCACAATCGCGGCAATATTATATCTGAGAACTGTTTCTTGATAAAGAAAGGGTAAGTGTTCCTACCAAAGAGAGACAGAAAAAGGAACAAAGAGGGAAAAAGAGAGACGGAGAGGGCAAGAATACTGGACAGATCGCTACCGCTGTACCCCGGGCGCCCCGTCGGCGAGGGTTTGGCAGATGGAGCTGTGCGCTGCGAGCTGCGAGAGTCTGCGAGGTTGTCGCGGCGACGGAGCGGCCTCGGCGCCGAGCGAAGCAGAGCAGGACAGGGCAGACAGGACAGCTAGGAAAGGAGCGGACTGCAGGCAGGAAAACGCAAAGGGAGCGAGGGGGGCAGAGCTGACCCTCCAGGCGAGCCCCTGCTCCCTCCGAGAAACCGAAACAAAATGCCCCCGGTTGTGTCGCAGCTAGCTGCCTTTATGTGCTTGGCCCTCCTACCGCGTGGCTTCCCGCGCACCTTTCCGCGCGTTTTCCCCGGGCATCCGGGGATCTGACCCACCAGCAAGGGGAGGCAGCTTGCAGACCAGCAGTGGAAGCTTTTCCTCTCTCCTGATCGCTGCGAGGCGAAGCCTCTCGGGGAACAGAGCTCCCAGATGTGTACAGCCCCTAAGGTAATTTTTTCACCTCATGTATAACATGTTGAGGCATAAATAAAAATTAGATTGGGCTCTCACACCATCCAACCTGGGGATGGGGCATCCAACCCCATCCAACACTTGTAGGGACGGGCCATCCACAACTTGAGCAACCTGTTCCAGTGGGTCACCACCCTCACAGTAAAGAAGTTCTTCCTAAGATCTAATCTAAACCTGCTCTTTCAGTTTGAAGCCATTCCCCCTTGTCCATGAACTAAGAGATCCTTGTCCTCTGAGCTAAGAGATCACATAGTACTGACCACAGTCTCTTTTGTCTTACTACTTCTGTCCTACCCTGTCAGAGGACTGAGGGAAAACAAAAAAAACCCCCTGAAAACCACTTTCTTTGGGTACAAGACAAATACCATAATTCAAATCTACACAGACACCAGAGAAAACCACTTTCCAGCATTATCTCGTACAGAGGGGAAAAAACCCAGTAAAGCATGTGGTAAAAATCCAGTGCTTCTCAAAAAGCAGCAAATATTCCAGAAGTCAAAACAGATCTTTATGACCTGAAAACCAGTTTTCTCTCTTTTTTCTCCCTGCTTGCTCCCCTATAGCCCCTGTCTGCATTTTCAAAGTAGCAGGTTATGACTTGCTTTGATTTTGCTTGCTGATCATCATGCAGCTCAGGTTTTGCAGCTATAAAAAGTCCACTGAATTACAGCTTCAGGGGGATTGACAAGATGTGCTTCAGTTCTGAGACAGAACTTGGAAGGGGGAACTGCAGATGCAGGAAAACTCTCCTTGGCAACATAAAAAGCCTCTGTCCAGTGTGCACAATCTTCCTTTGCTGAATTTAATGGCCTGAGAAGAGCACAGCACAGTAATATTTGTTGCTTCATCTCCTAATACACTAGCTGAAAAAAAAGTTAGAGTTTATTGATGTGTTTTGTTCCTTGTGAAGTGTTTTGTGGTCATGTTAGACTTTTATTTTCTTCAGATGGGACCAAATTCATTTGGTACCAGCTGACTTCACCCAGCTCCTCTTGGACATGTGCCATTTCTAAAACCTTGGTATGAATCTTTGGATTAATTTTACTGGGTGCTATATTGTTGTCGTCACCCGGGACGACTTTGCCAATGCTACCACGGGTGCCGGCTAGCGAGCGGTCAGCCCAGCAAGGCTCGGCCACAGAAGCGGCGGCTAGCTCGATCTGTCGGGAGCACAGCCCCAGGAGGAAAGGCAAAGAAGCACGGTGGTAACGGGCGCAGTCCACAGAGCAGGCGAGAGACCGAGGATCCAGAAACAGTTTAACAGACGGTCCAGCAAGCTGGGGTCTCGGGGGAACCCTCTGCCTGCACACCCGGTGCAAGGGTTTTAGGGAAGGGAAAAAGGGGGCGGGGAAACAGGCGGGACAAGGGCAGAGCCAACTAGGCTCTCGGCAAAGGGAGAGGGACAAGCAGGGGAGCAAATGAATTTTGAAGGGGGTTAGCATAACATAACATCCAATCAGCAACTGAGATACACAGAACATTCTGGGCAAGGGGAGGCAACTGGGGAGGTACAAATAAACTTTCAACCAACAAGAACTTAATAAACTATATGGGCTCCGTAAAACTTCGGGGGAGGAGGGTGGAGGCTCAAACCTCAGGCTCTGGGTCTATGTCCCAGGAGTCCGAGGAAATATCTTCTTGCCCCAAAGGGCTCGGTGACCGGATGAAGGTCACCACAGGTGGCTGAGTCGACTGGGTCTCCACCTTTGGGGATGAGACCTCCACACTATATGGCATCCTTGGGTTTACCACAGACATATTTACAGAGGTGAACTGAACGTCTCAAAAAGAAACAGAGGTCAGGCTACATCAGACTCTGCTCCAGACAGCACACCTGCAGCAACCTCCTCTTGGAACATATGGCAAAAAGAGACTGGCATGAGAGTTCAGATGGACATCTGGCTCTCCAGAACGTATTCCGAGTATAAGGGCAAATCATTGCACAAGTTATATCCCTTGAATGTAAGCTGGCCCAAAGACCCAGAGTCTCTCAAATCATCTTAGGCTTGAAGTGTAGATTCAGCATTTCTTCCCTCCCCCTACCCCGTGCTCAGAAACACTACAATAAAACCTACACCCCCCACCCTGTGTGTCTACATGGCATTACTTTCTCCATGAAAAGATTAGGAAACAAGGCAAAGGATTCCCCTTCACAGGACATGCTGGAACTGAGCTTCATCCTTTAGCAAAGCCTGTAGGACATTACCTACACCCCACCTCCTAATTTTAGTAAATTACCTTAGTCCCTGTCCTTGAGCTATTGCTCTGTCAGTGAACACAAACTCCTACAGGAATGTCTTTAGGGGTAAACTTCCCCCTCAGCTTTTGTTTCCAAAGCCTCTGCTGATAGTCTCCCCTGAGAACAGTTGCTGTGTTGCATTCCCTTCAGGCTGTGCTTTTGAAATATTCCCCACAGGAAAGGCTGAAGTAGCTCCTCGTTGATGGTCTTTCTTTTGAAAAGCAAGAGGAAACACTTCAAGGGAAGTCAGTGAGGTCAACAAAAACCAGCAGCAATATCAGTCCCTCACAAATAAGCTAGAATGTAATGCAGAGTTCCTCTGCACAATTTTCTGGAAATAAAATAAATTGAAATACACAAGTGTATCTAGCTCCAATAGCAAATCAATGATGTAAAACATTTAAATATTTAACCAAAATTTCAGCAGCTTATGAGCTATCAGAGAAGCTATTTATTATGAAATTTGGACATTGATTTGCTCCCTAAAATAGTGAGACGTTAATTGCAAAATGCACTATCAGTTATGCACCATGGGTTAAGAAAATAACTGTTTAGCAGGGAAATATTTGAATATTTTGCAGGGCTTTCCTATATAGAAACTCTTTGCTGTTGCAACTCATGATAGTCTTCTCTATCCTTTGGTGAGCCATAGAAAAAGAGAAAAAACCCCACCCCAAGGCCTTTGTAAAGTAAAAACACCCTCTATTTTGTCAGGACTTCCAGCTCCCCTTACACTTCCTTCAGCTCAACCGGTAGTTAAGCTGATACACATCATGCTGCAAAATAGCTTGAAGAAATATACTTGAAACTTCAATTTCAGTCAACATTTTAATTTCTCCCACTGAATGAAAACACACTTGGATTAATTATCAGGCTATCAAGTGTTTTGCCTAAGTTTTATTTGCAACCCTTTCCCCCCCCCCCTCAACTTTTCACCTTCTTTTCACTTCTAACACAGTCTTCCTGGGATGAATGTCAGTCAATTAAAAAGTAGTTCTGAACTGTGTCCTTAACACAAGTTGTAACCTGGGTAAGTTTGCCCAGCTGTGCTTGGAAAGCTCATGTCATAGGCTGCACCACCACTCAAATCTGACAGCCCTCAACCTGTCAAAACAGACACACCAAGTTCCTTACTGAGCAATCAATTAAAAAAAAAAAATTAATGTTCTTTCTTCAGCAGCCTTATTTTACCACCCAGGATGAGTCCCTAACCTGGTGCTTATTGCACACATGAGGTTTGCAGCTCTAAACCTTTCCTATTGCTGAGGTTTGAATAGTTTAGCTGTTTAATTCCCAAATTTCTTTTGTTAATGTTCACCAAACTAACCATTCCAGTTTCTTCTATGAAGTGTATGTCAAAAGCTGAATTAAAATGTCAAGGAGAAGGTAAAGAGCATACGTCAAGGCTCTGCCTGAATCATGAGAAATTCCAGCAACCAGCAGAGTTCTGGAGCAAAGATCTGAGTCAGCACCTGCAGTTACTGAGACAATGCTGTCACATGCTTCACCGACCACAGTTACACTCAGAACAAGATGCTTTTCATCATTTATACCTCAGGCACTGACTCCTGCATATTGGTATGTTTTTGCTCCATCACTGTGCTTTTTGCAGGTGGTGTTGGACAGTCAGTGGACAAGAAGAATGGTTGGCCAGAAGGGCAAGGTGCCACTTTCATACAGAAGATTTACATGTAGGTATACACTGTTCCATGTGAACAGGGCCATAGCTACACTGCCCTGAAACCTTTGCTACAAGGAGTAACTTCAGTTTTGTGTTTCTTTCAGGACACGGCTATTAGCTATGATCTGACGTGGGACATCGTAACTGAGTTCACTCACACTGTGGAGCTATTATGCCATCATGAGAACCAGTCTGAACTGCATCATTTCAAAGCCAGCCAGCCAAATTTGAGGATGTTTCTCTGGCATCCCAGAGACACCAGTATCTTAAATATGGTATTTGAATACAAGATTATGTCAGCTATTACACACACATTGGCTGACATTCAAGCTATTGAGTAGTAAGAGCAACTTGTTCTCATTGGTCCTTCTGTATGAGCTTCTGAATTATTCATCACCATCCAGAAAGTGATAAAATTGTATTTATGACCAATACATAAAATTCAAACAAGACCTTTATTTACATTAGGTTTTCAAGCGGTGGGTGTTGCAACATACGTAACAAAATTTCATACTACATTTTTATAGGTAATCAGGTTGAAAAACATCTACATTATCAATTTGTCAAAACTGGCTAAGCAGAAAATGTATCAACTCGGCTTTAGAGTACTCTGTGTCAATTTTATACCATTTTCCATATCATTCATAGTATTCCTGATGTCATGGTTATAAAAATGGAATGCTCATGCACGTTAATTTACAATGAACTCTCTAGTAAATTTTACATTCTTCACTTGTTCAGAAGAGCATGTCAATACTCCTCTCACCTTGTCTCACAAAGCAATTATGGATCCAAATAGGGAGAAAACTCGGTCAATCAGGAGATTTTTCACAGAAAAGAAATGGATTTTACAAGACAAGGAGTCAGAACTTCATTCTGTGACTAACTGGATTAGAATATCTCATTCTGTAGAAAACAAGTTCTACTGTAAAGATTAATCAAGTTCTTTTATTTCATACTAACATTATGCAGCAACCAATATGAGTATCTAGGTAAACAGAGACTTTGTGAAATGCTTTGCTACAAAGCTGACCAGTAATGCACGCAAATGATAAAGTCATCAACTCTGCTTACTGCCAGAAATAAAAAAAAAATTGGCTTCAGGAGCAAATAACACTGATTCATACTGTGCTCAAGCACTAATCAACAAAATCTATTAAACTACACATGTGGGGAAATAATCAGAGCAGCTTTGTTATCTTACTTGTGACACCTTATTTAAATTTCAGGCATTACTTCTTTATATCAGCATAAATATGTAGCCTTCTACAAGTTTTATGATGTGGTTACAGACATAAAAATGTTATAGTAGAAAGCAAGAGCTAGTTCAAGGAATTTCAGACTTTGAAATCAGCAAGATACAAAGCTAAAATTCGTATGTTCCTTTTCAAGTTATGAATACTTTCACTAAAACATAAATATTTTAACATATATTATTTTTTTCTGACATTCAAAATTGTAAAGTCAATATGGCAGAATTATTGTTAAAAGCACGTATTTACAAATATTCTTTTTTCCATACATAAAGTATTTGGCATAATTATAACAATCTTACTGCATACACAACTGTTTGCTTCTTTTTCACATAATGGTACACTCCTTATTAAAATTTACCAATTATGTACAAAAATACTTGAACATTTATTATAGAAAACTTCTATAACTACGGTCAACAGCTTGTAACTGCTGAAGGTTTAATTGAGAGAATATAAAAAAGTGGTCACTTTCTTCCAGTTATACTATCAACAAATCAAACACAGCTAAGATCAACATGAGCTTCCCAACAAAAGAGGGAGAATATTTTTAACAATATGATTTAAAATGCAATTCACACATCTGTTCCCAAGCACATTTAAACAGTCAATAAAAGAAAGAGGATACAAAACGTACATACAGAAGGTGCTTTTTTTTTTCCTTCCCCTCCACATTCCTATGTCTTGGCATTACCTTTCCAGAGCTCTTCAGATGCCCATTACTAAAATACAACCTAAGGCCAAACACCATTCTCAACAAAAAAGATGATGGTGATCAAGCTAAAAAGCAAATAAAAGATCTGGCTCCAATGGCTCATACACATCCAAAGAACTGTTCAGAATTTTTGCTAGATTTTTACAAAATTATAAATGACCTTTGCAATTAGCTTTTGAAATGTATGGATTGAAACCCAGCAATTTGTATTCTTAAAAATTTGCTCATTTAACGAATTGCCTTGATGCTAGTCAGTACTGATTGTTGTAGACAAGTTGAATGAACAATTCATTTGTACCTATTTCATACACAGATTGTATTCTAGGGTGAACTTTCAAAAACAGCAGATAGCCTTCACTAGAAAACTACTAGCTTTAAAAAAAACCCCCAAAACTAAAACAAAAACAACAAAATACATTAACTGGAAGAATAAAAGTAAATTGCACCTCAAAACCAAAAAAGGATGTGTCAGGTACATACACTAATGGCACAAAACCTTATTGGAATTCACCAGAATGGTGCCATACGCTGAATGAAATACAGGTATTTTTCCATCTTAAAAATAACATACGCCAAGTGTGTGTTTCAAAAATTCTAAACCACATTCTTACAACAGTTCTCTGCTGTATAACTTGCATTATATCTCAGTTTTTCCACATACATTTGAAATTACCAACCTGTTCATCGGATAAGAGAAACTTTCAGCCTACTTGCAGAAACATCCTAGTCTACAGACTACATTGTTAGAAAGCGTGCATTTATCTCTAGTATTGAAGATCCAGTCAGTATATTCTGCATTTTGCAAGAAGCATTCAGCTAACTCAGATGAGAGTTGTAGGGTTTTAGATTCAATTTTTTAAATAAAAATAAAGTACAAATAAGAGCATTTATCAGTATTCAC
The DNA here is from genome assembly GCF_008360975.1 of Lichenostomus cassidix. Lineage (NCBI taxonomy): Eukaryota > Metazoa > Chordata > Aves > Passeriformes > Meliphagidae > Lichenostomus > Lichenostomus cassidix. The sequence goes on along the minus strand of NC_139480.1, from coordinate 26,128,973 downwards.
CACCATGAAATTAAAAAAAAATTCCTCTCATTCATGCTTCTTATATGGCAACCTAAATTAGTAATTTCATTTCAAATGTGCAACATAATATTAATAAGCATTTCAAAATTACTCAAAAGAAAATGTGGACAAAATATTAAAGTGCCTAACTAACTGAGTTTTACGATTTTTAAAAAATATTATTTCTTAAACAGTAAAGAATGTGTTGCAATTAAATATAAAAGCGGCTTCTCATAGCTGAGAGACTTTGCGGGGCAGAGGCCTGGGCCGGGGAACCTGCTCAGTCCTCCTGCTGCTGTTTTCCAGGTTGTTTGGCCGAACCAGCTGTGGCTTGGGCGGCAGTGCCGGAGGGTCTGTGGCAGGCGGGATGGAGAGGCTGTGAGGTAGAGGAACGGGTCGTTTCAAAGTCCGCTCGTACACACTGTAAGGTGGCGGGGTTTTGCTTTCTTTTCTCACAGGCTCCTCAGAAATGCTGTAGCTTGGGACAGTCACTGCTGGTTCGCTGCCTTGGCTTTCAAAGCCTGATGTCTCTGATGTGCTACATCGGCTGAGCGAAGAGATGCCGCTGCTGTAACTCCCTGACAGCGCCGGGGAGTTGGATATGAGCCCCGAGGAATGATACTCCACTGGAGATGGTGTGAATGATTGCACAGACCCCTGCTCAAAGGAAAGGGCAGAAGAATTTACCTGGCATATAGGAGAGTGTTTCTGTGCTCAGACTGAAAACATACATAGACAGAGTGCACGTACTCAGAGCTTTGCTATACAGAAGTGGTTGTGTCCTTGTTTAATCAAGATCTGGTAAGAAACTGGTAAAAAGCTCATTTCAGTAGTGCCTGGGTACACGTTAGACAGTGCTCATTACAATAATTCACATAAGTGGAAGTAAAACTGTTTTTAAATGTTATCTTACTATCATAATACCCTGGAAAAATCTGGAAGTCTTTAGAATGCACCCTTAGTTTTCCCAGCTGTAAGTGGAATGCATCACTGAGCGCAGGGCATACCTGGGGGTGTCCTGCCCCCTAACGCCAAAGCCCAGCACTGCTGTTACTGCAGGCTCTCATATCCCAAATTCAGTTACCAAAGCTTTTACTCACAGCTTGTAGTGCATTGCCATGCAGTGAAAAGTGCATTTACATCATGGCATCATTTCCAAGTGTACCATAACACCAGTGCTGGAGGGGTAGCACAAAGCAGGTGTCAAGGTAAGGGCTGCTGCTGGGGGCCAGCCCCCTTCAGCTGCTGTTCCTGCTGCCATTTGGGGCAACAGCAGAATGGTAGGAGATGAAAGCATCAGCACCCTTCCTCTTCACCATCCCCCACGTGTTCCTTAGACACACACAACACACCACATGTGCGTCAGGAACAAGGGCCATATGGAGGGCACAGGTGGCCAGTGGCTGCACCAGCAGCCTCCCAGGTCAGTGTGGGATGGTGAGGGACCAGGAGCTGAGGGCCCAAGCAGCAGGAACAATAAAGGCCAACCTAAAACCATTGAGCAGTTCTATTCCAGTGAATAGAACTGAAAACTGTAAAAGGTTAGCCCACACTTTCCAAGTTGAAAACTTTTTGCAACATATCTAATTTTGACTGGAGTGATCTGAGACAATCCAGACTTATTGGCCTCAAGCCTCAGGCTAAAAAATGGATAGAGAAATCACATTAATGACATATTTCTCACTCCTGTTCTTGTTAGACTGGTTGACGCTCAGCTGCTCAGCTTGAGGTGAGAGTGTGAGCCATGCAACAAAGGATGGGAGTGGAAGAAGAGGAGAGGGACAGAGGTGTACAGAGCTGACTGCACTGACTTTATACTGTTGAGATAATTTTAGTTATCCATCTAGGACAGGATCCACAGAGCACTGAAATCAATGGAGAAGAAAAAATCTTCATTTACATCAGTGGGTTTTGTACTAGGATGGTTTTCTCTGGCAGCACACTCTTAGAACAAAGGCTAAAATCTGAGCCCTGTATATGGCTATGGAAAAGTAGAGCAAGTTTTATTTAAAGCTTAACTCCTGGTGAAAACATTTCAGACATTTTGAGGAGCCTGTCTAACTACTGTAGGCCACAGCTGCACTGCTACTCCCACAAACATCCAGGGTCAAAGTTTTCAAATAAATTACGTATTTGGCTCCAGTTCCAAGAATATTTGACACTTGGATTAAGTGACCATATATAAGATATAGGACCTTTGCTTTTGTCATTCAGAACAACAGCAAATACATGTAAAGCCTGGAGGGGTAAGCACTTGGTTCCCGACAGCAGTGCAGACTGCTTTTACCAGTAACAAGTAAGAGTCCAGACATCAAAACATTCTGGAAATTCAGGGATGCTCAAAGTGAGATCCAGCAGTATTTTGGGCCAGCATTCCTCTTCCAAGCAGCAGTCCAGATTTTGGCTGTAAAATGCTTAAATTCTATCCAGACCTATAGTAGGAGAATGTTAGGACAAGCTTCAAACATCCCTAAGAATCATCATACTGTGTGTCCATTCACACTGTGTCATGAAGAGTCACTCATTTTTGTACAAGATCCTAATGTTCTAAAGAGCTTCCCAGTAAGCAATTAGGGCAAAACATGGGATGGGTACTCACTTAAGCAGAATGGTAATAGTACTATGGGGCACTCTAATTACCAGCAGAATTGCATTGTGATGAATGTGGACCACTGTGCAGACACAAGTAGAAATGACAGGGTTATGGGAAGGCAAACAGGACAATGACTGTGGACCTGTAATTAGGGATCTCAAAGGGAAAGGAAATATTTTGGGGTGCTGTTTTCTTCCTCAGGCAATGTGTAGCTCTGCAGTATTAGTTAGACATTGGGTTTCTGAGAGGTTATTTTGGCAGGGCTGCCTCCCTCTGTCCTTGTATGTGAGTGCCTGAAGCACCAGTCATGCTCCTTTTTATTTGCTCTCCTTCCATGTTGTTGATTCTTGTATTTCTACCTGAAGAATCATCTCTGCTTCAATGGGATGGCAGAAACTATCCCTGAGACCAATGTCATGCACTCTGCCAACTCTAGGGTTTGCTTGAACAGGCTGCATGTTTGTGTCCTCCAGTGCTGCGGAAAACACAGATTTCCCAGTCGAGTTTTCCAACAAAAAAGTGGGTACCAATATGTGGGTACGAACACATGCAAATAACTTGAAACAGAAATGCAACCTGCTCAGTTTAGCCTGGATCTCAAATTATTTTGGATGTTTAACTGCCAGAGAAGAACCAATACTTATTCACAGTCTATGCTTAATGATTCCTACTGACAGGTGACAAACTACTTAAAACTTCTTACACAACCTCCCTGGAGCATTCTGCAGAGGAAAAGGATATTAAAGTGATTGAAGCCAGGGATACTCTCTAATACACCCTCTAATCTAACACCTCTGAATGCTGGAAGAATAAGACAAACAGGTTTCACAGCAGTTTTTCCTTTGTTGGCACCTCACCCTCTTCCACGGTGGAGACAGGGTTTTGTATAGGTATAATGATAAGAAAAAGAAAACATAATATAATCCCAAATAGTGTACATTTAATATATACCATCTACCCCACAACACACAAGATCTGTCCCACAAAGGGAATTCACAGCAATAAGACAGTACCTTCATTGGTGATCTGCCAGCAGGAGAAGGGGAAATGGAGGCTATGTGTCTTGCTGGTGATGCTGTAAAGTTAGAAAGATTTCAGTGCACTTGTGGCATTACAATTTTCATTAAAAAATCTTTTAAGGAGATCATTCGATACATAAACATTATCTCTAGTCCCCTTGGCAGGTAGCTGTAAATAGTTTTAGAGATTTTTTTTTTATTTACTTTGTTCTCAGGAATATCTTGCAGTACAACCACGTATAAGAAATTCCTGCATATGCCTTTACTGACAAATTTTATATCACTGTAAATTGACTTATAATCTACCAAATTATAAGAAGTTAAAAAAAATCAGTATAACAAATTTTCCTTTTTGTTCTTAAGAAATATATTATGAATTTGTATGTCAAATAAGGAAAAAAGAAAATACATAATATACTTATATAAAACATTTACCTGCTAATATACTAGTAACATGCCTGGACAAATTCAGAGGCATAAGTATAATACACAAAAAGTTTATTCACTCCCTTGAGAGCAATTATAGTATCACTGGAGCAGCCTTTCCTTTAAATGGAAATTAATCTTTTGAAAGGCAAAATTGTTATAGTAACAGAATTCATGTACTTTCGCGATTGCTGCGCATTTTCTGGCCAGTAAGATTCTTTGTGCTTAATGATCATTTCTGATTCCTAACCTTCAATTATCATGAAATCAAAAGACTAAATTTGATCATCCTCCCCCATACTAGCATGAACTGTGTGAAACTGTTCATTCATTAAGTGAAGAGGCAAAGTATGGGAAACTGCAGAGAACATTAACAAGATGAAAATACCCACAGAGGCAGTTCTACAGCCTTTCATGTAAGACATCAAATAAGAAGTTAACCTGCCCAAGAAGTTAAACATTAAGCAGAGTGGAAAGAATCTAAGCTCTCAAGTACTGGAGCTTTACCTGAAATGTCCATTAACTCACCAGTCTGTGCAGGTCTTGGTGGTACAGGAGGAGATACAAGCTTTCCACTTTCTGATGTGTTTCTGGCTTCCTTCCCGCTATCCAGGCTCCAGCTGCTGGGGGTGGTGTTTACAGCTGGAAGAGAATGAAAAGACTGTCATAGGCATCAACACTTCCAGTTCTCTGACTAGCCTTTATCCATGAGGGTAAAAATACACAAAGTGAAAACACCTAACAAGTCAATAAGCATGCCTGAAAAGCTCTCATGATTACATCTGCAGTTGCAAAGCTCTGAAAGAGCAGCTGTCAATCTCATGGATGCCTGATGGATGCACCTGGCCCTCAGGACAGTTTGTGACTGTACAGGAGTGGGGGCCATCAACAGCAGCAGCAGCTGAGATTCCACTCTGGTGCACTGTAGATCCAATCACAGAGGAAGATAAGCTTGAAGCCTGTTAATATAATCGGTTTATCTTTGCACCAGACTCCTATTTAGAGGCTTCCAGGCAGAGGGAAATAGACTACTCATAAACTGTTTCCATTAACTCATTTTATACACAGAAGGGACTAGAGAAAGGAACTCACCAAATTCCTATCTACCTCCTTCATAAAGCTTTCTGTGCTAACAGTCTTGTGTTGCCTGCATGGACTACAAATTCAGAATTGAAAGAAGGTGGAAAGAAGGGCACAAAATGTAGGGAGTAAAAATTGGAAAAAATTAAAAGTGTCTGACAGAAAAAAATATCAAATTAAGAAACTATTGTGGTCTGAGAAAACTTCTATACACTGCTTGTATCCATGGTCAAGGATCTCTGCTTGATCATGTAAATTGACTATCAACTTGACATGCATAAAATTGGCTGTTTTCTTTGTCTGTGTTACCTCGACCAAATTCTATGACTTTAACTAAATGATCCCATATGGTCTGGAACAGCTTCCTTGATAGAACTGGATTATCTCACGTCATCAGGAAGTCAACAATATTGGAAATAAGTCAGACAGACAGAAAGACAGGGCATTTAACATGGACAGGACAAAAGCTAATTTGAAAAACACAACTTCCATTACACTTCCTGGGAAAAAATAAAAGGAGTTGAAAATAACTGCTTCAAACCTTGCCATTCATCTCCCAGATACACCACCAAAAAAAAAAAATCCCCCACTTTAAAAGCTTCAAACCTCTTGCCCTGCCATGACAGTTTCCTTCTTTACTTATTTCAATTGTGAGTAGAGAATCACATGCAAGGACCTTTTGTTTATTTACAGAGATAAAATGAAAAAGCAAAGTATTGTTGCTAACTAATGGCATCAATTATGGCTATTGTAGCAACACTGAGAGCTCTCAGGACTGCAACCCCACTACACACCAGACTTAATACAATAAGTACAGTAAAAATAATACTGGTCTCATAGCTGAAACAATATTGTTACAGAATAATTGCACTTTACATGACCCTGGGATCAGTGCACAGAATAATCTATTTTCTAGAGGATCATTTTGCTTTCTTATTGCCAAAATATGCAAGATAGTATTTGCTTTTTATTGTAAGCTGTCACCTAATGGTATGGCTTTGCTCTCATCCTAAAAATCACTTGGCACCAGACCTAGGTACTTCAAAAGCCTGAATCTCTTGAAAAGTCTTTTTTTTTTTCTTTTAAATCATACAAGCAGTCAGTTCTTTGGACTGCTAAAGTCTTCAGGAGAGAACACTTCATTTTAATAATTCTGTGGCTGCATAGGCCAGTGGAAAAGTTTTGCCTTTTACAGGTTAAATTATTTCATATGTTTTTCAGCCCTGTGAAAAAATTACACCTCTTTTCATAAAAATATGAACACAAAAATACCTATGAAAACCAGCTCTTTTTAAGAAAACCTGATTCCTGGTTGGTTCTTACTAAAATATATTCTTAAAATAGTTGTTTCTATACACTTATTTTACTGTATCCTTTATTCAGCATACCACAAAGGTACCATAATGAAATGATATAGCATATTATGGATGTGAGGCACATAATGAAGTCATGGCACAATTTCTGTGCCAACAATATTGAAGCTCTCCTGGTGCAAAATTATAAAAGGCATTATTTTTTCTATGGAAATGCATATATTTTTCATTTATTCTAATTAAAAATGAAATCCCCAAAAAGCAAGAAACCAGAAGCTGGTGTTCTCAATCAAAGTGTAACCAGAAGCACATTGAGTTGTATTTGGTAAAGAGGACTTGCAGGTATGAAACTTCAGCACTCTGTCCATCTCTTTACCTTCTCTGTGCTTTTCACCCCATATGTGTCTCTTGAGAAATGGAAAGGACAATTCTCACAGGCAGCCTGTTGCAACCTCCTGCTCCATCCCCACCTCCTGCAAACTTCTGGGCCTTATTTGAGTGCAACACTCAGTTCAAACACTGTGTTCTCCCCTTTCTGGCAAAGTGTTTTGAAACTTAGACTTGTTAGCATAATTTATTTAGTCAGTTAGAATGTTTTGACACTTGGAGATGACAGTATGCACTCAAAAGAACTGGCATTCTACAGGAACATGCTGGAGTAATTAAATTTTCATTCTTCCAAGACTGGCATGTTGCAGCATTTCCACTCACCTTTGTCAGAGCCAGGCAGATTGGAATCACTTCGTGGCAAAGCACCGTCTCCAATATGATTAAACAGCATTCTCTGTAAATTGAGAACAGCATGGTTTACACATAGCTGCTGCTGTATTTCAGTAGCCTTTAAGAAAACAAATACGTTTTTGTTATTACTCCCCCTCACCCCCAGGTCTATTTTGGAGGTAGAGTGATAAACATCGCACAAGAACATAAACAGTTTAATAAAAGTATGTGTATACAGATAGGGAGTAACTAGTTTTCTGAAAACTGTACACACAGAAATTCGAGGGAGGATTATTATGTACTGAATTCTGACAGTTTCCAGCACCTTAAAAAACATAATAAAAACTCATTCCTAAAGAGATACCTTAATAGATTACTGGACAAATAGAAGTACAGATTTGCGATAATTTCATTACAGAATCAGGATCTGAACAAGATAATATTCAAGTTATGGCTGTTACTTAAAAGCACTGAGTTGTTTTCCAACCCTGACTTTTTTGGTAGTAGTCTTCTTACTTCTCTTGTGGATAAGAGCTGACCCATAAAGCATGTTTGTCTTTCCTTTTCTTAATAATAATTTTGCTTACAAATCACAGTACATGTATGAAAAGAAATTAAAATTCTACCATTTATTTCTTTTGGCAGCATTCAAATAATCCATGGGTCACTAGTTTGTCTTGAAAACATATGCAAACAGCATACAGTTGATCCTACAAGTCATTCTGATGTACTTTCCAGAGGAAATGGGAACACATAAACTTTTACCTTTTTTTCTTTTTTCTTTTCTTTAAAAGCAAAATCAGACAATCAGTGAAATCCAAATAAAATCCTATTATTGTATCTCCTTCCAGTGTTCACAGAGGACAGTGTCAAGTTGGTGAGGCACTATGCTGTGGTTCCACAAGATGGCAAACCCAGCTGCAATGTGATCATCACTCACCTATTATGTTGCAGCTTCATGTTACAAAGTGATGAACAAATATTTGAGTCCAATTCAACTTCACTTTGAGCATCTCAGAGACAGAATGCTTTGGTAGATTTTGAGCTACAGTAAGTGGCTGTATGTCATATTAGAGTCATACTGGGTCAAGTAATATTGGCTTTCCTGGAGTTACCATTAAACTGAGGTGGTGTTACTACATATGTACTCTAATGTGACAGAAAATGTGATTGTATGTTCCTGCCTGGTCTGGATTGAATGTTCACTGCCTAGTGAGCCTGCAAGTGCACTAGGATGTGGTGGACAAGTGTTGAAGTACATTTTCTGTTGCAAAGGTAAAGAGCAACGGCTGAAAAAGCAACTGAAATTGGAGGAGATAAAGAGACAAAAGCTGAATGAAGTACAGAGAAACAAGGATGCACTAAAAAGAATGAGATATAAAACCATATGGAAGAACACGAGCAATCACAGGATGTTTAATGACACGCAAATAAAAACCCCAAAAAACGTAAAATTCAAAAAGCTTCAATAGGAAAAATAATAATGCAAAAACTAAGGAGGCTTGTTGACCAGTCAATGACAGCAGGCATTCCTCTTCAGAGTATGGGAAGAGCTAGAGAGACACTGTACAATCATTCAGCCAGAGATCACAAAGCAAGCACAAACAGATGTTGACTAAAACCAGCTGCACATAACCTTGAGCAGCAATTTCAATGAGGAAGTGGATGCAATACTGCTGTGGTCTTGTTCTGTGAAGTCCATCAAACTTCCTTAAATAAGGTAGCTATGGCCCAAAAGACTTGAAGTGCAGGAATTTGCCTGTGTATCTCAACTCTCCTAGTTGAAACACTAATGTGAAAATTTCTCTCATTAAGCAAAGTAATTCATAAATGGGTGGTTCTTTCCTCTTAGTGGGAACCTCCAACCAAGACTGTTGAAGTTAAGTGGTGTTAAAATAAAAGCAGAAAGGACAAGAAACAGTTTGAGCAGCTAAATTTTAATGAGAGATGCAGGTATCTCTAAGATATCTCCTTACAATTGCCCTGAGGATTTATTTTCCCCTTTATCAGAAGGCAGAGATTCAGGATTTTGTTTCTGATCACAGTCCATTTTTACTGCTGAGGGAACAGCACACCAGAGAAAGAAATTCCATGTTTCCCCAGAAAGAGATATCCTCATGTATGATTATAAGGGCAGAAAGAAACGGTCAGACCTTCTCATCTTTGAAACATACTTCACTGTATGAGCAAGTTAATTTTCTACTTACCCTCTCATGGGACACTGAGGGTAGAGACAGATTGGGAGATTTTCCTGCTGGGCGAGTCTCAGAGAGAGCGGAGACTGGGCCTACGAGCTCCTCAGCCTCCCTTATGCAATCTCGGATAGAGTGGGGGATAGAAGTCGCATTCCACTTGGCAAAGCAAGAGTTTGTAGTCTGGGAGCAAAAATGGGATAATTTTTCTTTGCGGCAAACTTTAAGTGGCAAACCGCTTTATTTAAAGAGCATCTCCTGATCTTTCCTCTATGTTGTTTTGACTCCACTACCACTGACAAAGTGCTCAGTAGATCTATCTGCTCTAGGTAGTTTCCAAGAACTGATCTTAAGTCTGGCTAAGCTTCAGTATTACTCCTTAAGCCCTCAGGTAATAGCATGAGGACTTAAACAGAAAAGAGATTAAAAATTAAATCAAGAGCCAATTGAATAACTGAAGAAACAAGAGACGAGAAAACAACTAATGAGAAACCAATAAAGAATTTCTAAAATAAAGGACCCTGGAGTTGGTTTTTATCAGAGGCAAAACTTCTGGTAGACATGAAAGTGTTGAAAGGAGAGCCTTTAACACAGTTCATATGTTCTCATCTTTCTCAGCTTCAGCAAGAGATGCATTGTGTGATGGCAGGGATTAAAACAGCAGCTGTGTTAAAGAAAAGCACTTTTGGAAAATAGGTCCATTAAGAAGAAAAGACGAAATAAGGGTTCAATATTGGCCAGCTTACCAACCTCATTTTGCATTTCAATATACTCAAAAAATACGCATTTCATACAGACCGATGTGACAGTATTTGAAGGCAAGAACACAATTAATTGTTTTCTCTGGAGTACCAAAATGTCTGTCATTCTTTTCTGAAACCACACTGAAAAATGGGAATTGCCACATGGAACGTGTTATTATCTCACAGTGGCTAGGATTAGCTTTCTCAGAAGAAATAAAGGGGAGCTCAACAAGGACAACTGCCACAGTAACAGTTTTTCATTCTTTTTCTTCTTCCCTAGATTGAACAAATGCTGTTGTTCCACACAAACAGGCTGTGTCATATGGTTAAGTCTCTGTATCTCTCACTTCAGTGAGTAAATCTAAAGAAACAGACCTACCACTAAAGAAATCAAGCAGAAATGTGATCAAGCACTATGTATTCCATTCACATCTCTTACATCTAAAATATTTTAGAGTATTTGCTTATAAAAACATAAAAATCCCTTGAAAATTTACAACAGTGAATCGACACTGAATCTGCTCAAAGTTCAATATAAGCCTTTATCTTCTTCTGAGCTATTTGTGCTATGATGACTCCCAACAAACTTCTTACCTGTGAAGTTTCCGAAGGAGTCGGGTAGATGGCACTGCAGGGTCTCTCTCTGGGAGACAGGCAAGAGTTTTCTCGGGAATGCTTATGTTTATCAGACAACAGAGGAGAAGCTAGAATAGAAATGTGCCAAATGATTAAATTCAGGCATTGAAACGCAGACATTTCAATTCTATGCTTATGACAAAAAAAATCCTCTGTCTCAAATAATTCAGATTCTTCACATAATTGGCTATATTTGATGTCTGAGCAGTGACATCATGCAGAAATTTGGCTGTGTAATGTATCAAGAGTTTAATATGGTTTACCATGGCCGATGAGCACTGACCTCTGGCACTGGATGGAGCAGAACTGGTCACATTAGGTGAAGCAGAGTGAGTAGAACTCAGGCTTGAGGTAGATGGACTAGGCTGTGTATAGAAGAGATGCTGTTGTTACCACATCACACTTACTAGTTTGAAAAACAAAAACTTATAGCATCCTTTTCACTAGAACAAAGAATTTCTAACTCCTTAGAGTAATTTATCAGTAGTTCAAAATAGCAAACCTGTATAAAGAGCATTAATCTAACTACAGAAAGATGTGGTAAAATACTATATAAATAGAAATGCAATTAATACAGTAAAATAATTACATCATAGTGTGACAACTTCACAGAAAATCTATGCAAGGTCAGTACTCCATTGCTACTTGTTACATTTGTAAAAAATTAATGCTCTAGTTGAAACACGAGAAAGCAGTTACACAAAAAAAAGTTATTTCTAAGTGAATGAACTTAACATCTCATTTAAAGATTTGGTTTTTAAAAGAAGCATCAGCAATAGATTTGAGATTTCTGAATGAAATAATAGAAGCATTAATTTAGTAAATAGCCTTGTAAGAAAGATTCTGTACAGTTTGAAGAATGACAGTAAATTATACCTGCATGTTAAAAACTTCATCGGAACTTTCTGACTGCCCAGTGATGTTGCTGACTTCAGCAGAAGCTTGGGATGACAGTGATGAGGATGAATACCGATTGACAGCTGGGTAACTCAAGGGGCTAATATAAGAATAATGAAGTACAAAATGGTTAACTAATTGTCAGTCATAATTTCTCACATGAAAACAGCACGTTTATTAATCTTTAAAGTTTAATTGGGGGAGGGGAGGGGAGGGGAGGGAGGGGAGGGGAGGGAAGGGAGGGAGGGGAGAGGAAGGGAGGGGAGGGGAGGGGAGAGGAAGGAGGGAGGGAGGGAGGGAGGGAGGGGAGGGAGGAGGGAGGAGGGAGGGGAGGGGAGGGGGAGAAAGGAGTTAGAATATATATACCCCCTATTCAAGGCTGAACACACTTCAGGCAGACCATAAAAGAAAGCATGCATGTAATAGAAGTATTTATGGGTCATCCTTCAAGAGTATACTTCAAAAATACATCCATTACTAGTATTTAACTTGCCTGCGTCGTGGTATTACCCTGGCAGCATCAGGGCTCATGGAAACAGGTATGGAATTCCGGCATACACGAGGACTTCCATTTGAGAAATGAACAGGGCTAGCTTGTACACAGGCAGAAAACTCCTGGTGAGTAATTAAAAGAAGATTAATTAAAATGAACATAATATCATTAAGCATTTTGTAAGATACAGATATGTATATAACTATATATAAAAGCAGTTATATCTGCATTTTGGATCAGCTTCATCATTAGTATGAAAAATATTTTAACTTTTCAGTAATGATAGTAAAATGTGACTATTAGTAAAATGTGACTACTTTTCTCTGCATGGTGTGGGAAGTTTATGTTTCTTATTGCTTTGTGGCACCACAAGAAGGCTACAAGCTGTAATGGGGACAAACAACCAAAAGATGTCACTGTTTGTTGCTTGGGAAAATGAACCAACCTTTGATGCAGCTGAACAGTCTCCTGGTCTGTCCATGCACCTGCTCACATACCTGTATTCCCAAGCTTGACTTCATCACAAAGAACTGATCCACCAGCTTTTTGTGCAACGGCCTCATGTCCTGTGGCACCACCTTCTCGTGCACTGCCAAGCCAAATTCTAGAATCTGGGCCTGCAGAAAGGAAAAAAAAAAATTTTAATCCATATTCTTTAAGCTCTAGTCACCAATTAGGATATTAATCTAAAAAAAATCAAATAAAATGCACATTGCCTAAAAACATCTGTCTAAATCTCTGAAAGACCTATAGCCAAACAAGGCCTAAGACCAAAAGCAGTAACACACAGGAGGATTTAAAGCCTCTTCCCATTCAACTTTGCCAAAGGTTTTACCTATGCAAATTCAACCGTAATATAAAAAAACTGTATGGATAATGGTGAAAAATCTGACTAAATGACAGCTTTATGAAGGAACAGTTCTAATCCCCAAATAAAAGCCATTTTCTACAAGAACAGTTGTAAAAAGCATGAAACAACAGCAATGGTCACATCCACCAGAGACTCTGTAATATATTTGCAATGAAGTCCATGGTCCCTTATCCTATTTCAACTCCCCAGAGACCTCTGTAAGTGGTGGCTTGTTGTATATTCTTGACACAAGGCAAGACAGGCTTCAGAATTACATTGCTAAAACTTTAATCTTGCTCAAAGTTGGTCACATGCATTCAAAAGATTGGTTACATGAGGAATCAGATAAATTTAAAAACAAAATAGCTTCAGTGTGCTGTAATATCTTTGGAAGAGAGCTCCTGGCTGATGTTCTCAGGCAGCCTGCGAGCGGGCATGCAGCTGCACAGCATCCCTGACCTCGGGTCAGGACTGCAGCACATCCATTCACTCACACAGCCTTCCCAGCCCTTCTGAATGCTCCCGTTAAATCATCTGTGGGTGCCAGACAGGGTTCAGCTGCTATCGCTTGGAACTCACATTTTCGGTACAGGAAGTTTTTAACTATAGTTTTACATTGTAAAGATTAGTGAGATTAACTATAGCTTGGGAAAAAAAAGTAATAATGTAAATAACTATACATTGTGTCAGTGAAATTACAGTGAGCTTAGTGAATCTATTCTGATTTATACTGAGGACCTTGGCTGATCTGAGCAAAAGATACCACAATGCTGATGAAAAATGGAATTTCCATCTTGCCAAATTCGAACACTGTGACCCTTTCTATTCCAAGCTGGCAATAAAATTTGAAATTTCAGCATGCTGCATAGAACAAAAATAGATAAATGCCAGTTAAAAAAGCTGAAATATTAGTAAAGGATTTGTTTCTAAAAAATCTCAGCATTTTCAAATGGAAACACTTTATATTTGCGGCTGGTAGGTCATTGTCTTATAAATGAATGGAGAAATAATGCAAAAAACATATAATGCATAGAACACTCATCTGCCTAAATTAATCACTTTGTATTTATCTTACTGCCGACCTGCTTTGCCAATTACTACTAGATATCTTTCACTGCAATAAGATTTTGAATGCTTTTTTGCTCTTATAGCAAACCTTGTAGTGAAAATATTTTTCTGTAAAATTGGTAAAATATAAATATACGCTGAAGCCATTAAATGTTTCAATTAAATAATATTTATTCTGTAGCAGTGATATAATATTTCTGTATGAGCATTATAAGACAGGCCTCTCACTCAGCCTTTATTTTACACAAAATAGTTTGAAGTGATTAAGGTGATGATGGAAAAGACTAGGGAAAAAATATTAACATGGCCCAGAAACCTGCTTGTATAGAAAGTTACTCTCTACTTGGAATCTAACTCAGAAAACACTGAAGACCACAGGACAATTATTAATCGCTGATGTTTTTTATTTTATTTGGGGACATTTTTAGCTAAAACAGCTGAGAAGCCCACCTTGTCAGTCTCTCCCCCAATTTACCTGCTCAAGCATCAGTTCTCTCAAGCGTGTGATCTTCTCTCCATCCTCTGGATGGTTCAAGACATATTCTTTGACAAAGAATGCCTAAACAGAATAAAATTACAAAGTAAAACAAAGTGAGTAAAAACACACCACTTTTCTTTCTTTTTAAAAGGAACAAGTTTCTAGAAAATATTTTCAAATATTTTCAACATTCCTTTCAACTGCAATAAGGGATAGTACATGTTAAGTAAGTAATTAATCATATAGTCATTGGTGGAGACTAGGCAAAAAAATGTAGCCACTCTTGAATGGAATTTTTGAGTTGTTCAATATCTAGGACAGATCCTGAAGCAAATACTGAAACCTGCAAATCAGAGTTGCAACCAAGCACAGGTCACCTGAACTAAGTATCTCTTCCCCAGTATTGTGACAGAGAAGTTTCAAGTAACTGCAAAGAGTTTGATTTTCCTCCTTTTTCATACTAGGAGCTTCATTACTCGTTAAATTCCACAACAGTGTGGCATTGTATGCTATTACATGCATTGCAGCTGTGACATTATCTTCTTATTCTCTCTTAATATAAACAATGTTTTGAAGAACTGAGTGACAATGATGTCAACAAGATAACAGTTTGCACTTCAGGAGCACATGACCAACATCCAGCTGTGTTCATGAGCTTACATGACTTTGCAGTGCATCTCTGATGCTCAAATTGCACCAGCTATAATACCCCAAAGTCATTTTACCCACCAGCAATGGTCTGGACATAGCACTCCCTCAGTTTGTTCAAGATTGCATCTTTATTAATATAGCAACTATTCTCCCCTGCAAGGGGATTATATTAAGTTTACAACAATTCTTGACACTACATCTATTTCACATGGTCCTTTCCCTGCAGATAAGTAAATTTTAGAAAGTCTTGTTTAAATTGTTAAAAGGAGCCCTCTGATACTTGCTAAAATCCCAACCCCCAAATTTCTGCCAGCTGATGTTTTGGTTTTTGTTCCCCTCAGCTACAAGCTAAATGTTCTTCCAATATCAAGCAGGTGATGTCCTAGTGGTTTTGGTTTTATGCAGATCTATAATTAAATCTGTGAGTTAGAGATGTAATAATCAAACTTCAAACAAAATCTTAAATACTTATCAGAATTTGACTAAATCCAGTTACATTTTTGGAACAAATGGCTTCTAAAAGTTAATCATTAAATGGCCTCTACTGTTCTACCACATGTAAAGGAGTGAGAGGAAATGTAAGTTATAGTACAAATTGCAGTTAAGAGGTGGTAATGAGCACAAAAACAACTCTTCATGTTTTCCAAAAGTGTTTAGAAAGCTTTTTTTAAAAATCAGTGGTTCAGTCTACAGTCATTTTTTAACATACACAGAGGTGCTGCATAATAACTATGACTTGTTTAAATTTTCCTGGAATCTGTTCCTGTATTGAAACTAGTGAATGAATAGCTTTAACATGTGCAATACCAAGGTGCAGAATAATTAGAGATAGCTGCTTTTTCCCCATCAGAAGAGAAAAAAAAATACAGGCAAATACTTTAAAAAATAGGGGAAAAGGATGACAGAATCAAGAAGGCAACAGCTGGGCAAAGGACACTTCTTAAAACTTGGAAGTTGTCTGAAGGGAATGAAGATATTAGTAAACACATGGTCACTGACTGAATCTTAAGCTTCATACAGGACAGAAGGGAAAAGCAAGTGAAACACACAGGCAGGGAAAAGCATTTACAGAGAACAGGGTAACAAGAAAGGTAGACGAGAAGAACTGGCGAATCAACAGGAAGATATACAAAGACTGAACAAAGGGACATGCAAAGAGAAGAATTAGGGTGAAATGGAAGAATAAAAGCCTCAGAATTACTGCTAACAGTTTTGATGTTTACAAAACAAATTACTGCAAAGTCCTATTTTAATATAGTGAGAGGCAGAGGGCAGAAGGGAATCGAAACATGAACACTGTCAAGGAGATCAAGAATTACAGCCAACAACAACAATAAGAAAGGAGCAAGCTAGAACCTTTAATATGCTTGTGAAGAATGGAAGCTGTGCAGAGACACTGAGCTAACTATGACACTACTAATTCAAACCAGACATAGTTCTGACATGACTGTATTTCTCCAGGGACTCTCCTCATGATGCTTTACTATGCTAAACAGTTTTGTTGTTGTTTAAAGGCAGTTAGGAAACATCAAAAAATGTTACTGCTTTGCTTTAGTCTCACAAATTCCATAACACTGCAGTTTTGACGACAGATTCTAATACTATACCGGGCTCAATTTCTTGTAGTTTATTTAGGATGTAGTTTTATCAAATTTAACACTGTTGAGTGAACACTGAATCTCAGCCTTTAAGACAAGTGGATAGAATGTTCTTCAACTCAATATTTTCAAAACAAAAACCAGCAGACTCAAATATTTCACAAGACTGCTAAGAGAAAGAGGAAGATCAAGCTGGGCTGCAAAAAAAAATCCTTTCCTTTTACTGCAGTTTCAAAATTCCATAGAACTTTGTGTACATACAGCATCCCAAACATTTAACGTTCTCCTAAGGTGATTCAGAAATTATAATAATGAGGAGCAACTGCTGGAAAAAAATCCAGCATTAGACATTTCTAATTTTTTGTTTTAAATACCGCCCCCCCTCCCCCCCCCAATAGCTTTCCTTAAAAACTTGGAAAAGAGACACAAGAAGATTCTAGAAAGTTCTGATTCTTCATGATAATAAATATTGTTGAGAATTTTAGATATATACATATACATATACATATACACACACACATACACATATATATAAAACCTAGAACGTCAGCACAAAAAAGTAAATTTGCTAGTCAGCCACAAGTAGCTCCTGTCCTATACTAGGCAATGTATTACAATAATATACTTACAATCAAATATTTAATTGAAAATTTCCAAATAAATCAATGAAGAATGCAGGGCAATTGTGAATTGAGTCATCACTGGAGTAAGTTTATGGTACTATCTCCAGCAAAATGGTTATTTCAATAAACTATACACCTTTAACATTACCTAACCCGAAGCTGCAATATAGGCACAATTATAATTATAGAATATAGTACTTTCTGTCCTTAATTCATACAGAGGAGCTGCATCTGTACAGAGAAAGAAATTGGATTTTTAATAAACAGAAAGTAAATTGCTTACCTCTTGGTATCTAGCAACTCCACCATTAACTGCTGCATCAATGACACCATTTAGACACATTGTGAGAGGGTTAATGTTCTGCATCTGTCGAGTTTGACACTGACTAATCAGTGTTCGTAACTGCTGGTTCTTATTTTCTAAGACTTCAATAGCATTCTCAAGGGGACTCATCTCCACCTGAAAGAGGAGTGAGAAACATTGCAAACAACTTAATCTTCAGTTGAGAGATGAAATATATTGAAGGTAATTTTTGATTTCTTAAAATAAAACAATATTATTCTCTGTCCTAGAGTACTGGGGCAGAGAAAATACCTGTCATCTGGGCTACAGTCCCTGAGTATACTCTCTGAGCACAGAGATATTTGATGTTTTGTTGGAATCAGTGACCATGATTTCATCATGTAATCGATGATCAAAATAAACAACGGTCACTCTTTTGTAGAATCATTATCTGACCTTGAGAGATGACCCAGCCCTTGCTGCAAAACATTTACATACTTCCAACCGGTGGTAGAACCCTTGGAATTCAGGATTAAACTCTACCTAAAATGGGCTTGGGGTTGGGGAGCTTCACCAGTTTGAGGGTACAGAGCAGAGCTTAAGTATTGGTGAGTTAAGTTTCCCCACCCACAATGAAGACACCAACAAGACATTATGGATCAGGAATCTGAATGAAAGCTTTGAGCTAAAATGATGATCAAGTTATAGTTGAAGGCAGTCCTTGAGCACCATGTGCTTCTCATCTCTCAAGGGTGAGGAAGTTCTTTCACAGGTAGTGTGAACTGCCAGAAAAACCAAAAGCTGCGTGATGGGAAGAGTACAGGCCTGCAGCTGCTATAATTTACCAAAACATACAAGGACAAATCTGAGTCATGACCTCATAGATGCCCAGGAAAAATTATTACAGTTTACTTTTGGAAATGGTGACTATAATGGTAACGTGATAGTTAACTGAAGGTCTTCATATTAGTGGTCATATTAACCTAGCAAGGACTCAGCAGGAGTCAACTAACATAATTTCTCATGTCACGCACAATTTTTTGGTTTTTATTAAACTCCACTTTTGGTTTTCTACAGGACAATATTAAGATGGAGAACAAATGACATTTCCTGCTATTATAAAAGAAAAACACAACAGAGTTTTAGAGCAAAAAAATTGTATTATGGTACCCTCATATTTAATGGGATTATTCTAAGACTGGCTTTGACAAGAAGGAAAATAGTTATAGATGTTATACTCCAGGGCTCAGCAACTGACCAATTATTCAGAGATCTTTGTAGGAGGAGCACTCCTCCGAATATATCTGGAATCTATTTAAGGATTTCCTAAGAAATAGAACAAGCCAGGAGAAGAAATTACAATGTGTCAGTAACAGACTGCTACATTAGACCCTATTCCTACAGGTTCTGTTCAGCAGCTCATGGCATGTATTACAGTAGAGGAACTTGGAGAATATTTACTTTTCAAGGACACTGAAGGATACATTAAGCTATAGATATTCTAAGTAATAAATGTTACATGGTGCTGAGTTTTAAGGAAGTAATTTGCTGACATTAAATGTTGCCTTTGGGTGCCAATTATTGTTCTCAACTTGTTTTTCCTCAACTGTTTAAATGAATACTAAGGCTGGTTTTTAATAATACGTCTCAAGACAAGAGAAATTAGACAACTTGACATACTGTGTAAATAATTTTGTTGTAGCCACCTGGAGACCTTGGTCAAAGAAATTACATATGGATAACAAACCTTAAAGCAGTTCATTGAATAACACATGATTAAGGAAGTAAACCAACCCACAATATGTATTGACGAGTCTCTTACTCACCACTTCACGTTTTTCTACTTCAAACCAACGAGATATTCCAGGTAAACTCTGCACCAAGATCAGTGTGGTTCTCTCTACCCACAGACTCTAAAATATACAAAAGCAATTTATTTCCCTATTTGACTCAATGTCTTCTTTAATTATTACCAGTTTTCTTTATGAATATCTTAAGTAACAGAATACATGAAAAAAAAAACTAATAACATCCGAATTCCTACTGAAATGTCTGTCCCATAAGCCTATGACACTCACTTTTCTCCTTACTTTCTAGGTCCTACTACTAAGCAGTGATTTCTGCTCATTCTTTACTCTTGAACTTTATTATTTGTTGTCCCCAAATCTCCAAATGTCACTCACAACTGAACTGGTATTTTAATATTTATTTTCTATGCTAACATCTGGGAAGAACAAGAGTTCAGAAGCAGAACAACTTACAGATCACAGAGCATGATCAGCACTCCTCTGAGATGCCCTGTTTGAGATTCCAGAATGCATGGCTGATGGGATACGTAAATGTACTACTGGTAAAACTTTGTGCAAGAGGCTTGCAAAATGACAAATCAACACATAGGATAGTGCTTACACAAAATATATTTATAAGCTGTACAGTTAAAACAAAGCCTAAATTTAAATTAGAAGACAAAAGTGACTCAATTTAGCTGATTTATTACCCTTACAGTTCTTTCTTCTAAATTTATTATGAAGTTATTATGGGATAACTCTTTTTGTCTGTCTATCAGAATATATTCTACATCAGTACATGTTTCTAGTGGGTCAGAATTAAAATTACAGCAGCAGATGAATTTTTACTGTGATATTTTTATTAGGAGGAACAGAAGGGATTTACATATTAGGAACTATTGCTTTTCCCTGAGACAATCTCGAAGTTCAGGGATAGTCTTTAGTCTTGATATCACAGGAACAGGTCATTTTACTGCAGTTTAGTCCAAACTGTCCCTCCCTGGCTCTAGAGAGAGATAACCTTAGGCAATCCTATTCACACTCCAGATTACCTTCTTAACAATGTTTTCCCATCTGCCTAAGAAACTTTTCCAAGACTACTCTGCTCACTCCAGTTCTGCCTTCTATATATCACAGATGCAAAAAACCAAAGGAATTTCTTCACTCCTATTCACATATACAGCAAGACCTTTGCCTCTCCCATGTATTTTTGATATCATTTTATTAAAAATAAGTGAAATAGTCAAACCTGAGATATTGTCTCGTCTAGAGAATTGGTTATACCACACTCGGTTGAATAATGCAAATACAGATGATGTTTCAATTAGGCAGCTGTTGTTGATGTTACAAATAAATCCATATGTCCAGTAGATCAGGAAAGGGCATGACACTTTACCTTGAATTCATTTTCCTTGTCCTTGGTCCCTTTGTGAAATGGCCTGTCATATCGGAACCGCCAGATGTGATTTACTTTGTAAAAGCTCTTGATATTATCAGGAATGCCATCTCTCTGCAAGACTTCCTGGTTTTCTGGAATTGGTGTCACTGCATAAATCTGCAAATCTGTATGTTAAGAGTTAAGGCTATCCCACTTTATTCAAATTAGCAAAGCATATTGACTCCTGAAGCATTACAGAAGAAAAATTCTTTAAAAAGTTTGTATCATGAAATGCTTCTATACTATTAATGGTTTGGGAAAGGAACCAGGGAGATTTTTTGATCGTTTGAGGTTTCTTTGTACTGTTTTGTTGAAAATTTCATCTTTATTTTTAAAATAGAGCCACTTACATGGAACAGTACATAAAGGGATTTAATTAACTATATTCTTACACACAATATGTCATGCCATGCTAATATAATGTTGTATTGTAATAAGTTAAATTACTGTAACTTGAACTGCTACACCATTATCACAGTGGCAATAGTTCTAAAGGCATTTGTAGCTAAAGAAATAATGTCAATAACATGTAAAGGAATTTTTAAATAGAACCAAAATTACACAAAGAACTTCCAAACATAATAGAGTGAACTGGGAGAAAATGCAGGGAATTCTCACCTACCATTTATTTCAGTGGAGGCACCACATGATTGAAAATGTCTATAGGTGTACCTACATTTTTCAAAAGCATAGAAGATGTAAGTGCAGAGTGTGGCTTTGTGATTATGTGGATACACTGTGCTTCTGCCTGAAAGATGGTCTCATCTGGCTGATTAGCATGTTGCATAGCAATGGCATGTGGGAACTCATTCAACATTCGCTGCTGGAAGGCCTCCAGCCTTTCATAGTCATGTCCTCGGCAAACAAACTCCTTATTCTGAGCAGAATAAGAAAAGAAAAAGCAAGAGCAAGTTACATGAAAATAATTTGGTTTCAAACACATGCTTTTAAATATAGACTTTCCAGGCAATGTTTGCGTAATTTTAAGAAGGAAAAAATAAGAAACAAAAGGCAAAAATAAAAATTAGGACTATAGAAAGAACAGATTACTTTAGAAGAAGGAAATTTTATCATATAAGTTTTGTTTTATTCAAAAGTCTGGAAAAGTGGAATGATTACACTTTGAAGCCTAATAAAAATATGAGGGGACAAATTGTTCTTACTGGACTAAAGTATGTAATTAACATGATATATCAGACTGTATAAAACATGTAACAGGAATGTAACCGAACAAACAGTTAAGACAATGAAATGGGTTGGAAGTTGATTCCATGAGGATCTAAGAAACTTTGCTCTGATGTTATATAATTCTGAAGAAAAACACTGCATAAGAAAATTGTAGAAGGCATTCAATTTGCCTTATCCTCTAAATGTTTATCAATTGTCTGGAAAATTAAAATGATCCAGTTTTTACAACACAAAGTAAAAGAATGCTCCTGGCATTGAATTCTGAGAGTTGGGAATTTCATGGGAATTGCTACAAAAAACCAAAACAACTGTAACAGTATTATTGTTCAACTACAACCTAAAATGTGAAAGCTTTATTATGAAGTTTAGTCTTTATTCCTTCTAGAGCAAACACAGCATAATTTACAAACCACTTTGCCATAAAAAAATTAAATCAAATGTATTAAATTTGTCCTTGTTGCTGTTGCAAGCATAAATCTGTGCTGTGCAGGTTTTACTTGAGAAATGCATAAAAAGATGCATAAGCAATGAAAGATCTAAGGTTTGAAAGTAATGCACTGTTGTCCAACTTCTTCCACTACTTTTACTCTATCAGTTGCTTTCTTTACTCGTCAGTTTAGCAATCTAAATGCTAAATTGTTTCTGATTAACATTTTCAAATTGGTTTATACAGAAGTTATATTCAGATGACTATTAGGTCATCTGAATCAAGAACTACCTTCCCATCAGACTCTTTGTGCGCATTGCTTTTAAAGGGGAGAGTTTCATGCTATATTTACCATTTAGAAATTGTCATTTTCCCCACCACTAAGGCAAAGACAAATTGGGCTTTTTAGGCCTCCTCTACATAGAGGAGGTTCCTTCATCACTTATTTCAATTACCACAGGAAGAGGAACTTGGATTATGATTGCAGCTGCTCCATGAATAAGAGAGATTCTGTCCTCTTCCCAAGGTGACAGTCAATGCAGCTGAACCACTGCAGACTGTGGAAGAGGGGAACAGTGTAAACACCACTAACATTTTCAAGGGCACTTCAGTAACATCAGAATTCCAGATTAATGATCAAGAGAATTAACTTTATTATTTGTCTGTTTTAGTACATTAATTATCAATTAAATTCAGCATGTAGAAATTCTAAGTCATTAAAAAAAAAGGATCTTTGGAATTTAATTACTTAAATGCTAAGTTGCTGATTATCCCACCACCAATGGATACTACTTCTGACAGTCTTTCTCTGAGCACCCACTAGCAGAAACAGAACAGATAAAGGGAACAAACTACCATGAAACATTGGTCTCTGGAACAGTATAGGTGCATGGTTTCCAACATAAATATGAATAGTATGTTTATGTGAGACTCTAGAAGCCTAGCATTTGCCTTCACGTTAGTCAGGACCTTTTCTTAACCATGAAATATGAGGGTAAAGAATTTCTCACAGGATAAGAACTTGTATGTGGTATAAACAAAATTTAACACAGTGGAAGTGATTATGAATTACAGTATTACTCTGTTCCGGTTATTTTCATTTCACTTACCCTCAGGAAGAATGGGAACTTCTTCCCATAGAAGCCAACTCTGAAAAATTCTGGCTCCAAACGCTGTTGATCCATAATTTTATCATATAAAGATGCTTCCATCATCTGTATGAGATTAAGAAATGCAGTTAGTTTTTTTTAAAAGTGTATTTTTACCATAAGCTATCACAAAAGAGAGGGTCTTTCTGCTCTGGGGTACCAGAATTGCAATGTATCTCTGGGCAACAATTAGGACATCCAGAAGTTTCTGGATTAAGTAAAGTTTCAGATTAAGTAATTATACTTCTTAGGGATCTGAAAGTTTCCAAGAATCAAAAAAAATCCTTTAAAATATTAAGTACCTATATTAGAGAGGTAAAATAGAAAGACAGTTTGAAACATATGACCCAGTAATCTGCTAATCATCCAAACACATGGCAGTAATGTGGTCAGTTAAATCAGCAAAGTTCAATTTCCATATTCAAGACAGTTGTGTCCTAATCATACCAGATTCCAATGATTTAAGCATCAAATATGAGCTCCTTCCATATCTCACAATAGCAATTAGCATAATTTTTGATCTATACATCTGGGTTTTATTTCACTCAAAAGACTGACACAGAGGGATCTCAATGCCAAAGTCCCCTTTTTCTGATGATATTTTCACCAAAGTTTTTAATACTGTGGAAAAAAACCCAAACACGGTCTCAGGCCTATTTTAGGTAATGCAGACAGTTATTTAATATGCATATGATATCAATAGCTGCCTAATTATACTGCTATGAGAAATCCCACACCTCCGCTTTTGGATTAACATAGGTGGCACAGATATAGTAAAAGGATGTTTCAAACACAAAACACATTCAGCACAATTAATTAAACATGCATAAACTAATCATTTTATTCACACGATGATAGTCAGTTTGCTTTTGCTTATAGGATTCTGCCATTGACATAGCTAAATATATATGGAATAAGCAGATAACAGGGAGTCCTGCCACATAGCTCTGTGTTGAGAATTTTGCATAATGTTGTTAAGCAGCTCTGGATTAAAGGGACTTCACTCAGTCCTCACAGCAAGCATCCTACATGTACAGGAAATTTAAAAGGGAAGCTGTAATACACAACTGAATCCATCAGAAGCAGATAAGAAAAGGGAAGACTGAAAAATCTTTAAAATACACTATCTGAAAGAATGAGAAACAATGCTTTGAGTTCCAAAATGAAAGAGACAACAGGAAGACTGTACCAAGAAAGATTCATTTTTACTATACAATATTTAACAGACAATATTTTTAAACAGTAAATTAAAAAAATGTAAAGGTGTACATTGTTTGTGGCAAGCTCTTTGCTAGCAATTACAACTGCAAAATAAGCTGCTGCTCCTAGTGAAGGACTGCATAGAGCACATTCCCTGGATTTTCCTGCATAAGCATGCATACAAAAAGGATGCTGTACAGGTGCAAACATTGGAAGAACATTAATTTTATAATAAAATCAAGCAGCCTGGTCAGTGGAAAGTGTCTAGCAGGGCGGCTGGAACCAGATGATCTTTAAGGCCCCTTCCAACCCAAATCATTCTGTGAAGATACAATTTTCTCATTTTTCTTCAAAAAGCTCATACCCTTTTTCTATAATTCTTATTGTAGAAAAAATCTCCTCAGAGTAAAAAATAAGATTTGCAAACCAAACCTAAGGACCACTCTGTGGTAAATTTAATTTTAAGTAATGTTTTATAACCTGAACTAAAAAGCTTTTGGATTCCTGATTGATGAAAAGTATTCAAATACATTACCCTCATCTTGCTGAGGTTTCTGTAGTCATAGTAGCTCTCATACTGTTCTGCAATTTTCCTGCACAAGATAATGCCATTTTCCCAACACTGCAAGCAAGTAAAAGATATTCAGTAATTCAAAGCAACTGTTTGATAATTTGTGATTTATTAGTGGTCTGTTCTATCTATACTAAGTCATGCTTCTTGTAACTGAAAATATTTGAACAAACTGTCCACTAAACATACTGATAGCTTCTGAGTAATACCAATAAATTCTTTGAATAATTAAAAACACATTTAGAGACTTATTTAATAAATTTTTTTTGAACTATGCACAAAATGTAACTCGTTACAAGAGGGAGGGAAAACTCTTTTGATACTACATGAAATGGATTCAACACAGTATGATTTTTACATTTTAAAACTGTATTCTTAACACATCTTTGTTAATTTTCGTAGCCTGGAAAATAGTTCATTGCGCTGTGTAAGTTAAACTCTGTAATTACACAATTGTTTGAAAAACATGTTAATCAACATCCGTTCAATTACATTTATTAGGCTTACATGGATTTTACAGTAGCTACACAAAATTGTAATGCATTGTCTTGTTTGTCAGCAAGACAAATCAGAGCACTAAATGTATATAAAATTTTAGACTACAAGATAATTACACTTGCTTAATTCAGAATAAGGATTTGCAGTGATGACAATAAACTGTGATCCCCCAAACAAATTTATTTTTAGTTTCTAAAAGATACAACATGATATTGTAAGGTGTAAACATACTCTCCATAATCCTTGCTTGGTTACTAAGTGAACTTCATTAGCTTAATAAGGCTCATTTTTGCCACCTTTTAAATGGGAAGAAATTATGCCATGTTTTATAAAATGCTTTGAGAGTTACAAAGCCAACCGCTACACAAGTGGAAATTATTCTCATCTATAAGTGGGGGATTTCTCGGATACAAACACAGCATAAGAGAAAACCTACTGCATCACTAAGTAACTGCTTAATCAGGCAAGGTCAAACACTTCTCAATATAAGAAAAAACTGCAATCCTGGCTCTAATATCCTAAAATGAATAAATTACCCTTCCCAGACGCACTCAGTAAAATAGGACTACTTTACCTTTCCCCTGTCAAAGTTTTGAATGATGGTCAGATGGAGGCACTCCTTACGCTGCCACTCTGACTGCATGGGGTAGTTGAGAAATTCCCTCAGCGGCCGATCAGACCACTCCAACAGCTCGTCGTACAGCAGCAGTGTGTAGGCAGCCTCTGCAAGACAAATCACAGCATGGCACTCACCAACACCAAACAAACAGCACAGACAAACAAGAGATGGGGATGCTTTTCTTGAGATGCACCTTTTTAATGGGTAACTGATTTATTTTGGGTATTAAGCAGATGGTAGCACTGGTTTTGGACAGAGTTGCTATCTACAGCTACAGTAAATTAATCTTAAGATTTTCACATACTATTTAAGGTGGAGTCACTGAGACAGTTTTCTTGGAGTCTGACAATACAAAGGAGGCAGAGAAATTAGGAAACCATTTCCTGCTTAGCCCCAGTCTTCCTTACTGCTAAGGAGAAACTCTCAATGACCCTGCTGTCTGAACAAAGGAACAAGGACTGGAGATTGAGGAACACCAGTAGTGAAAGAGGAAAGAAGACAAGACTGTGGACACAGTCCAAAAGACATCAGGGCAGGGAGGAGAACAGGGAGGAAGATGTGTGCTTAACAGAATGCAGTCTTTCCATAGAGAAATAAATCCCTGATAGCTGAGCCTTACCAGTTGGCCATAACAAGCAATTTAGAAGTACAATACTTTTCTTCTTTTCAATTTTTAAAATTTTATTTAGTTTTTGGGTTTGGCAAGAATCAAATCTGTTGTTGCTCTCTAGTCAAAGAGCTGTGTAGTAATCTTTACATCATGGCTGGAATACAAAAATTATTACTATTATTTTTACTTTGATTTCAGGAATTCCTCAGAAACAGTACACTAAAATAATATTAAAGGAGTCTTTTTATTGGAAAGTTAGACTTTGGCAAATTACAAAACACCAGAATTACTACTGGCTATGACAATTCAATTTGGCTGAGCATATGTATTATTGATTTCCAAGTTAGTATTCACAGTTTATGTTTCCACTCAAAGGACCACTTTGCATGAGTGAGTCAGTACAAAGATGGGCCATGTTCTAGAGATGTGCATTGCAGAAAGAAGTTCCCTACCGGACTTATTTTGTTGCAGGTTTTATAGGTTGTACATCAGGCAAAAAATAACTTGCAGCAACGTGGAGTTTCAGGATTCCATGTGCTCTTTTGTTCCTCTGCTTTGTATACCATTGGTTCATTTTGAAATACGCTGTGCTGTACCTCAAAACCTATTGGTGTGTACCCTCCTGCCAATCTTCCCTTTGTCCTCCTGGGACTGGCTCAGAGAGAGCCAGCCCCTGCCCCCTCTCCTTCCCCTTAAAAGGCAGAGCCTGGACCAGCTCGACGTCTTTCCATCTCTGGGCTGCTAGCATCCCCTCCCTGCCTTGTGTCCCTTCCCCCTTCTCCTTCCCTGCACCCCTTTTCCCGTTACCCCAAATAAACATCCCTAGTAGAACAGAGATGGAGTCCAGTTCTTTCCTAGTCTCCTATATTCCTGGTTGAATTGACGCGGTTAGAAGACTGCCGCCATGCCGCAGAACCTCGGGGGCCGCTCGCCCCGGATCCGGTGGGATTTACAAGAACCAGAGACCCGGTCCGGGGGGGAGCCGGCCTGTGCCACCCTCCCGGACCGCGATACAACAATAACTATAAAGTACTGAAGTACTTTTTGTGCTAAGCTAAGTTGGCCCCAGACAACCATATCCTGCTGCTGACTGTGCCATCTGAGTTCCCATAAGACAGGTGACTTAAGCCGAACTCTACAGTATTTTTTTCTAGCAGTAGTGTTCCTCTCCACATCCAACTAAGAACCTGTGGATAGAGAAATATCACTGCAGCAGATATTTGTGGGAGAGAGTGCTTTGAATCTCAGTGTTGTAAAATGCTAAGTGTGGTGCAAACTGATGCTGTGCTGTGATATATCCGTGTGAGGGAGACTGGCTCAAGCTGCACAGTAAAACACTGTTTAAAATCAGAATGGATAGCAAAACAATTTAAAAAATCAGCTTCCTATCGTGGTTGGAGGTAAACTGGACACCTAACAGTGTCCATTTTCCAGTACCCAATGCATAAAGGGAACTCCACATTGCTCAAAGAGTTACTAATCTATTATGTAATTGAAAAGTTTGGCACAAAAGGCAGCTGTGGCAAAGAGACTTCTTGCTAATCAAAACTCTCTTGTGACTCACTGTTGCCAGGTCACATGAGGAAATTAAAATCTCTCAACATATCCTGCTATCCATGTAAGTCCATGAACTCCAAAGGGACTGTGGAAATTCCAAATTCTTCTTATGGAGACCAGGAAAGGGTAAGAAAATTTGCTGTGACACTAGGCACCTGTAACCTGTTTATTAGTGACCCCCAGCCAACTAATCTGCTTTTAAGAAGAAAAAAATCTAGAAATTCTGAATATATGTGATTGAAATTGCAGGCACTGGGGAAAAGACGGAGTTATTACAAGGTCAGTAAAATACTCTGGCAAACAAAGATTGTGTGATTTAAAAGGACACTGATTTTATCTTCTCTAGCAATTATTGATTGCATGTAGTTACACAAATGAAGTGCATTTTAAGCTGTATAAACAACAGCCATGCACAACATCTTCTCGTTTCTTCATTTAAAAGATAACAGCCAGCCTGGGCACAAAATTAGTAGTGAGAAATCCTGGACAATAGCAATGCAAATGTGGTTTGTGCATATTTAGAAAGACATCATGGAATTGCAATACTTGTCACGGGTTTTAGGGTCTCTACCTCATTGTAAGTAAGTGATATGGATCTTCCTTTCTTTTATTTTTTTAACCTAAAAATGAGGTTCTGAAACACAGCTGTGTAGAAACACTTCACCAAACATATAGCCAGGAGCATTACAAAAAAGTGTATAGGCTCAGATACCACTTAATGAGCTCATAAAAACTTCCTCTAAAATTTACTCTTTCTGGGTGAAAAATGACTGTATCACACATGTATCAACAGAAGAATTTACATTCAATGTGGCTCAGCAAATAGCAGAGTTGTGGGGCTGAGAAAAGCAGTATTTTAAGAGACATCAATTAGGCAAGGAAACTCAGCTATTGCTGGGTTGATATGTTCTGCACAGAGGATACAGCCTACAGGTTTGCAAAAGACTGCAAACCACAGATCAGCCCTAAATATCTTTTTGCACTTTGTATTCAGTTACCTGTGAAGTTTTGTGCTTTCAGATGTAGGTCATAGAGCTTATGAATATAGCGAATATACATCTCTTCCTTGTTCAGTTCAGTCTTGTAAAAATTCTGAAATAAAATTGAATTTTGTAATAAAATGTAGTGGCTAATAAATTTATGATAATGGCTACAAATAAAAGACTTCAAACATAATGCTCTAGAAATACATGCATAGATTTAATTTCTGAACATGTAACTGCTATTTGTTGTTATAGGGATAAAATATGGACTGCAATGTCATAATTTTTAGTTCGAAACATTAATTACCCATTTACAAGCCCTAAAGCAAAGTATGAAAAAATTACAGGGAGAGGAGCACAACCCTATAGCACTGTTCACAAGTGCTCCCATATTCACAATGGACATGCAGCTGAAGTCCTCCTGATAGACATATTCTGTGTTCAGGATAATCTGCTTTGGTTAAGAAAAATGTATAGGATAGAAGAGTCTAAGCTCCGGTCTCTCTGGCAATTAGCAATTTCTGTTCTATTATTTAAATCACTCTTCTGAACTAAAAGAAGTTTTTCTCCTAACGTACTGTATTCCTATTCTGTGCCACTGTTTCCTAAATTGAGTTATTATCAAGGAAAAAGGTTGGAGGAACACTATAAAAACAAAAATAAAAACTTTACAGAGAAATTTTTTTTTAAACTGATTTGAGAAAATTAGCATTTGTTGAGTCTCTGTTGTGCAAGAATATTAAAAATTTCTTTGAAAATTATTAAGATATGAAATCCATCTTAGCCCATATGAGTAACTGAAAATCCCATTAAAAAGTAATACAGTGTTTTGGGATTTTAAAATATTTTTATTTTCTTTTTGTACAAATCTTGGATGATTTGCTAATAATAGATTAAAAACTCCTTAGGGATGAAAACAATCCAGGTGCTTTACAGAATTCAGATCATGCCAGATATTTTGACAGCAAGCCAGCTGCTTTGTGGCTTCATAGTAAATACCATCCCTATTTAGAGCACTATTTTCATACTGAAGAAATCCTTTGTTCTCTTATGTATAACTGCTACTTAGAAGTGATACCAAATTGTTTCACTGACGTCAAAAATGCAGAATTACAAGTCAGCTTATTTGGCTGGCTAAAAATACAGCATTTCAAAAGATTCACCATGAAAATGGAAACTTTCCAAGGTTAACAGAAGTCAACAAACTTGTCAGTGGAAACTGGCCTAGAAACAAAACGTATCTTGTAAACAAAAATGACATCTTTTTTCATACTATGGTTTAGCACTGTTGGTTTATTGTACTGATGATAGCATGACAACAGGAGGTCTTGAGCAGCATTTCTGTCTCTTCTGCTGGGGAGAGAATTGTCAGCCAGCAGTATTCACAAGATATCCCATATTGTATGCTGTAAGAACCAACTTGAATCAGTTTTTGGGGAAGAAAAGAAATAAGAGAAATCATGTAAGTTTTGCCGGGTTTGGGAGAGGAGGAAAGGCATGTTTGTTTCTATGAACTCAGAGACTTATTAACAAAACTTGGAAAGTACTTTGGGGAAGTTTATCCGGAAGGAAGTGACTTAAAACTGAATAAAGCAATATTGGAGACCTCTCAGAACCCAGATATGAAATGCCAAGGAAGACTAACTGTATAGACCTCAGCCTGAAAAAAAAGTGATCCTAAGTGTAGTATTATTCTGTCAAATTCCACTCAAATTGCAACAAGAAGCAAAGTATCTCCTATTCAAATGTGTACCATTTAGTAGAAAATGCACAATGGAAATCGAAAAGGGAAAGAAATAGTATTATACAAACCAAAAGGCTAACAGTGCAGCCAATCTTTTTGCCATCCACTTCTCCCATTTTCATGCAGTCCCTAAAGCAGAAAGTAATGAAAGACAAAAGGAATTATGTTTATCTTCTTACAGTAAAACACACCTTAGAAAACAGACATATTTTACTTGGCAAGCTGACTGAAATGATGATATTTGGGTGAACAGCTGACCCAAGTGGCTAAGGGATTTCATGCCTCCTTTTGTAGTACACTGAATACCTCAATTGTCAAGAAAGTTGATGTTTTCTTTCTGGCTCAGTTATTGCTATGTGACCTTTTTTATCACACAGGGAAAAATAGCCACTAAAACCATGCTGAAATAAAAGAATAGGAAGACATCACCATCGAGTCACTAAAAAAAGTTGAATATAGCTTTAAAATATTCTTGTATACATGAGCTAAAAAATTGTCCCAAATACTCTCATAACTAACAGCACACCATTGTTTTGTAAGATTGGAAGTCCTAGAGGTTGTAATCCAACTGATCCCTGAAGAGAAATGGCAGTGCCAGGCTTCTAGAAATTCAAAGTTCAGTCTCTTTGTTGATGAAATAGCTTTCCTTTCAAACTACAGTGATGATAGCACATCGAGTACTGGATCTTACCATGTGTCCCTATGGAATCAGGGAGAAAACCTTACACTTAAGCTCTAGAAACTTCTACAGTTGTTGGCGATTAGGAGGACTAAGCTGAAATCCAAAGCCTCTACACAGGCTCACAACTGACTGGGAAAAATCAGTTTTAGTCTCACACTCCTGAAAGAGAGTACATGCCTTTCATTTCTCTCTCCTTGGATCATGTGGCACAGTCAGATGCGAGGTGTTCACTCAGAGATCACATCTTTGTATACATACTTACTGTGCCAGCTGACAATACAACTAAGCATGATTGACATAGTGATAAGAATTTTACATATTGTGTTAAACAACTGTCAGGTGATTAGTACTGAGCTCTGTGTTTTCAGACAGACTTGAGTCACTAACCTACTGTGAGAGGAAACACACACGCCACTGGATTTTTACACTATGGGGAGACTACTTGGTTGTTTTCATCCTGCCAATTGCATTTTCCTGTTGACTAAGCAGCTGCTGTCAGACATCCTGAGCACTTATAGCTCATGTATCCATGTAACCACGTGCAGTCACTGTTTGAGCAAGATAACTGTATTTGTTTCCTAATATTTCAAAGATGACAACCCTACTTCTAAACTGTGATAATCACTCACCTGTAGTCCAGGAGCCTCTCCATGAGGCGAGTCACAGTGGCAATTAGCGAAACGCCACTTTCCCTCCATGTTTCCCGCTCAATTTTCTTCAGCAGACTGGAAAAAAAAGAAGCCAGAAAAATTTCACTGTTTATTTTTAACTGTTACTATGACAACCTCTCTGCTTTTACCAGTACCTTAGTACCTTAGCAACATCTTTGATAGTTAGATTTTCTTTTACAAACACCCTCCCAGGAAGCACAATTTGCAAACAATGTCTTACCTAGGATAAGGACCAAAAAGTGGAATTCTAGTCCAGGAAGCATTGACAAAACAAACGATTTTTATATTAGCTGCATCAGGTTAAAATATATCAAATACCTAATTTTCAGAATATATTAATACCTCAAAGACTTAACACAACTCTTCCATAAAATTTACATATTCACATCATACTTCAGAAAATGCAGAATTTAAAGGTGTTCCTAGAAAAGAATATTCGTCAGCTCAATACACCCTCCCAACTTTTTTAACATATTTTTCCTTTTCTCCTCTCTTCTCTAATATTTCAGTAAGCATGAAATTTAAGAGTAGGGGAGGGATTTTAATAAGATGATTCCCCCTCTTCACCTAATATTTCTTTCTGAGAACATACTATAATGCACATGTACTATTCAATTAGCTTAAAGTGTCATAGGATTCTTTTATTAAAAACTGTTATGCTGAGTTCTTACACCAGTGTAAATGCAGATTTCACACTGAAGTGGAAAGATTTCAAAATGGTAATGTAAGCAGAGCTGTCAGTAAAACTATACTGAATATAATTTTTTAATAATTATTCTTAATATAATTCTGCTACAGGCCTCTGATTTTCACTGCTTAAGTTTATCAAATACTAATCATTTAGGCATGAATTTCCCACATTTTCTCTCTAAGAATGAACAAGGAAATATTTATCTACAGAGCTGTGTTACTTTCATGTTTTGGTGCAGAAGCTTAGGTGGATGACACGTCCATGGAGATATTTCAGCAGTGTCCCTAAAAATGCACTCAGTTATGGTTTATTTAGAAGCTTCTGAAAATTGCCACATCCATATACTTAGAGCTTTTAAGTTGTTAATAGCATCTCTGAACCTCCTGTCTGCAGTGGGCAAGCTGTCAGCTCCACTGACCTTCATCTACCCTGAGCATGCTCAGTCCCTGAAAACTCCTACATCCAAATTTCACCAAACATGTAACAGCGCTCAGGAACTCCTACATGCCAACTGCACTAGCTATACACTCCAGCTCTGCTCCACTCCTTACATGCTTGGGGATGTCACAGATGCAATTCTCCAAATGAATTTGACCTAAATGAAGCTGTGCTCTGCTGGAAGTGAGGAGGAAATACTGATCTTCATCCTGCACTCTTACATGGATCTTAAACTCACTTCTTCTCTTTAGGAGACAATCAGATGTCTTTCCCTCACAATCAGAGACTGGCTATCTGTCATTGCTAGCAGGCAGATGACAAGGCCATCCTTAACCAGAAAAGGCTGAAGCACTAAGCTGGCATCTCTGTTTTCCATACACAATACACAGGCTACCTTAATTTATTTTTGAACCTCTTACATTCTACCCAATACAAGCTTTTGTGTGTAACAAGAAATAAGAGTAAAGTCTGTCACATTACTGCACCTTGATTACTGCAGTGATTTTCCCCTTCTGCTTCCTTTTAACCCTATGTTAAAAAGGAATATTTGAACCTAGATTCAACAAAATAATTACCTATAGGTCCTTGGGAAAAACAATAGAAGTCTGACTTTTCTTTCAAAACAGACTGTTCTTACCTGCCTTTGAGTCATGCATTTTCTTTCAAATTGCATTGGCATGTTCATTACAAACATACAATTTCTAATAATGGGTTGAGTAGACACATTCAAAATACTTATTCAAACTGACACCATTGTCGTTGGTTGAAAAAATTTATGACTTTCCTTCTGATGCATGCCTCCCTCTCTCCCCCACACATTTCCAGCACAATGCACAGAACAAACACCCAGAATGAAAATGTTACTCAAATATATCCTGGCTATATCTAGGTAGAATTGAATCCCTGTTCTTACAGATCCCAAAGCATTGCCAAGATGCTATCTTCTACAAAGAACTAAGGGTGATAAACAACATAGAGAAACAAAAAAAATGTTTCTGTCTATCCATGCTACTATAGCTTAACACCTGGGCTCATCGGAACAATTATGGTTTGCTTTGTTTTGTTTGGTGGTGGTATTAATTGTTTTTAATCTTGGGTACCCCAAGAGTAAGAGAGTGGTGACCCAGAGGACCAGGGTTCTCCAGGGATGAACACCAGGCTTAGAACAATGTTCAGGCTAACTCAATCATGTAGTAAATGGATTTTGTATGCCTAAACCACAGAGTTATGCAGACTTTTAGCTCACAGGCACCTAATCCTAGATGCGCCTTAAAACATCTGGATGCCTGTTTTGGAGTACAAAGCCCTCACTATAGCCAGAGGTTAAGGGCTCTCAAAAGACTCACTCCAGACAGAATCTAATGGACTGGGCACAGTGCTGAATTCAGTCATGCATTCGGGGAAGAAATTAACATGACCAAAGACAGCACAGGAGAGGTAGCAGTCATCACTTTTTACATAATAGCTTCATGGCTAGAGAAATCACCCAGAAACTGGCAGAACTCAGCAGTAAATGCCTGCTCAGCTCAATGTCAGCTACAATATCTTCAAAGAGAAGCCTCATTGCCAGACCCCCAGCAAAACTCATTAGTCCGGGTTTTGTCCTTCAGTTATGTGGCCACCTGACTTCCAAATCTGAAATGGCTTGTCTTAGCCCAAACTGAAATACAGCTACAGAAGTAATAAACTGGCAGCATCCATTGGATTCAGAAGAGAGAGCTACTTGAGTATATACCTTGGCTTCTGAGGATTTTGTTTTAACCATCAACTGTTTAATAAAGTAAAATCATTCTTTTCCCTGTGCTAATTTACTTGGGAATTCAATTGCAGTATTACAGTGTAAATGTAGATCAGAACAGCTTTCATACCATAATTACAATGGATAGCAATTGCAACATCTAGTTTCTCATGATAACAAAATGTTCACTATTTCATGCTTTGCAGCTCCTTCAAATGACATCAGAAGCTAATCAGTGAATAGTCACATTCAAGTCCCTAGAAAGACAGTGATTCAAAACAAACAGCAGTCACCTTCCCCCTACTTTCTCTGTCCTCTTATTTGATTTAGATAATTCCATTGTATTTGTATAATTCCATTGTGCAGTAAATTCAAAGCACATAATATTTTAGATATCTCCAGAGATGCTTATAATTTATCCTTGAAAATAGATGTATGAAAGAAACAGGCAGTGATTGTCTCTGGGAAAAAAAGCAGTTAACGTGGGAGTTAAGAGATTTAAATCCCTTTTCCAATTCAGACAAAATAAACAGAAAGCATGACAAAACCTGAAAGTGTCACACCCGCTGCAGTTCCCAGGCTGTGTTCAAAGTAGGTGTGTGCATCCCCTTGGCTCCCAGTGATACCTCTCGAATGTAACCAC
Organism: Lichenostomus cassidix; assembly: GCF_008360975.1. NCBI lineage: Eukaryota > Metazoa > Chordata > Aves > Passeriformes > Meliphagidae > Lichenostomus > Lichenostomus cassidix. Next base: position 26,092,677 of record NC_139480.1, on the reverse strand, counting down.
GCCTAATCTTCAGAAAGATCAGGTAGTATCACAGCACTTGCTTTCATTAAAAACTAAAAAACCACTGCTTCTGCAAAACTGTGTTACTATTTCACAGTCCTTGGTACCAGCTACATCTCTGCCACTTCAGCCTAAACAAGTCTGCTTTCTTACACTGTGTAAAGACACTCTAATAGTGCTTAGTTTAAATTACCCATGGAAGAAATAAAAAAACCCCAAAATCTCAGGCTAACTGACCCTGCCTCTTGCAGTCAGCTCTCTAAACTGTCCATATGATTTTCATAATTTTCCTTCCCATACCCTAGAATAATTATGTCATCCTCCATTTTAGATTAGTATCTTCTACAGGCTCTCCCCTTGAGAGGAGGTAATGTATATAGTCAAATCAAACTTAGTAAAAAAACCAATCATAAATACTACCTTTTTCATAAGCTGGGAGTGAACTCGAGCAGTTACTCCGAAATTTCCCAATGAGTTTGGTTTTAACTTCTGTTATATCATGACAGAAACCACAAGTATACTGATGCTGTGAGACATTTTGCAATTTAAATTACCATGACTATGTCTTCAGCATTTAGATTTATAAAAGGCTCTCTACATTTTTAACTCTATCATGCTTAACATTCCCCAATTTAAATCTAACTCAAAACCATAAAATAATTAGGAACTGTATTTGATACCAATATACTTTCTTACAGAATTTTAAATTATTTCACTGATAGACACATTGATGTATTTTTCACAGACTTCATTTTATAATTAGAGCTTTTCCTTTAATGACTTTATATTACAGTTAGAATACTATATTACTAAAATATTGAATACACCTTACCTTTTATTATCATTAATCAGATTATGAAAATGTCATGAATAATTACAAGAAAGTTCTGCTCCAGCATACCATACTGCTGTTTGCTATTATTAATTCAATTCCATGCTATTCTGCCTAATCTCTCTACCCACTTTTGCCTCTATACATGATAAATATTCAGGAACTCTATTTTTTCAACTCGGTACAATTACAGATTATTACATGTTTGCCATCCTCAGACACCAAGACCTGAATCTTGTTCTCTAACCAAAGACAAAAAAGCTCAAAATAATACTTAAAGAAGAAGGAATGATTAAGAAGCCATATAAGTAGGAAAAAAAAATAATATATTTAGTAGTACTGAAGAAAACACAGCATCTTGGAATCCTGAAGAGGAACAATACATCTCCTACTAAAATAAACACATCACAAATAAGTGAAATCTTTCACTTTGGTGGAATTGAGCTCTGAGGAACAACAGACGGAGTCCAATTAGTTATTTTGTACCTGTACTCTGTGACAACCATTTATTTCAGTTAGTGGAATAACTTATAGCCAACTTTAGGGACTTCAGTATTATCATTAGCTTTTCCTATTAGATTGAAGTGACATGTCATTTATTAAAGAACACTAAAAGCTTAGCCACTAATTTATAAAAGAAAATTAAAAAAAAAAATCTTATCAGAATAGACACAATTGCTTACATGAAACAAGAAATCAACAAGTGACATTACTCATAGGAGTACAAGTTTCTAGCAATAGAAAATTATTTATTAAAAGCTTTTTGTTGAATTGTCATGCCTTGTTTTCAAAGTGCTTGATCTGAGCTCTACCTGCACCCTATGCAATTATGAAGCATTTCTTGTTTTTCTGATTTTAAAATTAGTAGGTAGAGAAAGAGAATGTTCTGTGATATAACAGATTTAGCCCTTCCCAATTATAGCTGTATGCAAGAAGAATTGCCAGACTTTACAGATGCTATACAACACCATGAAATGTTTTATTCTTCAGATTTTAAGGAAACGAAAAAAGTAAAGAAAAAATGAGCATCACAACTGGTTTAAGCATTACTTCTCTGCAATGACATTAGCATCTGATACCACCAACCGAACTCAAGGAATTATAAGATAAACATATTACTCACATACTGTTGAAGAGTTCTCGGTATGTTTCATCACCTTTACCTTCTGACATTAGGCTGTCCAATTTGTCAATCAGCTTTGCTTCCACCTGCAACATATAACTGTGGTGTAAACAGCTTCTTTTTCCTTTAATGAGATTAGAGAAAATGGAAGGAAGATCTGGTTTTATGTAAGGGACTTTGCTAAATGCATATTTTAGAATTATTGGTCAGTCATGTGATAAGTCACTTCATCTCTTCGAAGCTGTTATCATTCCCGAGGTTTGTGGGGCTTTTTTTTTTTGGTGGCTTTTTTTTTCTTTTTTTTTTTTGAGGGAGGGAGCTAATTTAAATTGAGCAACGTGACTTTAAAACTACAGGCTGAGTAGCATTTGCTGCTGCTAAGGCAGCTATCTATTTATGGAGTCAGAGGAAAAGCACACAGCCCAAATAAATTGCCTGAATTCTCACTGCAAGGCTGTAAGCACAATCTATTTTCTTAGACTTCAGTAAAAATACCATCTTTTCCGACCTGCACCCCACTCTTTATAATTTAATATTCATAAATGTCTCCACTGTTCAGAATACATGGGAGCCCAGACTCTCCCAGTCCCCTTACCTGCCAGTGTATCTTGTTAGAAATCAAATTTGCAGGACTTACATATTAGCTACCAAAGACACAGTAAATATCTGATGGTTAATGACTCTTCCAGTGCATGTTTTTAAGCGTACTGATAATAAAAAAAAAATCAAGCTGATGCTACACTGTGTATTTATAATGCAAACCTCCTTTTTATTAGTAATACATTAACCATCACAAATCTAGGGGAGAAACAAAGCTGTTGTCATAATTTCATTACAGAATAAATCTATTACAATTTACACTTAAATCCAAGCTGAAAAGACAGAGAAGCAGAACAAGTGGATTCTTTTCCTTCTCACCCCTTGTTAACATTTCTGTGGTAATTTTTAATTTTAATAAGCCTATATATTGATAGTGAAAAGCTTCCTACTTACATCACATGCACTCCTCAGTTCTTAACAGTTTGTTTTGTGTTTCGGATGCAGTTCCCAGCCTAAGCATTATGATTGCCTGGGAGTAATTAAAATACTTCTATTCTCCTTCATTTTGAAGCAGCAGGAAGGAGGGCACTGAGAATGGTTTGAGGCAGTCTGAAAAGAACTGAGTGGGAGCTGTGGGAGCAGATGGCACTCTTGGTCGTTCCTTCCTAGCCCATTAAGAAAGTGTTTGAGCAACAAGAATACTTGGATCTTTACTGAAGAACATCTGATCTTTCTCCATAGTAACCAGAAGGGAAGCTGGTTGAATCCTATCTAACCAGCAGTCTGTACTACTGTAAAGCAGAGGTGAAAATCCACCACAACAACGTTGCTGAAAACAGCTCGTGTTTTGTTCTTCAGCAGGCCACGGATTTTATCCCTCATCTTACATAACCAACATGATAGTATTAACTGGAGAATCTCACTAGCCCTGCAAAGAGTAAAATCCTCTCCAACAGGTAGAGTTGTGGATACCTTCTCCACCCTGAACCACCAATGGAACTCCAGGCTTAAGCTCACGAGGACTCTAAAAAGTGCTTGATACTCAGTCCTGTTTATAAACAGCTTCACACTAAGTACCTGTTTAAAGTTGCCACTTCGCCTTTGCTCCCAATCCATCATGTCATGGAAAATAGGAATCATTACATTTCTCAGGTCTGGCTGAGGGATCAAGGTCACTTCCAGGAAGGGGCCAATCAATGCTGGAATAAAGTGAAGCTTGTGTTCCCCTAAAATGAAAATGAACATGAACTTGAATGTGAATTGTGTGTCCTGTGAGCTATCAAGCAATCCAAATGCTATCTGAAGAACAAAAAAATAGCACTCTAAATGCCTATAGATTTTTAAAAAAATCACATATCCATCACAGCATGGGCGTTTTCTTAAGCCCAAAAAGTGAAAGCTATAAACAATACAAGAATATAAGGCCAACATAATTTAACAGATTTTATTATACAATACTGAGCTCAGAAGTGACAGTGGGTTAGCTGTATCCAAAGTTAACCCTCCAGAAGGAGAACAAAGACAGAAAAAGCACTCTCCAAGCATTTAATTTATATTTCACAGGAATAATTTGGTTTCTAAACTCTACATCCTTGTGTCTACAAACTGGTTAAATGATATTCTGTGCTCATCAAAAAGAGGTAAGTACTTTGATTTTTACCTATCTTTAGTTTTGCAAATATAGAAATGGAAATTTGTGTTTCAGTTGCAGGAAAAGGAAGATATGACTCAGCTGTTCTCAAAACAACTTGTTTTAAAATCAGTGCTAAAACATCTTCTATTATCTTACCACATTCCACTTAACAGAAAATTGAGTTCTTGTCAGAAAAGCTAGAACTGGCATAAAGAAAACCCTGACCATTCCGTTTCAGTTTTCCACAAGTAAAACTTCTGATATCCTCAAAACTGAGGAATTATGAATCAGGATTCATTGATTTTCCAAGATGGGAATTAACTTACATCCAGTCTACCTCTGGATATTCCAGTGGGCATTCACCCCTGCTTGCTGCTCTGTTCAGGGTCTGAGTTTGTGCAAAGGAAAACAAGAACTCCCTTTTCTGGAAACATCCTAGAAGGCTTATCCATATGAAAGCAAGGTGACTGTACAAGGATCAAGGCTTGCAATGACTCTTACTGCTACAAGAATTGTAAAATGCTGACTAGCATAACACCAATTAAAATAAATATCCTGACTATAGGTTATATAGTATTTAATTGGACACATTACCAGATGAGCTCCATATTGTGCCCCACAAAACTTGCCCCTCAGGCATCATTTGCCTACATCCCAAGTTTCCATTCAGCAGAAAACAATGTGAGCAGGGAGGTGATGCACACAACGGTGTGCCTGCAGGAAGGAGATGGGACCTGGGAGTGGATCCTTGTTATACCAGTTTTGAAACATCCCTAATGTATCCACGTAATTTAGAAATGTCTTAGTGAGTAAGCAATACTAAATATTGTAAATAAGTAAAATATGCTACTTATCACATGTTAACAAAATACTAATAAAAAAAATATTTCTTATTTTCGACATGTCTCTCCCTAGTACAGGCTGATCTGAAAGACCAGTTTTTTGCAACTACATATCTTGCTGGGGAAAAGATTGAAAGAACTGAGATAAGAACTGAGATGGCAGTATCTCAGAAATCACCAGTAATGGTTGCCATATCTTTGATGAGCTGTCGCATAAAGTGAATATTAAATAACTGAAATATAAGGATGACATAGTGTCCAAATCTTGTACTCTTTATTTGTTCCCAGACAACATTCAACTGCATTTCTCTGACACTCATACTTTCAAACAGTTTGCACAGTTATTGCTTAAAAATGTAAACGTGTTTCTGAGTTTATATTTAATCATGTATTTTTTCCGTGTTGTCCAATGTGTTGTTTATACATTAGTCACTGACTTGTTCATGCCTTTATATTTCAGTGCACCTAAGATTTCAGAGAAGAATTTATGTAAATCCAGCATCTCAGGAGAGCTTCAGAATTAAGATATGTCTTGTCGTTAAACTGTTTGACAACAGGACTAAAATTAAGAGCATAAGTATATTTCAAGGCATAATAATTCCGTCCAAAAAGAATAGTACTATATACATACATACATATATATATTTATATATACACATATATAATAGGCAAAGAACTAATACTTTGCTTTTATTTTATGAGTTACTGATGATGTGTTTAATCACTTACCTAAATTTTGCCACATACTGAAAATTTCACATCCCATTGTTACCCGCATGTCACCATATCTGCAGTGTATTAAAAAATAAAGCAAAAAAGTGAAAGATAATTTAAGAAAATCAAGTTCATACGACATTCTCTGACATTATTAATTGAAGTGTCTCATTTGTAGTCCACGAAAAACAACTTTGAAAGTGCTGATTTCTTCCAATTTTTTGCTCTTTTGATTGTACCCAGCTAAAACTGGATACCCAGGTTTATTTGGAATATTGTCAAAATGCTACACATCAGTAACACAGCTGTGAAGCAAAACCTGGTTTTTTGCAGTAATATGCTCCAGTTCACTCTCCAAGAAAAAATAGTTTTGCTCTAGCTTACAGAAATGATTAATTCAAACAGACAAAATTGCAGTGCCTGGCAGAAACACCTGAACATGTGTGAATGGCCTCATGCATTAACTGTCAGTAAGTGGCTATTTTGCTCCCAGTGTCTGAACTAGTGTAGGCACTCATATGAAGGCTGTTGGCTCTGAAGATCAGTACAAAGGGCCAGAACCAACTCTTGTTCTAGTCAGTGAACATAAACAGTTATGTTTTCTTTTTGGTGGGCCCTTTAGCAACATCCAATGTCTTGCATTTTGAGAAATTTTAAATCTTTTACAGTTTTCTACCAGCTGATAGCAATACTTACTTTTCTAAAACCTTTTTCTTCTTGGAAGGTGTGAACATCTCCAGTTGCAGACATAACTGGTTTATAAAAATGACAGCAAGAAAAAAGTAGGAATCCCATATCTACAATAAGCATATGACATTTGGTTATTTCATTTTCTCAGTACCACACTTTATGACCACCCAAAATGCAAAATTTCAAATCACAGCCCTTGTTTCAGTCTCAGCTAATAAATTACTCAAACTGCTTTTGACTAAATTTCTTTGATTCCAAATGTACTTTTCACCAGCCCCAAAATGTTCAGCAGAAATACATCTATTTACATACCCTACACCTCTAAATGTAAAAGTCTCAAAGTGACAGATTGGGCTTTTTCAGCCCTCCAAATCAGAAAGCCTTACTTTTGGAATGGTTTTTGGGGGTATATTTAAATAGGAAACTACAAAGCTGCCTTTAAGTCCAAAACAAAAAAAATTCTGACACCTCAAATGCTATCACATAACAGGACTGACATTCTCTGTCCATCACACTTTATCATACAATTTGCAAGTCTCACTTGCTGCAGCCTTCACTGGAGAAAACTGAAGCCAGGTTTTGTTCACATACTGCAAATACACAGATGTTTTGTGCTTGTGCTTATGAATTGAATTCTGCTTAGAAGACTTAAAGATAAAATTAAAGCGAAATACTACTAATTATGACCCAGTTATGGATGCTCCATGACAAGAAGTGTAGAGGGAGCCCTATTCCAGACCCTGCAGTTCAGTAGGACAGCAATAACATTGCTAATCAAGTTTAAGGAACATAGAGGCCTTGTCTACAGGCAATTCTTTTATCAGTTATAGCCTCTGAATTTATGAAAATTCATAAAGAATACACTTCCTCATGCTCAGTTAAGTAGAAAAATCTACATTCCTGCAAATCTGTCTAAGAGGAGTCTGGATTTTCAGAGAAGCATCCACAACCCTGCTGGAAGTCAACAGGAGCTCACTGTCCTCTAGGAAGGAAATTCTGCACTTTTCATGATGTAGCAGCTGGACTAACATCTCTTGGCTGGGCAGAATATTCATTCAGGTTTGTTTCCATGGAAATGTGTCTTTTCAGACACATTCCTAGATCTTCTCATCTGAATCCTAAAAGCATAATCTGTAATTCACAGTTTATCATAAATGCAATATCTCACTATATGAGGCACTAACATCTTTACATTCACCATGAAGTGTCATAATTTTCTAATTTTAATTATGAAGTATGTTAATTGGTCATGAAAGAAACTACAAAATTATACATATGCATTTTATATAAATTTGCATTGATTAAAAAATGAAATATTTTTTCTTTCTGTAATAACTAAAAAAAAACAGCTTAATAATTTCATTCGTTTTTATGATCAAAAAAATTGCTATGCAAAAATCCTAAATAAGTAGTCTAACTAAGAGGCTCAAATAACAAAATGAAAAATAAGGAGAAATTTAAAAACCTCACAACACTCATTTTTAAGATAGTCCTGCATTTAAGAAAAAACATCTCTGAGCACTTGAAATTGCTGATTTGGTACATGTTCTAGCTATTCAGATGCTGGAGCTAAGTTTAATAACCACCAAGCCGCAGGATGATGTAGCAGCTATTCAATGTATCATTTACTCTACCTTGTAATCAAAGTTTTCATTTAAGAAGTTTTTACGAAGGGCATCCGAAAGGTACAAGACTGTAGTAATGATCACACTGGGAAGAAAAGAATGAAAGAGACAGCAGTTTTCATTAAGTGGAAATTCATATTTAATACTCGAAACCAGACAATTTTCCAATGAAGAAACAGACATGGCATGCCTGGTGGTATAAATACTACATTTTCAACAAATCATATAAATACCTGACTAACATCACATATTGACAGAAAACACACACATTAAGATAATAAAGTGTGCTGTAAGAATGTGCACTCAAAACAGACAATCTACATAGAAGAATATAATTGATTAAGACTGATTATAAACTCTGTTCTGCAAATAATTATGATATCAGATTTATTACACACCTTGTCCTAACAGCATTAATACATATCATGGTACAATTTGTTTTCAGTTTTCCTGGTACTGCAAATATGTGCATATAGATTATAAAGATAAAATATCTGGTAAATAGCAATATTCAGCCAATGACACCTCTACGGACAAGAAGTCTTTTTAAACAGGTAAATGCAAAAGCGCATGAGCTCTGAGAGAAAGATCTGCTTCTAAAGATCTCCATGCTGTATGTTGTAGACAGTCATTACCCTACATTTACACCTTCCTGAATTATAATAATTCATCTTAAATAAATATATATGACCAAGATCCTTTCACAGTTGTTGTCACCAGAGGTCAATGATGGCTTTGTTCATTGCAGCAACTGACTTTGGTAATCTACAGAAACAGAACATCCTTTGAAATTATTTAAATACACCTCATTTCAATGATTCAACCCTTAAACTAACCTCTGCAGTACTCGACTACCAACATATTTAGTCAAACTAAAAATCCATATAAAGCAATAAATTCTTTTTGAAAGTAAGTGAATGATTACAGAGTGAAAAAAGATAAACGCAGAATGATCTTTTTGCTGTTCTGTATTTTACAACAATCAACTGTTTAAAGATCTTCTGAGGGAAAAGGTTATATCTACACATTTCATTACCATCTGTCTATTATTATACATTTCGTTCTTCTTTGAACATAGTTCTTGACCTGCATGCTGTTACAATGCTAAAATTTGTTTCCCTTTCAATACTTTGGACTTCATGTTTTTTTACTATTTTTCACAATGCATTCAAGACAAAAAAAATTAAGTACAATAACAGCACTATATGTGTTTCGAGGTCATAATATTTTTCATTTTCCCAACACTGGAGAATTATGTTAGCCAACCCACCTAGGAGATAAATTATATTTTTCTTCTCGCACTTTTGACAGTTTTCCCATTTATAAATAAAAAAATGGCTATGTTTAATTTAACATATTAGTAGTTCAAATGTTTGCTTCCATCCTTCTACTTTTAAAATTACTGTCCCTGCTAAACTTTACCTTCTTGTTTGATGTGCCTGAACATCTGTAACAGCCAATTCTGAGACTGTTTTTGGAACAGTGCTTGAGTTTCACCTTTCATTTATTTGTTTTCCATTGCTCAAGTATAATTTTCATACAAATTAGTATCTCAACAATTGCTCTGTAACTTTTCTATCCAAGTAGTGTTCCACGCTTAGCACTCATCTGTAAGTTAACTTCACTTTTTCATCAACAGGGATTTGCAGCCTGTGTACAGCACTCGCTGTTGCAGCACGGACACAAAGTGAAACATTAGCAAAATGCAGTATAAGCAAAGTTAATAATCAAGGCATGGATAAGAACAGAGCCCTGTTGTTCTTTTTGTTGTGTGTGATTTAATTTACAGTCCACATGCTTCACAACATGGAAATAGTTTGTATATTTCAGGAAGACATTCTGATAGTTCACTAGAATTATTGCTATGTAAGATTTCCACCTAAATCCAAAATAATAAATCCCTGAAAAATTATACTCAGGAGAAAATTCCACCAGATCTGTAGCCATACTACCATACTACCAAGTTTACATTACATAGTTCTATTTATGTCTGAGACAATTCCTTTCTTGCTACATTCCTTCCATGGCAGGTCAAACTGAAGAGAAAGACCTGCTTCAATTCTTATGAGGAGGTGAATAAAAAAGACATCTTAAATGCAATTTTTAGAATATTTTTTGAAGAATTTTCCTGAGATAACAGAATAATTGCAGTGCAAGTATTTCTTCCTATAGGGCTTAGCTTGGGTTTTATTTATTTGGTAAGCCAAAGATATTATATGGATTAGTTGATAAAATGTGGGGCTCTAACATGAGAGGGTATGCTGCAGATAGAAAAACCCTCAAAACACCAGATGGAACACACAAGGTTGAGGACATTGTTTTTGACCCACAATCTGTTATTTTGAATCTGCAACCATCTAAAATCAGGTAGAACAGAAAACAAGCTAAGGTTGGGGGTGCTTGTATATAAAAAAAGCAAAAATGCAGAAAGCACAGGCAGCAGCCAGAGGACAGCTGCCTCATCCAGTAAGGTACTCACATTCCAAGCTGATTCCCAGCCAGCAATTTCCAAACAACAACATTCATTTGAAATCCATCTGAGTATCAAACTATAAACCACTGAGTTTGTGACAAGATTTGCTTTTCTTCCTCTTACCACCTGCTGCATATTTGTTCAGAATGTCTGCTTTACAGGAGAAAAACCTCTGCTTTTAGCTACTAAGTTATTCTGGGCTCATACACAGGATGCTAACCCTGTGTCTCGTCAGGTCATTGTTGATGGAGTGGCTTCTCCATCAAATTTTCAAAGCAAACCTTTCTGCAATAAGCTGTTTAAAAGATTCCAGAAGTTCATCAACTGTTTAATGCCTGGGCTGTGCTGTGGCAACTTAGCTTTTGCCTGGGCAGCCAGTGGTAGAAAATGAAAGCTTTCCTTTCCAATGCTGATATAGGACAAATGTATAACATCAGCATCTCATTCCATCCTTTGCTGTTTCTGAGTGAAATATTCCCAAATATAGAGGTATTTGAACAGAAAAAAAATTTCTTTCATATTTCAGAAAGAAATGAAATAAACCTTTAATCATGTATATGTGCATGTATGTATTGCTACATGTTTATGAGCTTATTTATACATGCATGCCTATGTACATATATATGTTTTTTGTGAGAGACTGAATGTCAGGTTCAGTTGCTAGCAATGTTTTGTATTACATAAAAGCAAAAATGTTGTTATCAACACTATGTATTACATAAAAGCAAGAATTTTTGCTCATTGTAGGAGTCTCAGACTCCCACACCATGGGAGCTAACAGGGATCTTGCAAACAGCCGTAATGACACTAATGATGATTTGATATCTTCCTTTACTATGTATTCCATTTGAGTTACTTTTCAATAATAATAATCATAATAATAATAGTAAAGTATTTCAGTCATTACTGAATTTGATAACCAAAATGATTCTCTGCTTAAAGTCCTTATGCCCAACTGTCAGCAGATACCTTTGAAATTTCAGTGTAAGCTACATACTATGTAAACCTTACTTTACAGATCAATTATTTTAATTTAAATAATACTATTCATACATCTATTATGTCTGCTTCTAATATTCAAATTGAGGACTTGATGACCTAGCATCCCTACCATTAAGCAGAATGCTGAAAGGAAATACATAGTTAATTACACGGAGATCTTGAAAATTAAAGCTCCTTGCATACCAAGAGCAGCAGAAAATTAGTTCTTTTTTCAAAAATACACAGGCATAGTATGTTATGAATATCAAACATTTGCTCAACAAGTAATTGAAACTCCTTTGCTCTCCAAATCCCTCCTCAATTGTTAGTGACACAGCATACCTGGAGTTCTGCTGAGTCTGTTAACTGCTCTCAAAAGACACCAGGCAATTAAAGCATTAGACAAGTCAGTCTTTTCCTAACCTTAAGGTAACTGAAGCCACTGGCCATTACACAGTGATTTCCAGTTGAGACTGTGAAGGTCTTCTCCAGAAGCTTCAATTTTAGTCAGGCATCTTTTGCTATAAAATTTAGTATTTCTCTCTGGTGCTAGGCAACTGATTCAGACATCTTCCTATATTATGTAGTGCTCCTTTGAAGTTACAAATAGAAGCTAGATACTACCTAAATGATGTAGAAAGTCTACTCCTAGAATGAAAGAAATTAAAATTATATTTTCCATAGTATACATAAAGCTGTATTGGTCACTCAGTAGTAACATCCATGTTAGAAATATTAAACCATAAGTAATTATTTTGCTTTCCTGCATGCACAGTGTAGCTCACAACAGATATTGCATGGTTGTGAAGCTTTAAACAGTTATTTTTGTCTCATTGCTCAACTGTTAGAAGAATGTTTTTGGATGTTCTCCATTACAGAATACAATACAAAAAAATCTATTCCCCTGCTTTAGTGCTAAGTTTGCCTTTTTAAACATTACTTTATTTCTCAAATTTTAGAAGTCAGTTGACACTTTATAATGCTAGCCATTATTACTTTCACATGTTGGGCATAAGAACATTCAGAACTTTAGATCATACATGTGTCTTTATGAAACATCTTTATTTCTGGATAGTTATAGATTTGTCTTCTTGAGCTCATGGTATTTTCTGGTTTTGGTGGGTTTTTTGATTTCTCAGACAGCATCCAACTATCAGATGCTACATGACTACTGAAAACATTGCAACTAGAAAGAAAACAAAACCCCTAGGTGCTGGGGGGCAGCGATATTTTTATATGTAAATATTGTTTATTTTAAGAACCATGGCATTTTAAAGCTTAGAAATATTTCAGGTAATTGTAGTTCTGCATACATAAGTAAGAGAAAAAAATGTAATTTCTCACCCAGGAAAAGCTTATTGCTTGATTATATCCTTGCTAAGACTTATTTCTTCCCCAGGATGAGACAGGCTAAATCTCTCTTCCTGTGAATACCAGACAGTTTGAATTTTTATATCACTCTAGGGACAGGGGAGAGAAAAGCAGTGCTGCTGTTGATGTGACTGCAGTGACAGGTGAAGCTCCCATGACACACACACTGCCTGCAGGTGAGCTACAGTCTCAAGTGAAAGGCCAGACAGGTGAGAAGGTGGCCAGCGGGCACAGGAAATATGGCAGTTGTTTATTCCTGGAAAGCAGGAGTTAGAAAAGACCCTGACTGTTATTGGACCCCTTGATTCTGCTCTTAAAAAGATGGGCTAGACCTTCTAGTTTTTCTTTAAGGCATGAATGGAGCAGAGAGTTCAAGAAATTTTGCCTTCAGTTCTGAAGAGTCTCCCTGGAAGTGTTCTGGCTGATCAAGTGAAGCTCAGGAAGAACAGCTCACTTCTTTCTGTGGGGCAGGCAGCGCCCTGATTTCACATCCTGCCTCTTGGCTCTCTCCTTTGCACTTAAAGATTTTGGGGTGGAACAATTCTAGCAAAGCTGCTGCTCTGACTGTGCTTTTGAACAGCTTGAGGAATGTGAAGGAAAGCAGTCACTGCCATTGCAGTGAGGGACACGAGGTAAAAGAAGAAGCTCCCATTCAGAAAGAGCTCTAATACTAGTTCTCAGCAGCTCAGGAGAGAACAGAAGCAGATTTTCCTTTCTGCTGTCTCAAGAAGTAACAGAATAGAAATATAGGAATAATGAGGCTTCAGCTTTGCCCACACGTTTAAGCACCCCTGTTTCATAGCAAACGAGCACTTCCTCCACATAGCAACAAATCCTAGCTGGGTAATTATTGAAAGCTGAATTGGTAAAGATGTGTTTACATGCCACTTGCTGGCAGAAGTGCTTATGCAATTGTGTGATACCAAGATCAGTTAGTTGGTCTGATGAGCTTCTCATGGCCAATTCCCATCAGCAGTTACTGTCAACTTCTGCCTATCTTCTTTGTCTGACAGAACTGAGTATAGACTCACCTCCAAAATGGTCAGAAACAACATGACATGGATTAGTAAAGGGAGATGTGTGATGGTTGCTAAAATACTGGTGAAGAAAAGCGCTCCTTTTGCAGAACTTGGTATCATCTGAACATCACCAGCCATGAAACACGTGCCAAACACATTCCTAAACCTTAGTTCTGTACATGTCAGCTGCTGTAAAGCCATCTGCCAAGCCAGCTGTTACTGGAACATATAACCATTTCCTAGATTATTTATTTCATCCAAAAGTTCCTGTGTTTTTCCCCTCTTTCTTGTGTTTCACAGTTTATTTTTTAAGCATGTTTACCAGATGCAGGCTGGTATCAGTCATACCTTACTTAAAATCATACACAGAAACAATCATATCCATTCTTTAATTAGAAACTTTCTTTTTCCTGCAATTCAAACTTGGCAAGATTAGCAACATTGAGGTAATAAAAATTAACAAAAAGTGTTAATTTTTTCAAGTCATTATGAAGTTTGAACAAATACTATTATGTTTGCATGTCCACACACACACATACAACAAATACAGATCATGACCACAAGTGTTGCTAAATTTAATTGTACCAATAATATTTCTACTAGTAGTTCGTACAGAACCACAAATTTAAATTCTCCTTGAAGTCAGCAGGCACAATGCAGACTAAAACTGAATTTCAATCAGGCATTGCAACACATACCACGAAAGTTTAAATCAATCCTACATCCTGGATTCCTAGGTCTGCCCAACACAACCCCCCTCCTCTGCTGACACTGAAGTTTGTATAACTCACTTCAGTTGCTTATCTGATCTAAAGCTAAGACTGCAAAAAGGATAGGTGGTGATGTAGGTGAAATAAAACTTAACAGTTTCAGACCTGTTGTAATTACTTCTTAGAAATGCTGGGAATCTGTTTCTTTAGAAATAAGGCGTGAGCAGAGAAAGAATGGCTCATGGGCAGGTTTCATCTGAAAATCTCTCTAAGCAGTGCTTAGAGCCTTATGTGACTGTTGCCCGTGCTGTACTTCATTTCCTGATTTGCGATTTTTAATGTGTGATTTTTCTGATGAACACTAAATGAACAAACATGCAAAAACATTGTTAATGATATTACAGCTGATAATTTCTTCTTGAGAGCAAACAGATCTTTACCAACTCAGCATTTCAAGACACTAATTTGAAAAGATGTTCCTTAAAGACTTATCCTGTTACTTGGAAAACAAAGCTGTTGATGCTTTGCAGCTTTATTCTGTAAAAGTGTTTCTGAGTTTCCACTTAGAGGTGCTTACTAAAATTCAGAACAGAGAGAGGTACAGATTATAGTCTAAATTTGTGGTATGAAAGAAATCCAGATATTTGAAATCTTAACGTAAAAAGTGAAAAACTGCAGCCAGCATTATAAAAAATCTATTGAATTTTTATTACATATATCATATAACTTTATTTTTACCATGATCTGTGCGTACTACCCGTATTTTTTAATAACATTAAAAATGCCTTACTTGTTTGCAACCAAACGCATCACTGTCCAGTCTTTTGGAAACATCTCTGGTCGTATTAGTATCCGAAATACTGTGAAAATCTGCAGCAGGAAATCCTTTGGAAGGAAAAGAAGTAGTCATATGTCTTTGCTGCATTAAAAAGAGCAGTGAGCTTTAAAAATATTTTAATCAGAGAGAAAAAAATCATTATAGAAATAGCAGAATTGTACTTATTTTCACCATAGATACACCTCTGAATGCTTTTTTTTATTAATTCCCAAGAAAGCTTCAAATAGTGATTTAATCCTTTCTTCTTAAAATGATGAAAATAATATAATGGTGCTATTTGATTGACAGCAATGCATAAAAGAAATGTCAAAGATGCATTTGGTTTCCACCCATACACTTCCACAAATGTGAAATTGAGAACAATTTGCAAATCAAAAAAGCACTTTACAAACACCAGAGAGTTCAGAATATCTCCCTAATCATGCCAGGCTTTCATTGCTTTCAAGATTTATTCTACAAGAGTCATTATTTGGTGGATAGAGAGAGAGTGTAAGGACAATTTTATCACTGAGTTGGCAAAGACCAGTGACTCCAACAGAGGTGCCCAGGTCCTGTAACTGGTAGTGCAGCTGGGTGGCTCTGTGCAGGTCACTCCACATTCTGCCTCATTTGCTGGATCTAAAAAACAGTCAACACCTCTGAGCTACTTTGAGTGTAGAAACCACTGCTTGAAAGCTTTTAGCAATTATCATCTCCTATGCCATTTAACTCACTAATAACTAAACTATTCCTCACAGCACGTTTTTGTTTGTTTGTTTGTTTATCTTTTCACAAATAAAACTAACAGCAAGGGTACTTCTAACAGGCCATCTTGATTGTGTATAGTACTGCCAGTATTCTTTTAGTATGAAAATTGAGCTTTTGACAACATGAAGAGCATGAAGCAAGTGATATAAACACATCTACCAGAATCAGTACAGCACCTGACCTTGAAATGTTTGGTATTTATTCTGCCCACATCACTTGTAGAGAGTTACCCCAAAACATAGATGAGATGAAGATACAAATAATTTTGAACACCAAAATACATTCTCAAGTGCATTTATCAAAGTGCAGATGACAGGCATTGCACAACAGATGTCTTTCATTAGAGAATCTCTGTAAAGGGGGATGAATACAGGCACTGGGTAAGGCAAATGAGATCCCCACACCCACCCACCAGAGAAGATTACATAAAAGAGACAACCTGTATTCTGAGCAAGATGTTAACAAATTGTCTGTATTACAGAGTATAAACAATACTCATTGCAGATAACATACTGTTTGAATGCATGTGACCAGCTTTACAGATAAACAAGCACCTACCTCTATGAGCAATGCATTTATTCCAGGCCATTTTGCTATAGCTTTGCACCCTGTACTTAACTGCCTTTTTATTTTGCAGAGGTTACCTCCCTCCCCTGCAGTAATCCCATAGCTCTGTGGCATAATCCCAACAACTTGACAATGCCTTGAATGTTGCTGAAGATCACATCACATTAACATCCCAGATTCTTCCATATTCCTTTTTTACCCTGTCTGTTGTTCAGACACAATACAGGTTGCTGCCATTAGGGATCTAACCAGGGGACTGCTGAACTGAAGAGGCCAAATGGCTGCTATTGAGAAACCATAAAACCATGCAGTGGTTTGAAGATTTAAAACCCAAGGGCTGTATGAGGTGTAAACTTAGTGCCTTTGAGACAGCTTGTTCAAAAGTCATTAAGAATAACAGAAAGGAAGGTCATGTGTACTTCATTTCTTTGGGTAACTAGGCTAGAATCAGAATAAATATTTTATTCCAAGCAAACTTTAAAACAAAGCAAATGTAGACACTGGCATTAAATTTTGAATCATTAATAGCAGGCTAATTATCTCTAATTTTCACTGAAAAAATAGAAAATTGTGTCATCAATGTAGTGATTAGTGATATTAGACGCAAAACATAGATTTAGTAACAGATTTTAACATTTAAAAAACATTATAAGTGAACTAACATTTGGTTGGTTGAGTACAGATAGAACTAATGTCTCATATGTCGTCTATCTTAAGAGACAAAAAGGAGGCAATGTTGTCCTTTTACATACTCTAAATACCATCTCTTAATATTCCTGCCTAGTGTGCAAAAGGTCTAGTACTATTTGTAAGATAATACTAGATAGTACTATAAGGTCTAGTACTAATTCACACCACTTAAAAACTTCACACCTGAAGGAAGAGGTGCCATCCAGAGGGACCTGGACAAGCTCAAGAAGTGGGCTGGTGGGAATGTCATGAGTTTTAACAGGACCAAGCGCAAGGTGCTGCAGCTGGGTGAGGGCAACCCCCTGTATAAACACAGGCTGGGGATGAACAGATCCAGAGCAGCCCTGCTGAGAAGGACTTGGGGTGCATGAGAGGCTGGACATGAGCAGGCAAAGTGCACTCACAGCCCAGAAACCAAATTGCATCCTGGGCTGCATCAAAAGCAGCATGGCCAGCCAGGCAAGGGAGGGGATTCTGCCACATTGCTCCACTCTGGGGAGATCCCACCGGAGTGCTGCCTCCAGCTCTGGGGCCCATCACAGGAAGGACAGGGACCTGTTGGAGTGAGTCCAAATGAGGCTACCAAGATGGTTAGAGGAATGGAGGACCTTTCCTGTGAAGAAAGGTTGGAAGAATTAGGATTGTTCAGCCTGGAGAAGAGGAAGCTGCAGGGTGACCTAATTGAAACCCCTCCAGTATCTGAAGGGAGCCTGTGAGAAAGATGGAGAGAGATTATTTCAAAGGGCATGAGGTGACAGGACAAGAGAGAATGGCCTTCAACTGAAAGAGAGAAGGTTTTGATTAGATATTAGGAAAAAAGTCTTTACTGTGAGGATAGAGTGGCACTGGGACAGGTTGTGGAAGCCCCATCCCTGGAAGTGTTCAAGGCCAGTGTGGATGGGGCTCTGAGCAACACAGTCCAGTGAAAGGTGTCCTTGCCTGATCTTTAAGGTTCCTTCCAACCCAAGCCATTTTATGATTCTGTGATTAAATGATGTAATATCACAGTTTGGTTTTCCTTGAGCAGCAATATTTGCTCAATGAAATTTTCAAACTGATTAAGTGAGAAGCACAGCCTTCTGAAGGACTGAAAAAACTCCCTTCATTTAATCAAAAAGTGCCTTGGAATTTCTTTGCACATTTCTCAGCATGCATGTAAAATCCTCTGCAAAGCAGATCAGACTCTTCACTGGATCTCTGCAAGTGCACCTACAAAGCATTTTAATTTGGGTCATGTTGGGGGTTGAGAATTCTTCCCCATTCCTGTTGCCAGGTAACAAACGATCCGATGTTCAGAGTGATCAAGCCTTTTGTAAAAGACAATGGCTAAGTTTTGGGCAGGGCTAGGTAAGGGAGAGCCTGCTGGGGAACACTCTCTCTCGTGGTTCGGACGCTGAGGGGAGAGGCTGCTGCCTCCTGGCTTTCCAGCTGCTACCAGAGGAGATCCAACTGTGCCCTGTTTCTCTTTCCCTCCTGGCTGGGTGAGCTTTGATTCAACTTTTCTCTTCGCGGGAAAGGGCACGTTCCCCCCCCCGGGCTGCGTTTCCCTCGTGGCTACTGCCGGGAGAGTCCGGCTGCCTCTGCTGCCTGCCCCCGCCCTCTGCCGCATGAGACCACAGCGTTTGCTGTAACTGTAGAAATTCTCGCTGGCCGGAGAGAGAGAGAGAGCGCCCGCTCCTGCTGCCCTGTTCCCTCGCTGCCCTGAGCTGTTCCTGCTGCGCTGCGTGTTCCTCAGCCCGTCCGCCATTGCAGTTGCCGGACAGTGACCTGACCCTGCGCCACAGCGCCACCTGCAGCCGCTCGGGAGTCATTGCACCTGCCCTGGCCGGCCGGGAGCTCAACAGCGCCCCTGCTACTTGCAACCGTGATTACACCACACGGGAGAAAGTTCAGCAGCTCACATTATCTGCTGTTTGGTTTTCTGGTTCTAGTTGTGGCTTGCTATTACTGTTATTGTTTGTTTATAGATACTAGTAAAGAACTGATACTCCTTTTTTCCCATACCTTTGCCTGAAAGCCCTTGATTTATTAAATTAAATAATTCGGAGGGAGGAGGGGAAGGAAAATCACATCCTCTGCTCTAGAGGAGAGTTCAGCCTCTCTTGGCAGACACCTGTCTTTCAAACCAAGACAGATCTTGGCGCCCAACGTGGGGCACGAAGGCATTAGAAGAAAAAAGAATAACAGTTTCTGTGAGACCTATTTTAGTGTGGTGAACATGAAAATCTCATTGAGTGGTACTATGCTGAGTATACCCTGGTTTGGTTGGCACATAATTGTGACCACATTTTTCCCATTTGCAGCTCCCTACCTAAACATGGGTCCTATAACTAAGGTTATTGTGGCTGTCATCCAGTTTGCACAATGGGCCAATAGGGTGAAGAACCTCTAGATCTTTCAGTTCATTTTAACGGCAGGCACATGGCTACAGTTTTTTGACACCGTCAGTACATGTTTTTGGAGTTTATTTGGTAATGGTACCTTTTGTGAAGAGATAACACCAAGAGAAGGTTCCTCTCAACCTTTTATTCATTATTTTGGGCCTACTCAACTAATGCTCGAAAGGTTTGGAAATTCTCTAAATGCTTATGATATCATACAGTGGCTGATGCTGCTGTGGCTGATAGGTTTATCCTACCTTGCATTCCGGGATAAGGTGAAAATACCCTGGGTAACCATTCCAACACCTGTGCCAGAGAACAAGGATGCAGCCACAGAGCCCAAGGCTGTTGCAGAGCCTGGGGATACCCCACAGCCTGACTCTGTCCAACAGCCTGCCTCAGAAACAAACCGTCCAGAATGGGTGGGGGTGCTAGTAGAAGAGATGATACACAGAATACACCAGCTGCTGAAGGAATACATCTCCCTAGCAGGTATAAAACCCTCTTCTCGCCCCAAAGGGAAAGAGTCTGATGGTGCAGCAGTGGAACCTACAGATGTTACGACCATCCAGGTTCCAGCTAAATCCCAAGAGCAGCCACAGCCAGCCAAAGTTGCCCCTCTGGTGCGTACAAAGTATAAGACCAAATCAGTACGCCCAGTTAATGATGATGGGGAGCCATTGCCCTCACAACCAGCAGTAGAATCCGAGCCCATAATCATCACTGAGTCCTTCAACTTTGATACTCTCCGTAAGCTGCGAGATGATGTTAAGAGACGGACACACGAAGCCTTCCTAACCTGGTTACTTCGGGTTTGGAACCTTATGGGCCGAAGAGTGCAGCTGGATAATAATGAAGCAAAGAATTTGGGACCCTTGGCCCAAAACCCGGCTGTTGACAAAGTGTTCGCGAGGGAGACAGGGCCCCTTTCTCTCTGGGAGAGGCTTTTAATGAGTGTAAGAGAGAAGTTTGACGACAAAGACCAAATGCATGATCCCTACCGTAAATTGTCCTGGAAGACCATTGAAGAAGGAATCCAACGGCTGAGAGAAGCAGCCATAATGGAGATGCTCTTTGGAGGGGATGGACAGCACGAAAATGACCCTGATAAGGTCAGGTGCACCACGCCAATGATGTGGAACTTTATAAGGCGAGAGCCAGACCATCATGCCCCTTACCTTGCAACTATTAATGTTGCTAGCAATCGAGAGACGGTGGGTTCAGTAGTTAACAGGCTCAGGTATTATGCAAGTGTGATCAGTGACCCAATGCAAGCTCAGGTCTCTGCTGTGGTTAAAGACCTCAGGAAAGAGATTAAAGAGGAGATGAAGGACCTAAAGAAGAAAATTAGGGACGAGATGAAGAAGATTAATGTGGCACCAGTGAGAGTCACAGGCCCCGATACCAGAGCCCGACGCCCCCCAGCTAGAGAGAGAGAGTACACCCCACGAGCTGAGTTGTGGTTTTTTCTGCATGACCATGGAGAAAACATGAGGAGGTGGGATGAGAAGCCCACTACTGCCCTGGCAGCACGGGTGCGTCAGCTTAAGGAGAGAAATGCTGGCCAAGGGGGTTCTGCTAAAGCGAAGGTAGCCTCAGCTTCCCGTGGCCGACCTGCTAGGTACAATAGAAAGGAAGATGATGGGTCAGATCCCCTTGAAGGAACCTCTGAAATGTATGATCAAGAAGGGAATGATGACCAGTGCTAGAGGGGCCCTGCCTCTAGCCAGATAGAGGTACGGGAAAACCGTGTTTTTTGGACTGTGTAAATTCGATGGCCTGGCGCATCAGAGCCACAAAAATATGAAGCGCTAGTTGATACAGGTGCGCAGTGTACCCTAATGCCATCGAGACTTACGGGAGCAGAATCTATTTCTATTGCTGGGGTTACGGGGAGATCACAGCAGTTGACCCTGGTTGAAGCCGAGGTGAGCCTGACGAAGAGGGAGTAGCAAAAACATCCCATTGTGACTAGTCCAGAGGCTCCATGTATTCTGGGCATAGACTTCCTCCGTAACGGCTATTTCAAAGACCCGAAAAGACTCAAGTGGGCTTTTAGAATAGCTGCTGTCGAGGCAGAGGGCGTGAGGCAATTGAACACCTTGCCTGGTCTATCAGAGAACCCTTCTGCAGTCGGACTTTTAAAGGTGGAGGACCAAAAAGTACCAATTGCCACCTCGACAGTGCACCGCCGGCAATACAAGACTAATCGAGATGCTGTGGTTCCCATCCACAAGATGATCCGTGAGCTAGAGAGCCAAAGGGTGGTCAGCAGGACCCATTCATCCTTTAACAGCCCCATCTGGCCTGTGCGCAAATCTGACGAAGAATGGAGATTGACTGTAGACTATCGTGCCTTGAATGAGGTGACTCCACCTCTGAGTGCTGCTGTGCCAGACATGCTGGAGCTCCAGTATGAGCTAGAGTCCAAGGCAGCAAAGTGGTATGCCACTATTGACATTGCAAATGCATTTTTCTCCATTCCTCTGGCAGCAGAGTGCAGACCTCAGTTTGCTTTCACCTGGAGGGGCGTGCAGTATACCTGAAACCGACTGCCCCAGGGGTAGAAGCACAGTCCCACCATCTGCCATGGACTGATCCAAGCTGCTCTGAAAAAGAGTGAAGCTCCGGAACACCTGCAGTACATCGACGACATCATTGTGTGGGAGAGCACAGCGAAAAAAGTGTTTAAGAAAAGAGAGAAAATCATCCAAATTCTCCTAAAAGCCGGTTTCGCCATCAAGAAGAGCAAAGTCAAAGGACCTGCCCAAGAGATCCAGTTCCTAAGAGTGAAGTGGCAAGATAGCCGACGTCAAATTCCTACCGAAGTCATCAACAAGATCACAGCGATGTCCCCACCAACCAACAAGAAGAAGACACAAGCCTTCCTAGGCGCCATAAGTTTCTAGAAGATGCATATCCCCGAGTACAGCCAAATTGTGAGTCCTCTCTACCTGGTGACACGCAAGAAAAACGATTTCCACTGGGGCCCTGAACAGCAACAAGCCTTTGCTCAGATCAAGCAAGAGATCGCTCATGCAGTAGCCCTTGGCCCAGTCAGGACAGGACCAAAAGTGAAGAATGTGCTCTACTCTGCAGCCGAGGGAAATGGTCTGTCCTAGAGCCTGTGGCAAAAGGTGCCTGGCGAGACTCGAGGTCGACCACTGAGATTCTAGAGCCGAAGTTACAAAGAGTCTGAAGCCAACTATACTCCCACCGAGAAGGAAATCCTAGCAGCCTATGAAAGAGTCCAAACCGCCTCAAAGGTAATTGGTACAGAAGCCCAACTTCTCCTTGCACCCCGACTGCCAGTGCTGGGGTGAATGTTCAAGAAAAAAGTTCCCTCAACCCACCATGCCACCGATGCCACGTGGAGCAAATGGATTGCTCTCATCACACAGCGCGCCCGTATTGGAAACCCGAATCGCCCTGAGATCTTAGAAATAATTACAAATTGGCCCGAAGGTGAAGACTTTAACCTCACGGATAAAGAAGAGCAAGAACAAGTAACTCGCGCAGAAGAAGCTCCACCTTACAACCAACTGCCACCAGATAAAACACGCTACGCTCTGTTCACTGATGGTTCCTGTCGTATTGTGGGGGCAAATAAGAAGTGGAAAGCAGCTGTATAGAGCCCCACCCGACGGGTCGCAAAAGCTACAAAAAGAGAGGGGAGATCGAGTCAACTTGCTGAACTCAAAGCCGTTCAGCTGGCCCTAGACATTGCTGAAAGAGAGAAGTGGCCAAAGCTTTACCTCTACACTGATTCATAAATAGTAGCCAATGCTCTATGAGGTTGGCTAGAAAAGTAAAAGAAAGCCAGCTGGCAGCGTAGAGAAAAACCAATCTGGGCTGCTGATGAATGGCGAGACATTGCCGCTAGGGTGGAGAAACTACCTGTGAAAGTCCGTCATATAGATGCCCATGTCCCCAAAAGCCGAGCTAATGAGAAACACCGAAACAACGAACAAGTAGATAAAGCTGCAAAGATAAAAGTGTCACAAATAGATTTAGATTGGCAACACAAGGGGAAGCTGTTCCTAGCTCGTTGGGCCCATGATGCCTCAGGTCATCAGGGCAGAGATGCCACCTATAAGTGGACACGAGACCGAGGGGTAAATCTAACCATGAACTGTATCTCCCAGGTAATCCATAATTGTGAGACGTGTGCTGCCATCAAGCAAGCCAAGCGGGTAAAACCCCTGTGGTATAGTGGAAGGTGGTCTAAATATAAATATGGAGAGGCCTGGCAGATCGATTACATCACACTGCCTCAAACCCGTCATGGCAAGCGCTACGTGCTCACAATGGTAGAAGCCACCACGGGGTGGCTGGAAACCTACCCTGTGCCTCACGCCACTGCCCGTAACACCATCCTGGGCCTTAAAAATCAAGTCCTGTGGAGGCATAGTACCCCTGAGAGAATTAAATCAGACAACGGAACTCATTTTAAAAATAGCCTCATAAACACCTGGGCTAGGGAACATAGCATTGAGTAGGTGTACCACATTCCTTATCATGCACCTGCTGCTAGCAAAGTGGAGCGATGCAATGGTCTGCTAAAAACCACCTTGAAAGCTTTAGGCAGAGAGACTTTTAAAGGTTGGGAACAACATTTAGCCAAGGCCACCTGGCTAGTTAACACCCGAGGTTCCACCAACCGAGCTGGCCCTGCTCAATCTGAACCCCTGCAAACAGCAGACGGGGATAAAGTTCCAGTGGTACACATGAGAGGCATGCTAAAAAAAACTGTTTGAATTAATTCTACCTCAGGCAAAGACAGACCCACCCGTGGGGTTGTTTTCGCTCAGGGTCCAGGGTGTACCTGGTGGGTGATGCAAAAGAATAGAGAAGTACGATGCATACCTCAGAGAGACCTTAGTTGGGGTTGAATTATCCATAACACTGTGCGTGTATCCATATCTGTATGTATATATGTATATAATTAGAGTAATACATGTAAGTATATAATCTAAATATTTAAGCTCAATGTAACGTGTTAGAATGGGAAAAAATTCGGGGTGGATTATGTTGGGGGTTGAGAATTCCTCCCCATTCCTGTTGCCAGGTAACAAACGATCCGATGTTCAGAGTGATCAAGCCTTTTGTAAAAGACAATGGCTAAGTTTTGGGCAGGGCTAGGTAAGGGAGAGCCTGCTGGGGAACACTCTCTCTCGTGGTTCGGACGCTGAGGGGAGAGGCTGCTGCCTCCTGGCTTTCCAGCTGCTACCAGAGGAGATCCAACTGTGCCCTGTTTCTCTTCCCTCCTGGCTGGGTGAGCTTTGATTCAACTTTTCTCCTCGCGGGGAAGGGCACGTTTCCCCCCCCCCCCCGGGCTGCGGTTCCCTCGTGGCTACTGCCGGGAGAGTCCAGCTGCCTCTGCTGCCTGCCCCCGCCCTCTGCCGCATGAGACCGCGGCGTTTGCTGTGACTGTAGAAATTCTCGCTGGCCGGAGAGAGAGAGAGAGCGCCCTCTCCTGCTGCCCTGTTCCCTCGCTGCCCTGAGCTGTTTCCTGCTGCGCTGCGTGTTCCTCAGCCCGTCGCCATTGCAGTTGCCGGACAGTGACCTGACCCTGCGCCACAGCGCCACCTGCAGCCGCTCGGGAGTCATTGCACCTGCCCTGGCCGGCCGGGAGCTCAAC
Organism: Lichenostomus cassidix; assembly: GCF_008360975.1. Lineage (NCBI taxonomy): Eukaryota > Metazoa > Chordata > Aves > Passeriformes > Meliphagidae > Lichenostomus > Lichenostomus cassidix. The sequence goes on along the minus strand of NC_139480.1, from coordinate 26,067,260 downwards.
AGCGCCCCTGCTACTTGCAACCGTGATTACACCACACGGGAGAAAGTTCAGCAGCTCACATTATCTGCTGTTTGGTTTTCTGGTTCTAGTTGTAGCTTGCTATTACTGTTATTGTTTGTTTATAGATACTAGTAAAGAACTGATACTCCTTTTTTCCCATACCTTTGCCTGAAAGCCCTTGATTTATTAAATTAAATAATTCGGAGGGAGGAGGAGAAAAAAAATCACATCCTCTGCTCTAGAGGAGAGTTCAGCCTCTCTTGGCAGACACCTGTCTTTCAAACCAAGACAGGTCAACAGTACACTTTGATGCTAATTGCTCGACGTTCCATTGCTTTGATTCATGCTGCAGGATTATCAGCCTACTTGGTATCAAGGTTTTGTAGAGCATCCAGAGTGCCAAATGCCAAAAAGAAAGAGGACGGTTTCACAGTGAGCTGTCACTTCCTGAGCAACTCATCCATCCCTTGCCCAGCTCTTTTCCCAGCTCTTCTTTCCTTCACTGCTTTCTTAATCTACATCAGAAGCCACCTAAATGAGTGGCTTTAGAACTATCCCTCTGCCCCAGCACTCGTCCTTTCAGAAGTCCCAGATGTGAGAGGATGTCCTTGCATAGCAGGGGAAGGATGGTGGCTGGAATAGAGCTTCTCCACCAGAGACATTCTCCACGCCTACAGACCTCACAGAGCCTGTGTCCCAGGGGCCATTGGAGAACAGTGGAATAAACTGCACTTGTATTAGGGTTTGGCACCCACCCTACCCTGCTCAGGCTCCTTGAGCTGGAAGAGATGTATCACAGAACTAGTAAGGTTTACACTCATCCCTATGAAATATTATCTTTTCCTTCATCTAATCTCTGTTCTGTCACATTATCTATGGTACAGTGCCAACGAATAAAAACGAGGCCTTCTGGTACATGCTTACCTGTTGAGTCTTCTGTTAATCTATTAATTAAAAACCCCACACATATTGATCAAAGCCACCTAGCTGTGGTCAAAGCTGCATTGTGCTAACATATACTGTTTTTTGCATTCACTTTCCCACTGATCTCCTCCTATTTATAACTTCCACTGTTACCTTTTGTCATAAATTATATTTGAGCTTTTTCACAGCAGCAAATATCCGCCTACAAGGGTGCCTCTGTTCTATAAATTACTGTAAAGTATGTTTACTAGAAGAAGAAAGCATTTTGTGGTAAGCAAAAAGAGCATACCTTTAAAAAATATTGAAAGATAAAAGGAAGCATTTAAAATTACTGTTTTGTTAAAGTCAGGGTTTCAAAAAGTGAGTGAAGTATAGTCCCTGGTTCTACCACTCAGCCATGAAACTCCTGTCAGTTCTTTTATACTTCATTTGCATGTTTTAAAACATGAAATGTTTTTTGTATCTTCTGCTTTGAGTGGAAAAAACCTCTCTTAAAAAAACTGACAAAAACAGTCACCATGTCAATTACTTAAGATAAATATATTTACAAAATAGAGGGAATATTTCCATAAGCAGCTACTTGTTTAAGGCATCACTCAGATGCACGTCATATAAATATGTGTACATGTCATTCCTTCAAAGTCTCCATTTTGCTTTTCTGTGTTTAACAAGCTGGAAACAGCCTTCAGTAAATTTGGTATAGACCGATTAAAAAAAAAAAAAGAACTGCAAATATAATTTGATAGGATGAACAATAACCTTCTTTTCTTTTTTGCAAGTACTTTCATGAATTAATTTTTGTTTGGAGAAGTCATTTGGTGGGGGTATTTTTATTAAGTGTATCACAAATGCTGTGCAAACATACATTCATGCAAGTACTGACATAGTCACCTTGAGAATCAGTCTGTAAGAAAGATGAAATGTCATGTGGTATAAGTGCCTAATCATTTAGTATAAATGGTTAATTATAACCAGAGGTAGCTAAAGCAAAAAAGCAGAGCACAAAGCAATTCAAAGGCCTTGGTTACACTCAGGTAAGTCCCTTGTAAACCTCTTATCAGATCTGTAACTCATAATGTGGCTTCAGAAAGACCCAATTCACTTTGATACCACTGACTGGGGGCAAAATGAACAGTCTGATGGTAGTTAGCACTAAAGTTTAAATCCCAACTAGCCATTAGATTAACTAAGGCTACTATTTCAGCTTCAAAGTGTCTCAGGGAAAAAAAGAAGTCTTATCACTGATATTTACACCTTTTGAGTTTTCATTTATCCATACTGATATTATTTCCTAAGACACCTATCTTAAAGCAAAGAAAATTCCACACTTAGCAATCAAAGCAGAAAAGTAAAAAGGGAAATGGCAAGATGGTTTAGATAGCCTAGTCATACACAATCACCTCATGATTAACATCAGTCTCATAAACTAGTTCTCAACTATCCCTCTTGCTCTCAGTGATATTTGGTATTTCCAAGTGAGGGGGAAAAACAATATATTATTTAAGATTCAGAAGAGAAGGAATGCTGCATTAAAGATGATCAGGCTACTGCCACTGAATCACTGGTGGAGCTGATGCTGATTTGATGAGATCTAAATGAAAATAACAAACTCTGTACTTGAGTTCTTAAGGCCTCTGTTTTGATAGCTGATGGCACCAGCTACAGCTGCTTTCCTTATGCCTCTGCGTAACAGTAGGGTATGTGCGTGGGGGGAATTTAAATGTGTCAAATCAAACACCATTCAAGCATTAATTCCAGAGATTTTTCAAATTCTAGAAGGAAGAAAAGTCTGAATAAACTCAACGCTATATTTCACAGATACATCAAATAGAATTAAAGCCTGAAACCTTTAGGAATACCTGTTCAGAACTCACACAAAAGGGAAAATATTTCCACTAAAAATGCCTAGGTTCCACAATATTTACTAAAAATTGCCTAAGGACAGCAACTATGCTAGGTGGAAACAGATGTTGTATTGCTCATATAAAAATTGTTCACCCTATACAGCTCCTAGGTAGTGCTTTTGATTCATGATAACTTCTTAGCAGCATTTTCTCTCTGTCAAGCTCAATATGACCATCTCACTCAAAGAAAAGGCACTCACAAATGGTGTGCTCTCTTCACCTCTAAGCAGCTATCAGGAATTTAAGTAAATCTGAAATTGCACCATGACTAGACACCCCTTTTCAGGGCAGTACTTACATTTATCAAATGGTAATTAAAGAGTAAAATCTAATATATATTATCACTTTGGGACATGATTACTGGCTGAATAATGTGCATAAATGATTACTAAAGATTTTTTTGTGTGGATCAAATTTTTTACTATATAAGCTTTTCAGGGTCCAGCAGAATGGAAATCTTAGTGTATATCTTTAAGCAGGAAATCTTAACTTTAAATTTTTTTTAACCCCACCCCTCCTCCAAAAAGGAATTAAAAATGTTGTATCTCCACAAATCCAGTAACTCAATTAATGAAACTGGTAGAAGCTGCCTCGAAAGAGCCCTGCAGTTACTCTTTTTCATTATCAAAATGAGCAAACAGACATTTTAAGTCTGACACATCCTCCTGCCAATGGACATGCTGCACAGCTAGGAGGAATGAAGAGTTAGTTGAACACACATTTCTCAAGCTGCATGTTAGCTATTGCCATGCATAATTTAAAGAATGAAAAAAACAAGCAAATATAATAAGGCAAACAAAAAAATCCCCAATTGCCTTACAGGAAGAATCAAACAAGAGCACTGTAACCTTAGACTGAGACCATCTTTGAAACGGGTTTGGGGGCTAAGTTCGTGGCTTTAAAGCAATTATATAGTCCACTCCATCCATACTCTCTCTGCTGCCATCGTAGAAGCAACAGCAGCCTTGCCCCAGTGTAAGAGTGGACCTGAGTTCCCAAGAAAACCTGTGCAATAGTTAGCTAATCAGTAAAACAAATTGCATTTTAATACTGAAGTGATTCATCAAAGCACAGGGATATCTCAAAGAGAAAAGAGAAACAAAAAGGCCTGAACAAGTAGAAAAAATTCTGTTACTCACCCTCAGCTCTTCCTTTGTGTTGAAGCTATCAAGAAGCTGTTGATAATGTCTATCAGTCATTTGTCGCAAGAGTGACAATAAACAAGAGACAAATTCCCCCTGTTCAGATAAGCCAAGAGGAGAAATATAATGTTTTCGGCACTTGAGCTTAAATTAAACTGTTATATTATAAGCACTTCAAGATAATTAACAAATGCAAGGGAAATTATTCTACAATTAGGCTTCAACTCCACATTTTGTGAAAATACATTGATTCATCTATGCACTTCCTTCCCATTTAAGGAAATATGTTTCCCTAAATGGAGTTAACTTGCTTAGAAAAATCTATTTTAAATAGTTCCAGCAGGGCTAAACCACTAAAATTTTAATTTGTGATTTGTTTCCCTTGTATCTGTTTTTAAACAAATTACTTAGATTGCTAAAATTACAACCTCTTTAGTCAACTCAGCTTTGAAACAAATATAAACAAACGTATTTTGCAACAATTCTGGGAAGAATGCTATAGTTTTCCTTTAGGGAAGAAATTAATGGAGTTAGCTGGGGATTTTTCAAAACATTTTGTCATGTCAAAAAAACAAGATTTGTCAAAAAGAAAACTCATTTGTAGGACAGAATAAACTGTGAAAATGTTTTCACCAGAAATTTCTTTGGGCTTCCCGAAGAAGTTCTCATTGAAGGAGCAGAGAACTGCACTGGGTATCTCCAGTGAGCAGTCAAGTAACAAAATATTATAGGAAGGAACAGGTTCTCCCATTTACCCCTTGCTGCCTGCTTATTCACTTTTGGACTGGGAACAAAGACTGAATGATATCAGTCACGTCTGACCGCAGAATGGTTGAGGACAGGAAAGAGTCAAAAGTCTGGTTTGTATCCCAGTGCTTACAAAGTACAATTCTGAAATCTTACAAGCTTGCTAAAAAATGGGAAATACATTTCTGGCCTGTACCAGGAATGGAGAATAAGACTGGGAGAACAGACAGGTGATAGCAGTACTTTAAAATGTGCCTTTCATTAGTTCACCAAGTCAAATTTTTGAAAGATTTCCCTCCATCTTTCATTGAGAACAGAAAATAATATTAAAAAGAAGTATGTTTTCACAGGAGTGGCTGTTCTGGATTTTGCATTGGAAGGCCTAATTCATTTGTGATTATACCTTGTACACTTGATCATGTGAGAGGCAATGTCTTTCACTGGCAACATGGTGATAAACTAATAATGAGATTCTACACTGAAAGTAATGATTCTAAATTTATTGCCTTCCATTGTTTTACAGTGAACATAACATTCACAGAAACACAGAATCACAATCTCAAAACAATATCTATCCTAAGGCTACAAAATCTCTTAATATTCATGCTGCAGGCATAAACACAAAGGTTACAGCTGCTGTCTTGTAAATATCTGTATACCCAATTGCTAGTTTGAGCAACAAAATTCCTTTCCTGCCTAGGTATTTTAAGCAGTCCTTTATAGTCGCCTTTCTTCTATGTTCCCACATTTGTTTCAATTTAAATAGTAGTATATTAAAAATCACAACCTATTATAGAGAGCTGTACTATCAGTTGACAGACATATTAGTGTTATAAAGGTATCAACTTTAGCTAATTGTCAACTGACTTCTAAATTTGAGCTTTTAATTTGGATGTAGGTAGCTATACAGGCTGGTGTTTAAAATAGCAATGAACATTCAGCTTCTTTAGTTTAACTCAACATAAAAATGTATGTTTTAGCATTTCTGCCAGCGTTGACCACAGATTAACTTTCAAATCATCCACAAAAGCAAATTCCACAGATTAACTTTCAAATCATGCACAAAAGCAAATTCCACACACGTAACAACCTTGACAAAAAACATTTAGGGTTCAATTCCAGTGTCAAAAGTCAAGCCAAGCAGTATACTAAAATCACTTAGGTAGATTCCTTCAGTAATTTTTTGTGCCTTATTTAAGGAGCACAATTATTAAAAACCATGGAGCTTTCAATTAAATTGCAGTTCATTTAGGTTCTGAGGGCCTGAGCTTTCAAGATCTGAAATCAATTAAAGTTCACTTTAATTGGACTGCTTTCTGCCAACTCTTTACGTGCAAATGCGTTTTTTCTTAAGGAAGTCCAAAGGTCTAGTTCAGTGACAAACTAAAGCAGAAATTTCCCTTTTACCATAGCATTAAATTCCATGTTTGTCAATGCAACATCTGTAACATTGACACCCTGAAACCATGTCTTCTTTGTGCTCAATTTAAAGCATCACACCCATCTTGCAGGTTACCATCTAACTGCTCGCTGAAAATTACATGCTATCCGGGTATCAAAGCCACTTGAGATGAAAGAAATGGAGGAGTCATGACAGCACAAAGCCCAGTGCTGCCTGATTTGATTCTGTTTCTTTGTAAAGAAAAACAGGGACACGTGGGCTAGGAGACCTCACTGAGATGGGTTTGGGACTACTTCCACAAGGAAGACTATGTCTCATTCAAAACTATGACAGAATTTTATTAAGTGTGCTCCCATGGTACATCTCACAAGGAATTTTTTATGACACATGCAGTTTGAAATAATGGTAACACACTGGAACAGACTCTACTGCTGTACTCACACTGAGTACTTTATCATACATGCTCTACAAATAGTTCCAAGAATCTGGCTCCATGTGCTGCCAGAAGCCCATACTGCATGATATTTCTACATAAATGTATATAATTGCCTTATGCTGTGCTGTGAGTCACTTCCACATTAAGTATTCTTTGGGAGCCTGCAGTGACAATAACATGGCTTTTCTGATGCATAAAAGAAAATTTTGCAACTTGAAAGCACTTTCAGAGTCTAATTTTTTGATGGTGCAAAAGAATTAGGCTGTCATGGTGTTTAATGAAAACTTAATCTGCAAGCAAGTGGGTATCTCATAAGAAACCAGTGAGATCAGAGCTTTGCTACACTTACAGCCTAACACTACCACCCTTTCTTCAGCTTAGATTTTCTTGTGATGGCCTGATATGCCACACAGCATACACTTGTAATTCTGTAATTTAAGGAAAAAAAGCCCCAAACTCTTAGCTGTATATTGCTGTTGAATCACAGTGATTAAAGCATGATGTTTTCTTATTACAGAGCTTGGTCAGCTCCATCAGACATGCCATATACAGTTTGCTCTCTGTGGGTCTAAAGTAGAAAAGAAAACAAGCAAAAAAACCTTGACAACACATTTTTTTCTGCAGCTATTAAATGGTTTTGAAATGTTTGATCTCAGAGGAAATTCTGGTTTGAAAAGCAACCATCTATTCATTAACAAAAACTGTTACAGTGTAAACACTGGACAATTAATTAAAAAATCAAATGTGTAATGAGATGGTGGTAAATCACCCAGCACAGTATGTTTTCTGCACAAAATGCTAACCCCTCACATCTTACTGGGGTCAGATCCCTGGCTATATTAGAACCAATTTGCCCCTGAAAAGCAAAGTGAAAACCTTGCTGCAAGCAAAGCAAAATAATACTTCATTTTATTTGATCAATGTTCATCACAGATTATTCTTTAAATGCCTGTACTTCAACCTTCTAATTTCCAAGAGTTGTTATAGCAGGTTCACCAAAAGATCATTTGCTAATCTTCTAAATCTATCCTGTATGCTCAGCTTCATGTGATAGAAACACAGCTCAAATGCTCAGCCCAGAGAACAACAAAATGCCTCTCAAGTAATAAATTTAGATTAATACAAGTTATCACAGATTCTGCAGGCATCTTTAGAGTTGTTTCATCATGAAAAAATGTGTGCATTTTAGGAACAGTTATTGATTGATACTCTTCTATTTTCAGGAATTCAAACTCAAGGAGAGTTTCAGAAAGCTATTACATTGCTAAAAAAAAATGAACATATTGAAATAATTAATAACCTGAAAATCTCAAAAGAAATGTTATCTTTTGGGTCTGGTTTTTATGCTTTGTTGGTTTTTTGGGGGTTTTTTTTGTCACAACCTACAAATAAACTTAACGAAAAAAAATTGTATTTCCACTAAATATGAATAGAATGCAGGAAAGGTTTTCATTGTCCTCCTCATTCTCTCTCTCATACACAAACTCTTAACATTGTGAATTACAATATAAAGACAATATATTCACAAATCTAGTAGTCCAACCAGTGACAATTGTGAGATACTTCATTGCAAGAAACTTACAGTCACATCTTGAAACTGGAGGCGCATAGCAGAGCCTGATGGTTGTGGTCGGCTGGTGATCTCTAGTATGGTCCTTAATAGAATATCTAGCAGACTGTTTACAATCACATCAATTTCTTCCAGGACTGATTTTTCCTTAAATAAAAAACAAAATATTTAGGATTTTAGAATAGAAATATGACCACAGGCATAATTCCTTTGATGTAGTTTTAGAAAAAAATTACAGTTTTACTGTGAATGCTGCATTCAAGAAACAGGGACTATTCTCTAATTCAGATATTAATTCTATTCATTTTTCCTAACAGTTTTTAATTAATTACATAACCAAGGGCAGTTACAGGGATTTCTCTGTGTAAGTGTTCATAAAATTAGCATAGCTCTGTTTTCAATTGATGTTTAGAAGAAAGCAGCAAATAATAGACAAAAACTTCTTGGGCAAGACTTTTATAGGTAATGCCCATATATCTTCCAGGGAAATTGCGAAGAAAGGCTTAAAATCCACAAAGCAGAATCCTGTTTCACACTTTGAAACTATCACCAGAAACAAGCAGATGGTGTTCAACCTTCAGGACCTGCTTCATCAGTAAGGACCAGCTACATTGCTTCCCAGCAGCTGAGTAGCACAAATAAATTAGGTATTTATGTAAGTCTACAACTGCTTGTACACAACATCGATACCAAGGAACCAAAGTGTTCACTGCCAAAACAGACCATGAATACCTTAGCCATCAGCATCAAAACACTTGATAAAGTCAAGCTGTAGCTACATCTCCTTTTTAATTCAGGTGGAAATATGTTTTCCCTGCTTCAAGACTGTTTTAACTCTTAACTGCAGCAGAAACCACCATCTTTATCTGAGCAATTTTGTCCATTATTTAACATGACACTTCTTCACAGAAAGAAACACTTAATAATCAAATGCACACAACCAAGCTAAAACTCAACTGACAAACAAATATATCAACTTTGATGACACTGAAGTGTAGGAGTGATTTTGGGTTTTTGTTTTGTTTTAATTTTGCTTCCTAGGCACCTAAAGCATATGATTTGTAACAAAACTCAAAATTCTTGTTTGGACTTAAGTTGAATCTAGTGTTCTCTGTCACTTCATCTACTATCAAAGAGCTGTTAACTTGGCTACTTATGAAAAAAGACAGTACACAGTATTTAGGAACTGTGTCCATCATGAGGACTCCTCTTTACTACTACAAACTGTTTTTAGAATGGCCAACAGCCTTAATTTTCAAAGCTGCCTTACTGCAAATTCACTTGTTCCCTCAGTCTCTAAATTATCTTGATTATAATGGAAGGAATGAAATTCTGCACTGATGTACAAAAAAACATGTCTAAGTCACCAAGCTGTTAATAGTCACAATTACTCAAAGACTACTAAAAATAGTAGCTGCATATCCTGAACATCCAGGAGAGTTTTATGTAGATATCCACTAGTAATTGTGTATGTCTGGCTTGGTGACTCCAGATGGAAGATCCCCTGCAATTCAGACCAGACATATAAGGCCTCCCCCCAGTCTAAAGCCACAGCTCTGCTTTAGTATTTATCACTTTACCTTGTGATGAGGTTTTATACTAATCCAGCAACAGCTGGAATGAACATGTTGTTAGTTACAGTGCCAAAGGTGCCAGCCACATCCAATCACTGATGGAAAAACTTTGATTGCCAACAGTGGTATGAAATGAAGAAGAACATAAAGGAGCTCTCACTAATGCATTACAAGGTAATGTATGCATGTCTTGTACTAATTACAGGCAATGCTTGGTTTTAATTGTCTTATGTCCTGTTGTCTGTCAGAACCTATCATCACATTCACATTTGCAATACACCAGTCTAAGCGAGGTCTCATATGCAGCTTTCACAGATTAATTCACAAATACAAACATCAGAAATTTGCCACAAAGTTTATCAACTAACAAGCAAGTGCAACCCCCCCTTGCAATACTCACATAGATCTGTTTACCTATTATCAGCCCTGTGTCCCCTAAGAAAATACAGCCCACAATTGAAAATGCTTCTAAAAGACAGCAGACATTTCTTTCTTTCCAACAAAACACTTAAGTGTAAAAGCTTGTCAGAACACTATGATACAATTAACATACTCTTGCATGGAAAGGGTAATGAAAAAATCAAGATGACATGTTTATGCAGATTCATTACAGAGAGAACTCTTTTAAATGCTCCTGGGCAAGGTCCAGCTTGTGTCATTAAATATCATTGCGCCATATAAAGAAGTTCAAGTGGATGTGACATGGTGTTTACTCACTGAACTGTTCTTCTTGATGAGGCAAAATATGTTGCTAAGGATACGGGCACACATTATAAGGTCCTTCTGCTCTTGTAAATGCATGTGGAGATGATGTAAAACTACTGGAAGAAGAATGCACCGAGAATCTGGAAAAAATGAAAAAAATTTTGAGTAGGAGCCTCTCATGGAGTCACTTAATTTTAATACATATAAAAAATGTGTCTTCAGTCCAAAGCTTATTTCTGATAAGCAGAAGCTTTTGCTTGCTTTAACCAACCTTTTTGATAAGAAGAAGCTTTTACTTCATAATCCTAAACAAATGTTTGAAGAGTAAACAATATGCTGAAAGTCACTATGTTATGTCATGGATGGAGAAAAACACCACTGTGTGGAATATACTACATATAAAAGAAAATTTAAAGTATTTATTGAACTGACAGGCAAAAAAAAAGAAAAGTAGAACAGTAACACTTGTATTCAAAACAATGAGAAATTATGCTCTAGTGTTCCTGCCATGTGACAGAATTAATTTATAAGCCAAGGTTATGACAGACTTCATCTGGAACTTACGATATTCTACAAATAAGTTCTGCTTTACAGACCAACAGCATTTTCAGATTTCTTTCAGAATATTCACTTTTCCAGATTCCTCACTCCTACTGAGTATGAGCAATTTAGACTACTTGTGCCTACATAAAATGACTTGCCTTTCCTCTATTTGACTTTCTAAACACAGCTCTTTGGTGCTATTTTCAGTCCTAAATTCTCCGAAAATTATGCAAGAACATCATTAACATGCCACTTATTTCTGCTCCATTTTATTACAATTAAATATAATATTAGAAGGGAAGAACCCTAGTACTTACACTAGTGATAACATTTTAAACACCTATTCACAACTTGATAAATGGGAAGGATTTTACCTGTTTTCATTTTGTTGTTGTTTTAAAATATTTTCCATAATTGAGAAATTACATTCTCATAGAAATGTACTTGAAAAATTTCCTCCATTAAAATGTTAATGATTATAAGCTGCATTACAGAAATATATTCATCTACTCAGTTCCTTTGTTCATTAATGCAATTATATCATGAACATTGCTTTGTCTAGCTGGAAAATTACTCCCTTAAAATAATTTTGCCAACCAGGTATTGTTCGTGGATTACACTTTCTATAAACACTTTTTCCCCTCTCAATTACTTCCTCTATTTTTTCCATGAGGGAGAAGAAGATAGATTTATTCTGAGATTTTATTTGTTTAATGCTTCTTTCACTCACTGAAATACAGCACTAATCTTGCTATGCTTTATTATTCCCTTGTTTTCATTGTCTAGTCATCTGTATTACACAAGACAAATCATATGGACAAGCTGATTTGTACACAATATTTAAGTATATTATTATTTTTCAAATAAAAGCTTGCCTGCTCTTTTTAAATGGGTGTTTCATGCTTATTATTTATTCAGGTGTTCCTCTGTATCTTTTTACTAAAGAAAATAAGAAAGCAAGACTCTGTCACAGTAGGCAAAAGACCATCAATCAATCGATAACCAGTGGTACAGAAACCCAACACTGGGCAATAAACAGCCTCTCTCTTTTTATTATCTGACTAGCTTATTTCTGCAAGTGCCCCAGTAGGCTTTCATCAGAATTGGCCTGAGAGCTCCCTTCTGCCTGTAGCACCACAGGCAGACAGAAGTTTCTCAACAAAAGCAAGACGGCATTTTCTTTTTCTCGGCCTCAAAACCAGAGGCTTAGCCAAGTGTCGCCCCAGGTATTGTGAGGAGTCAAGTGTGCACAGCTGCCACTGACCCATCTGCAAGACTTCTAGGGTCAAAAGGAAAACAGGCAGGGAAGTGGCTAATGTGCAGACCTGTGGTTAGGAAGTGCCATCTTCTGATCCCCACTGCTAAATCTGCTGGATGAAGAAACAGAGTTAATGCCTTCAAGCTGAAGCAATAAAGTAGGACTTTTCTATTTGTATAAGAAAGACTTAACCCCTAGATTACAGGGGGTGGCGCCTTTTCCCTGCTTTCTGTCAGGCCTTACATGTACTGAATTCTTGACTATCTAACAATCCATCATCAAGAGACAAGATGAAGGGTTCACTGTGTAAACCAGACTGTGGTTGGGGTAGATTCCTGGCAGGCAGGCAATAGAAAGCTCAATCCAACCACTAGTCAACTCCACAACTATCACAGAGCAGTAATAGTAGCTCTTTCACACATTTCATATTATGAGTGTTTTTGTTTGGGCCATAAGCCCTCTCTTGTAGCTATAACTCAAATCCCTCAGCCCAGAGGGTGAGAAGAAACCAGGAGCAGCCCTGTGCCACCGTGTTTCTTCTTGGTTAACTATAGATGGTTTCCTGATGAGCCACACCGCATTTGGTACCTTATGTGAGGTGCCTTCCACTCTGTGCACAGCTTACATGTAAGTGCAGCATCATGAACTCTGAAGACCAAAAATCTATATGCAGCAACACCTGACTTGTAAATGGCCAACTCTAATTCATGATGAGGGCCTGAGGCATCTCAGGCAAAACTGAGCAGCCTCATTCAACTGCTGCAAGTATCCCATTTTTGCAAAAGCTTCATAAAATAATCAGAAACTTTGTTTTACCAGACCAAATGGATTAGCAAAAAAGCATCTTCCAATTACTTGCATTTATACATGGAAGGCAACAGTGCCAGTTCTGAAACAATCACCACATATCATACAGCTTTAGATATATTCCTTATAAGCCCAGAATCTAAATACCCCTCTGTCTTGATCTGTTTAGGTGGAGAGATGTAGTGGTATTACAGAAGAGGAGAGCTGGCTCATTCACCTCTGATGCAAACCAAGGACTAGGTGAGAAAGTTTGGAGAATATTTGTCTCAGGTTACTCTTTTTCTTACTAATTGTCAGCTGCAATGTCAGCCATTGGATAGAGAAATATTAATGAGCACAAGGAAGGGTATAATAATCAGAACTCTGAGCCATCAGTCACTGTCCTAATTTTTTTTCTGTACAGGAAGTCAAATTAGCTGACTGTTTAAAATGCTAATACTTGCCCTTTACAAATATTATACAGAAAGATAAGAAAAAAAATCATGACACAGAGCTTTTCAAGTACGTGCTTGGCATAATTGGAAAGAGGGCAATCTTAGACTCTGGGCAATCCTTGTGACTTTCCTATGCAACATTAATATTTAACACACAGAACAATTTTCCTCCTTGATTTCCATATAGTAGTAAAGCATCTGCAGAGACATTCTTTAGCCTAGTGTATTTTAAAGATTACTTTCAGAAAGTTGAAATTAATTTCAATTACTGTATCTGAACAGATGTTCAAAACTTCAGCCTGCTTGGAAAAAAAATTAGTATAATTGAACCTTTTCAGCAAATAAACAGCATTCTCCTTGAACAACAAGAAACAAGGAAGTTGCTCTTGGTTTTGGTAGTTTTACTTAACCTATTCAATTTATACATCCTTGTTTGGATGAAATACTGGACTTAAGGATGGCAGGAGAAGAAAATGCTTAAGCCAAAAAAGCAGCTATGACTGCAATTCCAAAACCAAATATATATGCCTGTTCTGTGACTGTATGGACTTGTCTGTTCTCAGAACAGTTAACAGGGAAACTAACTCAAAACTTGTAGAGAGGAACTGTTTTCAGTTGAAAGAAAAAAAGTTGCCTGAAGTACAGAAGGAAAACACAGTCATGGCTCAGGAAGTCTTCCTGTGGCCTAAAAATAAACCACTGATCAAAACCATAATTTGCAACTTGAACTTTTGTGTGTAATATCCATCTATCTACATACCCCCACAGGTGTGTGTAGAAGCACATACACACAAACAATGCCAAAGAATAACACATTGCTGTGGAAAGCAAATTAAGCAATACTAATTACCCTGAAAAAGATCATGGAGTTCTTGAAAATAGTACTATGGATCAATGTGTAAAACCATTATGTTTTGAAAGTATTTACTCTTTTTTCAAACCTATTTTAATACATGAAGTTTAATGCATTTTAAGTAAACTGAATCCAGGATTTGTATCAACACTTTTAATAATGATAGGCTTTCTGCATTTTTATAGCAATCAATTTGCTTGCAGTGATTATTCAGGTATCTCACAAGTCTCATTAATGAGAAGATTCAAGTCTTTTGAAAAACAGTGGAATAAGAGGCAAATCATAATACCTAGCTTCTAGAATTAAGCCAGTTATCAGTTAATGGTATGATTTCCTTTGCTAACCATTGCTAATTACTTTTTTTCATTCCCATAGGTAACATGTAACTACATATTTTATACAAGTCAGTTCAAAGATATTAAATTATTCTTACTGATTGTCACATACTTGTCTCTGAATGACTACAGAAACATAAAGTTTTTTACGTGTACATTCTCCTGTAATATACGGAATGCAATTCTTAGATGAACTCATTCACAAAGACCGAATGAGGGAATTAGTCAGTCTCAGAAAGAAAACAAATAGATAATTATCATGTTTCTAATCCATTTTTGTGGGATTCGGTGTAATTAAAGAAAACAATAAAAAATAAAAAGAAAAATGAATAAGTTATATATAAAATAATCACACTAAAATTAACATATGAAATTAAGCATCAACTTGGGATTTTTTCTAGCTTCACAATATAACTGATCTATCTATATAGTGTAAAGCATCACAGAATTAAACCTTTCCTCTACTTGCTTTGAACAGTTTGCCCCACTAAAAAGAAGAGTCCTACACAACTACCCTTGCACAGAAGTCCAAATCCTTGTATTTTGGGAAAACACAAAGTTTCTTGCCCTGTTGTTTCATACCATATGAAACAACAATTTTCATATGGTAAAGAACTGCAGCACAGTCTATGAATTAGCTAAGATACAGGCTTTATCAATATGACATTTTCTTTTTTGTAGGATTTTACCTACTAATACAATGTCTCTACTGCTATTTGACATGTTGTATCATTGATGATTCTAAGAAAATTAAACCTTTTTGGAAGACAAAACCTACATGTTCCACTTGCACACCTCACATTTTCACAGCTATTGAATTTGCAAGCTCAAAGTAGTGCCCTTAGGTTAAAAAACAGTTGGTGTTCTGCCAATTCCTGTTTAACTATGTCAAGAAAGACATGATTCAAGATGTGTTTCTCTATTATTTTCCCTAACTCTTCCCAGCAAAACAGATTTAACTCTTCCTCAAAGAAAGCTATAATAATATTTAATGCAAAAAAGAAAGCAAACAAGCATGATAGAACTATCGATATATGAGAAATAACAAAGACATTCTACTGGTTACAGGCATATGTAGATCATCAGTTTGGACATTCTACAACTATCAAGAGGGATGAGTCCAAAGACCAAAACACCCAGGAGGCTGGAAGAAAGGCCAAGAGGAAAAAATACTGATGAACTTTATTGGCAGAAAAATCATCATCTGTTTCTTTTTAGACAGCCAATGAAATGTACAAAGATGCAGAGGTAAATATAGAAAAATAAAACCAAAGTAAGACCTTAACTAACCCACTAACTTCTCGCAAGAGCTAGGCAGATAACTGCTATTGACACCTTTTAACAACCCTGTACCTGTTACATATAGGAAGAGCTGAAGTTTAAAACTGTTGAAATAGAAAATGGTTCAAAGCAAACTATACCAAAACCTCAACACTGATCCATTTCAAACACTCTATCTACACATGATCAGTAAACACAATATATAACTTGCATTCTCTAGAGAGGCAGGCAAAGATCAGAAAAAACAAATACATCTGAAATTGTACTGAACATCTGTGTGTGGGCACCTTAAATCACCCCCTGCATGTCTGTTGTTTCTGTTTTCAACAGATTGAAATACATCTCAGAATTTTAATGAAAGAGTAGCTTTAGTGTCAGCTGATTTCTCAGCTGCGGGAGCTAATATGTTAGTTGTTCAGGCCCTTGCAGCACAAAATGCTGCAACCCATTCTAAACTACTCTCACTTGTTTCAAACTAAGCTCCAGATAACTGAAAGTGTTATCCAAGAAGCACCCTCCTCATTTTCAGATGTTTGAATAAATAATTATTTCCTGTGCTCCTTCTACTTCCAGTGTGTTAGCTAGCACTGTGGCTTGCAGCATTCATTATCTTCATCTGGGAGACAGAAATCAATTCTTTTCACAGCAGCAATCCTCAACTTTCCATTGAGATGTACAGTTTGCTGTACACATTAACATAATATAGTGCAATATTTCTCTTCCCAGGATTATAACAGGACTTCCTTCTGGGCATGGACTGAGGGAGAGTCTACTCATATTTTTGTATTTTAAAGAGCTGAAACATTGGTGGCAAAGAGATCAAGATGCTGTTCTCCAAAAGACCCTTCAACTGAATGACAACCAAAATTATACTCTGGAAGTGTTTGTCTGAGCTTCCTATCACGGACATTGAGAGCTTATATTACTGCCTGATGTTTTTTATATCTGTTTCACCATGGTCTAAGAAATTTTATAAATGTGCAACCCACACTCCATGTAAACTTTAACATGTAATTTTCATTGCTTTTAAGCCAAAGCATCTTCCTTTTAATGAAAATGGATTTGAAGAAAAAAAATAATTTTTTTACAAAAGGAGGCCGACATAAAGAAGTTGTCATACAGCTCCCAGAAAGTCCCCAAGAGTCCCTTAGATGGCATTAAATAACTCTAATTAAGTCCATATAGTTGGATCGCTTGGCTAGGCCGACCTGACTGAGATAATGGGAGGAAAATGGCAATCATACTACTTGGTCCCTAAGTAGTCTGGAAAATGAAAAACATAAGTGAGAGCATCCTTAATATTGCTCTATGAATATGTCATCATCTGGCTGGAGATCGAAGGTCTGATCAATTGGCTGTAGGGAGAGCTGGCCATTCTGGAAGGGATGCTGTAGCTGCTCCCAAGGAAAAGGGTAAGCTGTTTTCACAGCCAGAATGAAGCCAATTAACCAGGATGCAGTACTTCTTACCTATTACTTTCAGCTCCTATATATAAAGTAGAATCACTGAAAGCTTTAAAAAAAAACATGTTCAAAGAGCTCTTCCTTTATTTTGCAGCATCCCAAAGTATTTTTGCATACCCTGGTAGTTTTTGCAGAGCTTTCATCATTGCAATGTGTTTACCTTGAATGCTTTAGATGGTAAAAGTTACTGTTTCTACTAAACTCCATCAGCCAATATCCAAGTAGCTCTCAGGGCTATTGATGAGTAAATAAACACTTATTAGAATTCTTTAAATATCCTTATTCTATTTTAATTATTTTATTTCAAAATTACTTCATCTCAAATTTAGCACTTGGTTACTTCTGTGAGCACCACTTAGAAACCAAGAATATTGGGCTCAACACCATTCAGCACCATTCAGCATTCATTTTCTCTTCGGCACAGCAAATTACTATGCTATTATATACTTTATACACCAGGCATCACTCACATTTGTATAGCATTTTTATGCTACTTTAAGAAATGGAGGATCCAAAGTGCTGAGCTAGCAAGAGTTACATAAATAAGAGTTAACCGATAAGTGAGAGTCTGTTTGCTGAACTGCCCCAAAGAAGAAGGAAAAAGGAGAAAAATCATTTTAGCAAAGTTTTTCCTTGTAATTACTTCAAAAGTATATGGCAAACTTCCTTCACAAACATAGGTAGATTAAAAAAAAAACCCCTCTATTTTAAGAGTCTTTTCCTCTGAAAAACAAAAAAACCTAAAATAAACAACTAAATTCAAACAACTGTATTCTTATAAATGAGCAGCTTATACAGAGCAGTGTTTCAAGAATTGTTTCTTAGGTACACCATTCCCTTCAGCAGCTGCTGGCCCATGTGCAAAGCACACAATTTGAGTTCCTTATCTGCAGGCAGTCCAGAGTAACCTTACCTGGGTTGGTGTACAGGTGACTCTCCACAGTTTTCCCAATACTCTGCAGTTTAACAGCTTGAAGGGACTCATCCCCATGCATGACTGTTGGCAAGCTGCCCAAAGCATCGTGAACCAAATTTGCCACTTCTCTCACATCAAAGAGCTTCAAAAGTTCAGAGTACACTGATGGGAATGAGCTGAGAAACACAGCCTAGAGGAACAGGGAAAAAATGGACAGTCAGGATAGTTTTGACACTTATTGAATTTTTAAGTCACTCCAGAAATTTAAGTAACTGTAGAAAAATGCCTGGTTTCAAGGGTAGGTAGTACCTTTAAAAATGGTCTCACTTTCAGAAGGAATAGCCTCACATTCATTAACTGGCTTACACTTGTGACTGTTTTCATTCAATTAATATCTAATGATTGTTAATTTCTCCCAGGACAAAGTGAAAGTAAAAGTTCAACTTAGAACAAAAATATTTATTCTTTAAATACACTTATGTCTCTGTGAGACAAAATTTTTTAAATGATGGCAGAATATAGCTGATATGATACCAAAAATATCTGTGTGGAGTTGTTTTGCTTTGCTTTGTTTTAAGTAATGTAACAGCCTCTATATCTTCCATTTTTCAAATAATGAACATTTCTATTTTGGAGTAAGGCAGCACCAGTAGTCTTGTTTCCCTTCAAAACTCTTTAAATAGAGTTAAAAAGTCATTGAAGAATATGAAAACAAAACACTGTAAAAGTAATGAGGACAGTGCCAGAGAAAAGAAGGTAAAACTGACATTTACTTCCCCTTCTCTAAATCCTGCTGATTGTGAAAAGCCACTTACACACTCACACTGGTGGTAGAACAAGCTAATGTGAGTTAAAAATACTGAAAAAAGAATTCTAAATGTGGTTGTTTACATAATTTTGTTGTTGTCTTTGTTGTTGCTGCTGCTTACACAATAGGGGATGGAAGAACTATGTCTCTACTCTGTTCTCTTTAATTTGCCATTTTCTTGGCAGAACGGTTTTCTAAAGAGATTTAGAAAACATTAATTCTTAACAGGATGTTAACCACCTTTGGTTACAGAAACATGGGAAGAAGATGGTATATTTATGAGCACTTCATGTAGAGAGCTGTCTCCTGTGTGTTTTGCCCCTGCACTTTAGCACTAGCCAATTTTAGAGTCTCAAATGAAATAAAGATATCACCTGAATATTAAAACATATGGCTAAAAATTTTCTGTAAAGCATGAAAACTCTGATAGTAGTCTTTTGTATGGCTCAAATTCTTCACTGTCAATGTGGTTAAATTAAGCTGTAAAATGCCCAAAACAGAGAAACTGCTTTATTTGTATCTATCAATATAATTATTATAACTCAAAATATCAGATTTAGGATTATCTATTCCAAGCATATTTAGAAGCTGCTGGTATGAAAATTTCACAACATAAGACAGAAAGTTGAAAATGCCACTTTGCTCTAGCAAAAATACATCTTCTTTCTGAACAGGCATACATTTTTTTATACTGCATGTGGAAAACATCAACAAGCAAGGCACACTTGAAAACTTACTTGCAGCTGGGATAAAGCACTAGTTCCTTTGCTCTCTTGAGAAAGGAAGAAGCGTACTGACATAAGGAGCTCTTGAATACAGCAGCGGAATTCCTCCTCATTTTGTCCACCAGTAGCAATAGAGAATAATCTTCGAGATTGAACTATGTATTTGAAGATATACTCCTGTGCCTGAAGTGCCAAAATCAGAGATAACTCACAAAAATGAACATGCTCATCTCTAAATAGAACACATGCAATGATTATATCTTTCAAATAAAGAAAAGGGTTTGAAACAGGACCCCATTACTTAACTTTGGCAAATCTTTCTACTGAAACACTGACAACATTTTAATAAGAAAACCAAAACAAAGCAAACAAGCAAAAACTCAACAGCACTCTCTCCTCCCCCCACAACCCCTAAAAAAAAAAAAAAAAGCTTAAGTTGCAAAACTGTTGGAATGCAAATTCAAAATACAGCTCTTCCTTATTAGCAAGACCCTGAAGTTCACAGCAGCACAGAAAATTACAGAAGGGTACCACACTGATATTTTATTTCCAGCTGTAGCACCTGTCCCAAATGGGCTTATTGTGTTGTATATCTCAGCCTGAGTTATAGAAGTTGTGCTCTTCTGATAGTACAAACTGGGGTAACAAGAAGAACCACAACCATCATAATCAGTAGAATTCCCTGGTGTCAGGAATGAACCATTAGGCCAGCATGCATGTCTGCCATTTTGACTCATGCAATGGATGTTAATACCACCAATGGAATCTATATTTGATACCTTTGCCTCATTCAGTAAGGAACATAGAGCTCCAGAATCTAATGGTAGTAAGACTCATTAGTGAATTTACTGACAAAAGAGAGCAATGAATAAACTGATTACACTGAAAGTCTGCAGATCCCTAGAATTAGTACTACTGTTCCATCATTTAGATATATTCTGCTTCATTTTTTAAGTTCAACCTGTGGGCACTGTATGAATACATAATTTGAATATATAATTGTTGCTGATGATTTTTATTACCTTTAGTACTTCCTGTATGTGCTCATGAAGCTCCACCTCAGTGACTCGATCAATATGCCACTTCAGTACTTTTATAAGATCTCTAAAATAGCAGATCAGAAAGTATTATAACACAGAAGTGGGAGAAGGGTTAAGTTTGCGCATAAAATGCAAACCAGTAGCTATCATATGAGAAACACTGGCAAAATAAAAAATGTATTACTAGATTTCACTGATCATTACAGGCCAAATATCACACTTAGTTTTCAGTCTGCTGAAGGGCACCTAGTAGGTCTCTGATGAATGGGCAATAATACCAACATTAAACATGCAGTAGAGTTATTTTAACAGAATACACCATTTCTTTAACCTAATGATTGATTCTCTTAGTTTAGTAATAACTCTTAGTATTAAATCAGATAGAAAAAGTACAGACTTCACCTGTATGCAAGTGCTCCTGCGAAATGACTTTCAATGTAAGTGTCCATTACTGGCTTAAAGTGGTGAAACTTGCTGTCCTGCAGCAAATTTATTATGTGAACCTAAATGTGAGAGAAAAAGAAAGAAAAGAACCCAACACATTTTTTTTGTTTTACTTTGTTTTTAACTAGTGTTAAGCATAATCACAAAATGAAACTTACCAAGCAATCAAATACTTTTGATCCATATTTTTGAGAATTTTCATCTAAAATTCCAAATAAAGTGTCTAGTGTATCTTGCAGAAACTGAGGGGAGAGAATAAGAGACAGTGTTATTAAAAAGGTATTTCTGTGACATGGAAATACATTATTTCCCTCATATTATCTAGAAGTATAAAAAGGTATATACCTTCACTATTTCTGAACCATCAATTTCTTTTAATTTTGAGAGGCAACCTGCAATTTTGTCTGGGTGGGTTCTCCACTTCAGAAGGTCAAGCATATCTCCTGCAAAAACAAAATGCAAGATTAAAGTTGGAAGCAAAGCAGCATTTCAGATTTAAAATTTTACTATTACAGTCCATTCAGCAAAATTTAGCATCATTAAAACAAAGCACCTCCAGATTTGCTATAATACGATATTGCCAACAACAAATTTTCATTCCATTCCATAATTGCTCCACCAATACAAACATGACAACATGGTACTGGGACACTAAAATCAGTTTCCTGTGTCAACTCTATCACGCAATCTCATTCAGGTACTATCTTAAGAAAAGCAATTATTTTGCCCTCTCTCATCCCATTGAAGAATGCCTTCCAGAGTTATTGACAGCTAGAAATAATCTCCTCATTACTAGCTTGAATATATTTGAAATATTCATGTTCCTATGTCTTTTTAGAGAACAAACACAATGCCTCTAAGATCCTGTTTTATTAACAAGCAAAACAATCTCTTCTGGAAAATAAACTACTCTGAGCTAAAAGATGGAGAGTATGTCCACACTTCCTCCAGTTTTAATTAATTCTCCTTCAGCTTTCTTAACCGAAATGATAACTACAGTACAGATAACACTACAACATTGTTTTCTGCATCATTAGCAAGCTCATACATCTGTTGTAAACACCTGACATCTGTGTTCTAGAATTTGAGGGTCTTTTAGATAGACAAACTTATGTTACCAATATGGTGCTTCTCCTATTTAATACCATTCAGCTTCCTGAGTATAGCAGAATCCCCAGGAGTTTCCATTAGTGTATCCTGCCTTTTCTACCATTAGATTCAATCTAATTTCTATTCTTCCTCATTAATTATTTAAATCAAAGTTACAATGCTTTGCTGTATCATATTTTGATTGTCACCCAATAAGACCTTTCAACAACGTATTAACAGAAAATTGTCTCAGGTTTTAGTGAAGTTGCTCTCACCCCCACACCCTTCCAGTCCTATGAAACAGAGATAAATCCCAGAGATTTCTTCAGATCTAGCAGTATTACCCTTCTGCTCAACAAGGAAATTCCTTCCACTACAGTGCAACCAGCCAGTTCCATTTTAATTTCCACTTGCCAGTTTTAAAATTCTTATTTCTAATCCGTATGTTCTCCCATGCGGTGTATTACTGAACTGCCACACTTCCCCTTGATAATAATTCAAAAAGTTTTTGAAAAGAAAGAGTAAGAAGTTTATTCTGGCATGATATGTCTTTGATAAACTCATCTTACAGCACATCCCAATCAGTTACGTGCAAATTTTTTCATCCATGATTTCTTGTACATACTTGTATAAAATTCATCAGGGGGTGATGGCCCAGTTAACATATCTGCTCTTCCACCTGTCTTAAATCTAGGTTCTACATTTAATAGTCTTTGGACATACGTTACTGCTTCAGAGATGTACTAAAAACCCCACCTTGCTACAAGATTGAGAATTTCTTGTTCCACACCATTTAATATCCTAAAATAGTTTTGCAAACTTGGCTTGGCTTTTCAGCAGTTTTTCCTTGCTGAACTTGGACACACTAGCAGTGCTCTTTTCAAGTTGTATTCAGTAAAAGCTGCACATATTTTTGAAATGTTGAATTAAATAAATCCCAAAGCCTTTTTATATTCAAGCTTCCTACTTCCATGCTTCACTGACCAGCTTCCCAGAAATTCTCAGTGCCTAGTGGTTTGAAGCAGAAAACCTTAATCACCATCCAACTGTTCCATCAGTTTAAGGTGAACTACAGTTTAACTGATTGCTGCCCAGCGTTGTGTTAGAAGGACCCAGTGCTTCTGAAGTGTTCTAAGTAGTAATTAAATGAAGAAGTTAGTAGCAAGTTTTCCTCTTGTTTCAGCATCTCTTTGGCTGCTTTCTACCACAGACTGTTTTCACACTCAAGAAATAGTTGAACAACACTCATCTTTGTGTCATCTCTTTCTTGGTTTCCTCCAGGGAAGTCCCTCTATCCCACAAAATATGAAGTAATAATTTTCACTTTATTAACATTAAATAAATCTCCACCTGTCGCTGTTGAGCAGCTAGCAGAGTAATGAAAGCACCAGTTCTCAGTGGCAAGAAGGAATGACGTTTATTGTTTTGATTTCATCACATATAGAGAGTTTTCAAAAGTCACCCAGATTGGTCAGTCAGAAGCCTTCCCCCAGGCCTGATTGGCCAGGCCTGCACTGTCCAAGTTTTGGGACACTGATCCAATAACATCCAAATTTTATCTTTATTTATAAAACACAAGAAGAATTCTCGTGGGAAAAACCTGTGCTAGCCACATCCACCTATATTCAAATATTGCCATAGGTGTTAATGGCAAACAACCAGCATAAGATTTCCCAAACATTTTGCTGCTTTAATTGCTTTTGATGGGCACAAATTGTTTTGATGCATTTATGAGTTAACATTTTTGTTTTGCTTCAAGCTGTGCTAGCATGGAAAACAGAGATCCTTGACTTGCACTGAGTGACGAAGAGTCCCACACATGCATCAGAGACACATCCTAAAGATCAAGGACAAATTATAGGTCTTATTATTCTTTCTGTCAGGAATTTTTAAGAAACAAGATTTACAAAATCCAGTGAACTGTATTTGTCTTTTGGATAATTAAATGTACTTCTACACTTTATTCTGTATAAGGCTCAGCTCACGTTGAAAAGTAGCAAGACTAGCTGAAGCTGTCAGTTCAAAGCAGGAAAAACACTTCTTTACAGGTTTGCTGGAGGAACTTGGAGGAAAATAGTTGACACTCAATATTAGGGATTTGTTGGGGGATTTAAAAAGAAAGAGAAAGCAAATGTATGACACTCACTTCAAAGGACTTATTTCAAGGGAAGTGCTAAGGAGGAAAGACATTACTAAGATAAAGTTAGCGAATAGCCCAAGCATAAATGACATGAATAGAAAATCTGACATGTGAATCACAAGGGGAACGGATAGTGTGTCATGTAGTAAGAGACATGAGAATATAAAATTGTCCCCAGAAATAGGCCCACTAAGAAAACATAGTTTTGGAAAATGGAAAAAGTCACTGCTGCTGAATAATTTTGCTGAAGCATAAAAATACTTCCAATACATTCTCTTAAAAATAATCAAGGCCTGTATATACAAAATAGACTACACCTGACCTATTATCCCTACCAAATAAAACACATCTCTTCTCAAAATATGTAATTTAAATCCGAAGTGCTAGGTTTAACAGAAGGTTCAGAATCATGTGTTTAAGGAAGTTGTTTGGGATGATTTTCCATCTCTCTCATATAAATCCTGAGACATCACAAATTGGCTTGCTGTGACACTACTGCACTTCAGGAGGAAAAAACTGAATTCCAGAACTGGCAGTCAGCATGCCTCTTCCACCAGGCTGCTTCTGTGATTGCCACCACTTCCTCCAAACTGGGGTTACTAGGAAAGCTGCCAAGCGCTACTTTTGTTTTATTGATTCACTGGTTTGGGTTTTTTTTTTTTAATGCAGCTAGAAAGATTACACTTCTGCCATGCTGTATAGCACATAGCTCTGCTGCTGAACAGCTGCTGACCAGGGATGCACCAACCAGTGCTGAGAAACGAGTGGATGCCAACATGTTAAAAGACTTTGATTTACTAGAAGGATCCTGACTCTCTTTCGGCCAGAGATGTATGTCAAAAAATGAGTAATGAAAAATAACTACCCATCTGAGAATATAATAGATAAAAGCAGGTATACGTTTTTGCTAATATTAACTGATTAATTATCCAGGATCAAAAGGAAAAGTGAAGGAAAAAACTAACTAGTAGACAGATTAGGTAAGGACATGTTCTCAGCCATGATGAACACACAGGGTCCCCTGGTTGGAAGATCTCTAAAAATTGCTTGGAAATAATCCTAACAACCCCTCCAAAGTATCCAGGGTAAGGAAGTTATGGATCCCAACAACTAGGAGTCAGCCTCCGTCCCCCAGTCCCCATAATTTTAATATGCATGAGAGCTGATGGCATGTGGGAACAATCAATGAGAGAATGACAGCTGAGTAAAATTTCCCAGCAAGCAAGTAAAGCTGCAGCCTAATTCAGTCACAACCTTTACAAGTCTGGGTTTGGGGTCCTTTCCCACCCCATAGCCAGAGAACAAAATCATTTTCAGTTTATTTTCAGACTGGACATTGTTGTTTGTAAACAGCAGGTGAATCTCTGAGACATTCAGAAAAATCTCCAAACTTAAAAACAAATTAAAAACTAATCAGCAATTTTCAAAAATACCAATACAAATGTTTACTAAAAAAATTAAATGCACAGATCTTTTTAAGCCTCTATTTTTTAATACATAAGCTACATTCTCTCAGGGATAACTGAAGTAATGCTCACATGACCAAATATCCACATGCTTTGCTCTATGTTCATTTTCTGAGCATGCAATAGATTTTGGCAAATTTTTGTTTAAAAGAATGGGGATTTGGAAACTCACCAAGATGAACTTCCCAAAGAAGATCCTTGGAGAAAATATGAGCCTGTCTATTGAAAATATTTCCACCCTCTGAAGTACTGCTGAAATAATTGTTAACTCTTTCAGAGCTGAAAAGGGGATCAATATTATTCAGATATTCTACACCCTCTTACTCAGAATATGGTTTAAAAAAAAAAGGACGCAATTTTATGCCCTACGTCACACATCTATTTACATTAAGTACAAAATAACTCCTGTACTGTAAACAAAAACTAGTATTAGAATCCCAGACAATATGGCAACTATTTTTCAGTGAGACACTTGAAGTTCCAGGCAGCATTTTTATGCATGTGTAAGTACAAGTAGATTCATGTGATTTCCTAAATCAAGGCCTTTAACTGAAGAAAATTTAGTCTCCGATTCCCTATTAGCTACCTTTGGGAAAATCTTTTATTGGGTAACTTTCATTACTAAGGTAATTGCTATGACAATAGAAAATGGATGTGCACGAGGAAACAAACCACTTACTGTTTGCACACAGTTCTATTTTGGACACTTGCTATTAAAGGGTGCAAATTAAGAGGATTATTTAAATTTAAAAAACTACTCTAGTTCTTGTTAAACATCTATAATAAATTTGCAAGCAATTAGCAATTTTATCATCATACACAGAAGATGGGTAAAGTCACAGATATTCACACATAAGAGAGAGCAAAACAATAATGTAAAATTACGGTTCTATCAAAGAATGGTCAGAAACATACTACCAAGCAAAACCACAATATTTAGAAATTTTTTGAAAACTGTTCCACAGTTTTTTGTTTTGCTGACAAACTGTAATTATTATGGCAAGTAAACATGAGCCTCAAGAATTTTATAAGAACACTGGTTAAGAATTTTACACAGAACATTGGTAGAGACTGTAAGCACATGTATTTCTATCTGCTGCTCCTTACAGCCAGCATATAAGATTGTTTTGAGTAGTAGTAAATGTTTGTTGGTTTGAAGAGAAACAAAAACGCAATACATGCCTAATTAGAAACAAACTGCTACAGCCTAAAGCTGACAATAAGTATTTCATAAAAACTCCACAACAAACAGATTAAGAGGTTTTGTAAAGCAGCTGGGTTTTGATAGCTGATTCCAGAAGTGCTGCATTTGATTCCAATATCAGGGTCATCTAAAAAGCATTCTTGAACTACTTAAAAACAGTGGTTTATCATGCTGCATTTGTTTCCATCTGTATACAAAAAAAAAATTACAAAGAAAACCACTTTATATATAAATATAAGATAAAATAGATAAAACATAAGCTCTTTTTGAGTACATCCATGATTGCTTGGCATGGAAAAGGCTAGCTATCCACTCTCATTCCAACTCTTCCTGTTTTCAATGATCAACATATCCTACCATTTTGTGTGAGTTTAGTGGAGCAGAGAAAGGATGTAATCCAGAAGGACTCTTTAGTGGTTTTTACTGCTTGGCTGTTGTTTCCTAGGGATATTCCCTTTGAAAAGGGCAGTTTGAGGTAGCGACCAGAATCCTGAAGGTTTGCATTTTCTTCACACTGTGAAAACAAACCAGTTAAAATAACTGTACTGCACAAAACAATTAACCAAATCTCCAAATGATATGAATCGTTGTTTCTCTGCCAAAAACAGAAGAATTTTCACTGTGCCTGTGGCAACTTTGGTTTCAGAACATAGCATCATATATTGACATTGAAATCTAACAAATTTGCTAGCATCATATATTGACATTGAAATCTAACAAATCTGCACAGTTTACATGAATTAACAGCTACGAATTTTCATGTTGAAATCTAAACTTTATTTAGGAGCACATAAAATCCTCTGAGGAAAGAGACAACTGTTACATGTGAAAAAAGAGCTCTACGAAGTTAAATATCTCTAAAAATTATAACATTGAATAGATCTGCAAAAATGAGCTTGTCTGATTTACCAGCTTGAGGAATTCAGGAACAGGGTATCATGTGGGTCCCTTTGTGTGTTTTAAATGTGCTTACATTTGTGAAATTCATTATAAGACAATATGATATAATAGTAAGACTTAGGAAAAACAGTGCACTGAAACACATACCTAGATTCAATTGCAGTTTATGTCAGGAAAGTTAATACTAAACAATCAGCAATGGATATTTTAATGGTGACAAATTATCACTCATTTAATAATCAGTACAGACTTTCTCAACTTAATGTCTCTCGGCATTTAAAGTATCTTCCAGAGGAATCAATACAGGTAATGACTGCTAATTCAAATTACCTTGTGTACAATTAGTTCATGGGTGCCATCTGGCAGAGTCCTCCCATTTTCCTGCATTAGGGGCACGAAAGAAAAGCCAAACAACTTCTTCTCACCCTTTTCCTTTGCTGAAATGCATATATAAATACCAACACTTAAAGAAAACAGTATACATTTTACACAAAATAAATGTATATAATGTAACATAAGAAAGTATATTGGAAGCTATCTGCAGCTCATCAGATGAAGATTAAATTTCTGTTCCAATTTGCACATTGTCTCCTGTAACGTTCTTTTTCATCTCACTTTAAATCAGAAGGGAATATTATGAAATAACTTAGTATGTATTAACAACAAATAATCTAAGCCACCAAATATGCAATCTCAGCAACATATAAAAGTTTATTCACCTCTGTGAAACCTGTCTCTCATACCTCAGAATGCAGAATGTGGAACCAGTCATCAATTTTTACCTCAAAATCATCTCTAAAATGTTTCAGAATGTTTTAAAAATTCTAGAATTTTATAAGTAAAAAAGGCATTACAGAGAAAGTTCATGGAGCTGTCTTTTTCCTGAGGTGTTATGGAAACTCGTGTGCTGACTGCTGCAGCTGTGACGCGGAGGACGAGCAGAAGTCATGAGCACCACTTACTGGAACAGTGCCGGAATTCACAGCGGATGTGAGCTCCTCTGAATTTATCCACAGGAATAGGAAGTTTCAGCAGCTCAGCCCATCTGGGGCCGTTGTTATGATAAAGCACAAAAGAATGGTACTCGCTGGCTGGTGGCTCTCCAGAGCCAAAGGAGATAAAATCCTAATGAAGAAAAAATATGATTAAGGATAGATTAGTTCATTGGTAAAATGTCATCAAGGACTGCTTGTCAACAAGGAAGACCATTTAGTGTTTACATTCATATAATAAATGTCAAATGTGGTAAAATGTTCAGTATCTTGTAACCCTCAAAACTGGTAGCAAGTTTTTGATATTTGCCGATTAGAAGATTAGAAAATTAGAAATGGCAGGAATCATTCACATAATTTAGAACTGAAGTGTTAAACAGAGTGTACTAGGTGATCAGAGAGGCTTAAGCAACAACTGTGTTGTGGATTCCCATGATGCAATATGGTCTAGCCAATGTTATGCCCCAGCAGCAAAGAATGGAACCAAGATCAGAACAGCTCAGGCTCAAGATCTTCAGTCATCTGAAACAAGCCTGTAACCCTGCCACTAACAGTGATACGTCCCAGCATCAAAAATAAATGTGGATTCTGTGATCAGGGAGAAGCAAAGTGTTGGCTGCCTTTGCAACACCCATGATGGACTCTCCATAGGAAGGTAAAAAAAATGCATTTGTCAAAGTGCTGACTAGGGGATACCTATTAATTCTCTGTGGGAAAGCTAAGATGTAGCTTTTCTTCTGTGCAATTATAATTTCAATATCTATTTTTGTTTAATATATATACACACACAGTTATGTGTATATATTTTAAAATGTATCTATATTGCATGCCATGCATTTATATGAACAATCTCACTACAGATATACAAACATGAAATTTGAACCAGGCTATTTGTGTAGCCTTTCTTCATTGTGTTACCCCACAGCCCATGAAATCATGCAGAATATATGAAAAAACTACTTTCAAAAGTGTGGAAAAGTTTGAACACAAATAGAAAATTTTAAGAACAGAAAAATTTTGATAGTCATCTATTAATAATTAAAATATAAACCACAGCCTGTTTGTAAGCCATCACTGGCAGTATACAATGAAATTTGAAGATGAGAAGGAACAATAATTTATTCTTTTTACTGATACAGGGTGGTGATTTTTGCAGCAAGGATCCCTGATTTATTAAGATCAGACACAAAATCAAAAATTATCAAAACATTGTTCTGTGTAACATGAAAATTGTATACTTTTAAGAATAATTATTAGGAAATAAAAAATTCTCCAAAACTTGATCTTGCTTCAACATTCTTCAGCACCTTAATGGAATCATTAGTCATTTGGCTGGCAATTATTGAAGTTTATCCCAATCATGTAATTAATTACAGAAATAAAAGAAACATATATAAAGGTTTTATAAAGGTGTATTATAAAGGTTTTAAGCAAAGTGGAAACACTTTGAATACCTGAAGACAACAAAAGATAAACATGTCCTTTCCAAAGAATTTTTTTTACTCTTCACTCATTGCCACAGAAGTCTTACATATGAAAAGTGTATCAAAATTAACTATAGCAAGGAAGAACATAAAACAAAGATACCTTTAAAATTTGACCACTGCTGTCCACCACATGCATTGTCACTTCCACATTTCTGGCCACACTTTTCCCTCCTTTCTCAAATTCTCCTCTTTCTACAGTGATATATAAATCATTCCTCATTTCACCTATCAAAAATACAAATCAAACACAAAGTGTCCAACAGTTAGTCCAATTTGCTTACTTTTGCTTTTAGTATTTAACTAGATTTTCATCTTATCTTACAAAGGATAGTATCACACCCAAAATTTATCAGTGTTTTTGGATTTTAACCAATAATTTTGTAAACCAAGAAAACAAAAAAAATCTTCATCCTCCAAAAACCCAAAAATTATCTGCCATACTAAACCAATTATAGGGGCTTTTATTCATCTGCTAGATTTATTTGGTCTCTACATTGGCACCTCTAGCTATACTAAAGCTAGTGTCTAGCTCTACCTCATTTAATTTTTCTTCTAATCTAAGGTAATATTAATGTACTTTCACTTGTAATCATTACAGGTCTCTGTTTAACTGATTACAACTTTTTTCTACTTAAGCTCAAAAGAAGTGTATTATTTTGCAAAAGTAAAAACCAAGGGGTTGGTGTTCTTTCCATTGGAAGGGTAGTCTTCCAAGATTGTGAGCATTCAAATTTGTAATCTAAAAAATCTCAATTTATTTTACATTAATAGGCTGTTCCAAAGCTTACAAGGAAAATGTTAGCTCAATTAGCTTATTTTTCTCTTGTTGGAAAGGCTTCTGAGAAATTAGACTTCATCAGGACATCCAAACTACAAACCAACACAGACACTACCTAAGTACCACATGGTAGGTAAAGTGAGTGTAAACTAATCTAGCTCTTGACAAACATTACCAGAACTACTTTAAAGCAATTGGACTTTCCTTGTGAAAAGCAGAACAAAAAAGGATGAACAGCATCACAATTATTTGGAAAATAAGAATTTTCTAAAATTCTTATTTCTGGACTTTGTTGAAACAGAAATTGAGAAGATATGCTTTCTTCTAGAGAAATGCAAGCTTAATGAAAAGGGAGTATCATCTTTTAATAAGGCAGATTTTCACTCAGCCCTGGTGAAATCAAGTATGATAGTTTAGTATATTTATAGGTGTTCCACTTAGAAGGCAACCATGGGGTGTGTACTTGTACTGTGGGTAGAATTAATTATAAGATATGTAACATAAATAATTAGTGCATCTGCAATTTCCAGCTTCATTTTAATTTGCAAGTGGAATTTGAGTTGCTTGAACTTTCCACAATACTCTCATGTTTCACATTCCTTGCATTTTAATGCATGCAACTCTCCAGTGATTTTTAAGTACCAGAAACCATGATCTTGCTATAACCATCTAATATTTTTATATTATTACATCACTAGGTGCAAAATAACTAAATGATTCCCCCAAAGTACAATCTAAACAATAAAAAAGTAAAAGAAGAAACTGCTATATCATGAAACCCTCAAGACCCATGCCCAAAAACAAGTGGGAAAATCTGCTTTTATATTACCTTATTATCCATTACCTGCTGAAAGAATCATGGGCAGAGGCTAGAATACAGCTAGGCAGAATCAACAGAACAAACACCAGATGGTATTCACTTAAGAGTGTGTGAAGTCAAGGATAAAAGACCTGAATTACTAATAAGTGTGTACAACCACCAGATCAATCAGTGGTTCCTGGGGGGGAAACAGGTTTAAAATAAGCAAAAGTTGATGGTTATTCAGGTGATGGACAGCAAGACTTGCAAGGAAAAAAACCAAACACAAAAGCAATCTCAAAATAAAAACCAAGCAGTAACGCAAACCTTTCCAAAGGATGTTATGAATGTAAAAGACGTATAAGGATGAAAGGGAAGGATGGAGAAACTCTGGAAGAAAGATCAGCTACAGGGTATGAAACAGGCAATCACAAGGACTCAGGAAATCTCTTGAGTTGAAAATAGCTGGAGGCTGGGAGAGCATCGGGGTAATTACCATACATGTGTATATGCATACTCAGCTTTTACTTCTCCTTAGGTTCTCTCAACACTAAGCTAGATGGACCCTTGATCTGAATCTGTAAAGCTGCTCTTATTGTTTATTCAAGCCATTACATTAAAACTTAAAAGCTCATCAAAACTACCCTTAAAACTACTGGATTATGATTATTTCTAATTGCAGTAATATTTCATTCTAAAAATTTTATGAGCTAGTATAGTATGGCTACCAAAGAGCTTGCAGCATGTTGGGTCCTTGCTTAGCACATGCATATACGAGACTTGGTTCTAGTTAGTGCTGCCTGTTGGTCACTTTCTGGCATTTTATATTCAGAAAAAATGACAACACAGCGATAAAGAAAAAGCATCTTGTTATATAGCTGATTTGAGGAAACAACTTGTAGGTGCAGCAATTTCTCTTTAAAAAGTAACTTGAATCCTATCCTACATGCATATGTGTTATATTCAGTCATTATTTTCATTTATCAGCAGACTTATTTCAGGTTTCCACGGGATCTTCATAGAAGCGTAAGCATAACCAAATAAGCATTTCCACCGCAAATTCAATTACTTACCCCAGGTGCAACTCAGTGAAAACTTTAGGTTTGCATTTTAAAATAAACTGTATAGGTTTTAAATGCAAATGCAAATGACAGTGCAGTGGGATGCCTTATCCTTAAAAGTGTTCAAGGTCAGATTGGAAGTGGCTTTAAGGAACCTAACCTAGTGAAAGATGTTCCTGCCTGTGCAGGTGGGCAGAGATAATAATCTTTAAACATCCCTTCCAACTGAAACCAGTCCATAATTCTATGCAAAATAAATAAGAGAGCATGTTTAAAAGGAGAAACTGGAGCTCCACAGAAATTAAGCAGGCTTTCAAAATGGTGTTTCAACACATTTCAAGGCTTTTTTAAAAATCCAAACCTGTTGAGTTTTGCCTTTTTAAATGCCAGAAGAAATCAAATCAGTGAAAAAAGATATAGGAGTAGGATGTACTTTCGCAAATATTGAACTGCTGTTGTCCTAACAGAGCCCTGGCAGAGTTTGTAATCAGTGTCATGAAAGGACAGTGCAGGTGAATCTTGTCCTGATCTACATCCATTCAGGAAGCTCTGCTCTGTTTTCAATGTCTCAAAAAAATCAAGACATGTTGGTCATGTTATTTAAAGAAAATGTCCGTTTTTTCCATTATTATGCATGGCAAATTAAGAAGAGACTAGGCCTCTTACACTATATGAGGAATAACCATGTTTTATACAGAAATTAATAGAAAAGCAGAAGAGAGATGATTGAAAAAGACCCAAAAATTAATCAAAAAAGAAAGTAAACTCTGGGCTATTAGAGTCTGTATCAGGTGGATACAACTGCAGCTTCCTTTTCTCAAAGTATGTGGCATATTTGACATTTTATAATATCTACAGAAATGTAGGGTTCAATGTCAATTTGCCTCCTGTCTGGAGGCACACAAATATTTCACTATTGATTTAAAACATGATCAGTGTTTGCAACCAAAATATAAGAAAACCAACTATACTGAATTTGCACAGTTCAGGTAAGAACACTGAGACATTAAGAACTTTATACCAAGTTCCTGACAAATCTTTAGCAGAGTATTTGAATAGACATATTACGAGTAAGACTTCATAAAATCAGAAAGTCAACAAGTTTATACATATAAAGCACAAAACCTTATCAGAAAACAGCTCCTGATAAAAAAGAAAATTGATTTGACAAGCAAATGTCACTCTGGAAAGAAAATTAGAAAATCAGAAAAATGTAATTGGACAACAAATTTTTAAATTATTTCACTATTGATATATTGGTCTAGAGCTATCTTAATAACTCTCACATTGTAGAAATGCCATTTTTCAATCTTCTTTAAAAGAAATTCTCACTCCAAAAACTGAGATTGTCTGTTTAAAGTAGTTAGGGCGTTCCCCTGTGGCCCACTTCCCATTAAAAAAATAAAATCCAAACCTTCTATAAAGCATTCAAACATCAGCAAATTCCTGAATCTATCAATATTCCTTTAACTGACCTTTTTTATTTATGGCAACTATAATTGCACATTTGATTATAAGAATATGCATAATTTTTCTGTGGGATTTCTGCCTTCACCACTACACTAGACAGATTAAAGCAACTTCCTTTCACTAAGAGGGTCAATTACAACCCCAAGTAGCACTGAAAGGCTTAGTCCTGCTGAATATCAGATTTCTGAGGTAGACTTTAGTGAGCACAGATGGTATCTTCAGCTAAAATACCTGCATGACTCAAATAAATCTCATAGATGTATGTGTACTGAGACTTTTTACAGTGTTATACTTTACCAAGTATTAGGCATAACACAGAAATAGGAAAGGCACATTTCAAATAGCACAGTACGTCAGATTTTAATTACTGGTTGAAAACACACCTACAGAATTAAATCTTAATCAGACATGTGACTTTAAACATGATGAAAAAAGCAACACACTTATTCCAGCTTATTTCTGTGTTGAGAAATACAGAGTCCCCTTCTTCAAGTTTGTTTTAGTGAAAACAACCAGTGGCTGTTTTCAGCATGAGATTTGGTACAGGAAAAAGCAACTGAAAACAATATCCAAAATTGTGCTCTACCTTTGAGGTGACAAACCTACCTCTACCTATAATGAAATGATGTGTCATGAAAGATCTAGACCACTTGAAAGCATTTGTTTCAAAAGAAAGGGCAGCTCATTTTTCCCTGTTCTGCTGGAGCATTCCCATTTCCTGGCCCCTGTTGCAACAGTTCACTTTCAGCTTTCTGAATTCAGAGCATCCAGACTGAAATGAATATGCAGAGAGCAACATCCAGTTAGTAACATTCTTAGCCAGAGTCAAATCCCACTGTAAATCAGCTTTGTCTAGGATTGTCAGTTTTCCGGGTAAGAAATGACTGTGGAATGGTGAACCACAGATATGTTTAAAATCATTAAACATGTTTTGTGAAGCTAAACCACATGGGTCTCCTTAGAGACCCATGCTTAAAGACACTTCTAAGTATGTAGCTTATGAGCTGAGTCAACAGAAGCTGGAGAAAAGCAAATTAAAGAAGTAATGTGTTGCATTTCTGTGTTATCTGAATAACTTCACTGCTTAAAAAGCTGCCTTTCTTGGTAAAGCTACTTTCTAGACACTATTTCAATACAATAAAATGAGGTTAACGTGTTACAACCAGCATAGGTAATACAGCATACTATTGTATACTGGATGTGAGATGGCAAGCAACAAAAAAGAAATAAAAACGCTGGTGTTGGTCCCTATGAGAGTAGGAAGTAATAAGCTGTTTCTTGGAAAAAAAACAGAACTGTGAGGATCAAAGAGTGTATCTAGGGAAGCTGTTTATTCTTACTTCTGACAATCATGCAACGTGTTGGAAAGGGGTATATTCTGTCCTAATTACAGAAGTGACCCAATAACCCCGATGCTTTGGGACTACTTAGTTAACACCCCATTATTTCACCTATCAGGCTAATCAAAAGTAGGGGAAGAAAAAAAAAAGGCTGCAGTGATGTGAATGATTATACAGTCCTAACTTTTTGATGCAGCACAAGCTTTCAGTGCACACTCTGCATGGACATCCACTCTCGTATGTGAATTAAATTGTAACTGAAAGGTGTTGAATTGAAATGTCTGGGTTGTTAAATTAAAATGTGTACAGCACAGCATTGGCAGTACCTGCCTCATTACATGGTCCTGCACATACATTGCAGCTTTGGCCTGGAAAAAATGTCTTGAAAGCACTTTTTGGGCTGGGAAAGACTCCAAACCCTTCTTGCCCCAGCTGTAGGTGCTCAAGATTTCTCACCTATGAAGAAGCAAAAGCTTCATGACTTCAATTCAACTAGCAATGAATTGTACAAGGGCAGAATGGAAGCAAGGGACAGAGATTTGATCAGTATCAGTTACATGCAAAAGTCTAATGTAAGGAGAAGAGGAAAGGCCAATTGAAGTGAAAACACCCACAGGACAGAGTGCAGGAGGACACAGTTATCAGAGGTCAGCCTTCCTCAACCTGCCAACTATAAACCTCAAATTTTAAATAACCAGTAAAGAGAAAAGAGCCAGGAGTAACTTCCAGGCTGGAGATGACAATGTGTGCTCAGGGGTCCTATCATGTCCACTGCACAGTTTCATTATGGGATGGCTCTGCAGGCACCCTTTCCTTCATAGGTCGAAGGCTACATCATCACTGTCCAGGACCTCTGCACAAGCACTGCTTGTCTCCTGCTGCTCCCAAGGTGCACACCTGTATGAGCTGCTCCCAGCTCAGAGAGGCTTAACTGCTCCCACTGAACCTCAGGTGACAGGAACAACACAAGTAATCACCAGTAAGGAGAAGGTCAGATCAGTACAAGTGTCAGGAGAATATTTGCATTAATGTGTCCTTTGTACTGTTATTGTTCCAGAAACGTTTGCATCTAACCTAAGCATCAAAGCAATGATCCTTCATCACAAAATTGTTTTTAAACTTACACTGAGGAAGCTGTGAGTTGCAACTGCAACACATATACTATAACAAGACTTTTCTCATGTTTTAGACATATTTAGAACTGCAGAATCTCTTGTAGCATACTAATATGAAACAAGATTTTCAAGCAGAAGATAGCTGTCAAAGATCAAAAGTAGTTGTCCTTGTTAGAAGCAGGAGTTTAGTTTGCCAGTTGTCCTCATGAAGTCTTCTAGTGAAATAAATTTCAATTTGATTATTTAGTAGTGTAACAAAACACAGCATGACTGTTTTTGAACAAGCACCTCTGTTAGTTACTGCATCCTGACAGCAGCCACTAATTTAAAAATAATTATACAGGACTCACTAGAAGCTTTTGTAAGGAACTGCTTTTTTTGAAAGCTTTGCTCAGAATTGTGGGTCCTTCAGAACCATGAATTGCAAAAGAGCAAAAAGCATAGTTTTGTTTGGAAGTTCCTGTT
The DNA here is from genome assembly GCF_008360975.1 of Lichenostomus cassidix. NCBI lineage: Eukaryota > Metazoa > Chordata > Aves > Passeriformes > Meliphagidae > Lichenostomus > Lichenostomus cassidix. The sequence continues at coordinate 26,029,643 of NC_139480.1, read as the reverse complement.
CATTTACATCTCTGTAAAATACAAGCCAATGAGTTGTTTTATAGTCTAAACATGACTTGAACAGCTCTTAAAACCATTTCAATTGTAGAGACTGAAAATCTCTGGATGTGGCACAGACAAAAATGGTATTAACCCAGAATGTAAATCTTGTGGATAAAAAACATTTTGGAGAAAAGGTCTTAGAATATACCGTAGAATGGGAAAAGAGCTGTGTAGCAACTGCCAGTGGAAGGATCTAAAAAAAAAAAAACCCAAAACACCCATGCAGAAGGTGATTTTAACTTGAGGAGAGTGCTAAAGAACCTTAGTACACCTTTCCTCCTATCCTTCAAGTCAATCCATGCTATGCCTTTTAGCACCTAGGATGTTCCATGACATCCATGCCGATTCACATTTTTGGAATAGGATCTGGGGAGAAGAGATTAAGTCCTGGAATACTACAGCAATACCTAACTTTTGCTAATCCCTTTCTGGCAGTTGAACTTTGATGATTTCATAATCCAAATTCCATGCAATGAGCTGGGACATATTCAACTAGAGCAGCTTGCTCAGAGCCCTGTCCAATCTGCCCTTCAATGTTGCCAGGGATGGGACATCTACACTCTCTCTGGGCAACCTGTGCCAGTGTTTCTACCCTTTCTTAAAAATTGGTGCAGTGTTTCCCTTTTTACAGTCCCTGGGTACTCCACCTGACTGCCATGACTTTTCAAATATCATGGAGAGTGGCTTGGCAAATACATCAGCCAATTCCCTCAGGACCCTGGGTAGCATAGACTTAAGTATGTTCAGATTCTGCAGGTGGTCATGGACCTGATCTCCTGCAATGGGAGGAACTTTGCTCCCTCCAGTCCCTGCCTTGAGGTTCATCGATTTGAGAGGTTAGGAAGAGAGACTTACAGTGAAGACTGAAGCAAAAAGTTGTTGAGTATCTCAGCCTTTCCTTCTCATCTGTTGACACCAGTTTACCAGTCATGTTCATCACAAGGAGTATGTTTTTCTTGACCTTTCTTTTCTGGCTGAAATACCTACAGAAGTTCTTATTTTGCTTTGCATTCCCTTGTCAATTTCAGCTCCAGCTTTGCCTTGGCCTTCCTGACCCCATCACTGCACAACTGAGCAACATCCCTATACTCTTCCCAGGATACTGTTCTTACTTTCACTGCTTCTGCATTTCCTTGTTGCTCTTTAGTTTGACCAGTTTGTCTTCACTCAACCACTCTATTCTCTTGTCTGCCCTTCCTGATTTCTTACACATTTAATTTAAAAACAAATATTAATTAATAAAATTCTAGTTAATCAATCTAAGATCATCTGTGAAAATTGTAATACAGAAGGATGTTATCTGAGAGAAGGGCATTCTTAAGGACAGCAGCTCAGGAAGACACAAAGGCATGCTGCATTTCACAAAGAATTTCATGACTATTGGAAATGAAATCCCATTACTGAAACAATTTCCTTTTTGTTTTGCATTTTATAAGATACTGAAAGACTGACTGGCTGCTTCTCAGGGAATATATTCAGCACTTTCAAAAAGGGGTGCAAATCTCATTGACATGCTTGAAATTGCAGTGAACATGTTTGAGTTTCAAAGACTGTGACAACCACCAGTCAGCTGTCTCTTTGGCGCTTTCTCCCCACACAGCATACCTTGACTTCTCCCTTACTGAGGCAAAGAACAACCAAACAAATTTTGCACACACTCGTGATATTTACTATTTATGAGTAATATTCACACATGACTCAAGAATGAGAAAATGTTTTACTTGGTGCTTCAATATATACACACAAACAAAAGCTCTGAGATTGGGACCTCCTGGGTGATACTTAACAAAAAATTATTTGGAGCAGATTGTGTGTCTGTATTTAAGTACAGTACAGGGGATGGGCAGAAAAATTTAAGACAATTTTTACTATTTATATAGTGGTAGCTAGTTTATTTATTATCACTGGTATTCTTGTTCATAAATGGGAAACATTAAAACAACTCTGCATATGTTAGGATTTTGCGAGCATTGGTCACTTTGGTAATACTATTGCCTTTTTACTACTGGATGAAGTAGACTTGGCATTTAAATCAGAGATGAATAAACTGATTTTGTTAGTACTTTCCTCAGTAACTTTACTTTCATTTTTTAATAAAACATTATCTGCATTTCAGCTTCACTGCAGAAACTTTCAACAAGCCCTAAGAAAAACTCACCAGAAAACATCTGATTAAGCAAATGAAGTGCCCCTTATGAGGAATTCTCAAACTGAAATACTTTCAGATTTCAAGTGGATTGTAGACCTACCATGTAATACCCCATTGTTCTGTGACTTTTTTTCTCCTCCTTTTAACAATGAGATGTAAAACAAGTTGTTTTGAACAAGTGGGGAATAAAAGACTTGCAAGATTCTTTAACAGTAAACTTTGACCTGCTGACTTTGTCTAGCTACAAAATAATAAAAAATATTTCCAAAAGAATTTGAAAGACTGTTTATTTTTAAAGAGCTAAAGCATTCACTTGTTAGTTTGCTAGTGTTCCTTACTTGGTTTATTGAAGAAAAACTTGCAAGTTGTAACTATCCTTGTATACTTCCTTGTATACTATCCCTCCCATGCATCACTGCTATTTATTCTGTACTCAACAGAAAGCCAGCTTATTCTTCAAGCACTATAAACTGCAGAAAACCCCTTTCCCCATTCTTTACTTCCAGAGATTTTAAATCAAGGGAAGTCCAGTTAAATTCTGGCTTGTCTTTCCATAGTTTTCTTCTATTTTTTCCTTCTGTTTCTAATTACCAAGCAAATTAGAGAGAGAGGAGATAGACAGGAGAAGGAAAACAATATACAAGTCCTTTGCACTTGTCTAACCAAATATATCATATCTTTGTTTACTCCAGTGACTTGTAGAAATGTTAATTCCTTCAACAGACAGGATTAAAGTTTTTTAAAAGTATTAAAATAGGATTTGAAAAGCAGAAGATATTCCCCCTAGAGTACTACAGTTTTGTGAAAGGTCAAAATGCAGGGTGTCTTTACTCCACAGTATTGCTTAAACATATTTTGTGTAACTAATATATCCAGGCAATATTACTTTCAGCAATCAAAAATACTTATTGCTGGATTCTTGGAAATCAGAACAGCAAATAGTGGCAGAAGTTAAATTTAAACTGTTTGTACTTCATATACTATAAAAAAGTTTGGAAAAATTCACTCCACTGCTCAAAAGGGAAAAATGTTTAAGTGTGTCAGACATAGATTTCTTCTCCTAGAATCAACAGCTGATTACTAATTCCAAGCTCACTGGCAGATACAAACACTTGCAATGATGAAGACAACATATTCCATAGCTTTCTTTACATTTTTGCTCTCCAGACTCTTTTTCTATGCTTTGAAAGAATGAATGCCTCTGGTCAAAAATCACATAATTGAAAAATTATTGTTATCACAAAGATAGCATTTTGTAAGATCATTTGTATAAAAGGACAGATTCTAGTTTCATTTTAAAAAGCTTCTGAAAATAGTAAGAAAAGTTGGTGAGTGTGTACTTGCACAGGAGAAGACCTTTTAATAATCCAGATGAAGGCATGATTAGTATATTCAGTAGCTTTGAAGGACAATATTCTGGTGATATTTAACTGGACAGCAAAAGGACAGCTCATGAAGTTAAAAGGTGACAAATGTAAAGCAATGTAGATATGATGGTAAAAATATTCAGTTACTTTTCCTAAATTAAGCATATGAAAGCTTCATGTACGAAACTTAAAAGCACAGCAACATCCCAGGCACCTGATTCTATCTAAATGATAGAATTCTGCTAAATGAGCAGAAATTGTAAAAAAGGGAAAAAAAGACAACGTTGAGAAACAAAACACAACTTTTAATCTTGGACAGGTAAGTTTGAAAGGATGGAAATTCCACTACAAAAATTAATAGTGCAGCTTCATGTAGAGTCTTTAGCAATGCTATTTGTGAAAACTCATCACAGAATTAGAAAAGGACCAAAAAATTCCAGGTGAAGTATTACAAGCCAAGACTTCTCCAGTCAGGACTGACTAGCTCAGCTCTAGATACCAGTTATAGATACTACTCTAATCTTATACACAAGGTAAACAGTGGTCAATGTAGAAATGTTGTAGTGATACACCAATTCTTTAACCTCTTCTAATATCATAACAGTTTCATAATTTCTATGGACAGGAAGAAATATTAACTCATATTCTTAAATCAAAGTGTGTGGTGATCAGATATCAGCAGTGGTAATGGCATCAGTTCAGATCATAAGCTGAAAGAAGGGTGGCTTTAGCCAACTAATAGCCACCTGTGCCAGTCTTTTGAAATGTCAGCCAACAGGCCAATTGTTTACACACCAAAGTATGTTTTATGGACAAAGACATTTCAAGCTGCTGTCCTCTGTAAGACCAGAGCCTTTCAAACTCAAATCCACAGCTGTTTTAAGTAAGAACTTTATTATCCTGTTACTATAGACAAAGCTGCACAGAGAAGGTTTGTAAGTAAGATTCCAGGAAGTAAGGCTTGGACCTAACTGAATTGGTTTGTGAAGAAAGTATTCTACAGGAAGATGACGAGACTACTTTCTATGCTAATGTCTCACACTGAATGGATTTTGTCCTTGAATGTACCAAGCAGTTAAGACAAGGACTCCCAGTAAACTACCAGTAATAGACTTAGCACTGTTAAGAACAGTATAGCTTAAATGAAGTATAGCAGATGCAGTTCTGATCTGGAATGCACAACTAAGACATGCACCTCTCACCACACAAAAGTTGAGTGTTTACAACTGGCAGGCAGAGCAGGCAGCTAGTTAAGCCAGTTAAGCCCTCATTTAGACAAAGAGCTGTGCTAGGGTTTATTCCAATTCTAAAAACTGCAGACAACACACAATAGTGATCAGGCTTATTTATGGATTTAGTTATCTTCCTCAAAGATGCAAAAGGACACATACATGCATGTGTATTGTAACACATGAGCATAAACAGCACTGAAGCTATGCACTGATACAGGTGCTCTAAGTCATATTTGGAAGGAGATTCCGTAAGAGTGAACTACATAACATTGCAAAAAATGCTGGTAAAAGTATGTGTAGAAAAAAGGCTTTCATATTTCATTACCTCTTATGTAGGTAAATTTAACTTAGAGTGCTCCTCAAAAGTATTCCATATTTGTAAATATCAAATGCTGAATTTTATATACCAAATAATGATTGGGTTGTCAGGAAATAAAAAACACAGAAACTCAGTGTGCAAGCACAGTTGTCCTTCAGTGTTGTTCAAAGCTTCCTGAGAATGCTGGCTGTGTATCTGCAGACAACCACACTAGAATGCTGGAATGGAATTTACCAGTGGTTGAATAGAATCTGCCCTGAAACCCTGGTCAAACCTAGGAAATGCATATTGATTACATTCACAAGTTGACACTTTCACTGCCTATTCTTCTTTTGTTGGCTAGAATAAAGTGAGTTACCTATTTCACAGCCTTTTTGAATCATAGTCATCTGTTTTTTTCCAGCCATCTACTTCATTTCCTAAAACACATGGAGTTCTTCATTAAAAAATTCCAAAGGTCCTGGATAGTTTCACCCTGTCAGGCTGCAGTGACACAAAAAGCATAACTCTATAAAAGCATGCATTATTATTGTCAATTCTGGTTTGGCACGTATGCTGATCCCAGTTACTTTTTACAGCATAACCTCACAGTGAAAAGGATTGATATGAAAAAAAAAGAAGGTCAGAGAGAGTTTAAATACACCAGAATAGGAGAGAGACTTAAAATATGGCATTTATAAGAGAGATACTGCAGTTTAGCAGCATGAAGTATTCCTTCTTGAATAATTCAAGAGTCTGGTTCACAACACTAACCTAAGTGCTAATTAGCCACAGTAACACACTTACTTTCAACAAAAATATAAAATAAGATCTAATTAATGACCATTTCTAGTGGCAAAAGATGAAGTTCTCTAATTTATCTGTGAAAGAAAACACTAGAAGAGAAACAAAATGAAAGGGGAACTTTAAAATAAAAAAGCATTTCAAAGGCTAGGCTCCTGCAGGCATTTCAGGGCCTAGGGCATACTGCTCTGGTTAGTCCTTGAAACTCATCATAGCAAGACTGAGATGATTATTTCTCTGTAGAAGAAATCCCTTCTATGCCAGTAAACTTTGAAATTGTACATTATTCAAACTGATGCATGCATACAACTGGCCTGAGAAAGCAGCATACCAGAACCCATATATTACTTTTTTAACTAAAAGAGTGAAAAACTGAACCAACACAATTCCTTGAAACTGAGTCAAGAAACTCCTCCAGCAGCTGATTACACTGTACTCTGCTATAACGTGTTTTTTGCAGTTTAGCACATCACATTATTTCTCAGCTGGAAAATGAGGGGATACAAGATCTATTTTAGAACTTAGCAAATTTGATAACACAGAGCAGCAGGTCACTGAATCATAGCTAACTGGAGAAACGATTCTTAATGGTAGTTACAGTGCGCTCAGTAAAACTGCTTCCACTGTCATCTGCCACATTATCTACAACACCCATCTGATTCAAATATCAAATTCAACAGTAAGACAACAAATAAACCGTAGCTAATAACCCATACAATTTCAATTGAATTGCTTCCATAAGGCATAGATATATATATAAACCAATTTCAAATTAAATGGCACCCAACTTATGCATTTTATTGTTTTAATACTGCAGTCATACCAGCAGAGTATTTTCACAGTAGTGCTAAAACTGTTTGTGCTAGGTTACAATACAGATGTATTTAGTATTCTATTACCACCAGCTGTGGGGCATTAGCTGTTATCTCCTGCTACGACTCACCCCTGATAACTGTTAATGAGCTATCAAGAACCAACCGCATGACTCATTGTTGGAATTATCTTATCCTACTGTGAGATGCTCCACCCGTGGGGAGGAGCCAAGCATTCCCACCTGGATATAACCTGGCTTTGCACTACCAAAGGCAGTTCTGTCTACTGGATTCTCAAAGGACGAGAGCTACCACTGGACCTTCAGCTGGAGACCAGACCTTCCACAGGATCACTGCTCCAACCTAACTGCTTCACTTGGACTGCTACCACCACCCTAACAGGGTGTCAGGTTGTATCTGACTTTGTCAGTGTTTTTCCTTGTATTATTGCACTTATTTTTTAATTTTCCTATTAAATTATAATCCTGACTTGTGATCTCCCCCTGGTTTGTTTTCACACTGACACTGTTTTATTAACTTGTGTTATGTGCATATTTTAAGTGACCCGAAGTGATGAGCAAGGACGCAGAAGGACAGATGTTTAATTGGCAGTATGTACACAAGAGTGAATTCTAAGTTGTCAAGTTTCAGGCAGAAGTTCAAGAGAAATACATGCTCACAGCTAAAGCTGAACCTCATTACTGAGTTTCAAATGCCTATTTAAGACTTCCTTGATTAGTGAAGTATGAAAGTTTATTTATTCTTGCCTCAGAACCTTAGTTTAGTTCTGATTTAGGTCCACAGGAATGCAAAAATAGATCTTTATATGAAGGAGATAATCTCTATTAAAAATCTGAAAGTCATGAGGATGATTTACATTTGAGAAAGTCAAGACTGTATGTGTGGACTCAGCTGAAACTAAGATGTGAGCTCCTCCCTGCAATATTTCTCAGAAACAACATAACACCATAATCATGCCAAACTGGTCTGCTTGAAAGTATGCTTTTCCTTTGAAGAGATATTTGCTTCATAATTTCCAGCAACCCATTAAACTTTTTTAAAAATTCATTTCAGGGATGAAGCTATAAATAGTTCTACAATCTTCTTCCTATATTTGTGTCAGTATGAATGTGAAGAAGCAATCTTTCTACCTTCCTTAGCATCTGTTTAAGTATTTGCATATTTTGTCATACAATATAAGCAAAATGAAGTCTATACATCCATATTATTATCCATTTCCAGTATTGGAGACACAAACCTCATGAAAACAGAAGCTGTGCAGTACCAGTGAAATTCTGTGAGTCTTTATTTAGAAAGCTACCAGCTCCTATGAACAAAATGTTCTGCTGGTTATCTTCTCCCCTGCAGAGAGCTCAGCAGTTTTGCATTCAATCATCTTCACTTCTATAAGGTGAGGTTTCCTCTCTCAAAAAAGACTGCTATAGTGATATGCCCTTGGCATGGTAACTATAAAATATGTAATGTAATGTAATGGGGCCAATAGGACACAGTTTTCTTCTACTTTATGAAAAATGCTAACATAAAAGTCTCTGGAACTGCTTAAGAAGTTAGAGAACACAGTATTCATTTGAAAACCGGCTCAAAATCAAGTAATTTCTCATTAGTTCTTTCTTTTACTGCTTATTGAGATATTTTTCTATTTAACTTACCAGGCATTATAATATTGGAAAAACCTAGTTTCCTTGTTATGGATACTCCATGGGTAAATCTGGATGTATACTCTCTCCTAATTTGTTCTATGTCTCCATGAAGCAACTGAAGAGAAACTGCCAGACCTGAAAATGAAGTGAAAAACAAAGAAAAATAAGACATTCAAACAGATTGTTATCACTACTTCTCAAAAATTTTATATATTTGCAAGTATGCACGTATTCTTGAGAACAGAAAATTCAGAGGAAGTTCAGTAATAGCAAGCCAACTCACTTCAATTTTTAAATGTATTTGGGAAGGGTACCAACATCCAAAAATCCATAAAGACTTGAAAATAACTACCCATGAAAAAGCATTAGCAAATTATTACTGATGTGTAATTGAACTACAATGACATGTATCAAAATTATCTCAATAGGGATAGACTAATGTTTGAACTAAAAAGAGAACTAGCAAGAGGTCAATTTGGAGAAATTTCAATCAGCAATATTTACTACCATTTTAATTTTTCATTCCCTTCAACACAATCTGGCTTTCACTGATATGCAAGATAAGGTGCACATACAATTGTCCCAAGCTATGAGTGAAACACAGAAATCTTACCACAGTAAGTGACTTAATCTGGTACAAAGTTATACAATTTATTAATCCAAAATCAGAAGAAAAATATTCTCATAAACCAATATAGCATAATCAGTATTCTTTACTCAAGAGAAGTAATTTCATAAGGACTGAAATTACAATTTTTTTCAACATTCATCAGATTTAATCAATCATACTTTGTTTGCTACAAGACATGCAAAATGCAAGGGTGAACATATAATAATTTTCCAATTTTTTATTCCTCTAGAATCAAGGAAGCATAACTTCTACTACATCTGCGGTATACAAATAAATTGCAAAGAGCATACTTCATTACAGTTGGGATTAACAAAAGCAACAGGCATGCCTTTTGGTTATTTCAAATATAATCACTGAGGCAAGTGTCAGAATGACACAGCTTGTAAAGATTAATCTTGCCTGACCTTCAACACTACTACAGCATATCACGTGTCAACATACAGATGAAGGAGAAGATAAAAGCAAACTCTTCATATACACTGAACAACTGGAGATAAACAGACAACTCAGAGGAAGAGTCACAACGAACTTGAGATTAAGCTGAAGCAAATAACATGCACAACACACACTGAACAACAAGGTCATCAGTCCTTTCGGCTTTGAAATTTTCCCTACAACCATGTAACTGTTTAACTGAATAAATTTAGTTGAAGTCTGGTGGTTCCTAAAATTAGAGCTTAAAAATCTGTACTATGTACTGCCAGTCCAGGCTACTGCAGATCAGTTATCCAATTACCATGACAACTTTTATATTTTTCCTCTTACCTACACTTATATTTTATTATTGTGGCAACTCCAGGGAACGTGATACTCTGACCAAACTTTCCTTCTCATGAAAAACAGATCGCCTACACATCTCCAGCTGGGTACATAAACAAATCTCACAAGGAAAAGCATTCAGTGAAGTCTATTTTCTCTTAAGGACTGTAATTAATGCCATCGACATTAATTATTTTTGTAGGTGAATTTGTTCTATGATTATACAGTGAACAGCCCTTAGGAAGTAGTGATGATTATTACTGGGGTAGGTGAGAAAACAAACCACACTGTGGCTAGCTGTTAGTACAGAAGCTTGGTAAAAAGGCGTACAGGCAAAATTCAGACTCTGTTAGAGCAGGTGAAAGGTTTTTTCATTGCTGTATGGGAAGAGCTAGGCTGGGTATAGCTCCCTTATAAATATGGATATTTAGCCCACCTCCAATCTTGCTTCTTTTATATTTTAAGAAATTGTTATACATAAACATGTATAATCATGCCCTCATATGCCCCTATTGCACTGTTTCCTTGGAAACCTAAAAAAAGGATCTGTTATTGCTCCAGATCACATCAACCACAACAGCATTAATCAGATATTGTACACCGCCTGGTGTTGAGTAAAGTTACTGTGTTTTCTAAACAAAGGTTGAAGACCCCAAGTCCAATCTTCTTTCAGTACAAATTTCACAGATTTCCTTGAAGAACTTTATTTACCTCTAAAATGAGATGTCAAAAAACCTCATCAATCGCTAAACAGTTTTAACTTGAGAAAAAAGCTATCTGTCAAGGATTTGAAGAACTTGCTCATGGCAAGGCAAGAAAGATATAGAACTCTGGATTTCACAGCATTCATTGCTAGAAAATGAAGAGTCATCTTTATACATCCAAAAGCATAAAGAAAATCTCTCAGTGAACACACTTGAAACACAGGTTAGTCACTTTACCTATAGTTTAAGTATATCTTTGGAATATAAATTGCATGCATTCCCCAGCTTTTCAGAGAAATGAGGAACACTGGATTACAGATAGCAAAGTTAATGTTATACAGTGTAAAGAGGCCAGCAAATAGGAAAGAGTGAAAGTCAACCAGAATGGAAACAAAGCAAGGATGCACAAGGAAGGAAATATGAAGAACCTCAAAAAATCAAGGCTTCAAGTTAACCGCTTTGCCAGTGAGAACACAGTTGCCAAACAAAAGGGAATAGACAAAAAGGGAAGTAGAACTGATAAGTCTGGTAAAAATGCTAAAGTTGGGAGCATATGGACTTCACATAATCAATGAAAAGAACACAATTCCCAGGTAAGCGCTCAGATTGCTCTCTTAAAGCACCACTAATTTTGCAAGGAACCCAGGCTCTCCTGCATTAAGGACCTAAAATTGTAAGAGGCATACTATTACTGAGGTGTGATACCCAAGTTACAGAACAGGTTGCCTGAATTTCCAATGATTTGTTATATTCAGAATGTTGAGATGGGCAAAAGGAATGTACTGTATATGAAAAGGTTTCCCCTAGATCTGGTTTCATTCTGCTCTCAAGATCACATTATTTGATGATCAGTAATTGGCCTCTGGTGAGCTGTTCACAGATCTGGGGCCTCTAGGATCACTCCACACCAGTGCTTTCAAGGCGTCAGTTATGGTCACATGTCTTTATACTCTTCTGTGTTTTGTTTTAGTCTAGGGTTTTAGGTAGTTAACTCTACGCAGAATAACCACATGTTATAACTATTTGTTAAATACAAAGCATATATACCAAGGTGGGTTATACCACACAACTGCACAAAACTAAGCAAGAACTATAACAAGGCAGATAAAATTTATTATTTTGTCATTAGATATATGCTTTCACAAGTCAGAACAAATCTCCAGGCAGGTTAAGACAAGTCCAGCCAGCCAAAGCCAGATAGGTAATGAGGACCTTATTGTCAGCTAAATGCAAAGCCTGTGGCCAGTTGCAAGCCACAGGAATCCCACATTCATGGGTCTATAAAAATGCAATAAACTCACTAAAGAAAGTAGACACCCATGATGACTGAGGAACCATGCAATTGCAATAAAAATCATGGGGAAGAGGTACTTTAAAAAGATGGAATAATTCACATTTACAAGGGACTACATTTTGTATGCTTATTAAAAATCAAGCTACCAGAATATCAATGAGCATTAAATAACATAAGTTGAAACATATTGACACATCACATTCAGAATTTCAGAAGGGTGCAGATTCAGCTGAAGAGGGACTCCCTCAGGCACATTGCAAAACAAAGTAGATTGAAGAGGAACTGACAAGTTGAAACACATCACCCTTAAACTAAAAGAGAGGAGATTTACACTAAATGTTAGGAAGAAGTTCCTTACAGTGAGGGTGGTGAGTCATTGAAAAAAGATGCCTAGAGAAATTGTGGATGTCCCACTCCTGAAGTGCTCTAGGCCAGGTTAAATTGGGCCCTGGGCAACCTGATCTAGTGGGTTGCATCCCTATCAACAGCAGGGGGACTGTAAACAGCAAAATTATTAGCTTTAGAAAGAAATTGGAGCATTTTGTGATGGGACAGCTGTTAACAGACAAAGCAAAATAGAGACCTGCAACATGCCAACATACACTGCATCTGACTGTGGCTGATAGGATCACTGCACCATCTATGACACTTAGGAGCTATCCAAAACTTCATTACTGTACATTTTCCATTTCTAGAATATTAGGAACATAACAATGAAAATGATTATCCAGTCTCTGAAGGACTGGCACATTTTCTTTAATAAGGTATGTAGTCTAGCTTTGTCCCCTCAGTAAAACTTCAGTTACCTCCCTAGTGGTAATTAAAACCTCTTGTGTTAGCTATTCTTCTTTATTTACCCCAGTTTTGAAAATACTACTACAATACTCTGTAAGGAACTCCAAATAGATAAGCTTTTATTTCTTTTGCAAGCACATGAAATTTCTTACTATTAACTCATACTAAATTTCACCACAACACAGATTTTTATCATTCAAATGAAAGAGAATGCAGAAAATTGACAAGCTGCTGAATAAGCATCCCAGATTTTTGTTAGATTTGTCATTTTACCTTCAAACAGTTTTTGTACTGCATTATTGATTTCTGCACTTAGTTATGACAAAAGGCATCTTTTCATTATGCTTACAGACTCTTTATTTGCATTTGAGCTTCTGGGGGGAGGGGAAATAATTTACATTCAGCTTCTATCTACTAGCGGCAGAGAATCCTGGATCATATTAAGAAGAAAATGCCTAGCAGCTGCTAGGAACCTGATAGAAGAAAAAACAAAAACAAACCACAGACAGAATGTTATTCAGCACTGTTTGTATTTTAAGAAAGGTAATAAAATAAGGCATCTATCCAAATAAAGCTGCCTAAAGGTGTTAAAACATCCTGCAGGCTTACAGGTGTTCCCATTTCCAGTAGTGTTTTAAGTGCAAAGGTAAAAAGGTAAAGGTAAAACCAGTTGATTTGCACAATGCTATTGGCAAATAAATGATTTATTGATTTAATGTGATCTGGGACAAACAATTGTATAAATCTTGCCCACAGAAAAATCTTAGGTAGAAAATCCCATGAATTACATCTGGGAATAGAGAGATAAAAAGGAGAGGTAGATTCAGTCCTTGATGGCCTTTTTGAAGACTTCATTCTGATTAATTTGAATTATCAAAGGAAACTCCAAACTCCTCTTTTTTTCAGCTTTAAATTCTGAGGTTTAGCTCAGTAAAAAAAGAAAGCATGAATGCCATTGCAACGTCTTTCTTGGAGCTCCTGTACCCAAGACTTTTGCCAGAAATGCCCTCAAGTGTGTAAAGCACAGATGTTTTTCTTCTTCAAATGGAACATAAATACTTCAATGCAAATGACATTTAACTGTCATAGGAAAACTGACTTGGAATTTCTTTACAGGGTAGATGGTAGAACCTCTAGTATTTCTTGCCAGACTCACCACACGATGAAGGACAAAGGACTTAAAGGCTAAATTACTATTATAAGTATCTAGTCTGACTTCCATATAAAGACAATAAAGATTTCAGAAATAATGTCTCCAGTTCTTTCCTTAGCAAGCCCACTGCTGCCTTTATCTATTAACAATTCACAGGGCATGTTAGCACCCATTTGGACACTACAATATTATTTGCAAAGGTGAACCATCTTGCACAAAATTTTTTTTAAATTAACATTTTTATATACTGGTCAGTTAGCTAGAATATTACAGAGCATGCAATATACACAGTTTTGCAATTGTAAGTGGTTTATATTGCTCCTAGTGCAAATGATACTATAATTGCAGTACTGACTTGAACAAGAAGTCATTATTTCTACTGAATATAAGATCTCCCTGACAGTATCACAATGGCACTTTTCTCATTCTTCCCTAAAAACAAATCTTTTATCAGCACTGAAGAGAACAGTATGAATTTAACTCTATTACAGCCCTTATCTCTCCAGGGCCAAATTATCTTGGAACATGTACTTTGCAAATCTTTATGTGCAAAATTATTTTTATATGTAATCTTGTGGCTTTAGCATTTTTTGAGAACAAAAAGGAATGCCTTAATTCATTGTGTACTTAGTGAAGCACATATGAGCAGTATTCTTATTTTAAATGTACTTCATACAGCAGCCTTCAGTGACAACTAATTCTTAAACACATCAAACTGGAATACATATAATTTCCTTGTCACAAAACAAAGATTAAAAATGACAGATTCATAAATTGTCCTAGAACTAGAGTAACTAAGCAAATGCACTTGCTGTTTAAATGTTACTGATGTGAAGATAAAAAATACAATTCAAAGCACCACTGACATCTGAGAACCCTGCTGATAAAATACAAACATCAGAAAACACTTCTGTGATTAATTATATGCTCAGGAGTTACCTAAAAGTACTTCATTCTGTTTTACCTTCTTTGTCAAGTACATGTTACTGCTCCTGCTATCATTCCTCCTCATTGTTTCCCAGTCAATTCTCCACTGTAAGCCTATGCTTTCTTTTGGCTAAAACTCATGGCTGTTTCTAGCAGGGAATGCATATTTTGTTTTCCATCTGACATTTCTTGTGCTGTTTCACGGGGAAAAGTTCTCTTTGCAACAATGAGTGTGGTAGAGCTGTGAACTGCTGGAGTAGTGTCATGCAAACACAGTCACATTACTGCTGGTATCTAGAAAATACTTTAAGTTACCCCAGCTCCATTCCTAGAAATACTGTAAACTTACACTGAGCTACCAACTCCCTGCTGCATTTGATCTCTTGTAGCTTTTCATTTTACAAGTGAGAAAAAATGATGCTCCTTGGTTAAGGGGCCTCTGCAGTTTCTCCCCCACAAGGTAAATAATGACTGTAACACCCTTCCCTGCCCAACTGAAGGAATTTATAAGTCAAAGCTTACATTTTGTGAAATAGGAAACCAAAGGGACGAAGCTTTCTTTTCATCTCTCAGTGTTTAACAGTAACCATGGAAAAATGGTATCATCAGAGTGCCAAGGGGCTGCTGAATGCAGCTAAAACAGCATGAGAAGGTCCCAAAGCACGTTATCACTGTTTCTAACCAACTGTCTCCATTGCCATACTTGTCTCAGAACTTGCTTCTTGTCAGAGTTGATGCACTGGGCTGGTCTACCTCATGTCTTTTCTGACCAAGATTTACATGACCACTGAACCAAACTGAGACTTAGTGGAAACTGACAGGTATACTGGGGGAAAAAAGTCCCACATGGGAGGTAAAAATAGTTCCCTAAAATGAAGGCTGTTCTATGAAACTTACTCTAGACTGGTTCAATTAAAAATAAAATCATTTGCCTTTGAATGAGAACCTCACAAAATTCAAAAAAGTTGGATCTCACTTTGAGGTTGGCTCCTCTTTCAGCTAATACTGGACTACGTAACTTCCTGAGGACTCTTCCAGCCTAACTTACTGTACAATCTGATTAATAATTTTCCTCCTTAAGATGACAGATTGTCTTTCCTCATGATGGTATTGTTAGCAAACATCTGTCAACAAGTGGACTTCAAGTCCTCCATGCTTCAATCAGGACATTCTAGTTTTAAGCACTCACATTAATTGAAGTTAATGTATAATTAACAGTGTTTACAGTGGAGTTGCAAAGTGAGTTTGGCATTGCTACCTCAGAATATACCACACTGCATTCAGTAAAAATGCAATTAGGTTACATCACTCTTGTCTAGCTCATCAGAACATTCCAAGATAATGGCACAGGCAAAGATTTTCCCACTACATTACTTATTTCATGGAATCCACGAAAGAGTTCGAAGCTACAGAGCAGCTAGTTGTGTTTATAATTTCTTACATCAGTAATTTAATCTCTATTGGACATGAAAGGATTTTCTCCTCCTTTGCTGTCACAACTGAAAAGCACATGTATCCTTTTCTCAGCTCCCAAGAATTACTGCATCAGGCACAGGCAACTTTTTAAGACTTGTTATAAGGAAATCCTAATTGGCGTTTACAGAGAAGCTTACACTTGAGACTATTAGGAGCCTAAAGGAAAAACAGTAAAACAGAATGTCTCACACCCCCTTGAAAGGAAGTTATCTAGTCTTTCTTTCCATAGGAATGTGAAGAAAAAGAAATTTGTTGTGCATTTCATTGAATTTTAAGTATGATTTTTATCAGGCAACTCGTGGGAGAGAATATTCATATATATCATGAGACCCAGGCTTAAATCTCTCCTCTGAAGTATTTGGTAAGAGGACGTGAACACAGATCACACTTAAGAAAATCATGTGCTACTCAGAAGGCTTTAGAGCCACTTCCACTTTCCCCATGGTATCATGAATATTTTCAGATCATATACAAAGTTGAATAGTTGCTGCAGGGAAGTTGGAGAAGCCAAGCAATTAGCATGCTCATCTGGGACATGCAAGACTGACTGAAAATCCTTTTCCAAATCAGATCTCTGGTTCTACAGATACAAAAATAGAAATGTGCTATTTTCTTCATAAAACTGATGGAATTAAGTGTGATGTCAATGCAGGAATATTAGTTTTTCCACTGCTTTTTGCGTTTTAAAGCAAAGTAACCAGCTTCTAATTGTAAGAAAAAGATATTATACAAAAATACAGGTTTTACAGTCAGCTCTGCTTCAGCTATTACTGAAACCTGGTTTATTTAATGACATTCCACAAATGCCATAAACGCAATGTAAGAAATAACAATGCTACTAAATGCAGCAAAGCTTTTACAAATTGGCCTTTGCAATAATGGTTTGATACCTCACACCAGCTGGAAAGACCAGGGGTGAATGGGAATTGCATCCACTACCTGCTACTCCACTCTCTGTCAGATTGGAAATTCATGCAGAAAACCCATTCCAGTTTCCACTTCAGCACAGGATACTAAATTATCCAGAACAGTGAGTCCTTCCTTCCATTCCTGCACCACTGAGAAGAGGAAAGGGGATGAACATCTGTCCCCTCGCCTTTTGCGCCTTTCTGGGCTTTATAAAGAAGTCACTGTCATTTCCCTTTATTTGATCCTTTTCAGACACAAGCTGAGAATAAGATGCAAGAGGGTTCTGTACTTAAGAACTGTCATGAGTTGAAGCAGAAAAAGTAGGGAATGGGGGCTTGAGTGGCAAGTACAAAAGTTTGTCAACATGTATTTTACATGCAAGACACTCAATGTACCTTTTGAGTTCCTTTTTAGATTGCCCCAAAAACTGGAAGACTTTTTTTCCCTGGAGAATGTCATGAACTATCTGATAAACTATTTTACGGACACAACAATTTGTGGAAGCTAAAGACTGTGTAAAATCTCCTGACTTGATAGAGATTGTACAGCAATATGAAGAGGGAACAAGCCCAGAGAACAGACAATAGTCTGAAGCATCTTTGCTGTTGTTTTTACTGTGCTTCTTTTCTAAGCCTTTTCTAAGTATTTTCTAAGTCAAATCAAGGTGATTTGAAAAGGGCAAGTTTGATAAAAAACAAATAATCAAATTTTCCTACATCTGGCTCACACCCACAACAATTCCTACGGGAGAAAAAAGACCTCTCTCTCCTGTAATGCAAGGTGTTATCCTTTTTTGACAATTACAAAGTGGCAGCCAAAGCTAATGAGGCTTCAGAACCAGCCACTCAACACTATTACCAAAAAAGACAGCAAATGAAAAATAAAAAGCAGTGTAACAACAATATTTTCCATGAGGTGTCAGCAGTAGTATCTGAACATATTGCTAAAACCTTGCAAGTGCTTTTTCAGGCTGCTAAGGAGTCACAGGAGAATGAATTTCATGTGTGTGATATAAATAACCTTCCATAGTTTATCTTTCAGTCACTCAGTACTTGAAGTGGCATTACTGCTCACTTCCTCTTTCCCTCTCCAGGCTGCACATCCATGACTGGAATTCTGTGCTGCTCTCCCCTCTTTGCCTCCCTTACCCTGACAAACCTTTTCAAAATGTAAATGATCTTCCATTTGCTACCTTTAGCTTTCAGCCTCCTATAACCTGGAAAAAAATTAATGTGCCACATCTTTCATGTTGAATAGTCACATAATTAAGAGCATTCAAATTTATCCAATATCTCCTAAGAACAGCACATTTAATTTTGAACTCTTATTTCATGAGACAAAAATAGGATAAGCAATGTATCACAGAGTAAGCACATATTGCATGGACAGTCAGAATGACCAAAAGTAAGTTTTTTTCTTGATGAATATGATTAACATATTTAAGAAGTCAAACGCTATACTTACTCAGTAATGTACCCTTCTATTTTCACTACATGATTTTTATATTTATGGTCCAATAAGATCCATGATATTCTAAACCCTTAACATATGTATATACGTGGCTAGATTCTATCTAAAGATTGTTAAACATACATTTTCATGACAAACATTATGCTTGAAATCAAGTTAAAGAAGCCTGCGATGTACAGTATAGTTAGTTAAAGAAGCATGAAGTCTACCACATGAAAGGCATTACAAATACAATATATTGGAACCTGGAAAATGAAATTTTTCTATAGTTATATTTTAACTGATTGACACTTCACAGGGAAAAACAACATTTGAACACAGGAGCAATAGACTCGTAAGCCTCCATTTCAGATTTCATTTCAAGTTTGACCCCATCTTTGAATGACAGAATTCAGAAAAAGTTAGTAAGTTGTTATTAAAAAAAAAAAATTGCAAATTCAACATCTCCTATGAGTCAAACCACCATCTCATAATAACAAAGGTCAGTTGTATTCCATTCCTTAGGTCTCACACAGAGATTTATTTCAGCGGCAGTTTCAGTAACATACAGCTGAGTGTGGAGGACTATGGCTAATTCCTTAATTATGACACTGCATCTTGCTCAGATGGAATGCAGAGCTACCTGTAGGAACACAGACTGCACTAGTAGCTCCCAATTCACTTTTTTCTCAAGTTTAAAATACAGTTGTTCTGGTGTCAGCCAAGAGAGGTGAAACCTGGAGCCGTGTGGGCATGTCTAGGTTGTTCTTCTATACCAGTTATATCATCAACAGCATGGACGTAAGGAATTCTGGCTTCTGGGAAGAAGCAGTGTGACTTCAGGTCAAGAAAAAGCCTAGAGGGAGGGGGAAACCCATCCACCATTGTTCATTGTTGCCCAGGGTCCTAGGTGAGCATTTTGCATGGGAATCACCTTCTTTTGTACTTTTGTTATTAATATTGCTGCTGTTTCTGTTTCTTTTTCTTATCTCATTGCTCTTTCCAGAAAACTGTTTTTATGTCACCCAGGGATCTCTGTCTTTTATATCTCTCACCACAGCAGGGAGGAGAGTGGCAGAAAGTTTTCTTTATAGTGGGATTACTACATTGGGGAATACTATTCCTACAGCACAACTGTAATGTCAATGGCAAAGTTTATATTCCTGATGAAATGTGAAGCAGAAAGGTCAAACAATATGGATCAATAATTTGATCAGCCCCAGAACTGAACAGAACTCCAGAAAACTGTAGCTCCTCAGTGCAGAATAAAAGTTTATATTACATAGTTCCTTGAAGAAAATTCAGTGACTTTTTATTTTTAAATGTGCACACTAACAGCAGTATTGTACATTTTCATCTGGTTTTCTCTATGTGCAAAAATGTTTTTCATAGACATTAGTCTTTCTAAAATAGAGCTACTTCATTTGCAAACTAAGAAACCCCTAAGAAAGCAAATAGAAAGATGGTGAATTACTCACCTGCATTGGAGCCTGTCAAGTTATAACGTGCATTCAGCTTTTTAATGATATTTTCATGGATCTGATACCAGTCACTCTCTGTGTTGCACCTAGAAAAATTATGACTTTCTTAATTCTGAAATGGGGACACAAGTTTATCAGACCAACTTCACAACATATACTTAAATAAATCCTCTTTAGCTCATGAAACAACACAACAGGAACTAAAGCCCCATGAAACTGCCTGTCTCAATGGAAAGAGTGCTCTTACTATTTGAGAAAGGCACCATGAAATACCTGCTTTGTGTGGCAAAGGATGGGAGAAAGATAGGAGCAATTATGCTGAGCAACTCAGCCATGACCAAGTTCATTTCTGTATAGATCTATCCTTCAGGGTTAACCCACATAGAAATCTATCTTGTGACAGTTGAAAGGAGACACAGGACTCAGAACTGATCTTAGCAGACAGAAAAATCTGTGCTATACACCTCGAAGTTACTTGAAAAGTCTTCAGGAGGTAGTCAGTGAAAGAGCAAATTATATTTCAGTATACGTTTAGAAAATAGTTGGTTTTCCATAAGGAAAACCTGACTATGTTCTAATGATCACTTTTCAAAGTTTAGACTTGAGTTAGCCTTAGCATTAAATCTGATTTCTAGTGATTTCTTCAATTGTTTTTGTTATTTTAAAACAAACAGGCAAAATTTAAAAAAACACACAAAATATAATAGGCAGACAAACCTAACCATTTGTTAACCAATAGTGAACATTTATCTGACTTGAATGTTCTGGGAGTCTAAATAAGAGCCTGCCCACCTGTCCACTGTTACACTAAATCGCTTTTCTGCAGCACTGATTCCAGCAGTTCTCATTCTACACAGATGGAGACAGAGAAAAGACATCCACAACATCCATGCCTTCCAGATTTGAGTGATACCCCTGGGAGGCGCAGAACTTTCTCAGACATATGACAACACATGTCCCAGGTATATGTACTTAGAATAGACCACTCCACAAAACAGTTTTTACTATAATGTCCAGTATCAACAGGAAATTGCATGCATTGAGATGCTACTAGAAAACCGAACTTTCTTCCGATTGCTATCAGCCAAAATCCACTATTTAATCAAGCATTCATTTTAAAATCTACTTTTGATTTTTCATTCTCCAGCACTGCCTTTCATACTTTTGTTATTCCCATTATATAGCTGCTTCATTTCACAAAAAGATACTCTGCCTGCTTTTTTTTTTGTAGTTACAAAGTACTTCCACTAGATGCCTAGGCAGCACAAGGCACTTAAGTCCTAAGAGCACTTTATGTTCCCATAATAAGAGCTCCAGAATAATGTGAAAAATGCCAAAACATACACAAATATCTAAAAGGATGTAGCCTTTATCTTTAATATTATCCCACTTTATAAATACACCTGTAGAACTAGCCAAAATTTCCACACTGTGATTAAAAAAAAACCAAAAAAGAGCTCCTAAGCATTTTTGGAACAGAAAGGATCTAGAGCTATTTACTTACACTGTACTTAACACCACTTATTCTGATGCAAAATGATTCTAAAGTACTTCCAAAAATTAAGAAAAAAAGATTTCTTACATGTAGACTTTTAAGACGAGGTCATCCTTTGAATCTCCTGCCAGCAAATCTGCAATACTGAGGACTGCACAGCCAAAGGGACGTCTATATTGTACATTGCAGGCATTTTTCTTTTCTCCAGCTCCCATTCGTCCTGCCAAACAAAACACATATTTGATGCAGAATCCATGGAACTGTGTCTCTCCAAACCACAGAAGGGAAGCAGCAAGCAATCCAGCCCACATAATGCCAAGTACACTGTCCTTAGGAACCTGGTCCATCTTTACACTGCCTTCAGATAACAAATGGTACTGCAAGTCCACTAAATATATGTTGATCTTTAAAGGTCTCAGACTAGAGGTTCTACTCATCCTCTCATGACCTCCACTCAAAAAACACCACTTGTAATACCCAGTCACAGAAATCTCAATACACTATCAAATTAAATTTAGAGTTCAGAAATGAAAGAGGGTTCAACATTGACTTTCTGGTATGAATTATTTTACTGTAGTTGTTGCTACCCATCATTTATGTGAGAGGTGTTGTGATTGAGCAATTACAATTTAATGATCAAATGCTGTTTCCAAACAGGCAACTGGAACACAAGAGGATAACTGACCAGTTGCAGGAAAATAAAGAAGAGATGAAACACAGGGAGAAAAGATGACAAAGGGCAGAAGATTGTAATTTCCTTACAATTTATTGTAAGGAAAGAAAGAAGGCAGTCAGGGGAAAGAGATTCGAAACATAGTATTATTTTTAGCCTTTTCTATTTGATTTAAATACAATTTATCAATCTTCTCACTGCGTTCCCAGCATTTGAAACTGCCCTCTTTCTAGCCATTTTATTCAATTGTGCACTAGCAGTATCTTTGTGTATAGTAGCTATGTATCTTTCCCACCAAGTCCTAATTTCTGACAAAGAAACCCTATGGCTGCAGTTGCTGCAGGGCAATTTCTCCTCCAAATATCCCTATACATCACAGCAGCTTGAAGAGTAATTGTTCATTTTCACACCACGAAGCAGATAAATGTTATTTTAACTTTTTAATTTTTCAGTGGTTCATGTATAAACTTGACTGAAAATATATTTGAAAATTATACAACTGGAAAAATCCTACTCTTTAATATTCTTTAAAACATTTATTCTTACTGACTGTACTTACATCAGAGTTTACCATATCTATTCTAAATCCTTGCCAAAAAAACCCAACACACTGTATTTTGATGAAATATCAAATCAGCATAAAAATGCAAGGAAAATTATTTCTCAAAGCTGTAAAATAAAGTTTACTTTGTAACAAGTTGTTTCTGAACTCAGCACAAGTTAGAGCAACTATACTTCGAACCAAAACGTCTTTCAAATGTAAGAAGAAAAGTCATATTTAGTACTGCAATGATGCAACTAGAGGCAGTTCACAAAGAACACAATATATCTAATAGGTCAGAAGCAGACCCAAAGATTACTGTTTCACATCAGTACAGCCCAGAGGATAACTTCCTAAAATAAGTACCTAACACAAATGTACACTTTTTCTCTCCTCCACTTTTTTTCTATACAACTTTATATGTGTCTGTAGCATCAGAGATTACAATTTTAAAGAAACATTGTCAATTTTTTTCCCTCTCCCTCTTTTTAAGGGGGTCAGGGAGAAGAGAAAATTCATCTGAACAATTTCATCTATACATTAGATATTATATGCAAATTATGAACATTAAATATCCAGGCAAGCTTTTCTCTGTTCAAAGGATGCTTGAAATTATACTTTAGAACAAGAATAGACTCCTCAATGACAACTCCATCATCTTAACACAGTTCATATTTGACACTTTCATTTTGTTTTGTGAGGGTGACAAAGTATACTGCATCTAAACTCAGTTAGCACTGTACTTGATTAATAACGTAAAACAATGCTGAGAAATCCAAAGCAATTTTTCCAACAAAAACCAGGCATTTTCTTTTCCAAAAATTTATTCAAAAGTCTATCTATTATAACACATCCAAAAGCTAGTCCCAAGCAGTTGTCTTTTACTTTCTGTGATGTTTTTAACAAATAGAAGATTATACCTACCGATTCGGATAATGTGCACAGTGATATAGATGTCCTTCCTGAGTTCACTGCTACCCAAATCCTGCACAAGAGAATACCTCATTATTTATGACTCCTGATTAAAATGCGACATTTAAGGAGATCTGTGCACACTGCTTTCACTGGCAGTGAAAGTGATAAATGAACAGTGAGTTCATTTATACAGCATTAACAAATCCCTTCAACACTTTAAATTGGCAGTCATGCACTCAAAATGAGTGTCCTAAACATAATGGTTAGAATTTGCTGTAATGTAGCAAAATCAGTGGGAAGGCACAAGAGACTTGCTGCGTTCCTTGAACAGCAGTGATGCATTTGTGCAATTCCAAATATTCTGCAAGTACAGAGAGTGCTGCACAAACAATAGTTTGGGTGTAAAAAGTACAAGGAGGAAACATAACTGGTCCTTGTTGCAAAGAGAAAGACTGGCATATATGCCTATGGGGAAGTTCGATGAGTGTCCTCATACTGCCAAAAAACATTCAAGTTGGAGTCCATCCATACCCTTCAGCCCCTCAAACCAGCCTTTAGACTTGATAACAGTGTACAAACTCCAGGAGCAGTTCTGAGACAACCACAGAGTAACAGTTTAATCCAACTTCTATTCTCAATATCCAGCACAAAAGAAGATTGAGACTAGGAAGAACTCACCACAAAGAGAGAACAGTGTCTTTCAGGCTTTTCTGGACATTTTGGCAAACCATTTCTATTCAGTCTTAAAAAAAATCTTTCACTGTAAGAAAACAAATATGACAGATATGTTGAACAACACTACAGCAAAAGTAGATCTCATTTTGATCTTATTTCCAGATGCAACCTTCCTCAAGCTATAAACAAATGGAATAATTTCTTTCTGAAAGTCTCAGCTGTATCAATGAAAAAAAAAGGAGACACTAGTAAAGGGTAGTGATTAACTTCATCACCTAACAAAATTACTAAAAACCCAATACAAAACAGAAGACTGATTGTCATTTGGAAGAATGATATTGTACATCCTAGTACACAGAGAAACACAAGCAATAAAATCCATTCATCCTAGAACTAAAATTAGATGTGTAGTAAGTTGGTATTGATTCTTGCTAAACAAATGTTAACATCGCCACACTTGTATTCAACCAATATTCTTTTTCATATGTAGGATGATGATAGTAGGAGACATTTTCCTTACATAACTCTATTAAAAACTCTCACTGGAGTACACTGATTTTAGAAGTTTTGTAAGAGTCTTGAAAGTTCCAGCAGTGCAAATTTCATTTTTGAAATCCTGTTTTGCAATCTATTGTGGGGTGTTAAATGCTGCAGCTGATGTACATACTAATACTGCTAGCAGGGAGATGCAGAGAATTCTTATTTCCAAATAGAAGAGGGCACAAGACCCCACTGGAAGAGAAATTACTTTTCAAAATATTCCCATCTGATAGTAGGATTTATGGATAAACTCTAAGCAAACTGGCACTTCATGTGCAGCAATATTAGGAAAAAGCAAACGTTCTGTGCTTTGGATAATTTTCTCTAAGACACAGCCTCATAAGTAATGAAACAATCATATTTCTGTAGTGAGATATGTGGAAGATGGGAAAAGCAAGTAAGTCAGAAGTTATATACATTTCCCTTCACCCTCTAACCCGCAGCCCCACCTGCCCAGCCCCACCTGGGGCCAGACACATGCTCAAATCAGAAATAAAATTTCCTGAGTACAACTAGGCTTTTTCCTCAGCTGTATCCACATCTTCTGCTTATTCCAGAAGCTAAACACAGTTTACCACTGCTCTAAATCAAGCATAGCTTTTCAAAATGCAGCTGGAAAATCACTAGGAATATGTTGGATAAGATCCAGCTCAATAGAGACTAATTAAATCTTTATTGCACCAGTATTTGCCTTGTAGAAAATCTGCATCGATCATTCACAGAATCAGTCATTCACATTGAAAGGGACCTCAAAGGGTCTCTAAGTCCAAACTCCTGCTCAAAGTGGGGTCAGCTATAAGGTCAGATGAGCTTGCTCAGAGCTGTAGCCAGTCAGGTCATGAAAATCTTCAGCTACAGAAACCACAAAGGCTCTCTGAAAAACCCATTTCAGTGTCTGACAGTCCTTAATTTTTTCTTTACATCCAGATGCACATTCTCTTGTTTCAATCTATATCACTTTTCTCTCATTGTCCCACCAGGCACCATTGATGTTATTGATCTTCTTGTAGGTAAATGGGGACAAATTTTTACTGGGGACTGTTGCCATAGGACAAGGGGTAATGATTATAAACTAAAAGAGGGTTGATTCAGACTAGAAATAAAAAAGATTTTTTTTACAGTGGCGGTGCTTAAACAGTGGAACAGGTTTTCCAGTGAGGTAATAGATGCCCCACACATGGAAATATTCAGTCAGGTTTGTCAGGGCTCTGACCAGCAAGATTCCAAGACTCTATGATCTTGGAGGTATTTTCCAACCTTAATGATTCTGTGATGATGTCCCAGCTCATTGAAGAGGGCCTGGACTAGATGAGCTTTACAGGTCCCTTCTGACCCAAACCATTCTATAAATGTATGATTATTCTGTGACTTAGCTCTTCTCAAAACTGCTCCTGCTCCAGTCTAAACAGCCCTAACTGCCTCAACGTGACCTCCCAGGGCAGGAGCTCCTGTCCAAAAGTAACGTGAGGCCCTCTGCTGAACTCACTTCAGCTCATTAATATTGGTCTGGTACTGAAGCACCCAAGACTAGCATGGTCTGAGCAGTGCTGAGCAGGGCATGATCACTTCCTATGAGCAACTGGCTGCGGTCTTGTTGACACAACCCAGGATGCTGCTCCACTCAGAAGCACATTTCTTAAGAGCTGTGTCTGGAGAACACTTTATGTTCTTATGTGCCAGCTATCCAGGCTGAACTTGTAAATACTTAGGACTTTCTCATTGTGATTATTTGAAGACTTTTGTGCAATCTTCAGCTGCACAGCTTTTTTATCAGACATTGTAAAAGGCAGAATCTAAGAAATGCAGAGTTGAGCTCACACATCAAAGTACATGAAAATGTTATTTGCTCAGCAAAATGCTGGTTTTCTCATTCATGTTTTATGATACAGCAAAATTCTGCAGCTGAGGTCTCCATGAAGATTTTAAAGCTGAGTTTTGAAGACTGTTTTTGGAAGTGTATTTTTACCAAGAAACAAGTTGGTATTTTGCTGTTGATTTACAACGGGTTTTCAAAATAATTATTCCCTTTTATTTAGAATTTAGCTCATTTGCAGTATTAAAAAATACAGTAAAAAAAGTGCAGAGCTTTGTTTATAGGTCTCACACAAAGTTACTGTACATTGAACAAGAATTATAAATTATATTGCCAAAGTAGCTAAAGTTTTAGGTCCCCATTATGTGTGGCACCATGCAAAACTGACTACAAATGAAAAAGTCTCTGTTCCAGCAGTAATACAGCTTCTGTGCACTGAAGCCTGCAGTGCACTGGTATGCATCAATAAAAATTTGGACAGTAAAGGCAATCCTGAATTTCACCGCTTTATTTTCAATCTGTATAACAATTTAAAAATAATACATACATACACACCACATTTCACTATGTCTGTCATTAAAACAAATGCCAGATATGTTGGTTCAAAGAAAAATACTATTCATAAGCTATCTTCATATTTTACCTGTGAACTGGGAAATATATTTAACTGGGAGTGCATTCTGTATTTAATTAAGTTTACATTCCACACAAACAAAGGAACATCTTTTGAAAGCTTCCTATTCACTATCAATTACAATATGAAATTTTCAAGCCCTGCTTATACTCACAGATCATGATATTGTGATTCACAATACAACTAAAAGCCAAAGACTTTTGTAATGTCACAAAGTAATATACTGATTGCAACAGATATGTAATGGTTATGCAGATCTAAATTCCTCGTTTGAATTTAAAATTTTGTTTCACTGAAGCAGAGAACCCAGTGGTGATGAAAAAAGCAAACCAAAACCAACAACAACAACAAAAAAAATCTTAATCCTTGTTTGGTGTTTCATGATACCTTTTTTCACTAGAAAATATGACAGTACCAGTTACAGCTCAGATTAAAATGGTTTTCTTTGAGCATTTCCAGGGAGCAAATGCAAGCAGTTAGACTTGTAAGATTACAAGACAAAAATGGCAATGTTATATCTCCGTACATAGATCATGGGCAATTATATACCATTTCAAAGGATTTATACAGAGACAAACAGGTTAGAAAAAGTGCTAAGGCAAGTAAACAGACTTCATAAAACAAAATAAAGACAGACTTCACAAGATCTGAAAGCTTGGCTTCAAACAGCAGTAAAAACCTCAGGGGGTTAAATCTAGAGCTAGTATCTTACTGCACAGCAGTTTTCTCAGCAATCACCTACACATATATAGATAGAGCAAATACACACAGCAGTACTCCACAACAGAAATACCTCTCCTTTGTATTAAGATGATTTGATTCTAGTTTAGACTACAATGAATTTTTTATGAGCACCAATCTCGCCACTTAAACATGTCGTACACATTTAAACTCAGCTGTCTTCCCACTGAAAATAAGGAAATAACTAATGCTGGAGAGATTAATTTAAGAAGGTCAGGAAGGGATTTTTGTACTGTAACTTCTCATGTATTAGCAGAGTAACAATGTGTTCCAAATCTGCAGGCTTAACAGATGCATTTTAAAGAAACACGGCTGTAAACTGTTCTATTTTCATATGTGACCCCTATTTCCTTAGTATTAGCAGGAAAATATTACCAGTCACATGGTACCAGTCTAGACAGATTGCTTGCTCTATGATTTATAAACACACTATTAAAAAAAAAAATCAATCCAGCCAGATTTATACCACATGGCATATTCTTGTGGCAAAACGATGACACCAAGTACTCATAGTTCTCAGTACATACAGCTCCACTTTCAGACATCTTTATAAATGCTCTCTACTTGAAAATAGGTTACAGTGATTTCTAAAGTAAATAATGAGAGGCAATAGGAGAACACTGACACATAATTCACCACCTCAGGTTTATCACATTCCAGAACACTGTTAATGGATATTCATTAGGAACTTGAATCTGAATTGACTTCATTTACAGCTAACAGCTCAGTGATTTCCTAAAACCCAGATCAGACACAAAATGTTACCCCCATACTTAATGGTGAAAAGCAGAGAAATGTTGCACAAGATTTCCTAAGTTACTGAAAGATCATAAAAACTTAAAGTATATTCATAATCAGAGAAAAACTGAATGATAACTGTGCCAACATGACTTAGCAGTACCAACTGATCCACAGTACGTCAGCCCCTGTATTTCATCTGTTATGCACTTAAAAAAACATTCCCAAATTTCTAACTGTAATATAGAAGGCAATGAGAAAAATGGGACAGAAAAGGAAGAATGTGTACTATAAAAATAAGATGTCAGCCAATTTCAGATAAAGATCAAAGCAAAAACACAAACAAAAATAAGTAAAACAACCTTATGATGGTACATTGAAGCTTATCTGTCCCCTAGCCATGCTCACAACATGAGGGAAAAAGAAAAAGAAACATACAAAGAATGTTCATAGATTTATGCAGTGAAGCCAAATTTCCCTTGGTTAGCTGTACAGCTAACAAGGAAAAAAGGAAAAGAGAAAGCAAAAAAGGAGATTGGAGAGGAAGCCAAACAGACTTCTATAGCTAAAACAGGCTCCTGCTCTTCATCTTCTTTTACCTCTTTAAGAACTGAAGACAGTCTTGGGAAATTAGTTTTAATTACAGTTTTTATGAACACACCCTACATTATTTTAGATATTTGCACCTGTATTTTAACTGAAAGATGGTATCACACATTTCTTAAGACTTAGGAAGAACTAATTTTAAATTATTTTTCATGAGGTACCAGGAGCCAGAGGAAGATGATACAGTTTAAAAACAGAATACTGGAATCTATCAGCAGGTATTTACAACTGAAGAAAAAAAAAAATATACCAGAAGCTGGAGCCTTCAGTGAGCTTAGTCTGCCACCAGGGATAAACATTTTGCATCACAGCATTACCAGTGCACAGACCTACAGATCCTTTAAGCTGAATTAATAGTCTTGATCATTATCCTAGTCACTGACTGAGGTAACAGCATGGATACAAGCAGATTTGCAGTATCTTTCCCCAAAGATGGAAATTAGACCTGAAGAGAGCAGGAGGAATTAGTAAAGTGAAGGGAAACAATAGCATTTAAGAAAATTCCCCTTCCTCCAACACCACCTGGCTTCCTATGTATTCAATACCATTTTGAGGTTTACAAGCAGCAAGTTTGTATTTTGCATCAATCCTGAACATGCCTTTGATTGGTAGCCAGTGTGACTGCAACATGTTCTTAGTGAGAAGATCTGGAAACCAACTGTAACACCACCGGTGCTCTCTAAGAAACAGCCTCTTAAGAAATGTAACAATCATATTTCTGTAGGGAGATATGTAGACTATATCTCATGGTTACCTAAATCTGACACATGCATGCCGTGGCTGGTTCACATATTCCTATTCCAGCACTGCATTCATGTCTGAATGTAGCTAATTGTTTTAAGCTCCACCAGGTACACAAGAGATCACCTCTTCCAGTGTTTTCATCGTCACATTTAAAACTAGTTATTTCTCCTGTCAGTTTTCAATTTTTACAACAGAATCAGTAAGAGGGTTATTTGCTAATGCATATGAGACACATAATCAATACCACATGTTCCTCTTGCTTGGGTTGGTTCGTCTACTTTAAAAATGTATCTACACAGGATGAGATCAAAGATTTATATAAGCTAGCACCCTTAGTCCAACCACAGCAAGCAGAAGATATTTGAGAAAGAATCTTTTAACAGTGGATAGGTAGGTAGATTCATTTCACTGAATACAGCTCTTCCTGAGAGAACTGAGCTACATCATGAAATACAACTAATTTCTAACACACCTGGGAGGGCTTATGAAATATATTATTAAAATCAGGCTCTGCCTACCCATGAAATGCAAACCCAAACCTTCTCAAAAGCATTTGCTTGCTAGACTACACTTGTGGCTTCTTTTTTTTAACAACTCATCCCTATCATATCTACTTCATTTTATTTATTCACAAATGTAATTTGTTGTAAAGTCACATGCAGCAGCTCCCATACACACACTGAATACAACAGTCTAGACCATCAGGCAAAAGCAAATATGCTTCCTGAAACACCAGGTCCTCAAAAAATACTTGTACTAGCCTGAAGGAAAATGTTAATTCTCTTGCAATTCAAGAATAGCCAGTATTTAAAGAGCAATTTATCAAAACTCTCTCATTAATGACAACAAATTAAACAGCGTTGCAGAAAGTCAGATTAAATGAATGATTTGTAAAAGTACGCTGGTTTAAGCCCAGCCAGCAGCTCAGCAACCTGCTCACTCCCCCACAGTGAGGTGAATTTGAAACTTCTCATTGGTCCTGGTATGTTCCTGTGAAGAGTTTCTAAACACAAAACAGATTTCAGGTCAAAACCTGGAATCAGACTTAGGGAAAGAATAGAAAACACAAGTAAGCTTGAATACCCATGGGATACCTAAGAGGCTCAAGTTCCCACAGTTGATTATTGAATGTTGATTACTTTATTGGTCAGAACAACAGCTATAGTGAGTATCTGCTTTACTATATAAAACAACAAATGCCAATGTACTGAACAGGGAACACTGACTGACTGGCCCAGTGCTTCAGTGTTCTCGCCTCTGGAAGAACTTCACAGCAGGCAGTTCATGACAGAATTCTCAAGCAAAAAAACCAGAATTCAATTGAGACACCTCCTTCACTTTTCCAGCCTGACTGGGATCAAGAAACAATATTTTTGCTAATCTCCACTGACAATTCCTACTCCAAAATATCTCCACATCTAGGATCCAAGCAGAAAAACTTTTACTACTATGCTACTGCTGCCAAGAAAAGGCTGACTGCCTGTGTATGCCCTGACTATGCTCCTGCACATAGGAATTTTTCTGCTCACAACGAGAACTGGAAAAAATGATGCATGTTTTCTGAAGGGAAACTTTTGAAGTTTCTGGAACTTCAGGTTTCTATTTTAAGCTAGTTTTGTAAACCTGTATTTACCTCCAATTACAGTCACATTCTTATCCACAAGATGGGGCAAATTACCAGGTGTCTTAAAGCCAATAATTAAACAATTAAGCCTGCTTATATATTGAGAGTTTACATATACATATAATATATCAATATACAGGATGACATAATTTAAAAAAATTAGCAACCATATTCAGAAATGTACATAACAAGTTAGCCATCGAAAGAGGTATTTTTATTCCAAATGCATAAAAGATTGGTACAACAGCAACGGCTGCTCTCTTGCCAAAGTGACCTTCACATTTTCTTTAAGATGTTTCAACCCTCCAGCTAACATCAGGACTAACTCTTGAATGAGCAGGAAGTAAATAAAAATAGGTTGGTTTTGTTTTATCTTGCTTCTAAGGAGCAGCAAACCAGAGCAGTAAGTGACTAAACTAGAATGGAGGACTCCTTACAGAGTTTGCTAGGCAGAAAAACCAAGATGCTTCATCTCTCCTGAATCTATGAGGCAGATATGTATGTGTACATATGTGCATTGATTTTGTGTAATTCACTGTAATACAGTTTTAATACTGTGCAAGATTAGATATTTTTGTGAACACTGCAAAGGAAATTGAAAACAACACTGAACTACCCTATGCTGTGATCCAGTAAAAGTGCAATTATGCTTTTGTGGAAATACTGTAATGGAAGAGTAGCCCTGAGCTAATTCATTGCTTCTGGTCCCCATGGGTTGTTCCCTTTGCCAGAAATGCTGCTAGCTCCTTCAGCTTAAATCCCTGCCTTGCTTAGTAGGCGCATTTGCATGAAGTCAGGATCCAAGAGTACTTCAAGACAAAAAGCATCCATGGATAACATGGAGGAATCTGAGCAATAATTTCCACAGAACAGTATTACTGAAGTGAAGGTTACACACACCAAAAATAATATTTTAAGGGGAAAAGGTAGAGTAGCCTATCAACTAATGACAGATTAAAAAATTATAAGCAGCACCTGGATTCTGCTCCTTATATAAATAATTCTACACTGCTGAAAAGGCAACGAAGTCCAGTCCAAATTCTGCCTCTAGTCAGTATTCACACCTCCCAGAAATTCTGTGCTATTGGTAACAGGTAATAATGTCTGAGGCACAGTTAAAGCACATCCTTGAACAACTCAAAAATACCACAGCCACTCTTTTCCCCCCAGAATAATACTGATTCTTGAAGACAATGTTAGAAACAAACCCCTATCTTTATGTAGGCATATTTATTAACAGAGCCTCTGAATTTCCATGACATTCAGAGAGACAAAACTTAAATATCAAACAATCAGATATGGAAAAAGAAACCATATGCAGAAGCAGAAAATCTTAATATCAGCTACTGTGCATGCAAGTATGCTCATCTATAAAAATTACTTCTCCCTCTCTCTCCAGCTTTTGTATTTGACACACATTGCACCATCTAAAATTATTTCCAATTCTGGCTTTAAAGTGTCCTCACTATCATTTTCCAAACCTAATTTGTTCTCATCTCTGACGTTAGAATAAAATTAAGAAACAAGAGTCTGAAAAGAAGATGGAAAGTAATCATAGACTCACACACTGTAGACCTGGGTGTCCTGGTGGACATCAAGTCAAACATGAGCCAGAAATGTGCCCTTGGCAGCACAGGAGGCCAATGATATCCTGGGGTGCTTTAGATAAAGTACTGCCAGCAGGATGAGGGAAGTTATCCTTTTCCTCTCTTTTCAGTACTGGTTATACACACCTGAACATGACCAAGGGACTGGATAGAAAGCTGTGAAAGCTGGGACTGTTTAGCCTGGAGAAGCGAAAGCTCCGAGGGGGATCTTATTAATAAACTGGAATATATCTGAAGGGAGGGTGCAAAGAGGACTGCCAAGCACTTTTCAGTGGTTCCCAGTGAGGCAATGGACCTAAACTAGAAGCACAGGATGGTCCCACTAAGCATCAGGGAACAAATTCTTTACTGACAGATGGTGTCTGAGCACTAGCACAGGTTGCCCACGGAGGTTGTGAAATCTCCACCCTTATAGATAAGAGCCATCTGGACATGATTCTGGGAAACCAGCTCTAGAGGGGTTAGACCAGATGACTTCTGGGCTTTGCTTTCAGCCTCAACCATTCCATGATTTTGTGATTATATGTAAGCTCCACATACAGGAAGCACAGATATAGCTGGGTCATTTGGGTCTTTATGGAAATATGGTTCTTTACACAGTCTTTTCCATCTTCCACCTCTGAAAGTTAGTAACTGCCATGATGCAACATTTTGCACCTGTCTACTTGCCCAGAAGTTCCAAATGACTATAATTATTGAACTATCCCTCACAACAACATATGACACATTCTCATGAGCCAGAGGGCCAAGGTTCTTCAACTGCACCTTTTTATGAACTTCTTTAGCCTTGCACTGAGTACACACCCTACAGACTCACAAATATAATCTCCATCCCCTTTGTGCTCTAGTGCTCAATATGACTTAGAAGCAACAAAAAATTTATTTGAGTCTCCTGCATTTAGAGTGCTGATGTCTGGAGTACTGATCCTAAGTAAACTAGATACTGAAACTCAAGTGTAACCCACTTCTGTGCTTAAAATAATACTGAGTCTTTGAGCTCTTGCTCAAGAGAGACCACAGGGATATCTCTGAAGAAAGACATCTTGGGTTGTCAGTAGTGAGCCTTCATGGTAGAGAAAATGTATTGTTAGCTTGAATCAACAGGTATCCCAGCCCTTCCTTACTGTTGTTAACAGCAATTGTCAGTTGCATAAACTTTAGTTAGAGTGATGACTAAAAGTCAGGCTCTTTGAGATGAGGTTTGACGATGCTGATGGAGGTTGCAAAATATGTCTTTAGAAATTCTCCTACTATACCAAAATAATTTTAAGATTATTGTAGAATAAGGGGGGAAGGGAGTATTTGTCCCTTAAAGGGAGAAAAACTGACAGTACGTTTTTTCAAAAATTTAAAAATAAGGACACCAAATAGTGTATATTTTGACTAACTAAATGTGGATTTCAGCTTTTGGCAAGTGATTTAACTGAATTAAATGAATAACAAAACCGAAATAAAAAGGGGATAAAAAGATTGATGATGTGGATGTCACTAAAAGGTGAGGCTGAGACTACAACAAAGGAAGGGTAATCTTCTTACTCTTTGGTATGGTCTGGAATTTACACAATCATTAAGGATATAATCAAAAGCTCGCAAAAAATGCAGTTTGCTTTCATTGGCGTTGGAATAAGAGCCTATTCCTCTTTGTGCTGTTTAAGAATCTCTGCTCATTTGAGGGCAATATGATAGTTACAAACAAGGTTGTTCAAGGTGATAGAAAAAGGAGGATTAGCATGCCAACTTATCTCCACTCCACACACAGATGGGGCCAGAGGCATCAATCATTTCTGGTAAGATGTTCATATCATATTGACACAGACACAAAGTGTGTATCAATGAAAGAAAATCTTAACACACACTATCTTTCTGAAGTGCTGCCTTGAAATTTTCCTATTAATAGTACTGCTACTTGGAAAAAAAGGAAATGGTTTAGAAAAGACAATGCTATATAAAAACTATGTGTCGTATTACAGATCTAAGAATTTCTATAGCAGTATGTTGGCATAAGACAGAGGCACAAACTCTACAGAAATGTAAAGGTCAGCAAAGCAAATGGAACTTTGAGCAGGAAATGATGCAGCATTCTTATGCATACTCGTCAATGCCAAGAACAGGGGTGACAGTCTGAATTGAACAAATGTAGGCAGCAGCCTTAACACCTTCCCTTTTTCATAATACACTAGCCAGTGTTACTGGTGTTTTCAAAATTCTCTTTAAAAAACCCAGGCAAGATCTCTACGTGGTAATGTGCTACATATTTCAATACAATCTTATAGGATCTACACTGGAAAAGTAGGCATTTCAGACGACATGGGGATAACTTGATTTTTTGAACACAGTCATCTGGTAAATATTTTCTTTGGGTGTTTTTTGCTTTGTTTTTTGTTTTGGGGTTTTTTTTAATACCAGCAGAATATTCTTATAGTAAGAAATAAAGTCAACACAGCCTTAGTGAATAATGCACTTTGTGTGGAAAGCGACTGTTATTTTGTCCCTTGCCATTTGTTAAACTGATTCTGTTAAAAGCTAATATGTGAGATCTTTCCAGGATCTGATTTAAAAAAAAATCAATATATTTTTGACTAAATGATTGGTGTTCTTAGAGCTCCAGCGTAAATGGGCCCCCTGGCTATACTAAGGTCATCACTGCTGCAAAAAACCTGCTGTATTGGGTAACTGATATTAGTACATGTGAAGGGAAAGCACAGACTGTCATCAGATGTCCTTTATTTCTCTGAAAATCTGCCACTACAAAATTTGTAACTGTGTAACCCCTTGAAGCACATATTATTGGCTTTTTAAGCGTGATCCAACTGCTGAAAGAAAAGTTTGTTTCATTAAATTCTGTTAAAAAGAGAAAAGGATTTCCCCAAAGCCAACAAACGCCACCACACTCACACTCTTCAGTATCATAAATGCTGGGACTCTACATATTCATCTTCATATTCCAAGGAATAGAAAAACTTGTAAAACTTCACAAATCTCATACATGACCACACACTACAACTGATTTATAAAGCAGCTAATAAAGAGCATCAGAACACAGGATTGCTGCAGTGTGCTGAAATGTTGCAAACACACGTTTCCAGTTTTTCTTTGGAGATGTAACAATGACCTATCTCTTACCTAAAGTTATTAACTGCTTCTCACATTGAATCAATTGCACTCAGGTGTCTATAATCCCTTTTAACTCTGAAATTGTTTTCGGGATGTGATTGTGCTAGAAATAGGTAACTCCCAAAGTACAGCTGAGTTTCTCTGTGTTTTACAGGATTTTCCCCCATTCAGACTATGATCCTGTAATACCCATCTTGCATACAGTATTTTATGATGTACATGATCAAATTAATTTGAATCAGGTCCTTTTGAAGACAATTTTCCAATCATCTCCACATTCTGCTTCACAAGCCAGAATGGTCTAGCTAGTGAAGTGGCTGTCTTCCACATGAATCCAAACTAGAACATATGCTGCTGCCACTCAGTCCACACAACCACAGATTTAGTCCACAGTAAAATCCTTAAAACATTTACACATGTTAACATTGGGTCTAGCATGAACTGCTGCTCTACAAATCCACTCCTACTGGCTGGCACTACTTGCGTAAGTAGACAGCAGTTTTAGACTTTCAAAGTGTTGATTTGCTTACCACAAAATTGGATGATATAAAAACAAATTTTCAAGGCTCTGTGCTAAATTGTTGAGTCCTTCTCATTTTGCTTTTCTCAAACATTTGTGCAGCATGCCAGATTCCAGAATGGATTTTATAAAAGCATTTCTTTAACAACATGAAGTACCATCTGGACTCCTAACAGATCCAGAGTATGTCTGAGTTCATATAATTTAGTAACAACTCTAAGTAGCCAGTAAAAGCCCAGCAATGGCCAGAAAAACAGGACTGAACTAAGTGACAAACAAACCTCAAGAAATGTGACAATGGACCTCTTACAGTAACAACACTTCTCTACAACTGCATATGCTAAAATGCTTCCTTTAGGATTCCATATAGTGAAATTAATTCTAAAATTTAAGTGTCATCAAGATAGGTTTTTACTTTCTTAAAAAATCAAAAAAGCCCAAGGAATATACATACTGGGCTTGTGACTTTAACAGAAAGGATGTGGAATGTAAGGTGTTATATACATATAGATATATAGAGATATATAGAGATATACTTAGATAAACTATATATATATAGAGAGAGATAGATTAGATATATATATATATAGATAGATAGATAGATAGATAGATGATAGATAGACAGATAGATAGATATATGGCTATATGTATATAAGGTTAGAAGACATAACAGTGCACAAACCAAAGAATTTTACTGGGACAAGCCATATGGCTGTACCATGTTAAAGCAGTGCCATTCACAACTTGCTCTACCCCACTGAGGGGCTATTACTGTTCTAGGAAAGGAAACTGCAAAACAGAAGGAAGGGGAGAAAAATGGAACATGATACAAAAACATACTAGGGGAAGCTCTAGGAATCATCAGCTGACTTCAGCTGTTTATTGTTAATTTAAGTGTTGGAAAAAAATATTCCTAGCAGCTAGTTTAGCTACAAAATATGGATACATCCATATGCATACATATCAATTGAAACTAGCATGCACCAATTAAGTAGAAAATGAATGACTTGCAATTGTAGTTTTAATAAGCAGCAGCATCTCATCACTCAGATTTAACTACTTGACTTAAATACTGACAGTTTTCTTGCTTCTATACAAGAATATTCACGTTTAAAAAAAGCCTTTTCAAGTGTGAAGACACACGTTAGACAATTATTTCAATATAGAAACAGTCTGCAAAATAATAATTATTATTATTTTTTATTAACAACAATAATAAAGTCATAGACAAACCTCTATTTTATTCTTACCCCTTAATTAATACAGCAGAACAGATATTATTGTGGATGCCAACACATCTAGAAACAGTTATTTTTAACAGCAATTTCCAGCAACAAACAAAAAAGGCTGGAGAAAAATACAATCCCACACTGTCCCAAACAAATGGAAAGTGATCCCAAAAGAGTGTTTACTTCTAGTTTAGTGAAGTTGATAGAATATCATTCCTATTGCCCAAAGTGGGTGCTGATCTCACTGTTAGTTACAATCAACGCATAGCAGCCTCTGCCCATCCAGAGAAATCTTTAACTAGAAAGTGTGAAAATCAAAAAGCCTCAAAGCATCACCAATTTTTTTGTCACTACATGGTATCAGATTTCTTCCCTAGAAGAGTCACTAATGCATTTCAAAATCAATTTTTCACATCTCACAAAAAATATATTATCTAATTCTTAGTACATGTTGGAAAAATTTTGAGTATTTATACATGCTGTCAAGATGAAAAAATACTTAATTGAGAATAATATAGCTAATTTTTCTTTTATTCATAGAATCAGAATGCTTTGGGTTGGAACACACCTTAAAGATCATCTAATGATGATCTATTCAAAATACTAAAGGAATACTAAGACACATCATCAAAACCAGAATAACTCTTAAATGCTTTTATGGCTTTCATTTTCATCTCTTTACTTATTTTAAAAGGTGCTATCCTAAAAATGCACTGGTAGGTTCCACAATGAGAGCACAAATGTGTATGTTAAATTAGGAGAATATTCCTTGAATATATACGTTGCCTACCACAATATATCTGTTCTATTTAAACTAAAAAAAAATTCAACACATAGCGAAAAATAGTAAATTTGTACATATATATATTTTTTTTTCCACTTATTTTTGATCCAACTACCTTAAATCCTTTGCAAATATTTAAGAGCAAATTCAAAATGCTTTTCCCTATAGATTCCACTTGTAAGAGCTAATGTCAAAAACTCAGGTAACTAATACTGAGAATTTATATCCTTTATGATTTCAATATCAACTCTTTCTGAACTTGAAGCCTCAAACTTTATTGAGATCTCAAGTAGTTAAACAGAAAACAAAAAACAAATAGGATAGATTCAGATCAAAATTACTTCAGGGTATACAGAGCAGCTCTTTATTCAATACTATCTATGGATCCTAAGGAGCTATTCCAAATGCTCTAAAGAAGATGCAGACATTTCACCAGTGAATTGCCTTCCAGATTTTGCTAGCTATAACTAGTAACACGAGCCTAGAGATGCACTTCACACGAAAAAAGTTTAGATGTCTTTGGATCCAGATTCCAATCCTAAAGTCCATGATTTATCATGAAACCTTCTGAAATTAAACAAAAAGGAAAGCATTGGCCTATGTCTTGATCTTGGCATCTTACTCATGACTGCAGAACGATACTTCCATCTACACAGATTCCAGAAGTGATGATGTTTCCATTCCTCCCCCTGCCATCCACCTGAGGACATACTTGTATTTTATTTCAGGACTAATTCATGTTTAATGAGGTACAACTACTCAGAGAAACTAAAGATGATAAAAAGGATCCAATGCTGAATTTAAATA
Organism: Lichenostomus cassidix; assembly: GCF_008360975.1. Lineage (NCBI taxonomy): Eukaryota > Metazoa > Chordata > Aves > Passeriformes > Meliphagidae > Lichenostomus > Lichenostomus cassidix. The sequence goes on along the minus strand of NC_139480.1, from coordinate 25,989,900 downwards.
TAAAGCACTTTGGGTTTTTTTTTTCAATTTATTTTTTAAATAAAGAGAAACAAGAGTGCAGTGTAGGTGAAGAACAGATTTATATTAGTAGGTTGGGTTTTTCCTTCAGAAAACAAAGACCCATGTTCAATTTCTCGCTCTGCTTTTGAATATTCAAACTTATGCTTCCTATATCTGAACTGTCTCTTAAGCCATAGCAATCTGCATTAAGATATTTTATAAATTGTAAAGGAATTAAAATTACTACTATTCTCCTTTTCTTCATCTGCTTGTCGTTACAAAGACAAACAGTACCTACATTGCATCAAGTTAGAATACTCTCCTGCCAAGAATACTTACTAAGCATAGTTTCTGTGGCAAAACACATGGGTCACAAGAATTAGAGAAAAGTTTTGTGCTGACATTCAGGCTCATAGTTTTCAATTTGATATCTAATTTTTTTTCTGCTATATACATCTATATTATTTTAATCTGTTCTTAGCATATAATGATATATTTTCTTATTAGACACTCAATTCTGGTGCCATCAAGCCAAATGCAAGACCTGTTAACACACTGTGCTTTCTCCTCATACCTTGGTTTGTTTCAGTTGCTATGGGATGCTTTTTCTCAGAGAGAATCCATAACTGTACAACAACAAGAATAAGTTTCACTATCTTTCATTGCTCAATGGATATTTTCTAAGTCTGATCATTGCTTAATGTTGCCCAAGAAAACTGTAGTTTTACAATGGCCTAAGGACAATCTTATTCTTGCACTGTAATACAAAGCTCAGCTATCAAACCATACATTCCCTATATTATGAAGTACCTCCTTTCTACCTTATTTTGCCAAAGCATGGACTTTTCCACAGGGCTTTTTCTTGCACTAGTCTGGAGTGAAAATGCTATTTCTTTTGGGAGATAGTTTCCCCACCTCAGTATCTACAGTGATACTTGAACAAATATTGCTGTTCAAACAGTTGAATGTATAAAACTGATAACATAAAACAAACAAAAAAAAAAGCTGTGGAAAAATCAATTGAAAAAAAAATCAGATAATGCTGCTTCTAGACCTCCAAGAATCTTTTAAAGCTGCTATTTCAATTGCATAAACCTAATAAAAAATACATGAAATAGATATATTATAGATATATTGATATAGAGAGATCTTACAATTGCAGGTCCACCTTAGAAGAAGATAAGTTAGTTTTAAGAAATTCTATTATTAAATCTAAATTCTGCTATTTTTACTCTCCCCAGCTGAACTCTTTAAGAGCGCGCTACAGAGTTCACTTGCTTTATGTCAATTTATATTTTGATAATGGACAAATGACATAACTAGGTTGTGACAGATCCTACGGTGTTGTCACATGCAGCTTTTGACCTGCACTTTCGTTAGAAATGAGCAGAAGAGTCTGCATATCCAAACTCCTCAACTCCATCACTGCCCACAGGCTTTGGCATCATTGCAGGGCATGAACTGTGGGAGCTGAGGAGTGCAGACACTGTCTCCTTTCACCCACCATCGTTCTGAGGAGGTGGTTCATTTCAAACATGCATCAGCCAGGGCCTAAAGATCTCTGAAGTATCCCACCCATCTGCACTGACTAACCACTATACATTGTACCATACTGCTGTGCACTATGACCAACCAGCTTTGGTTTAACTCTGTGGTAAACTGGTTAAGTCACTTCCATGTCTAGTCCAGACAGACCATATAAATATCCACCTTGGACACCTCTGCATTCCAGAGTTCATTCTGTGATACAAATATACCTTGGATTTAATTTATTCTTGTGAAAACTCTCTTAGATTTAGCTTTTCCAGTACGTTGAGAATTTCTGTTTGTTTCCTGCTACTTTTTTTTTGTTGTGTTTGTTGTGGTTTTGGGGTTTTTTTTGTTACAGGGTTGTATGTTTGATTTGCAGATGGTGCAAACCACCTTCACAAAGCTTCCCCTGTTATTCCCCCCACATCCCGTAGAAGTTAGTTTGGATTTGTAACAACGCGTTTCTTCAACGTTTGCCAGTAATGGGATGAGGAAGTTCACACACAGTAAGCAGCTGAAAACAGACACTGGAGTCAGGAATCAATAGCTAAAGGTCAGATCACAGAAAGCATGTGAGAAACAGCTCCAGAATTTGTGCTTTCATGTAACATGAAATCCAATCCATTTGCTTTCATACCACCACCACTGCCTTAACCTTGTTTTCAGCAATCCATATCACCCCAAATTATTTTCTGTCAACGTCTGCAGCTCTCTCCTAAATCTATCACCTGCTGTGGCATTCACTGGAGTGAACACAAACGACATGTCCTGATGCACATTTAATTCTCTGAAATGACAGGAAGCTGTGTTTTGTTGACTACTATCTGAACTAGAGGCCAGAATGAATGTCAGTATTTAACAGCTAACACTGTAACATTAGCTGTGCATGTATGATCTCATGAACAATAAAAATTAATGTACTCAGTATATCCTTCTTATAAAGTACTTAGTTTTCTTGCCTGGACTGCAAAGCACAGGTAATTTTGTCAATTTCAGACCAATTTCCACATGGTTCCCCAAATTCCTATTGCCATATTTAAGACAACAACTGTGGAAAGGACTCCAGCTGGAGGAGTTCATGGAAAACTGTCTCCTGTAGAAGGGACCCCAGGCTGCAGCAGAGGAAGAGTGTGAGGAGTCTTCCCCCCAAGGAGGAGGGAGTGGCAGAGAATGTGTGATCAACTGACCACAGCTCCCATTTTCAGTCCCCTGTGTTGCTGGGGTGGACGGGGAGAGAAAATCAGGAATGAAGTTGAGCACAGGAAGAAGGGACATGGGAAGGAAGACATTTTAAGTTTTGGGTTTATTTCTCATTATCCTACTATGATATGGTTGGTAATATATTCATTTTTACCATGTCAAGTCTATTTTATCTGCGATGGTAATTGGTGAGTGATGTCTCCCTGTCCTTACCTTGAGCCTTTTGTTCTATTTTCTGTCCCCTGTCCAGCTGAGAAAGGGAGTGACAGGGCGGCTGTGCTTGGTTGGAGGTCAGGGTCAACCTACCACACCCATCACCACTGCGCAGCCATTTAATGGTTCAGACTTCCTGGCATATTGCTCAAACAGAACTTTCTGGGCTCTTAACTGTCCTCTCCTCCTGTGCTGATATTTTTTAAGTGCATAGTGGTTTCACTACTGATCACTCCCATGTTTTCTCTCTCAGCCAGAATTTTGAAAATAGAAATAACTACTGAATATTTTAAAAATCAAAGGTTATCAGCTCTCCCACGATTTTAAACTTTAGGACAGATTGAGTTTGACAGTTTCACTGACGAATCTGCACCTTCTCATGGAAGTAAAGGCTCCTTTTATAAAAAATATGCTTAATTCACTGACTAAGGTCAGCCCTCCAGTCTCATGTACAGAGGAGACTTTGTCTAATTACAGAGACACCAACAGTTCAAAGTTTTGAATGTGCACTGATTAGGAGAGATGAAAATAGAGACAGTGAAAAATGACCATTCTGTATGCATACATGTATATATGTTCCTACACAAAAAAACAACTGGAAAGTAAAACAAGTAAACAAGACAGAGATGTATGCATTTTTTTAAACCTTAAATGACACAAACCATTAGACATAACAACTGAATTTCAGAAGGAAGCAAAAGATTCTCATAAAACAAAAATATCTTCCTCTTGTTCCTTAATGCAGAACTTGTTACCTGAATCAAAAGATACAGTATTTATTGTAAAACTTATGTAAAAGCAGTATTTAAATAGAAATCATATGGTACCTGATGGGTCTATTTTCTTTACTATCAAAAAGCGAAAAGATTACTTCCAGTTCCTCTCCCAGATTGGAGCACATTAAACTCTTCATCTGAACAAAAAGATGGTGGCTGCTGGCTGGTACTGGTGTGTCCTTTTTTCGATGGCGATGTTCCATCTAAAAATACCACAAACACAGTGACCAGTTTGAGTCAATTGTAAAATTCTCAAAACTAAAAGAGGTAAAAATATGTGTAACCCAGAACTAATTTCTTAATCCAAATTATTATCTTTTAACTTCAATATTAACTTGCGTTTTTTTCCCTTTTCTTTTTTTTTTTCTTTTGCATCTGAGAAGGAAAACATAGGGAAATTACTTTTCCAGTGTTACCCTGGATCATAGTTATCACTAGGAGAAAACCAGTAATCTCTAGAAGTTGTATCTTTCTCTACTCTGAAAATTTTAAAACACTTTAAAGTTTTGTGCTGTAACAATAAAGTATTTCTTAGCTGGTTTAAATAGGTAATGATCTGATATTTCAGTAGTCAAACACATTAAAAAATGCTTTTGCAGAAGACTAAATACCAGTATTTTAAAATGGGAATGAGCAATCATACCCACATTTTATGATCTCTGGCAAACTGCTTTATAGAAGTGAATAAATTATCTTGATTTGACTTCACAGTTTATACCTTCAGCATTTTAGTCACCATTAAGAGAAGAATATTAAGTTGCAGTATTTCTCTCTTCCATTTTAACAAAAGTAATTTTAAACAGCAATCTTTTTAAGCCACTTAGCCTTCATACTAAGGTTATCTTTTTTCTGCCTTTTTATTTTTCAAAGTACACTCCACAAGTTCCATTACTAGTTTTCTGGGTTATTTTTACTCTGATGTTTCTTCTCATGATTAATGGTTCCTCACTGTATTTCATCTAGTGCTTCAAGAGGATTCCATAATATTACATATGACTTTGAAATCAAAGATATACTGATTCGAGAAGAATTTACTATTAAGCTTGATATTACAAGTTATCAACACAAGTAGTTAAAATTATTTTAAATATATATAATTATTTCAGCTCCACAACAAATTGTAGTGACAATATTTTGGGGCTTTTGTATTTAAGTACAAAAGTTATCATAAATAAAATTCAGTTTAAATACAAGCTTAGTCTTAAGCACATAAGGCTCAGAATGGTGTATCTGTGACAGCTGCAGTAGTTAAACATGAGCCAAAGTTACATAAATGAATTGGCAAGTTTTCTTAGACCTCACTGGAGATTTAATCAGAATAAGAAATATCAGTGCTGGTTTTAGTAAATCAAGATGGGCTTTTACACCCAAAGGAGAGCTTTCTCATGCAATTTAACTGCTATTTACATTAATATATTAGAAAGGACCAAGAGCCCTGTATGATTGTGATGACATTATACCATGAGACTATAATTATATTTCCACAAATCTTATCTAAACAGACTCCTGGGCTGGTAAAGCTCTAATGATAAAAAGTCTCATAAGCTTTTATTGATTAATAAATTAACATTAACAGTCACAATTTTAATGGTACATCAGAAAACAAAACTTTTAGCAAATAACATGTAAGATAAGCATGTGCACACATGCAAATTTGATATCAAATCAAAGCATCTCATACAGATGTAGAGATGACATAGCTGCTCAAAAAAAAAGATTTCCTTATGTTAAAACTCATTACATTATGAAATGCCAGTTTATTGGATCAAAAAAGGTACTTTTGGTTAAACAGAAGAGAGCTGCCATCAAACTGTCAATATGTAATTTGGTATTACATTCACATACCAGCCTGTAGAGCTCTGTAATACTGATCTCCTCAGGATCCACCATAGCATACTCTTTTCTTGGAACTAAGTCAAGTCCCAGCTGTCTGTATGAGAAATGGAATAACAGTAAGTAGTTTCTACTTTCAAAAGAAACAAATTAACTCTGCATGTGTTGTTTATTCCAATAAACAATGCACATTTTAATTGGTACTCTACAATTAGCTGACTTTGCTTTTGTTTTAATATATTTTGGCTGTATCACCATTCACACGACTCCTCCCCTTTCTCCACTTTCAACATTAATAGAATGTTTTTCCACAATTTTTAAATCTGTTTCACATTGTGGATAATGTGCAATGGATATTGTCCTTTGTACTACTGTGAACATTTCAGTGTGAATGCAGGAGTGCTGTCAATTTTAATAACAATCATGGAAAGGAAGATAAAAACAAAATCCATCAAATGCTAAAACATCAGCTCATTTTCAGTTTGTACTGGAGGTATCAAAGATGCTTGCCTGTATCCCCTGAACAAAATAAGGAAATTAGCTTGAATCAACGAGAATAAAAGTTATTTTCAGCACAGCAGCAAGCAATAATGTTTAAGAACACATATGGGGCAGTCATGCAGAGTTTAGAAAAATTTGAAAGATTAGAAAGTTTTTTAAAAAAATGTTTTAAAGAGCAGGAACTGACCATGTCAAAAATCTTCACAATTAATTTCTGTCAGTTACCAGAAAATTTGAAGCGGAGAGGTAATCATACACATTTAGTCACAACCCTCCTACTGTGTTAGGTATTTATGCTTTCAGATACCTGTAGAAACCTCTGGAATTCAGTTAATTCTACTGTTGAATATTGCTGCCTTTAGTCAGTTTTTAGCTGTAAAAATATAGGCTCAAGAAGAGACTTTGGAAACAGCACCTAAATTCCAAAGGGTGTTTTAACCATTTTCTTGCATCCAAAAAAACCCAGATGAGTAAGATAATACAATTTATGTTGGCTCATTTCAGTTATTCAGATAAAAGAAAGATGCAGAACACAGTAGCTGGTTGTATGTTAAAGATGCCCAAGCAGGAACTAAATTGTGTGACCAAGTTAAAAAAGAAGCAATGTCAGCCAATATAGTTTCAGTTAGATCACAAAGCTATGCTAAATGCATCATCCAGGCATCTAGCCTAGTGTGTTTTAAAAAGATTTAAAAGGCTGCTTCAGATATTCCAATGTAATTCTCTTATAGACAGTACTACTGCTATGTAAATTACACTGAAACTAAAAAAGTAGAATAAAACAATAACCCACTTTTCACTATTAAAACATAGTGGACATTAAAACAATGAAGGAGAAAGTCGATTTAAAAAACAGTAACACTTGTTAGAAGTGTTCACTTGTTCACTATTCTACAATCAGCCTAAAGCAGGTGGCCTTATAATTTTATTTCATTTCATTTATTGTTATATTTACTCACTCGTTGCCCCAGTCCAGACGAGCAGTGATGTGTCGCTTGACATCCTTCATTCGGTCATGGGTGAGATGGCCAACAAGGACCTGCCTTCGCAGGTCTAGGATTTCATTCATTATGTGCCACAGCCGGTGGAAGAGATCCCCCTCATTCCTCTGGGAGACAAAAATACAATTGCCTCTTCATCACCTGTATAAGCTGAGAATCCTAATAAATGCATCTATTATGAGGAAATTAAGAAAACCCCTTCTTTCCCCTACTTTAGTCTTTTTTCCCCCAGTCACACTGTGACCATTTTACCTAAATCTGTGTATGCATATAAAATAATTTCAGAGCTTGCCACACACCCTGTCTCTGTACCACACCTATTCCAATATTCCAGTCCAACTCCTTGTGTCCCACATTAACATAGTCTCATGTACATGACAGATATGACAAAAATTCAACAAAAAATGTTCCTGTGTTTCATGACACAGCATCACTTTATTCCAAGAGCATGTTCATTCTGAGCTGCTGTCTCATCCAAACTGAATATATGACCTGTAACTCAAGACTCTTTGAACTCATACACATAAGGGGTAGAAAAAGTAATAGGTCTGAGCATTCAAACTCTGAGCCACAGTGTTAATTTCTTTTATTTTTTTTCTTGCATTGATGTAACTCTACACACAGCCACCTAACCATAGTATCACATAGACGGAACCTTGTCCAGACAGTTCTCCTTTATCTAACTGTGAAGTAGGACAAACTATGCGAATATGATTGCTTTAAAACCACATCCTCCTACTCTAATTATATACCAGCTAAGGGCATAAACCATTTCCCATAAAAGAACCTCTGTTTTGGAAGGATCTATTAACTCTTCCTTCACTAATTCTACGTAGTTTTACCTGATACAGTTTGAGAACCTTGAGCTTGAGGAAATTACTGCAACCTTCATCTAAGTGATGCATCACACAGAGTTGAAAAAACACTCCTATTCAGATTTATTCTGTTAATTCTTGCCAAAAACCCTAAGCCCATTTCCCTTTTCCTTCTTCCTATGAAGAAAAAGTATAAAAATAAAGTTCAGCTACTTCTGCTGCCTAAGTTAAACCTCAAACTAATTTAGAAGTACCATTACTCCCCGTTAACAACTTTTATATTCGAATCATTCTGACAAATTGCCATTTGATAAATCTGCTCTTTTTACTTCACATTCATTCACTTCATAAGCTCCCTAAAATGGGCATTAATTTATTGTTTGACTTGGCTTTCTGTCTCAAAAGGAAGAAAACCAGGGCATTTTGAACATGCAAAAACAACAGCAGTGAAGGAAAATATTGTCAAAAAGAGAAACAAACGTTGTAATAACAAGAGGGAAATATGAACATTATAAGTAAAAGAAAACCTAGGAAAAAAGGTCATAGAAAGAGCCCTTGAATTAGAAGCAAGGGACAAAAAGGGCTTTGTAGGAAAATTACAAAGAACTACACTGACAGTATGTTTTCACAATTTCCCATCAGACACTAGTATATGGACCTCTTATTTCTGCAGTTAAAAAACTAAATTGAATAAACAGTAATTCAGGTGCATCTTTGGCTCTGGTATCTGATGCTAAATTCTACTGAAGTAAATGATTGATGTGAATACAAGAGACATGCTAATGTTTAATAACACTATGAAGCTCAAATTAAAATTTCCAGGTATTAGTAAAACACTTAAAAAGCAAACTGAATGTTTTAGGTTTTTTTTTCTGGAATATATACTTCAACTAAACCAGGGCATCTAAACAACAGTGCGCCTTTTGAGATGACAGTAAAACAAAGCAGTATTATTCGGGGTACTTGCCACATAGAGTTGTTTCCACATTGTTCCCCAGTCTCTTAGAGTTGATGTCATTTCTGTAATAACAGAATCTTCTGTTGGAATAACCATTTCAAATTGTCTGTAACATGCAGAAGAACACGTGATGTTGCACAAGCATTACTAATCCCATTGCAGTAACGAATATGTAGACTTCCTACTGCCAACAGTGATGTCTATCAACCTACATGAGTGCTCCTTCAGGCCATGAGACTTTTTATTTGTATATTTATTTAATCCCCATGGAAAACTTTGGGTGAAAATAGTTAAATCCCCATGCAAAGTCTCGGTCCTAGAGAAGTCAAGGTGAGTTTTTTACTATGAGATAAGCATGTCAAAAACAACTTTCACAGCAGAATAATATCCATAGTTTCCAAAGGAATCTTGACACTTCAGCTTTTCATGCCTGGATTACTTTTTTCATGATATCTTGTCTCTCTTATGGAATTAACATAACAATGTGACAGCCCTTGGCCATGAAGTGCAGCAGGGCACATGGCCTGAATGGGAACATAAACTAACAAAGGAAATAGATGCAACAAAACTTGAACTCCGTGTACGTACTGTCCTGGTGTCTACTAACAAAAATTATTCCACCTGTAATCTTTATTTTATTGTGATGGTTTACAATTTTGTTTCATTGAACCTTCAGTTTTAGTTATGACTTTAAAAGGAGAAAGGATCCTAGGGCATGACAAACCACATGCAGCTAGAACTTCATAGTGAATAACAGTGAGTTTAACAGTAATATGAGGACATTTTCACCTGTGGGAAAGACACTTTTTAAAATATTATTACAGTCTTCATCATTACTTCTGCCTATCATGAATAAAGGACCTTATGAATAACACATTCATCCTCCCAAAATAAAGGTCACTTAATGTTCAGGCATCCATCTATTATAAGAAATGTCCTTACCTATACAGGTTTCAAAGTGTTCTGTATCAGTTGTCTACTAATAAATCCAAGTAATGTATGCAATATGAACAATTACAAATTAAGTAGATCTGTGAAAAAAACTGTCAAGCAAAGACCACTGACAATTTTTAAAAGTTTTTAATTTTTAAAAGCAATACCATCAAGGTAAGTTTTACACCTAAAAAAAATCAGTGCTTTTTTTTCTTCAGACCATTTGAATTCCATAACACAATTAAAAATTAATTTTAACCAAAGATTCTGGTTTTTACCAACTCTTCTAAAAATGAAAATACATCAGTTGTTGTAAAAAAAAAAAAAAATTGGGTTTCCATCAACTGAAGAAAAGAAGTAAAGGAAAAAGTTTCTCTATTCATTTACAGGTTTAGTAGAATCTTTTGCCAATAAACCAATACATTATTTTACCTTTTTTTGTAAAATGGCAACTGTCTACTATGGTAGAGCTGCTGCCTTCAAAAAAAAAGAGCTAATCTTAAACAGCAGGTTAAAAGAGAGCTTATGTACAAAATATTTTCTTCAAATTAGGGCAATACCATTTTCAAGACAAACTTAACATGTAATTGTTTTCTCTTTTCTCTGGACAGTACAGTGATATTCCCAGTTATGTTCAGTGTCTTTTCAGGATACAGCATTCCAATTTTGTGACTGTTTAGGACTATCAGGTTAGCTAAAGACAACCATTTCAAATCCTCTGGCAGTGAGCTGAAGTAAAGATATCATAACACACAAAATTATTTACTTCATAAGCAAAAGATCTTTGGTACAAGTAATTGACCATGTTTAAATATTTAAAATCAGAATATTTCACATACCCTTTGTTCTTAACACATGCATTCTTTAAGTGAATGTAGTTAGATGGAAATATGCCCTGAAAAATAAGAAAGTTTAGGTTAAAAAAGCCCCCTTACATGAGTTTGGCACACCATTTAATATCATTCAATACACTAATACATGCTGAATTCAAAGTCCTCCAAATAACTAACAAAAAAACCCACAAGGAAAGAATGCAATAAATACTCAGTATAGCTCTAACAGAAACTAAAATGCCATATTCAGAAGGATTTAAATCCTTCTACACTTCAGAAAATTAGAAAGTAAACACATGTAGAACATGCAGAAGATTGATTGAGAGCACCCTTATGGCAGATGTTTTATTAATTATTCCCACCTTGACAAGAAACAGAACAGCTGAGGGGGATAACATCTTATCAATCACATCTTAAAAATAAGGATTTTCAGAGAGGGATTCTCAAAATAAAGCAAAATAAATGAAGTTAACCATTTTCAATAATATAAAGTTAATACAGAAAGTCAAAATAAAGTTTAATATGGTGGCTACTCTGCCTGCAGTGCACAGGAAAGTTGTGGTAGATGCCTGTGAAGGAGCCTGTGCACTGCCAGGAGCAGCCCTTCTCTGATGTTGAAGGGCTCTCCACCATTCTCTTGAACAGGCAGTGTTGCTGCAGCAGTCCTACTGCTCTGACATCACACCAACCTTCACAAATCAGAACAGGCAAAATGAAGCAAGTCAGCTGCAAGCCTCTGGCTGGGAACATAACACACTACAGCTCATGCAGTGAGGGAAAATACAGATATGGTCTCTTCATAATAAGCACAGCTGCATACAGCTTTCCTTTGTGACAATGGTGTCCCATTTTCTTTTATCACAAGCGTTAGACCTTCGACAAAAACAAATCTACTGTGTAGAGGCAACTGGCCTTTCAAATGCTCCCACACCTCTGTAATGCAAAGTAGCTCAGGAGAGCATCTCCCAAGGACGCTGACATACAGCCTTGCAGGTGTGACAGTCTGCCAAGGAACAGGATGGCTGCATGCACCCTCACTGCAGGGCAGCTGCCACAGATAACTTCCTCAAGTGTCAGAGCTGGCAGAATAACAAGGGAAAAATCCTGACAGAGCAATACCATTAACAAGAGGAGCTACAAGATGCTCTTATTATTTTACTTTTGGAGGGACTGCCTTCAAAAATGCAATTCAGAAAACTGTTTGCACTCACACTAGGAAAACAGAGAATATATATCCCAGCTCTTCACACATCAAGTCATGTTTAGAAAACCTATTCATAACTTCCATCACACATTTGACAGACCACAGAGTAAGACTGACAGCAAGCATGTGGTGAGAATTGCAACAAAAGACACAGAAAATGCAATAACAAAACACAACTGCTCATGTCTTATAAATCAAACTGTAATATGTATCAATGAGGTCAAAGTAGTAAACACCAAATTAGACTCTGTGGCTAAATTTATTGTTCACATCAACCTTCCTTGTAAAGAAAGGAAATTTATGTGATTAGAGACCAAAGGCCTTGGCACAAAAGGCCAAAGACTTGATACGAGCCCCTCAAAACTTCTGAAATTAATGTGTATGTGCCTCGTTTTGCAGCTGAAGTATCTTGGAAAAGAGGAGAGAAAAAGAAAAGCAAAGCTTACAATGCAGGTTAAAGGATCAACAGATAATTTAAGATCTTTCTTTCCCATGAAAAACAAAATCTGTACAATCCCAGAGGGAAGACGACAGGAGATGTTAAGAAAACAGAAAGACAAATAACACCATTAAAGCTTAAACATACAACACGAACAGACACTGAAATATAAATTTCATAACTTTTCATGTCTGAATGCAGAAGAAATAAATCAGTGAAGTCAGGTTTAGAATACTAAGCTACTATGGAAATCAAAGACTACACATCAAAGAAAACCAAAATGAACCATATATTTTACACAGCAACATGTATCTTTTATTCAATTGATACTCTGCATGTGGCTGCTATTAACTAGCTGTCTCCACTGGCTGCTCTAAATTAATTCATAGCATCAAGAAAAACAGGCACAGTTTGACCAACTTTTCCAACAGTGTTTACAATTTGTATTCTCAGTAGTATTTTTCCTTCAACTTAGCTTCCTCTGAGTGGAAAATCTAAAAATCAGAAATGAAAGAAAATTCACCACAGTCTTGGACTGTGTATTATTTGCAAAGTGTATTATCCTAATACATGAAAGTATTTCAGAAGTGTAATCCATGTCCAAATCTAATTAAAGTAATATCAATAATATACTTAACACTAAGCTCTAGTTTTCTTTCAAGAGTAAATATCATATCCTTACAAGCAGACCATTAACTTTTAAAAAGTAAAGATACATTTCTGCTAAAGAATGCAAAACTGAGATTGACCTTTACCTTAACATTGGGGTTTTTTAAGGCAAATCCTCTGTACCATCCTGTGAAGAAAGCACATTTTGCTTTTTAAAGTATGCAAATTATTTACATATGTAAAACAGATTTCATCTTTCCATTTTAAACAGATACAACAATTCCACAGTGCTGTCAGACTACACTCATTTAAAAGATTTCTCATACAGTGAAAGGTATTTCATTTAAAACAGTTCATATTCTGATGACTTCATCCACACAATTTCAGGAATTACTCTTTAACTCTGTATCCCTAAATGTTTCTAAAAATGTAACCCAGGTATATTCTGCATTGGACACCATAATAATCAAAACCTAAATAGTTTCATATTAACTCGAAACATTTACAAATAATTTCTGAACTTCATGTTCTACAACTATCAACCACATTGCTATACAAAATTCATAATATATCTGGTTCAAAAGAATAGGTCCTATGCCTTCTAAAAGAACATTTCTTACAAAGTTAACCATATATAATCCTGATATGATAAAAAACCCCTATATAATCCCAAATGATAAAAAAATAATTAAGAAATTATTTAAAAAATCAATGTGTTGATTTTTGTGTGTTAAGGAGGCAGACTATGAAAAAAATGCAACTTTATTTCTCTGACACTAGCAACAGACATTTGCTCAGATTATATTTGCATTCTCTAATGCAAAACATAAGCAGAAGAGAATGCTTCCAGTGCTTTAAGATTTAAAACTGTGACTCTGAATTAATTTGAAAATATCTTAATGGCAGCCAGGTTTCCCTCAGAAATACCAAGAAAGAAGAAGAATCATGAGAGAACTCCTTTCTGTTATAACTCTTATCCTCTGCAAATGTTTATTAAACATAGAGATTAAATAAAAATTAATGAACTGCAAATCAATTATTATAGAGATTGGAGCTCAGTTGGATTGTGGAAAAAAAACTGAGAGGCCAGAATGTGTTATACTATTGACTTCAAAAATGGGCTACTTAAAGAAAATAAATTAATATTAATGGGGTTCAAACCACCAACACACAAAACTTAATTATCAGTGGAATCACCCATGAACTCACCATCACATTTCTCTAATATTTGAACAGTGTCTCCAATCTCCAGTGATAGGCCATGTGGGACTGTCCCTCGAAAACCAGCAATTACTGAAAAATATAACAAGTTTCAATTATTCACAACATTAACATATAAATTATTATTCCTCATGTTAACAAAAGCAGTGTATTACCAGGGGAAGTTACGTGTCAGAACAAACAGGCTTACTAAAATTTAATAAGCTGTGCAAATAATCAAAGAAAGAATCATTAGGCCACTTTTATGAGCAGAAAATTTAAAACACAGGACTTGGAAAAAACCTAAACGCTAACAGCCCTACTATACATGAATGGAAAGCTTGTACTGGAGAACACTATTAGCTAGACCATAAGAACCCCAAAGGACAGAAAGTGTTTTACTCCAAATGCTTACACTAACACATATCAGACCTCAGAATTTTGCAAGCTGAAAGTGCCAATATGTGCCAGTATTTTTGTTGCCATCTATACCACTCACACGCCATGAAAAGAAAACCTTATTTCACATCTGCTTAATGGATGCTATAGACCTAGCACTCCATATAATCCCAAATGTGAGGAAATGGTTAGGGGGTGGAGACCACTAAAGCATGTTGTTCAATACATTAAGTGCAGAGTTTCCCCTGCAGCCTCACCAAAGCCATTGAAGGGAGGTCATGAGCTCAGGCTGGGACAAGAGCTACAGAAATGAGCTTCTCTTGCTGGAGATAAAACATGCTTCAGAAACAAAGCATCCACCACAGCAGTGATGTTCCCAAATACTTACAGTGGTCAAATATTATGTCTTATATTGTTAGTTCTAAAACAACAGACAGCTATTTTTTCACTCAGAATCAAAATAGAATACCCATAAGCCACTCAAAGTGCTCATTCCTACAAATGCTAAAAATCCATTAACATGCTAGATAGCAATTCAGCTATTCAACTCTCTTCTTACTGTACTTGAAATGCTGAATTAAAATACTGCCTAATTCAGGCCATGAGACCAAGCAATAATGCTTTTGATTCTCTGTTTTGTAACCTTCTTTCAGCTTAATTTTAAATTGGAAGAGGAAAACAGCCTATCCACCAGAGCACGACGCACAGAACAACTTTGTAGCCTAACAGCAGTCTTACTGCTGTCTAGTATCTACCCCTCTAGACAGGAAACCCCAGATCTCATAGAAAAGAAAAAAACCCCACCAGCTCAGAGGCATGACAAGAAAACTTCACATATAAGAGCCAAAAGGATATGCATATCTGCAAGGACATTTATATGCGCTTGCCTCCTGTTGAAGGTCTACCCTGCCACAAGCAGACACTACACCCAAACACAACATAACCTGTCATCCACCATCTGTGCTTGCCACATTGTTCATCAAAGGCAGCAGGAGAGATTAACTGTCAGCAACCACAGAAACTGAAAATTCATTTGTGAATCTTTGGAAGAAAGTTCCCAATTGTAAGAGTAAACCAACAGGATATGGTTTATGCAATAGGACAACATGTTTAAAAATGTACGAAAAGTACCTTTTTGCCAAATCCTTCTTCAGAATTTGAAGACTTCAAAACTCATTTAATTCAATCTCTAGTTGAATGATACAAAAATCATTACTGTGCTTATGTCTTTATCCCTTTGAAAAAATCCTGTGATATTATATCCCTTGACAGTCCCTAAAAGTTTGATACAACGTGAGACCAGTATCTATAGTATTGAACCTCCTCAAGTATGTGTATTGAATCAATCTCTATTCATCTTGGTGCTACTCCCACTCTTCAAGTTTTTTACACCAAACTGAATACTATGAGAATGCAGTATGAAATAAAAAGCTACTTTGGTTACAACACCATGATCAGGTACACCATTTTTAAAGTGGCTTAGTAGCAAAACATTATTCGTACAGTGAAAAGGTTTGTCTAAGAGTTGAAAAAACCAATAAAATTTCAATTAATTCTTATACAAAGATTTGAAAATTAAAACAGTTTATTAACTACGAAGAAATGAAAATAAAGTTAAAGCTCCCTGAATATCAATGCAATAATGTACATCTAAATTCTGCTGTGGCACTGCAATGACAGGAGTCAGTCTGGTCACCTTTCTAGTTTGAAAGAAGCAAAACTGCAATATGAAGCCTGCCAAAATAGCATATACAGCAATAGAAATAAAATCAAGAAATTAATGAAGAAGCATGCAAAACCAAAGCAAAGCAAACCCTCGTCTGTTATTACAGTTGTGAGATGTCTTATTTTTAAACTCCATGAAACAAAAAAAAGACAGTAATATTCTCCTTTAGAGCCAATATATCCTGTCACATTGTTATGATCTGACTTTGCTGTGACATTCAGTTTTTATTGCTTAGTTACTAGAGCTGTTAAAGATCTTTTTCTTGTCTTTTTTTTTTTAAGTTTAAAAAAAAACTTTTAGGACAAAAAGAGACTGAAATCTGACACAGTGTAGAAAATAGCTAGAAATAATTTTAGAGCATGTATAGAAGAACAAAATTATACCTTGAAATATCTTCTAGAAGGTAGCCTGCAGAGTACCAGAAAAAGAAAGTAAGAAATGAGGGCATCATCTGTACTTCTAAGCACATTCACCTGGTACACTTGAAAAACCCTGCCTGGATTCTTGAGGAGGTCTTGTCTTACTCTTGTGAAGTAAGGTCAGGCTGAAAACACGTAGCCTGTGGTGTTCAGCAGTGTCACTCACAGTAAAATACAGAGCATTGCAGAGCAGCAGGGTTTAATGAAAAGCACAGGAACCCACAGATAAACATATCTCACAAATGTTTACTCAGCTAACACTGTAATAATCAAGTCATGCTACACAAATGGGACTGAGACAGAAGGTGGCCATCATAACAACTGGTAACAACAGATGAGGGCCAAAGTACTCAACAACTTTTTCACGTCAGTTGTTAATGTGACTTCTCTTCCCATACTTCTGGAGTGGATGAATAGCAGGATGGGGACTGGGGGAGCAAAGTCCTCCACTGTAAATATCAGATTCAGGACAACCTGAGAAACCTGAATATACATTAGTCTGTGGGGACCTGAGGTGTATGCAGAATCCTGAGGGAATTGGCTGATGCAGTAATCAACTATTTACAAGAGCATGTAGTGATAGGACAAGCGGGAATGGCTTCAAACTGAAGGAAGGTAGGTTTAGTTTATATAATAGAAAAAATTCTTTACTGTGAGGGTGGTGAGGCATTAAAACAGGTTGCCCAGACATGTTATGGATGTGGATTCCTGTGAACACTTGAAGCAAGGTTGGATGGAGCTCTGAGTAACATGGTCTAGTGGAAAGTGCTCCTGCCAACAACAGGAGGATTGAAACAAGATGATTTTTAAGGTCCCTTCCTACACTTCTATGATTCTGTAGATGCTATAGAAGTGTATAGAATCTATATTCATCTATTCTGTGATTTACGTTTTTTTAGTTTATCTGTGGTGTACATACACAAGTCATGGCAGGAGGTAGTTGCTGTTCTGCCAGAGAACATCCCAGGGTTCAGTGGTTCAGCTAGGACACAGGGTTCTTAAGCAAGCCATGAAATAAATTGCACGTACTGAATGACCACACTGTTCTGCAAAAGCAGATGCTCCTTAATTCCTTCTTCTAAGCAGTAGTGAGCATATAATTAATCACTCTGTGGTGACCATGGCTTAAGGTGTTCTCAACCCAATTTAAGTATAGTACATATTTATCATAGTCATAAAACTGGACATTTTTATATACAGCATTCACTGACCCATATGCATCATATATGCACCATTTTAATTGTAACAACAATAGCTGTTGTGACTATCACTTTCTGTCTTCCATTCCAATTGTATACCACAGACCTAAGAAAAGGAGGATGGACAGGAGAAATCTACTCTGAATACAGATAATTTACCTGCAGTCTTTGCAGATGGACTGTCACATGCATGTCCCCAGGAAGCTATGTATCAAAACCACATCTAGATATATTTTTTGTCATTGTAGTAGCTGAAGGTCATATGTCCTTTTCAAGCACAGGAACAGTGATTGATGTCCTCTTCAATCACCTCTCAGCCACAGGAGAAATATGGAACGTCACAGGAAAAGTTTGTAGCAGGATATGGCCTCAGAAATATTTTAGAAACTGAGTTCAAACACTGCAGCCAGCTGGTTTTATTAAGTATTTTCTAGCTGCCAAAGGGTGCTCAGAGAATAAGACAGCAAGACAACAACACAGGATACAAAAATCTAATCTATACAGAAGGTGAAATCATATGGTGAGAACTACAGTAACATGTAATATTAAAGCAACTTCAGTTTTGGTTTGCTTTGCTTTGCTTTGCTTCTAAGTTCAGCTTCTCCAAACAAAATTCACCTTTGTGCTCTCATTCAAATCTCATGTTGGATGTGCTCGCTGTTGGACAGTTTTACATATGAAAGTGCCTGGTGTGTAAAAAGATCTGTCCAAGCCCAAGGTCCTAACTAAAGTCTAAACTAAGTAGTGGGTTTTGGTGCAGCTTCTGCTCATCTAAAGCACAGATAGCACTGCTCTTCTAAAAACTAAAACATTTTTCTACTTGCAACTAGTGCATACAAGCCTTGGATGTGAGTTAGCATTATAAAGAGAATTTGAGACTCACCCAGAGCAAGCTGGTTTCATGGCTGGCTTGACTCTTTGTTTACAAGGTGAAAATGTCTCCCCACAAAGGGTGTGATGCAACATGGTGCTCAAGATGCCCTCCTCACAAGTTAGAACCAAGGCAGGTCCACACCACAAAAGGTGACTCACATTACATTCAGCTCTGGGTTGTGTGGCAGGACATACACCCCATACATAAAGGGATGAAAAGAAGTCATACCTACAGCAGACTACTCGATGTTCAAAAATGAGCATTTGTATTATAACAGCATACTTGGGCTTCACATTATAAAATACAGTCCTTCAACTGAAGAGAGAAGAGTGGGCAAAAGACGTGAGGTAGAAGAATGGAAATTATGTTAATAATTAATTAATGCTTGGACACATTCTGCAAAATGCTTGAGCAAAAAACAGACTCTAGTTCAATACCCTAAGTCATTATGCCCCAATTATGAGGGGTGGCATATGAAGCACACAGAAATGTGGTAAATACACTGTGGACGATCAGATTTGAAAGGTGGGAACATGGTGTCAGAGGGACTGGCTTTTACAGGGAACAAGATGCTCTGATAGAAAAGGAATTGATCAGCTGGCAACAGGGGTGGTTGGCCCACTTCAAAGTTTTGCTTGGGGTTATATTCTGGAAATTTTTATGCCTGAAATAACTGGAGATCTTCACATAAGAACTAATGAGGCAGACATTGTTCTTTTCCTCCTAACAGATGGCCAGAAGCTATTATTGATTGCAGATATTATCTGCTATAATTGAAATCAGGTCCCTTTGGTAGCAAAAGCAATTTTGAAAGTTTTTATTCTGGACTTAAAAGTGCCTTTCTTTCAAGAGATTGAGACTTTCAGGAACAACTATTTCAAGAGGTTTTGCTTCTATTCAACAGTTGAAAAAAAGATTTTAACAGTTGCAATAAATGAAATTGGAATGTTTCTAACATTATGAAGTTTTTATATTGGTTAGAACAGTCACAAATGTTGTATTTTTGACTTCATGATGGAAAACTGAACTTGCTTTTATGCAGTTTTTGGCTGAATGAGTAATGACATGTATATATTACCTTTGAAGAAGACTCTGATTCAGTGGTCTTTTTGCAGAAATATAAAAACTATCCTTTGATATTGCATTATGCATGGTAAATACAACGGACATCTGGCACTGGGAGTAGCTGCAGAAAATGTAACATCATCTTCAGGACAGCCATTATTACAAAAGAATAAAAATCTGTCAACAACTCTCCCAAGTATACTGTTTGTAAACTCATGTCTGAAGCTACTACCACTGGCAAGCAATGCAAGCATCCAGTGGTAGAACCCTCAGCATGTTGTGGCACAGGGATCTCCCAAGCCAGATATAGTATTTCTGTGTTTACCAGCCATTAATGTATTTTTCTTCTATGAATTTGCCTAACTAGGATTTATCTGCATCCTAATGTCAGTGCCCACAAACTCACAGTAAGCCTTCCAGTTTAAATATGCTCATGCAAGAAAAAAGTCTTCCTTCCATTTCACAGTGCAATTTCATGTCCCCTTATTCTTGTGAGAAAGTTTGAATACGAAATCTCTTGTCACCCCCTCTGCTATAATTTTTCCAGGATGAAACCTTTTCTCCTCAAAAGAAGCTGAAGAACCTTTTTAGGTTTCTAAACAGGCAGAATTACTAGCAGCAGAAACACACGGAGGCATGCAGCTCTGCTAATGCAAAATGGCCAGAGCTTACTGTAAAAGGCCATCCCGTGCATTGAGCTTTGCCTCCATATGAATTGATCTGGATGGAGTGGAATGATAGCACAGCTACATGCTCCTACTTCTAATACACGAGTTAATTCGGGCATCTGTTCATAATGCATTGTGCTGCCTACAGACACCCCAGGAGGCTTGCTGCAAACCAGCAACAAGCTAATGAAGACAGCGACAGAAAAGAGAGAGGGAGTGGGGTGGGGAATCGATCTAATCTCCTTTCAATAAACACAATATATACAAATGTTAGTTTCAATAACAGAAGTGATCCTTAAATCTCCTGCGGATTACTGAGGATAAACACTTTCAAATTTGTATTGGAATAAAAGAATGTGAGTTCTCTTGCCTGTGTATGCACAGTTAAAAGGATCAAATGCATAGTTCAGATGATGACAGCTCAGTGTGGCTTTTGAATATCTCAAGTGCTGCTCATATACCGCAGTCAGTTTTCTTAAGAGATGAGAGCTTGCTTGGAATTTTCCTAGTAAGGATATTTATTGAACAGCTATTCAGGAAAATACCTCAAGGCACATCAAAAATCATCAAAAAATTTTGCATCAATGTCCAAACATTGAAAATAGTGTACAAAGTAGAATAGCTATAGAAAACTAGTCTCCAGTTGCCTGTGAAACAAAAATCTGGAATTCCTACAGCCAATAGCACTGACTACCTGCACAGATAAGGCAAATGCCAAGTCTGAAATACATAAAGGACGTGAAGCTGCAGAAGATCATATTCCCTCCTGTGTGCAGCTCAACATTTGAATTCAGCAAGGTAATCACTTTCAAATCCCCGATTACAATGCTGCCAAAAACCATAGGACAATTCTAACATAGATAATCAGTTTAGTGTGAATGTCTGAATGCTTGTCAAGCTCTCTTCATCCTGCATCTCAGCTACAGGCAGGCATGTTATAATCTCTTTGATGACAGCTTGATCAGTTCTCCCAATATCTGCAAACATTTCTGTTAACTCTTTGCTTTGGGTATCTTAGGTAATAGGACTATTTATTAAAAGGGAGCACTAAAAGTAAAGAGTGATAATGGTACCTGTTTGCTGTTGAGAATGCCTGCCCATCTACAATGCCAAAACTGGAATAAATCAGCATGTACTACCAGGGTCATGTCCTTGTCCAAATCATGAGATTTCATTGATTGTTTTCCTTCTATCAAATAGTTAGTTAAGCCCTTTATATTTCTTGAAATCCTGCTTCATCTTTTTAGGTCTACATCTTGTCCCTGCTAAGAGCAACTTCTTGATATGCATTAGTTCTGAAACAAGGAATTTAGGACTAAAAAGAAATTTTTAAAAAAAGGTCTTTACAAGTCCAGAAAATCTAGTACATCCAAAGAATTTATGAATAGATGACACGGCTCTTCCCATGAATTTGCTCAGGAATGTCCTCTACAGAGAAGGAATGTCAACAAAAAACCCATCAGAGGCATCATGGGAGAAGGCAAGGTGAACTCGGTACAAACAGGTGTAGATTTCATGCATTTAATCAAATTATGATAAAGGAACTAGTCTGCAGCCAGTTCAACCAGCTGGTCTCACTTTAAGTCTTTACTGTAGAGATAGAGATGTAGTATCAATGCATTAA
The DNA here is from genome assembly GCF_008360975.1 of Lichenostomus cassidix. NCBI lineage: Eukaryota > Metazoa > Chordata > Aves > Passeriformes > Meliphagidae > Lichenostomus > Lichenostomus cassidix. The sequence goes on along the minus strand of NC_139480.1, from coordinate 25,967,881 downwards.
GACTGCCATGTTAAACAGAAAGGATGGATTAAGTGTCAGTGTTCTTTTAATACTTGGAAACACCAACAACTTAAAAATCCAGCTAGTAGAAAGGAGAAAGTAAAAAAAGTAGATTATGTTCAGATGACATTATCTGTAAGAACAACCTCTTTTAGTTAAAAATAACTCTGACTTTTATTAAGACTAAGTATTTCCAGAATTCTAATAATTTTCAAACTTTGTTAAGTAATTGCCTAAATTTTTAATAGCATGATCAAGGAAAAGAGTTACAGCTATTTACCTGGAAAAGTATTTATGCTTCATTCACAGCCTCTGGCGAAACAAATTTTCTGAGTAAAATCAAATAAACCAGCAAGGTGTTTTGTAACCTTCTTTAAGTGTCAGGTGTGATGAAGAAGGGAAGATAAGAGGACACAGCCACAAGCTGTGTCAGGGGAGATTCAGGTCGGACATCAAGTGCAATTTCTTTACAGAAAGGGTTGTTAAACATTGAAACAGACTGGCCAGGGAGGTGGCAGAGTCACCATCCCTAGAGGTACTCAAGAGGCTACTGGACATGGCACTTGTGCTCTGATCTAGTTGACAGGCTGGTGACTGATCAAGATTTAATGATCTTAGAGGTCTTTTCCAACCTAAATGATTCCGTGATGTGTCTGCAGCACAGGTGCATCATCTGAGGTCTACCAAAGTCAGCAAAGCCGCAAATACCAGATCTCATGGCAACCCTTCAGTGCATTTTGCACTTCATTAAAGCTCACCAAAACCTCCAAAAACTTGGGACAGAAAGTTCTACATTATTTCAAATACGGATCTATGCTGTAATTTTGTTTCTGCCAGAGGGTTTGCTGGCTACATGTCAGAGCCCTACAAAGCCAGCAGAAACAGAAGCAGAAAATTAAAAGCCTCACATGATGATAAACACAGGAGACATCTTCCAGAAAACAGTTACATTTTTCCAGAATAATAGGATGACAATTATTTCAAAGAAGGCCTTGAATACAAGAGTATGTCCTTTCAGCTGAATGCTGAATAATTAGTGCCAGAACACTGGGTATGGTCCAAACTCTAATAACCACACTATTCTCCTCTTTCCTCCCCAAAAGCATTATAGCACAACATGTTTCTCTGAACTCGGGGGGCATAATTTCAGAGCCCTTAACTAACTTTAAGCAGTACCATGCAAACTCCAGCTCAGGAGAGCTGTATTCTTGTGGACTTCAAAGAAAAGACAACCACTGTGCAAGCCGCAGGAATTACTCTTCACCAGCTATGAGAGGCACCCAAGGGGAACACAGGTAGACAGCAGTGCAGTAGCTCAAAAACTCCATGTGCTCGATATCAAAGACTTTGGTAAATGAGACTGGCTTCCCCTTAGTATTGCACTGTTTACTCCTATTCCAGTAATCAACAGCATTCAAGGAAGCCAAGAAAAGCAGAGCATAAATTTCCTTCACTAATACAAAAAAGACAGAACACCAGTCTTCCACAACAAACTCAGGTCCATTAATAGACCATAGAGATGAAACACTTTCTATGTATTGTGCACACTGTCTTGTAATTCCTTTGGAAGAGCAGGGTTTAATTCTATATTTGATCTGCTGTCAGTGGAAGACAATTAAAGAAAAACAAACAAACAAACAAACCAAAAAACCCACTAAAAAACTCACACACACACACAAAACCAAACAAAACGTAACAAAAAATCAACACATCCTGAAATTTTCAATGTCATTGCTTTTCAGCTTGTGTGGTATCATATTTCTGATGAGTTTTAGTCTCCTGCTAATCTGTATTTCTCTGACATTCAACAAGTTCATTATAAACATATTTTAAGTATTTTCTTTTTACTAAAGAGAGTTCTATTTACTTTGACTTTAGCCTTTGTGCAATGTTCTCTACAGCATTTTATAACTAAATAAATTATTCTGCTTTTGTAAGCAATGAGCCTTAACCACATTGCTACTTACAAAGAACATTTATTAGATGTCATTTCTTTTGCTGCACTTCAGAAATTATTGCAATATGGTATTTTTCAGAAACAAAAAAAACCTCATCAACTTATGCAATAAGCAAATTGTGCAATTTAGCTAACAGGAAAAATAAACTGTAATTGTGAGGTTCTGCAGCCTATTCCACAGTTCAGCCAATGCTCTGTAGATAAAAACTTAATATCAGAAAATCTCTTTAAAGAAAGGACAATTTGGCAAGATGTGGAATTAAGTGCAACTAAGGAAGACGATTGCAAATCACTTACAAGTACCCTGGCACATGTTTTTTTAATCTTAAATGAGGCAGAACTTTCTTGATCTACTGTAATTGAGAGGAATTTCAAATACACTGGAACACAGCTATCAGGACTAGTAAAGCAAAACTACTTCCCCCTGTGAAAATCCTCAGAGACAGCTGAATGCAAGTTTAAACATCCCACTCTGGCTTTAAGCTGGTTTATTAGGTTTAATGGTTGGAAATAACCACTGCACTTTTCAGCCTGATTTCAATAGCTGAGCCAGCAGAATTAGTGCATTTAGCCCTGCAGGGTTTCATCACTAATCCATAATCTCTGTAAAGTTAAAACTTCAGGGTTATTTAAAGAAATCCTACAATTATTTTTAAATGTGTGACCAAACGGAAATGTAACAAGTGCATACGCTTTTTTTTTACTCAAACTTCTGAAAAAAAACCCTACAAAACTACCTGGATGTATACTTTTTAATAGTGTTTCTGTGGCACAGTGCACTTTCAAAAATGCAAATGCAGGGTCTTCTTGAAAAGTCAGAATCTTCACTTTCTCCTCACACTTGCTTAAGAACAGAGCCTGTTACTGCAAAATTAAGGGTGAAGAGAGTTTAGGTTCAGTTGGCAACTGTTCATAAAAGCACAAAATAATATGAGAAAAATGAATCTGAAAGTATATGCAACCAATGAATATAATGAAGATTTCTGACAAGGGGGCAATTGTTTTGTTTGATGCAAGGGGGGGAAGAAAGTGTATGAGAAAACAGTCCTCTTTGAAGGTTTATATCATGATTCATTGATGCAACTTTCTGAACTTTTATATCTATTTTGGTAAGAGTATTTCAAGAGACAAGATAATTCTGGTTTTTAACACCTTGGAAAAGTCACTTAAAATAACTGCCATTGTAACAGTTTTATCCTTACTCCTTCTTCTAGATTTGGCACAGAAGCCTAGGAATACATTCAGATACCACAGGTGCAAAAAAACCATGAAAAATAATTATGTAATTCTAAGAAATTAGTACTGTGAGACACACACTATCATCTGGCACCATAAAATACTTCCAGAGTGAAACTAATCATGGTTTTGACAACTGGGCAGTGTCAGGCAAACCAGACACAGGGACTGCTTGTCTTTTAGTATTAGCGCATTTTCCAACCCTTTTCCAGTTGAAGGAATGTACAGGACTCTTTCCTGAAACTTAAAAACAAAAACTCTTTGGTACCTAAGAAAAATTAGCAGAGACAGGTAAAAGACTTTTGTGTCAATCCAGTGTCTGCCAGCAGGTTAGGAACAATGCTGAAATAAGCTAACACAAATTAAGCAGATTTGCAATCTATCCACTTGGCCACTGTCCACACCACTAAGCCACGTGCCACATGCTTGTTTTGCAATGAATCAAGATTAAAAAAACTCACAGAGTTAAAGAAAAAGACACTGCCAAACTCCACTTGAATGGGGCATGGACAAGGCAGGAAATGAAAGTCAAGGCAAACCCTTCAGCAAAGTGCAAAGCCTCCTCCTAGGATGCTGCTGACGATTCCCAGGGAGGGACAGCAAACTGCAGCTCCAGGGCTACCCTTGGCCACAGCGGCACAGAGAGACATCACATCACACACAGCTGATAGAATTATTACACTAACTTAAAATCAGTAATTTTTGTAAGTACTGGGGGGTTTTTCCTTACAATTAATAGCCTCCAAATAGAGTAACAAAGGTCTGGCAGGATTAATCCAGGAGATGAAGTAAAGAAAGGACAAAGCTGTATTATCCTCCCATGCTTGAAAAGACCTTCTGAAACAAGAGTATGAAACTCATGCAGTGACATCAGTGTCCTGATTCAGCTGGAGAGTTTTCAGTTTCTGTACTCTACCAAGCAGTTTCTGATCTCAACTTCAGTTTCAGTAGCAAAACATGCGTGTTGAAAATTAGTAAATTAGACAATCAGTATACTACAAGGGTTTTTTTAAAAGTGAGTGAAACCAGCCCTTAGAACTGATAAGATGAATATCATGTGGCATGTCTACTATACAGAGATTTCTTCTTTTTAGACAAAAGACTATAAAAGGCACTGAAAACAAATCAACCGCTGAGAGCCAAGCCAAATGGTGAAACTGAAGATAGTTAAGCACAGACTTTAAAAACAAGTAACTTTCCTTAGTTATATCTGACTTTAGAACAATTGAATGATTTAGTATTTCTGCATTATTCTCTTCCCATCTCTCAAAAATCTTTTGCCCAAGATCTCTGAATTTAAGTAGTCAAGATATATATAGACAGATATAGATATATACTCAAATATATAGGCACTTGGGCACCTGAATGTGCACAAGTCCATGGGACCCAATGACATTCATCTGTGGGTCCTGATCTTTAAGGTCCATTCCAACCCTTAACATTCTATGATTCTGTGAAATATTGAATGGCTGGAGCATCACACCTGAACAAACACTGTTTTGGATTTGATTCAGCATTAGGTTTTGATCCACATCATAATCCCATTCACTAATTAAAACAATTACAGGTGTGTAAATAATCAACAACACACCTAGCCCGTAATGGGTTTATTCTTCCTAAAAGCAAATTGAAAGGACCAAATCAAAGAAAAATGGCCTTTTTCCTTGAAGAAAGAAAGTAGGAGGTAAAAGAGTACGAAAGTATTTGCAGCACAATACACAGCTAAACTTGAGGAGGAAGAGGCACATCGGGGCTTGAAACTTGCTTCTGACTTTGTTAAACAATTTCAACTCACTTATTAAAAACAAGCTATTTATTAACTCTAAAATTACCATCCAAATTAAAAGGAATCCCTTTTCCACTTCACTAGGATTGCTTGAAAGGTCAGCCAACAATCACTGCTGGGCTCGAACTGAAATTAATTATTTCCAGCCAGCAGTAATGTTAATGGCTATGATAATTACAGTCATTGGTGGTTTGGTTACTTGTTGTGCCAGAAAGAGATACCATTGTGTGACCAACATAATCCTACCTAATCCTTCAAGGCTTGCATATAAACCACAGAAGTGTCACAGAAAGGAAATTTTATATGAGCAAAATCAGTGAAGTGTTACGACTTTTCATACTTGTTTTCTAAAATGCATGGAAATTAGATGATTTAATGCTTTCAGTCTCCAAAAAGGAGACATCAAGTGAGCGAAAACAGAATATTCTTTCTCAAGTACATCTTGTGGAATTTGCAGCCTTTGCCTTTCAGATGGATTAGACACGAGAAGAGAAACACTATGAATTTTATTTGGAAATACCTCTACCAATGCTTCACTTTTCTTGAGACAAAAAAGAAAGGCAGATGTACTGATTATGAAATTAGATGTGTTTATTTTCATTTGCTCTATCATTTCTATTTTACTGTTTCAATTCCTGACCCTTTGTTTGTCAATTTAAGGACTGAAAAAGCCATCAACACTGCCACACAGAGTGATCAAATAGTGATGAACAAATTATATTAAAAATTAAACTGAAGAGATCTTTAATTTTTGCCTTTGTAAAAGCAGCACAGTAGTACTGAGAACACAGAAAGGAGCTAACTTTTAAGTGTGAAGATTGGTTGCCATTACAAACACTAAACTGATCAATGGAATTCTTGGAATGAAGGGCAAGTAGAAGCCAAAGACTAAAATACCATCTTAATCATTCAACCTTGCAACTTCCTTTGCCCAGGTAGATTTTTGAATGTACTCCATCAGGTCTAGGGATTTACATTAAATATTCTGGGTTGACCTGATTTCATCAAAGTTAGCCCTATTTAAAACTTGTCTGCCTAGGACTAGGAAGAGGAATTAGGTGACAGGACAAGGGTGTTCTGAGTTTTCTAGTTCAGGGTAGGTATTTTCCCTTTAATAATTCCTAAAATGTATTTAATTTATTTCAAAAATTAAAAAAAAAAGTCTCTGATTTTAGTAACACAAAAGCTAACCCAAAGTATAGCAGAGCAAAAACTGGAACAATTCAGATAGACATATTTTAGATAGACATAATTTATCTTACGCCTCATTAATTTAGGGTAGTAGTAAATGAGAAAGAAGCTCTCCAGTTTTGTCTCCTCCCTTGTTAAAACTCTGCTTTCCATCTTTGGAAGCACATCTTTTGCAATTTAACACTTCATATTTACTTCCTGTTTTTTTAAACTATAGAGTTACTAATGAAAATGAACTGATAATTTATGCTTTCCAAACTATGAATTATTCATGAACTACAACACAGAACCCATGTAGAATCACACATTCTGATTCCTACTGAAGTGGCTTGAAATAGCAGGACTAGTGGCAAAATAGCCACTACTAGAATCACAACATCACTTAGGCTGAAAGGGACCCTTTAGTCCAACCATACAATATACTACACTGTACTGATTTCTCAGCAGACTATTTAACTCCTATCTACTTATCGCACAAAGACATCCAATATTAATTTTGTTATCCAAGCAAGGTCTTTCAGAGTCATGCTGGTATCTCTGCAAGACACTACATTCTGCCATACAGCCACAAATATCCAAATGTCAGATTGGCTGTGGTTCATGTATGTGGGTTTTACTCTTCCTGTATTTCTTGTATAACTAAAATGAGAAAAATAAAAACAATTACCAGACTTTGACATAGCTGTGGCGACAAAAATAACATTCTGGCAGTGACTTACAACATTTTGGCACAGGACAAATGTTTCCGGTTGAGTTTGCCCTGGAATTCATAACATAAGGCTGACACTGGGAGGATGGTATAAAACCTGCAGCCACTAGATTTTCTCTGATATAAGTTAGAAACTTAAAACCATGAAAATGGGACAGTATTCACTTACATAATAAACATTAAAAAATAATAAAAACAACCCACAAACAACAACAACAAAAAAACAAAAACCAAGAATTAAAAAAAATCAATAAAAACCAAAATAAAATCACAGGAAAGGAATCAAGGAATTCCTCAAAGGCTTGTGATGAGAAACTGTATTATTCCCAGTAAAACAAAAAGTGGTAACATAAACACAAGTGCTGAAACTACTGTATCCTGCAACAGAGAATTCACTGAAATTCCTAATCTCATCATAAGACTCTAAAGTAGGTCACAGCAAGCTTAAAAATTGACAGAAAGCAAAGAATAAGGGGTAACAGTATGCAAATCACCTTCTTTGCAAAGTTGATACTTCTTCCCCCTCCCCCCGATTTTGAAAAAGCCTCAAATACAAAAGGATCCATTGTCTCTGCAAACAGAATATTTATGAACACACCTTTAAAAATATGTACTAATGACAAATCATGTGATTTTAGACCACGTCTAATTGATCTAGAATTCCTTCAGTAATTATTTTTTCTTAATTACTGATTTACATCTGGTCAGTGTTATCTTAAATGCTGTGATTAGAAGCTATTAAAAAGACCAACCACATGATATAAAAATCTTAGTTCCAAATATTCATATAATTATAAACACTTCCCCCCCCCCACAAACTATACTCCCAGAACTCAGGGGAATTTAACTTTTGCACAGAAGTATGTTAGAACAAACTTCAAGTATGCCATTGTGAAAACTAAGGAGAAAAATAACAACAGTTATTCCTTTGTGAGCAACAACTTTTAACAGGCATTGTGCAACCAAATATATCTTAACATTCAGCACATCCTGAAAATTATATTTATTGGTAAAACAAAAAAAAAAAATTACCCAAGAATGAAAAGTGTCTGCAAAGTGTCTGGCTTCATTACATCACAAACTGTAATCACAACTTTCAGTACTTAATATGCTTAACACTTAGCAAATTAAATAACCAAGTAGCATTGTCTCCTTCCTATATCCAATGAGTTAACTTGGACTAAATTTAGGATATTGGAACCTCAAAACAGTTTTGTTTGGTCCAAGGAAAGGCCAATGCTTGAGGATAAAATCCCTCATTATAAGTAAAATTCTTATAAGCAACTCCCAAACCACATTCTTAAATCAGAAAGACATATTCTGACAGACAAGTAGAAGCCAGAGATTTTGTTTCCAGCTCAAAGTTTCAGATTTCACCCTGGGAATAAAGCATTGCACTCATGATATCTTTAGTTAAAAGCGAAATGCTACTGCACCAGCTCTGCATTCAGCAGAGCATACTGATCTTATTCTAGATTGTTATGCCCAGGAAATAATCTACCTCCTGCCAAATAGTGCTTTTTCTTTCTTTTATTTCTTTACACCCTGTTTTAAAAACAACATTTCAGACTTCAGTACTGTACAATTGCAGGGCTGTGATGGAAAAAGGAAAAAACAAAAGTGATTATGGTAGGGAAAATTATACTGGATACAATACAGTGACCAGGTGAAACCATGTGTGTTAAAATTTGTGGCTTGTTCTCTAGATTTTAAGAGCCCCAGTACCATACTCGCATTTATTGTCAATATACAGTCATGTTTTCAAACGTCTGCTTTGTAATCAAGGCAGCTGTAAGGTAAGGAAATCTTCCAAACCCAAATCTCTCTTAAGGTGCTGGAATGGAATTTCCTAACACCACATAATGAGCTTTTAAATATTCAGTAAATCAACTGCCACAGTATTTAGGGTATCTGTCTATCCATGCCCAGATTATATCAAAAGTACTTTCTCTATCGTGAAGAGGTTGGTGACGTGTTTCTGCAAACTGACCTTTGCGGGGGGAATGGGAACCAAGAATCATTAAACTTCAATGACTTCTGAGAAAACCAGACTATGTCTGCTGTAAAGGGAAGAATCCCTGAGAAAAAATGATTTTTGTAAATTATTAATGCAAATTCTTCCAAATCTTGGTCTCAGGTGAGCGGAGATGGAGAGATTTGGAAGAAGCTACAAAAGGAAGTGGAAGAATTGAGGAATCTGAAGGAGTTGCAGGAAGGTTCTGCAGGAGAGAGAATGATGGAAGCTTATAGGAATGAGGTTTTCAAACACTCCAAAGCAGGCAAAAGAAAGCAAGCACCAGAGAAGTTAGAAAACTGAGGCATGGAGGAAATGCTGAAATGTTTTACCTGTGAGAAATGGAACAATTAGGTGAGAAATCTTTTGGAAACATACATATTCTTAAATATTTTCAGTATCCTTTCACAAGAACATTAGCCTATAGAAGTAACTGTAAATATTCAGTGCCAAGAGAACAGTCAGAACAGCATCTTTTCAGGACAGAATTCTTCTGAGATCATAAGTGGTCAATCAAATCAGAGATGGCTCCAGCATCTGTTTTCATGGAAGAGCAGAATACAAATAATCCACACTAGGCCAGTGTAGCTGAAACACTGGATAAATCTACTATAATCTAAGAAATTCTATGGTCGTCATTCTGAAGTGACACCCAATAATGCTAACACAAGCTTAGCAGCTCTAAAAAAGTTGGATTTTGATATTTATACAAACAGAAGGTTAACTGCTGCCTTAAAAGAAACTGCAAAGAACCTAAAGTCTGAAAAGAAAGGAGAGGCGCTGAATTCAAAATGCTGAAAAAAAAGCATTTCATTTTTGGCTTCTCAGACTTCTTAATCCAAAAGAAATCACCAAGTGTTAATGTTTTTTCGGTGTTTGGGGGTTTATTTTTATGATGTGGCCATTTGTTCTCAGAGAATGGGACTTAGACCAGAAGAATCATTCCATGTAAGCCATTAAGCAAGCAGCAGATTGTAGTGATTTCTGGATTACACTGACCATTTCAAAGGTGAATGCCCTTTCTGACTAGCCATCAGCATCCCTTCCTATTTTAAAACATTATTTATGTCTTTTACTTAGGTGCAGGCCAAAAAAAAAATACAGTCACCATTTCATATTTCTTCAGTATGAAGAGACTTGATAGTAATTACTGTGCATGAGAGCCTCAGTGTTGTAATTTATCACAACAAAAGCACTACAAGAAGCAAAAAATTGATGACAGAGGGTCACTACAAACGTTTGCACGTGCTGATAGTCAGTGAACTTGTTAATTTGCAGTTGTACATAGCTAAAATTTAATAGGAAGCAACAAAGTACCCTAAAGGATCTGAATTTACACAAATAGATAAATTGAGAAGATTGATTAACATGATGATGTGTCAGAGAAAGTAAAGTGTCAGGACGTGCAGGGAAGAAAAAAAATATTTAAAAGGTAGGAAATAATGTTTCTAGAAGAAAACTAATTAGCAGCTAATTTATCACATTGCAACTACGTACCATCCTGAGGGGGTTTCTTACAAGCTAGAAGGGGAAAATGAAAGAAATCCTCTGAAATAGATCTAGGGCAGCATTCTAGGTCAGTGTGCCGAGAGCTGCAGCACTGCAGAGGGCTGAGCAGCAGTGGCACTGCAGTCTCACAGCTGCCACTGCGTGTTGCTATGGCACAAATCCCACACAGGACTCATCCTCAAATCCCCAAAGACTCATTTTCCCAACCACGGCTCCAATAAAAGAGTTATTTTGGAGGAAAACTTAAGAGATACTGTGAAAAATGTGGACTTTTAATCTTCAACTTGAAGAAAAATTATAGCTAAGATTCTCCTCTCCATGCTTGCTAACTTCTGTGAATTACTGCTTTTTAGCACGTTGGAGGCAACTGCCCAGCGGTGGAAAACGCCTGACTCTGATCACTTGAGCTCACCATGATCAACCTCCTGCCCTCATCCTCAGCACTTTGCAGGTCCCTTGGTCCTACTTTAACACTAGTGGTGGGACTTGACCATCTCTTTTCAAAAGAGGTAATTAAAAAAACAGGGCAAATCAAGTATTTCAGAAGGACAGCCCAGGCAACTGCAATTTAACAGGCTGTTACACAGTTATAGGATACAAGGAAGGAACAACAACAACAACCAAAAAAAAATAAACAAAACCAAAAAGAAAAAAGAAAGACAACTCCCACCCAAAAACCCAAAAAAACCCCCCAGCAACCAACACAACCCTTCGCACAAGATTTGCATTACTATTGCAGTACCAAAGGATGACAATTCATTTCTTCAATTACCTCCCCCATACTCTTTTCTAAGCATGTGTTAAATAAGTTTGTCACATTACACTATATTTTAAACTCAAGATGACTGAACAAATTATGCTGCCATAAATGTAACTGTCAAAGTTAGATAGGCAATTCCAAACTGCTTTTTTTTCCAAACTAAAAAGTACTGCAATTTATCCTAGAGATCAAGCTAGACATGCTTGAGTAAATTACAAATATCTATAGCCCAGGATAAACATTCCAGCAACGTCCAAATTACCAATTACAAAATAATTAACTACTTCATTTTAAAGGACTAAAGGACATCAACTAGGATCTACAAAGGTATTAATTATGCAATAAGCCTTCAGTTAAGACAAGTCCAAAGAAATGGTTCTAGCATCTAAAAGGCCCTAATCAACAGCTCAACATAAATAGCACAGGAGTCCAGAGAGTTTTGGTTTTGTTTGGAAAAATATATTAAAAAGCTTAATTAAATATATTAAACAGATTAACTATAAGAGAGCTTTAAAAGTTCAGGAAGGAAAAGTATGAATCTGAATCAAACTCAGAAGTGGCTGCTCATTAACTTAAATTGAGCTCAGAGTGTTTGCTTATCCTAAAATTCAGTGTTTGAACAGCTAGTCAAAGTTAGTATTGTTTCATTCATGTGACAGACTCACAACAAAGCATCATTCTTAGTTACTCTACCTGGAACAAACAAAAGGCATGGTCACTACCAATTAAATTCATGTCCACAGTCAAAGCAGCCTTTGTGAGATCCAGCTACTAAGAGTGGCAAATTAATAAAGCACTTGATGGTCTTAAACTAGTCTACCAGTATTTTTTCTTATAACTATTGCTTAGGTATACATTATGGTTTTGGCTACAGTTTTTCACCCGGCTGTATTACTTTTGAACAAACATTCTGGGAGTTTGCCAAATAATTTAATGTAAGAGACAGAAAAATGAGATTTTTATAGGCAAAACAACTTATTTTTCTTCCTAATTTCCAGCTGTAGCATATTGTTAGTCTCTCAATTTAATACTGATACTATATCCAGGACCAATCTTCCAAGTCTGCAGAGCCAAGTGAAATATGGAAAGAGAGCCTACACACAAATAGAGAAGTTTGCAAGCTATTTGCTTATATCATGTGCTGGGCTTGTCTGGGACAAAGTTAATTTTCTTCATAGCAGCTCATACGGGGCTGTGTTTTGGATTAGTGCTGAAAACTGTGTGGATAACAAAGGGATATTTTAGCAATTGCTGAGCAGAAGCCAAGGCCTCTCACCCCACCAGCACAAGAGCTTGGGAGGGGACACAGCTGGGGCACGCTTGGCATTGCAGTCACTGGTGCTCACATGTCACAGAAGTAAAGCTCCCATAAAATGAAACCTTAAATAGGCCTCTTTTTATCCTTCCTTACTAAACTTACATAAGTATTCCTGGCAAGTTCCTACTTACATCCCCTGTAGTTACTAGTAAATGAGGCTGTAGTTATTGAGATGGCAATCCATTTAATGCTCTCAGGACCACAAAAATGGGGAATCCCTCACTTCATAACTACCTTATTCATGAAACACAGAGTTCCTCCACTGTGTAATAAAGTACAAAGAACTCAAACGTGGATAGAAACCTGAACTATTTCAATGCATTAAGGATTTCAGGTTTTGAAATCCTCCAGTTTCTCCCAGAAAAGACAGAGATTCGAGGTCTGGCAAAAGAACACCATTAAGAGTCACTAAGAAACATCATAATTGCATAAAATTCAGCAACTATAATGAATCCTGTAAACCACACACTTTCTTCCACATGCTGATCTTGATTACCACAAGACCTACACAAACAGCCCGTACCAACACCTATTAAACACACCCACTGAACGTTCCTTCAGCAACAACAGAGATAAAACCGAAAGAAAGCAAGAGTTCAACAAGCAGAAGACCAGACTGTACTATTATTATAAACAATTAACAAAGGAACAAAAGTAGACATTGCCTATTCAAAACCCAGAAGTACAAGGAAGTACAAAGGGACTTTCTTAACTTCTTAAAATTTATTAAAGGCTTCTGCAAAACAGCAATGAGGATAAGCATATTAGCTCAAACCTCAGAAATCACTGCATACACAGCACAATCTGTTACAAAACTAGAAATACAGAGCAGCGAATGTTTATTTGCAGCTTAAACATACAAGTATCAGCTTAGAACAAAAGATTTCTTTTTAAACAGCTTGACACCTCCTCTCTAATTTTATTAAGTATGTCTTGATAAGGCAGGGTTGTGTGCATGTTCTCCACTTATCATCCTGTCTTTCTGATGAAAAACTTTTGCTATTCTAGAGCTCAGTACTTTTTACCTCTTAAATCTTTTGAAACTTGTTCCCTTTTGTATGCACTTCTAATCCTGCGTCATCTCTGAGATGTTTCAAGCATAAATTTTAGAGTGAAAATGCTGAGAAAAGGACCAATATATGTATTTCATATGCTAAGCATCAAGCTGAAGATACCTGCCTCACACTCCTCTGCAAACCTACCTAGCTGAGGTGACTGGTGAAATCCAAGATTTTCCAAATTACCTCCAAAACTATCTTCACATCAAAAAAGAGTTTTAGTTCTTTTTTTGCTTCCAACAAGTAAGTAAGACAACCAAATGTGCAATAACTAGATATTATTAAGGAATGGTAGCATTTATACAATTTCCAGTTGAGGATAACAAACATTTTTACAAAGATTTTGGCACTGCCTTTGCATGTTCCCTTGAATGAGATTAAGTACCTCTCTCTCCATACACAAACCCAGCCAAATTTACTTACCATTCTCTTCTTCCTAAGAGAGTTTTCCTTAACCATTCATTAGTTTCCGGCAACCCATTATTACTTGGCTTGCGTTTTTGAAAAAGGTATATCCACACCACTTTAGATGCAGAATTTTCTGATTGTTTTTTCCTCTGCCAAACAATTTAAGTTTCAATTCCAACTTTGATAACTTATGTAATTAAATTTTAATTTCCAGGGTGCATTTAACTAATTAACCATTTTAACTTGTTTTCTGACAAGAAACAGATTGGATTCACTGATCTACCCTGCTTCAGTTTTAGTTGTGACGTTAGAATTGAACCCTACTCTGGCTGAAGGCAAATCACCATGTCATCTTTTCCACATTTTCCCTACCTGTTTTCAAAACAGCTGGAGAACCCGATTCACTGGCAGTAGCATAATTTTTCAAATACACTTTTAACTTATGTTATTCCATCCCCAAACAGAAAAGGAAGACTAAAATAACCACAGCAGATTCCTTTGCTTACCATTTGTACCAGGCTTTGAGTGTCAAAGCTTTATGGGTTTATATATAATGCGACCAGTAAAGCATTCTTCACCTTAGTTTCCTTTTGGGGTTACTTTTGTCATCATCCTTACAAACCTTTCAAGAGTAATGCTGTGGGAAATTCAAAGGATATGGATATATCACATCAGTGACACCAGGAGAGGTAGGAGAGAGGAGGCTAAAATAGAAGCTAAAGAGGGGAAAGGTTACAGAGAAGAACGGAGGTACGAAATACCTCCTCCTAGGTGAGATAGGTTCCTCCTCCTTTTGAAATTCTAGACTTTTTATATCTGGCTTCTGAGAGGATATAAGGAAAAACCGTCACCATAAGACAGTCCAGCAGCACAAGGGGGTGCTCAGGAGGGCTGTGCAGTCTCCCAAACTATAAGTTTTCAAGGCTACCAATTAGAAAAAGTGCTGAGTAACCTGGTTCTCATCTCACAACTGATCATGCTTCAAGCAGAAACATGGACTAGAGACTTTCTGAGGTTCTTTCCACCCTGAATATGCTGTGATTGATGCTGAGTTTGTGAAAAGAGTTCTAAATCATACATGAAAAGGATAAAAAAAAAACCCTGAAACAAACCAGCAAGTAAATTCTGAAGAACCCTTTTACTATGATCACAGCCTTCTTGCCTGTTGTCATGTTAAGAAGCAACATTAAGGGTAATCTCCTTGATCTTCAAAAGAAGGAAGAAAAAAATCATTATTCAGTATTCCCACAAAATCCTGTTTCCTTAAAAGCTATGTAACTGTACATTTTTTACCCAGCTGAGACTACAGTGAATATAACCTGCATTTAAACAAAGAAAAATATGTCTAGATAAAGCCTGAAGCCTTTCTGTTCTTCAGAACAGAGTCCTTTGCCTGAGCCCTGCTCTCAAACAGAGAGGGGGAATTTCTGATGAACCACTAGAATCAATACACACTCCCACATCTTGCTCACATACATCTACCTGAGTTGTAAACACTACTAGTTTTAGTGGCAGAATTGGTATCCAAAATGACAAAGATATAACAACAGTCTAACTACTGAAGGCTGTGTAGGAAATCTTAAAGATATGCCCAAAGCAGCACAGAACATCCCCCTACACACACACGTAAAATCAAAATACAAATAGTGGGAAGGTATTTTGTACAGGAAAAGAGTTCAAGATAAATTACAAGCTATTTAGATCTGCACTATATTGCACACACTGCAACAAAAGATAGACATACTTTACACACCAAATTAGGAAAACATAAAAATTATAATAATAAATGATGACAACTACATTTCTAGAAAGTATGGGTACATCCTGCATTAGCACAAAACAAGCATAAGCCAAATATTATTGAGGAAAAAAGTAGTCCCTAAAAACAAGGGAGGTGGATAAAATCACAGCTGTATTTAAAGCAGAACACTGAATGACAAATTCCAACAAGTAGAGCTAGAACCAGGCATTTAGATTTTATATGTCAGCTTTGTATGACAACCAAATAGAACCACATTTCACTTCACTGTACTATAGTTAAAAATGCACTAAAATAAAAGCAACAAAAGGAGAGGCTGCATCTATGACCTCAAGGGGAGGATGGGAGAAAACACATTAAAAGAACACCTGTCACTCAAAAACCACAAACAGAGCAAAGTATCGGATATATACAATGGCTGAAACGCATAAGGTCCTTCACTTTTGCTCTTATACACTACATATAAATATATGTATCATTTTGGTAATGGGATGAGTCTGGGAAATTGAGAAATTAAGACAACAAACTTAATTCCTAGGAGACTGCCCAAAAATAGGCCCATTAAGTAACACATTTCATTCAAGTTTAACTTCTTTAAACAAGCAAGCAAACAAACAAACAAACCCCCAAACATGAAAAATCACTCCAATCCCCACCACCACCACCACGCAATCATCAAGTTGTATGTATAAAAACATGCAAACAAAAATCAAGGATGGTAACAAGGTATTTTCCAAAAAGCTGGATATTGAGAAGCTGAACGTGTTGATAAGTTTACAAAGAACTGTACATCTTAAATCCCTACAATTCTACACAGAGTGGGCTGTTACACTACCCAGCAGTCAAGCTGGAGGAGGGGGAAAAAGCAAGTCTTACTTTCTTTTCTACTCAAATTACTCCTCAGTGAAGAAATAACATTCTAAGTCTCCATTTTAAGTGACCAATAGTTAGGAAGAAAAGTTATCTATTGGGTCACTAGTGAATTCCTCTACCAATGAAAAATTGTATCTTGCAGTACCCAACATTTTATTCACTCTAGTTTAGACACCAGTCAATAGCACTTTCCAGAGATGATTGATTGCATATATCCCATTGGAAAAACCTGTGCTGTTTAAGCCAAATATTCTGTATTTAATTTTTATCATCAGTGACAGGGAAAAACTCCCATCAGTGAGTTTTGTTTTTTGTAGTACCTTCTCGCTTCGTGCTGCCAGCCATCTCCCAGCAACCTTCACAATCCCTCAGGTGAAATGCCCTCATCCCATTTTTTTTCTCTCTCACTACGTACATTGAGACAGGGCTGATAAAAGCTGCTCAGCTCATGAAGCACTTTCCACTACAGCAGCTCTCTCCAATACTGATTCAATACAGATAATGCAAGGGAAGATTCCAGAGGCAATTATTTCATGGGTCTAAGGAGTCCTGGAGAGACTGGTAACACCAGATACAAGCAATTATGGGGAGACAAATAGGATGAAAAACTGGAATAATAAATAGCTCAGGAGCCCTCAGAGACTAGGAAAAAAACCCAAAAGGTAATGATAAAAAAACAGGGTTTACAAATTTCATAACGAATCCTGAAAAGGCTCATGAGAACATAGCTCAGCTAAATCCTACTTACACCCTATCCATACCTTCAACTCGCAGGTTTATATTACCTGTGCATCAAAACTTCTGTGCCTGTGCTGGGTTTTCATCAGAACTCCTCTTCACCATAAATCAAAGGCATCTGTCAAGCCATAACTCCAGACCTGCAGCAGACTCTGCTTTCAACTCAGTTGACAGGGAAGGTGAATCTCAATTTTAACTTGCATTTTTATTGCCATAATGTCACTTCTTTCAAATGAACATTTACTGCAGGCCCACACACATCAGTGTGTTGTGAGCAGTACCGTTTATGTCAGTTGTGTGCTTGGTGGCACCTCCTGAGCAAATGGATTTCAGAGATGACTGCCACCACACAAACTCCCTGCAGCATCTTGTGCTTATCAGAACTGTAAAACATAAACCAGATAATGAAAGCCCAAATTGTCAGCTTGCTCAAAAAGAACACATGCCCTTGGGATCAAGGTGAGACATAAGCGGAGTAATACACTTGTCCAATCCCTATCTTACTTTAAAACAATAAACCTAATTTACTAAGATTAACTTTCAGAGCAAACTCACACAGTTTAAACAAGATAGGCAAACTACCTGGGAATATGTAAATTGATCCATTACGGAATTTGCATAAAATCTGAGGGAGAAAAGCTATGAAACATTTGGTACTTATGCTTTTATCCTCACGCTGTCTCCCCTGGCAGGCAGAGAAAAGGCTTCTTCAAATCATCACAAGACCCAGCATTATTAACAGCCACCCGCCTCAGAGACACTTCTGTGGAGAGGGTTTTCGTAGCTAACATTAATAACTGTGCAGAAAATCATTTTTATTTCATTTTTCTAGTGCAGTAAACCCCAATGTCCCAATTACAATTGCTTCACAATATTGCAAGTCTAACATTCCCAGACATTATCTCATAGAAAAGAAATAAAAAAGTAAAGACAAGACAATGTGGAGAGGAAAAAGATTACTTACTGCAGTTATATATTTCTGTGTGCTGTTACAGCATTTAGCTGAATGGAACCTGAATCTTCAGCTGCTAATAGTCCCTAAGTCACTAAGTAATGAAAGCACTTCTCTTCCTCTCGGGTCCTGTCTGAACAACCACCACAAGCAAAATACATTTCTAGTATTTATTTTTGGAAAACTTAGTCTACCAGGCCTCAGCTAAAAAGAAAACCTGTTCATACTTCTAACTTCACATCCTCAGGTGGACACACTTGATGGAAAAAGTTCACCCTAAGAAGAAATATAAAGTCTACTAAAAAAATTTCCTGTCATGGTAAGTCAAAGAAAAATAAATCAGTGCTTATCTGAACAGAGAGCATCTTTCTACCCCCATGACATTAAAATCTTAGCAACACAGACTTCTTCAATGTTTAGGGGAGTGTGTGTGTGTCACCAAGAAATTATGTAGTTTTAGCCAATGAACAGATAAACCAGCAAAGCATTGCAAATAAATGCATTGATCAAAACATGAAAATCTGAAGTTCATATTAAAAAATTAAGACGCATTCTACTGAAGAATCGTAAGATACAATTTAAAAACTGTGACCCATACTGCTTAATACACTTCTAATTTTGAAAATAATGAAAAGCAAACAGGGTTCTTTCTAGCAGACATGAGATTGTTTTCTACAGTTGTAGAATGGTGATCAAAATGAGTATGGAAAATTTAGTATTGAAATTATCAGGTTACCATTTTATTTCTCAATATTAAACAAAACTTTGAGACCTCAGGTACTTT
The DNA here is from genome assembly GCF_008360975.1 of Lichenostomus cassidix. Taxonomy (NCBI): domain Eukaryota; kingdom Metazoa; phylum Chordata; class Aves; order Passeriformes; family Meliphagidae; genus Lichenostomus; species Lichenostomus cassidix. The sequence goes on along the minus strand of NC_139480.1, from coordinate 25,948,829 downwards.
TCTGATTTGATTCTGTCTTGGACACTGCACATACACTTGATTCTGTTTCATGTGAAATTTCTCAGAGAAGAAGAGGCAAATGCAGTCAATAACTCAGCGTGAGAAACGATCTGCACGACTGAACTCTGTCCCACTTTCCAGCTGAAGTAGGTTAGCTCAGCTGTCAGCAAAACCATTGGGCCCTTTCAGAGAAACCACTTGGCACACAGAATGGTCCTCACCTGTCTTCAGCACTTAACAGCCAAGCCAGAATTCCATAAGTTAAAGAAATTACTTATATAAAAATAGTATTTTTAATATTATGGTTGATCTTGCTATCATTTTGCGAGAATACTTGAAAAGCATTTTGAAGCATCCTCCTAACCAAGAGTAGTAACACGTAATGCCAATGCAAAAGATCGAGTTGCACAAAACGCATTTTTTAACAATTAATTTAAGTAAATACATTTCAGACACAAAAAGGGAAATTACTTTAAAATCTGGGAATTTGTTTGTATTATCAGAAAGCTTTTACTGTAGTAGGAAGTTGTCAGCTCTCGGAATCCTGCTGAAGTCTTACCCCACAAGCAGGGACAGCATTCGTTACCTGCAGGTTGTGCCAGCACTAATGAACTGCCTTCCCTCAATCTTCAAATCTCACCATGACTTAAATACAATTTACCACTCTGCTCACAAAAAACTCAGTCTGAACTAGTACAGATGCTTTTTAAACCCAACAGCCTGCAGTCTTGAGCAACATGCCACAGAGCACTTGGACAAGATGATCTCCAGGTGTCTTCCATCCTTTGCTTTTCTGTGATTCTGTGATCTTTGAAGAAAGCCCAGCTAACAGTCAGAAAGCTGTACACATCTGTAGAGGTAGGCTCCTTTTACTAAATTGTATACCCATTCAAAACCAAACAAAAAACAGATAAACATGAGTGACTTTGCTATGAGAGGAATGAATAATAAGACATTGAAGGGAAATGGCAGGCCACAATTTTGTTTAATCATGGCATAACAAGAATCCAGGTCAAAGCCACAGCTTTCCCAGCATGGTGTCTCCTAAGGATACCATTCTTTTAATCCAGTCAGAGTCCTAGCTAGGGAAAGATGACCTCTGTCTGTTGACATAAGGTCTATTAACCTTAAGTAATAACCATGCTAGAATGTACAGCTATCACAGGTTCAAAATTGGAACAAACCCAACTTTTAATAAAGAATACTTTTGAGACAAACAGAACAGCTGCTCAGTCTCAGTTTCAGTTATCAGGAAAAGTTCTTGACAAAAGGAACCATGAGATTAAGTAACTCACAGAATAAGCACAACTTCAGCTACACTGCCACAAAGGAAGCAAGACAGTCCTGCAAGTTTTCTTCTTTTTTCCTGAAGAGGCTTGATACCTGAAACGTAAGTTGGAAGGATGCCCAGCCACACTAGTAAGTGCTCCTGGGTCTAGTGATGATAACAGTAAACTTCATTCTCTCCCTTCCCTACACCTTTTGTACAGTTACACCTGGTCAGCAGTGTTCCTCCTCTGCTAAATGTTTCAAAAGCACAGAAAACAAAGTCAGAAATAGTAAGGAAGTGTTCCTGTTGGCTGTGGATGGGATATCATGGAGGCTTTTCCAAACCTACTACACTTTCAGCATCCAAGCAACCTATTGTTTTGAGAAGTTTTCCACAGAAAGCTGTTATTTTCTCTGTCTTACCACATTAAGGTAGAAAGGCAAAGGAGGACAAAAGCAAGTAGTCTGAATAAGTAACTAGAAGACAGTGGGAGTTTAATCTTTTTTTATTCAAGTTAACATCAAAACCATTTTTAAATGCATCTATTACAGTAGTGTGATGCACCTGCATTTTCAAAGTCTTATTAGCACCACCTTCCAGTGCTTAGTAATGAGTGATAGTAATTCTTATTCAACTTAAGACATTAGATGCTCCTTATACAGCCAATAACAATTATTAGTTCCACAATTCTAGAAGATCTTCCTAACAGTAAAAAAGGGTGCTTGTCTTACATCAACCTCTTAATGATAAAAGAGCCTAAATTAAAGCAATAACATTTAACAATCAGTGAACTCTGAGAACAAAGAATGTATGCTTTCAGAAGAAAAGAATGTTACCTTACTGAAAATGAGCATACTGTAAGACTTACACACACATTTGAAAAATATTAAAAGAGCATCAGGTCTCCTACAAGCATTTCTAAAAATTCATTGTAAGCTTTTATAAAGTACAACAGCAAAACATTTCAGTCATGGCCTATATCCTACATATTCCTTCTGCTTTCTCAAACTCATATCCATTTGTGTTCCTTCAAAGCTTAAGTCATTTGGAAAAAGGAAGACAAAATTTAAGAACAACCACTGAGGCAACACTAGTCAAAAGAATGTTGTGTTCTTCCAGCTTCCTTTATCAAAATTCCTGTCGACAGCTGAAGAGGATAAGTTTCGATATAAAGATGCCACAGATATTTTTCAACTCTTGAACTGTTATACCTTACTGCTGCTTCATACCAAAAGGCAGCTGGCAGCGTGGTCTGCTCTCTCTGGCCAGACAGGTACACTGGAGCTGTTTCCCTCACAGACAGTATCATTATTACAGTAACTTTTCACAACAGCTCACTGAGACTTCGTGGAAGAGGCTCCCTGCTCCCTCCTAATGATCAAATCCTGCTCATCAGCTCTACATCAAAAATCTCAGTAAATTTCTCTAACTGCCTCTTGAGGAATGCAAAGAAAATGTAGTATTTTAATAGAATTTTTAAAAAATTCTTAGGCACTAAAGATGGAAGACACGCTCAAACTCTATTACATTACGTACCACATGTAACCCGGCTGATGATACCCTAGAAAGTCACTTCCATTTTCAAATGCAAAACAACAGTTGACTTTTGACAAAAGGAGGAAGTGGACATATCAGCTGTAACTCTTCTCGGTAGCATTCATTAAATCCCATGCCTAAATATCGCAGATCATTTGAATTTTTAGTGATGAGAGTTTATAAAAAAAAACAAAACACAGATTAAAAAATGTTAGATTTCTAAGGGCCTGAAACTAAAGCTGTCACCAGGCTGCTCAAACAACTAAGCTACAGTTCAATTAAATGGATTTTTCAGCTAATTTCTTGCTATTTGGCATTTTGAGTCATAGGAAGGTAATTACATTTTTTCCATATAGGACAAGGGAGGAGCTGGTCAGAAGAGTTGGAAAAAGGAGATGTCACACTTTTAAAAAATAACCAACAGTATCTAATTTTTGTAGATTGTCAGGGATGATTTCATGGACCTCTTCATGAGTGCTACAGGCATCCATAGCTTTACTGAAAAATCACAAAATCATAGAAAGGGAAAAAAAGATCTGCACATGTTTAGCAGTGCTACTCTCACATTCATTTTTTCCACATCAATCAATTGCTGTCCTTTTCAACAGAACACTAACCTAGTTCAAATACCCCATTCACTTATTACTCAATAGAAACAACATACTCCATAGTTCACTACCATTGATCTGTTGTAGATTAAGTTAACAGTCATTATGCAATTAATGGAAAAACAGATATATTAACACTGGGCTAGAGAACAATGATGGCTTCTGATAGGATCTTTGATCTAATTCAACAGTTCTATAAATTAGAGTAATTTGTTGTAGAATTAGTGTATCTTGAATGGCCTTTGGGATTAGCATGCAGTTTTACATGAGAGATGCTTTACAAGCAGCAGAGAGCTTTGCTTACATTAATAATTTACTTCTATAGTAATACAGTATATGATGCTTTCAATTACCAATTAATGTTTGAAAAAAAAGTAAACAAAAAACAACCCAAGCTTGTCATTCCAAGAACTAAGCCAAGAGCAGCAAGTTGCTTTTGTGTAATTCTGCTGAGTTCTCATTTTGATTTATTGCTTGTGCATGGAGATAGGTAAAGTGGGTGATGCACATGTTTGATCAGTGTTAATTTCTCCCATGCCCTAGCAGTGAGAGTGGCTGCAGCAATTAAATGATCGTGACAGCAGCAGTAGCAGCTGGGACCACGCCAGCAATCTCCCTTCCTTGATTTCCTCCTCTCCTTCCAGAAAGGAGAGGGGTGAGAGGAGGGAAAAGCCCTTCATTCCCATTTCAAACAAGAGGCTTATGAGCCTGTTCGTAACACTTTTTGTGCCCAGAGGAGTCCACAGCAAGGATAGCTCCAGCCCCTACTCTATAAAGTGAAAAGTTCTACTGGGAAAACAAAATAAGACACAATCTGCAGAGCCAAAGAGTAAATGAATGAAAAATAGAAAAGGTACTGAATATATGCAAACAAATGGAAGGGGAGGCAAAATGAGGGCAGTGGAATCAAAGGATTTTCAATGGGTGTGGGTTTTTATTAAAGAAAAAGAGGTCACAAGTATAACAAAAAGGGACACTGAACACTCCTGACAGCACCCACCAGTTTCTGAAGAACTGCAGATTTCCAAAGCACAGTGACCAGTCGCAGGCCATGTGGTCAATGCAAGCCTCCTTTTCAAGTTTCCTCCCCCATCCATAGAAGTCTGGCTCAGTTTGCAAAAAAACCCCAAAATATACAGTGTGTGGATGTATCGAATATTAGGCAAATGCAAAAGTGTCACTAAGCTCAGCAAGAGACAGGGGAGGCTCACTTGTGGAGGAGCTTGTGGACTTCACAGGACAAGGTCCCCACAGCACTTAGCTGCAGCCTCAGGGTGAACTGAGGTACCCCAGGGACAACAGAGCATCCTCTCTTTTCCCACTAACTGAACAGAGTGGATGGGGAGCTGAGGCATCCTGATCATCTCCTGCCTTTACCCCACAACTCTGGGAACATTTCAATCCATAATCCATCTTTAACCCATGCACAATACTATTGCATTTAATAACTCAAATGAGAAATACCAACTTATTAAACATAAGGCTCAACAGGCAAACAAACAAATGTAGATCACTTTATGGAAAGTAATCTAAAAATAGGAGACGAGAACGCCATTGGAAAATATGTCTATTATGCTCAATTATAGTCAAGGGATGACTTCCAGACACTAAATTTATTATGAGTATCTAAGCATTCTTGAATGATTCCTACATTGCAGATGTTGCTTCATCTTCTTTAAAGCAATGAATTACTTCAGGTTTGTGGGCATTTGTTGGGGATTTTTTGAGAATGGGGTTTTTCTGTTTGTTTGTGGGGAGTGTGGTTATTTAAGTTTAGCTACAAAAGAGCATCCAGTCTTTGCAGCTGCTCTATGTTAGTGGAAGTCTCTTTTCTAGCATTCAAGAACAGATTGTCTTCTACAGTATCAGGAAGCACCCAGGAGGAAGAAAGATGCCTGTCCTTAACTCTGACTAAAAAGCTTGAAGAACTGTAAGAACTCAGCTGATTTCAGCTTAAATAAAGTAAAATATTTGTCAAAATGATACACTGTAAAACACAGCAACATCAGTTCTCTGAAACTAATCTCATTTGCTTAATGTCCAAAAATGTAAAAATTAATGGAAGCAATTTATTTTCTTCAAGGGTTTATGGGTTTTTCAGATTGATACTAAAGGAATCCCCCACTGACACGACTATGCAAATCCACATTGACTGAAAAGCTTCATAAGGCTCAGGGCTCTTTACCTGTATATACACTATATTAAGTAATGTTGAGCATTACTTTAATAATGCAGTAGAAGGGCAGCAAGCACACCTTCTACATTGCTTCCATTTCCCCTAATTGGTTATGTTACAGGAATATTTTTAATATCTTGCAGAATATAGTAATTAGGTGATATTTATGGGCATTTTCCACATGGAACTTACAGGACTATACCAGATTTTCTTTCTCCTTTTAAAACACTGAGTGAGGACTAAAAACATCAAGAAAATTTCATTTTGAGATATTTAATTGCAAACAGAACAAGTGAAAGTCACACTCAGTATGAGAAAGCTTTTATAGAAATATACACACACAGTGTGGGATCAAAGTAGAAGTAAACACATCAATGCAGAGTTCCCAGCTTACACACATTATTACAATATATGGAAATGTGTGTGTACCCAGTTTTCAAGTGCTGAACTTCCATTATTGGAATATTACTTCAGAAATTATTATTCCCTAAAGATTCTATTTAGAAGGTGAAATACATTTCAAGGGTTTTATTCTACACCTTCTAGACCTATGGCCAATAAAAAGTGGCAAAGCAGTTCATGTTAATGGATTCTTAATTAGTCTGGGATGCACAAAAGAAATTTAACATAAGAACAGCTTCTAAACTTTAAAACACCAGAGAGCTACTCAAACACAACAGCAGCAATGTGTGTTCCAGTGTCACAGTATCAAAGCTAGAGACTGAAAGTTCTAACTGTGGAATTCTCTTTTGCATAAAAGCAAAGCCATTTTCAAAAAAATAAACTAACAAACATAAAACAAACAAAAATCCCAGAAAACCCCACACTTACATGTATTTGCAATAAATTAAATTGTATCAAATCAGATATATAAACTTATTGGTGTTTAAAAAATATAGGAAGATAACAAAAAACCCCCCAAAAACAACTCCCTAAGTTTTTCCAGAAAAAGGGTCCACCTCTAGTAAATGGGGAAGAATAGGTCCCATTATTGCCCCAGAAGACATTCAAACACAAGTACCAAGTGTCCAAATATGACTGCAGCCGCATGTTGCAGAGCAATCCAGAACTGGTTTGCTTCTCATTGCTGTGGACCAGAGGCAGGAGTACTATTTATTCCATATCGTGTTTCAGCCTGGGATACATGGAAGCATTGCCTTATGCTTATTGATGACTTGCAGTCATACAAACACGTTCCAACACAATAATTTGAAACAAAATTTAGGTTAGCATACAACAGATCCATGACAAATGTTGGTACACCAAAATATCACACCAACTAGAAGCCTCCTCCACAAGCTGTACCATTGTACCACCCCACTACAAATCTGAACCGTAGCACTCTTTTAACACTCCTTTGTGCTAAAACATCTACAGTTCCAAGCATGGTATTTTATTTACCATGATCCCAGCTTTAACTTCCACCATGGCTAAAGCAGACTACTATTATACTTGGCTACACTGTCTTTGAGATCACTAAGGGAAGTATTGGTTGGACACAGGGATCTGAGCTCATCCGTTTTGCTACACCCAGCCTGGGTCCAAGAGACAGAATAAAGCAACATTTCCTCCCTAGGAATGTGACAAGAAAGAACCCAAGTCAGCAAGATGAAAACATTTTCTTGGTAAGCCTTACTGAGAGGAATTGGCAAAGACTGGAAAACACTGTGCTACTCAAAGAGACAGTAAGGCAGTACAGCAGTCATGTTATAGCTAATGTACTGTGCCTGCACAGCTCAGAGCTGCAGCTCCCTCTGCAATAGCAGAGAAAAAGAAAATCAGAGTAATGTTGAACTTTGAATTAGATTGGGAACCTACTGGAGTGAAAAAAATTCATATGAAAGCCTTCAAAGAAGTCAGGGGGTACTAGTTTAAGTAAAAGTGGGGGTAGGTTTAAAGACTAATTCAAAGGATGCAATAGAATTAGTTATACTACTGTATTTAGCTTAGGAGGAAATACACTTTTCCCATACATTTCTCTCTGCATTTTTCTTCCTTTATATTGACATGCCAAAAAAGAAGATTTAGCATGTTGAATCAGTTAGTACGGTCTTCAAAGCAGGAGCAGAAATTAAGTTACAGGCAGATATAATTAAGTCTTAACAATTTTGATGATGTTCCAGCACAAATAAATTCAACACTCTCCCACAAGTTGTTTAAATTACATGTGTGCATGTTTGTGTTTATGTCAGTCAGATCAAAGTTATTATATCCAGTTTCAAACAAAGGCTTTATTTAGCATTTAAAAATGTTTTGGTAGATCCTTTTTATAATCCCATCTAAACACAAGTTTACTTAATACTAGCAATCGAGAAAACAAAACTTAAATGAACCTTTACTTGGGTTGCTCATTGCATCTGATGAAGCCAACTTGAAGCTAGTCATCAACACAAAATCTCTAGAACAGCAATGCAGCCACTGGCAAATTTAAGGCCAAAATTGCACCTCTCAACGGTAATTTTACCAGGTTTGTTTTGTACTGAAACTGGAAACATTTTATTCAGTTTATACATCTGGAAGTGTTATATCAAGCATTAATGGAATTCATAAGGGCAGGCAGTGCAGGGAGATAGAGAAGAAAATGTAAGTTCTCTATACTTCATGAGAATTGAACTTGAAAGTTTTCTGGAGGTTTAACAGAAAGGGACAAGTAGGAAGATGAAAACAGTAAAAGCCAAGGGCAGAGCATAACTAACAGAGACTGGTAGGCATAAACAACTCACAATTTTTTAAAAGTGCTTTGAATGAAATGTTATCACAAATGCCGGCTCTAATGTTATTTAACAAGAACTGATCATTCTTCCTCACACTGATGTAACTGAAGTTGAAATTACTAGAGAGGAAACAATAGTCTCAGTTCCCCTTAGCAGGCTTTGAACAGCTGAAGAGCTAAAAAAACAATGCTGGAAACTGCTGAATGCAATTCTAATGCTAATTTAAAGCAAAGGTGTGGGCAGGTATTAAAAGCATTCTATGATAAACTTCAAAATGCTGCAATAATAAGTGGGTTTTAATTCCTCTGCAATCTTTCTTTTAACTCAGAAACCTATCTTCTGCTGCTAGCTCAACTTCCTCTAAACAATAATCATTGTTTCAACTTCAAAGAAGTTATATCAACATATGATATTTATATAGTTTATATAACATAGTTTATGTAACATAAACTAGTCCCATCAATGCTGTTTAATCACCATTCACCTGATAATAAAACATGACATCAAGACATTTACATCAGCATGAACAGGTATCCCAATAATTCTGTTTTCTAAGAACTTTTGCAAAATTGTAAAATTAAGACTTGTAAAATTAAGCTCAGATGCTTTCAAATGACAATTAAAAGCACATTTGTCACATATGAAGCCATCCTGTCCAGATCTCAAAACGAGACTGAGACGGTGGCACAAAAGTCTTCAGCACGTAAGAAGCACAACCAGAAAAACATTCACTGCTTAATAGCAGTAGCTTTTGAAACTGTATTTATTTTAAATAATTTTGTTAATGTTACTAAAGATCCTCCAGACTGAATTAAAGCAGTAAAGCTATTTAATAAAACACATACAATTCTAGGAATGCATAAGGTATCAAATCAGAAGTCTGTATTTCTTAACACTAATTATACAAGTCATCTAGACATGGATGCAAGATAGAACCAAACATTTGCTCCTTTTACAACCAATTTCACCTTGATCCTTTCGATCCAGTTTATGCTGTCAGGCTTGCTAGAACTTCTCATAGACTAAAAAACATAACCTGAATGCACTATTAAAGAATTTAGAGATTTTAATATCTAGTGGTTTGACTGAAACCTTTCAATCTTCAAACAGTTCCAAGCTGCATCAAGTACAAATTCAGCTATTAAAAATGCCATAAAGAAGAGATGAATCAAGTTTTAAGCTCCTACTTACTGTGGAAAACAGTAAAATAATTTACCATGAGCTTTCTGAACATGAAACACACACTAAGTACATCAGCTAATGCAGACAACACTGCATGTCTTCACAGAAATACAAAAAATTGCTACATCCAGACTCCTAACTGTAACTAATAGTTAATTCAGCAAGATTTTCACATCAGCAACATGTAGAAGATTGCATGCTTTAACCATCTGATGTTTTTAGTGTTCCTTCTAAATGACATACACTTTACTGTTTTGTTTTGTTTCTGATCCATCTTCACAGTAGTGAAGTTCACAGTAGGAACCACAGGCTAGAACAACAATTCAACAAGCAAATGAGATCCAGATGACTTTCTCAAAATGTTTCATCGTGGTTTATAATATGCTGCAAGATTTGTTTTTATGTGCATTATCCCATGCAGGGATGCAGCTAGAGCTGTGATCACAGAAAAAAAAGACCAGTTCTTAAAAGAATGAACATACTTTCCATGGTATTTCTTTATTCCTTTCCTCAAAATATAAATAATGGCAATATAGCCACATATTTTACTGCCAAGACAGCAGTACAAGTGTTATCATAGAAAAGTTGGAATTACACCCAATACACTACATCAACTGCTTCTTGATTTATAACAAAGAACTGATAATAGCAGAGGCTAATCCTACAGCTCTCACATAATTGAGAAAGGGAAAACATGTAAATACATATTGATGACACTGCAATATGTCTTACAAGAAACTGAAAAGCCTGTTTACTTAGAACTGTAGCTGAAAACTAGATAGCTTTTGAAAAGATATCTATAATGGAAGAAGTGGCTTCACAGAGGTTGATTGCACTCATGAAGCTTTTTACATGTCTAAAACGAAAATCTTTTAGCATCAAAAGTATACCTTCAAAATAAACAGAAGCAGCTGGTAAGTGGAAAAAAAAGACCACATCTAGTACAGCTCTATCATAAGTACTTAAATCCTTGCAAAGCCATTTCTCACCAAAAAAGGCTTTTTGCAGGGAACATAAAATAGAAACCCAGACTAGTAGTTTTCCATGTCATCTACCTATGTTTCAAAGGTTGGAATTGCTGCTTTTCTCCCTCATTCACTTGCATTTGTGGTTGCTGTTCCATGTCAAAATTCAGCAAAGCCCTTAAGAGTACAAGTACTATTCAAGTGTTGTGCCAAATCACGTCTCTAAAAGCTGCAATTAAGGATGAAAGGTCAGGGGTACAATCCACACAACTTGCATAACTAACCATAAAAATCAGACATCCTTAGATGCTGAGATTTGATGAAATATGATTAAGCCTGTAGGGAAGAAGAATTGGGTCTAAACTACGAGTGCTTGTGATATGATACAAAATTAAATACTTTGTGAACCAAACAAGGAGTGGGATGGAAAAGCATAGAGAGAAGAGGCAAGAAGGGGAAAAAAAAAAGGAAAAAAAAGAGCCCTGAATAATGAATTGCTGGAGTAGGTAGAAAATCCTGAAGAGAATTACCTTACAATAGCAGCACTTGGGAAGCAGTGTGGGTGAAAGAGGTAACGCCAGTGACTATTTCATACAGGTCTTCTCTTAGTTCTTATTGGATTCTTTAGGTTTTTATTTTAAATATTAAGCACCAAAATATGGGGGGGGGGTTTATACCTGATTTAAACTTATTGCCATAGCTGTTTATTAGGACAGCTTTTTAATCACTGACATTTAATACATGGAGAAGGATACAAATGTTTAATTTGTATTTTGCTCTTAATTTAGCACAGAAGAAGCTTTCTCTTTTAAATTCAAGTTCGAATTCCATGGACATGGTGGGAAACTCTAACAGGCTCTTGTGGCGGAACAGCCATTTACAGAGTTTAGAGAAAGCAATTCTAATTCTCTCAAATTTTAAGACAAGTGTGAACAATTCTTTTAAAGAAAAAACATCAGTAGGAAACCAGAAAAAACAGAGCTGAGTTATGTAGGATTCCCTATGTAGAACTAAACAGCAAGATGAGACATTTATGATTTCAACTTTTTCTTAAATTTTGGAAGAAAGCTGATAAAAAGGCTAGAGAACATTTTCAAAGACACAGTCAGCTTTCAAGCACCCTAAAAAGTTTCTCTGTTACAAAGTAATAATGGCAAGGGAGGAAGAGAGAAGAATGGTCACAGGCCTGGATTAACAGCTGTATCACTTCCAGTACCAGCATGGATCTGGAAAATTTACTACCCACTTTGACTATAAAGCTGAGCTAGTTTAATGCAGAAGCAGCTCAGGCGTATTAAGAACATAATCCTTGAATTGCAGCCGCTGTGGACTGCAGGCTGCAGAATCCCCGAGTTCTCATGGTCTATCCAAGCAGAGCCAAGGCATGTGAACTCCAAGGCACACAAGTTTCAATACAGCTCTATTCACCCGGGCACTGTGACAGGTCCCTGCTGTCCCTGTACCCTTGCTGCACCCGTGCAGAACCTGACCACTGCAACAACACTTCTTTGATTTGAAAGCAATTTCATGTCCTGCATGGTTAATGGTGGTGAATAAATCCTGTTAAACACAAGGCAAATACTGCAGTCACCTAAGTGTTCCGGTACTGTGTTCCTAGCATTCCTTAGATTCTTGCCTTCTTTGGCGTTTAACCATTTTACTCAGTCCAGTTAAAATAAACAGTTACAGAAACACTTTTTCAGTCTGGAGACTTCACTTGAGGGGCAACAATAGTATTTCAGTGCAAGATCCAGGGCTAGTCTCCTGAAGGTGGCATCTTTCAGCAGAAGTCACAACTAATTAGACAAACTCATTTCACAGCCTGCCCTCAAGGTGTAACAATTACTGTTGTTCAGCAACCTCCTTTTTTCCATGGCCACGGAATACAACACATTACCTGCCTGGAAGATGAACTGAAAGAAGTTTAAAGAACAGACTTTAACATATTAACAAATTGGGTTTGAGGGTTTTTTTTAATTGTTATTTACAATACACTGTCAATAACTTCCTCTGACAGTGAGAAAATGTGTCTTCATCAAGACATGTCTGAGATTCATATTAAAAGTTTCAGCCAGAAAGAGAAAATTAATACGACTTGATTTTTCATATACAATATACCAGAAGCCTAAGAACTTTCCTTTTCAAGCTTTTCCTATCAGCTGTAGACATGAACACGTAAAGGAATTAGTGTCCAAAGGGCCTAGGCAGAATTAGGTTCCATTAGTCTATATCTAAGTAAGCATACTGTAACATCTGCTCCAGATTTACACATCAGCAAAGAAGATGATTATGCAAATAATAAGTAATACACACACATTCAAAGGAATATTTCCTCCAATAACTTTTGCTCTGCCATTAAAACAGTCAACTTCAGAAATTACCTACCACGTAACAATAAAGCCACAAATTAAAGTATTTGTTGTCACACAGTACATATTTAAGCAGCTCAACAGTAAACCACATAGAATCAACAGTCTGGATTCTTGAAAGCATAGAGAGAATCAGCTTTAAGAAAAACAAAAAAAGGTGGCTTTTCCACAATAGGTTTCTGCTTCTTGCATAATTCCAAATATTTATATGAGGAACAATAAACAGTAATAATGTTTGAGATAGCTCTCAATATAAACACAGCACTCTAGAATATTTAAAGCTAACACATCCACTATTTCTTACATTAATATTTCAAAGAAGAGGAAGGGACATCATGTACCTACATTGATGGAAAGCTCACTCAGACAGAAATTTAAGTAGTTGCAGTTGCATGGTCTTTCTTTCAGGACCCTGCATTTTAAAGTACCTACCACAAATCTGTATTTTACTTTAAAAAGGAAAAAAAAACCCTCCTTTTTTTTGCATGCTAGCTCAGTTTTTTCAGCCTCAAATCAGAGAGCTCTGCATAAGAATTCAGGTACCGAATGCATGCAATGAATATGAGGTGCACAGTTCCCCACCTGCCTCCAAAAATCTACCTTAAAATTAAAAAAAATTACAGTCTATCAAGTAAATTGGCTCACATGCTATCATCTTACATCAAAACTTCTGCTAAAGCCTGCTGATTTTAGTGGAAGCATATTAAATTTATCCTATACAGTCAGTTTCAAAAATTCATTCTATATTTTATTAGCCATTTAGTATTACAGTATATATTTTAAGGTGTCTCAGACAGATATCATTTTAACTGCACACCATGCATTCAATCAAGTTTCTAAATACATAGATAAAATCTACAAAAGCCCTTACCAGTCTCCAGGTTGCTACACTTAATAGCTGTGTGTTGACCAAACTGCTGAAACCTCTGCACATTTCTAAACCTAAACCTGATGGTCATAGAAGAGGAAGAGGAAAGAGAAAAGGTCTCCCTTCCCCTGCTATGTGTTTGCTCTAAGCAAGAATGCTTTAACCATTTATAATTTCCCTAATGAGACTGAATGAAAGTGTGCATGCAAAGCACGTATAATTTTCTGGATCTACTTAAGAAGGGATATTCCTGTTCTATTTCCAAATAAGACTAACACAAAAAGCATAAGATTTTGGCATTCATATCCAAATTTAGGACTTTCCTCATCCTCCTTTGCAAAAGACACTCAGTGGAGCTGCCCAAGCACTCACTCACAGGGGTGCTGTGTGTGTGCTGCTCACAGGCCTTTTTCCACAGAAAATCTGACATTGAATTACTGTCATTTTTGATCAGCAAGTGGCCAAATTTAATGACTCTCTAGACAGACTCCAAAGTCCAAATCCTATTTTAGGTGAAGATAAGAGTACAGAATTTGACAGGTTTTTAAGTTGGTGACAGAGGGTGGTGAATTCCACTTCTCTCGGTGTTCTAAGTCTTACATATGTTTCAGTAGGAATAAACCCAACTGCAGTCTACTTGGGAATGACTGGGTTTAAAGCTTGGAGATGTTTATACATACATGAAACCAAGTATATGGTCATAAATATTTCACACTTGTTCAAGTTCTCTCTAAAATTATTACTTATTAAATCATATTCAGTGAGCTTTTTCATAAAAATTTGAAAAAGCTAGATGAGGAACACTAAGCACTCAGGGTTTTAAATCCATATATATGTATGCACTGACAGGCTCCATACCCAGATTTCACTCCTCCTTAATCTAGAGTTGCCCTGTGGCTAGCACAAGTTTTCTCATGAGAACTTTCTCCTGTGTTTTATAAACAAAGATAAAGTTTGGATGTTGTTAAAACAGTGTCTCGAGATTTGGACAGTTCAGGCCTAGGGGGAGGTTTCTGGCTGACCAGTCTGGGTGACCTCTGAAAAGTCTATATAAACTGAAATCAAAATAATAAAGCTCTTTTTCTTGCCACACTGAGAACCCGGGTCCTTTCTCTGCTAGCGGCTCAACAGCGACATTGCCCCACGTGCCAAGCAAGGTGTCCTAAAAAGCCTCAGAAGGAAATCTGTAGGATTTGCCAAACAATGGTTTAACATACCAAAGATAGTTGCTTTTTTGGGGTATTTTCCAAGTAATTTGGCAGTAGCTGTTGAGACATCCAACACACCCAAGGGTGTCCAGTGTGAGGGAGGTGCTGGCTGTTGGGCAGCCTCCGTGAGGAAAGGCACAGACATGGACAGTTCCAAGGCGTCCATGCAGCATGTGGCCAAGCTCCTTGGGCACAATGGCAGTGGTGCCTCAGGGAAACACAGCTAAGAAAGGGCGAAATGCCTGATGGAGAGAAGAGACAGAAACAAAAGAGAGTGACAGTGAAAGCCGCACCCCAGCCAGAGTTAGGAATGGGAGGAGGTGCTGCAGACACCAGAGCAGATATGAGCCTGTAGATGACCACAGTAAGGCTGGCTGTGCCTCTGCAGCCCATGGAGAATTCTCACACTGGAGCACATAAACACGTCCTGAATGAAGCTTCTACCCATGGAGAAACCACACAGGAGCAGGTTTGCTGTAGTCTGGGGCAAGGACCCACACTGGAGCAGTTCTTGAAGGACTGTATGCCAGGGGGAACCCACAATGGAGCAGAGAAAAAGTGGAAGGAGAAGTCAATTGAACTTATTTAGACTCTCAGATTAGCGATTGCCCTGCACTGCTTGGGCAGGTATAGGAGGTGGGAATGAAGGAATGAAGTTTAGTCTCGGAAGAAGAGAGGGATGACTGGGCAAGAGGTGGTTGAGCTTTTGCCTTCATTTCTCACTAGCATACTCTATTTTTAATAACTAATAAAGTAGCTTTCTCCACATCAACCCTGTTTTGCCTGTTACAGTAATTCTGAAATGACCTCTGTCTTTGTCTTCATACAAAAGCTTTTGTATCTTAACATTCCCCAGGGCGTGCTTGAGGGAAGGAGTGAGAAAGAGCAGCTGGGTGGGCATCCAGCACACATCCATGGTTAACCCACCACACCAATATATCATTAGTACCAGTCTTCTTGAAATACTAATTCCTCTGTATTATCTACCTGAACCAGTTTTTAGCTGCTTTCATCTGCTATATACATAGAACAACTAAGATTTTGTTAATATTTTCCTACTGCAGAGAATAACAATTTTGAATTGTAATGGACATCTGACGTAAATAATGTGATAGAAAGTATTATTCAGGGTTACAGGCTACATTTTCACTTCATGTAAATGTATCAAAGTGCCCACCATTTCACTTTTTTATAGAACTTAATGTATGCCTAATATACTTGACGGAGCCACTTACTTGAAATTATCTTTTCTTTAATTCTTTCTCCATTATGGAAATTATGCTGAACAGTCAGTTTAGACAAGATAGCCATGACTAAATATTCATTTAAATCCTTTTAGCTCAAACTGATACAGAACTTTATCACAAGGACCAGTATCTTTTCTTACACACACACACACACCCCTCTCAGTATAGTTAGAGACTCATTTCATCTCTGTAATTACCTTTTTCAATTTCTCAGTAATCCGTTACAAGTAGTTTTTTGGCCTTTACCCTGCTGCAATCTGGCCAGCATCTTCCTCTGAGTATCCCTTGTGCTTGTGGACACACAAGACAACTGTGTTCCCAGATAAAGGCAGGAGAGACAAGGAAACAGGGGGTTTGGATACATGTCCATTCACGGACACAAGTGAAGCCACAGAAAATACTTGTGCAGAAGATTGTTTCATTTAGAAAGGCAAACTGCAGAAGGCAAAGAACATGTCTATATAATGTGTATAATTTGCAGAAGAAAAAGTGCATGGTACAATTTTCCTTTATTTATTTTAAGCCAAGCTTCCTTCCAATGCAATCCTAATACTTTATTCTTCAATCTAGCTGGACAGCAGGAAGAAGGTATTTAATCAAGCTTCAATAAAACAAATTTGTTTACAATTGATGCATCTAAGAGGTATTTAATTCTTTCATATTGTTAATATTATGACAGAAAATGGAGGAGGTGCTTTTGGATAGCCGTATATTAAATGAACAACACTTAGTTCACATTTACAAAGAAGTAGACATTTTCTGCCAATGGTTGTTTGCATCTCCAAAACAACTATTCTAAGTTTAAAAGAGCTTCCAGTGAGGATCAAAATCACTGCTTACTGAAGAAATTGATTCAAAGCAATAATATATTGAGGCAATTCCTTAATAATCTTCTAGAAGTAGCTATGCATATATGATTGTTCCTGATGGACACACACACTCTCCTCCAAGCAGGCAAAGAATGATCAGCATGAGATCCTGCAATCTATTTCAAAGCAAGATTCTACAAACATGGGGGAAAACTGAAAAACAATGAATTGCAATAAGCATGCATCATAGGAAGTGTTGTTTCATGGTTGCTCTTTTGTTTGTTCCTCCTTTTCTACCAGAGCAGTTTCTGTTCAGAGAATCTTCCACTAGACACTTGATGCCATCAAGTGCACCGTAGTGTGGAACACATATCCTGATTTTCAAATGAAGCTTTAAGCCGAGCAAAGCCTTTGTGGTATTTGTCAACCTTATAAACTCATCTTTTTATTTCTAGAGCATAACTGATAATTTTGACATTTCTTCATAAAAGCAGTAGAAGTTTTTCACAAATCTTGTTCAACAGTTTGATATTTGCACATAATTAAGATTTCCAGTAGTTTATGGGGCTTTTTCTTTCCAAAACCTTTTTATTCAATTATCTTCCCACATCAGATGAAGCATCCTCCTTTTGTATCTTTATTTAGCTCAAGTGTAGTAAGAAACACTTGACTTCAAGCCAGAGCTCTGTCTGTATCTCATCAATTCTTTGAATCAATTTCCTTAATTCTTCTCAAGAGCAGGTCTTATTAATATGTTCATCTCCAAGTCTTATGTCTCCTGTTGGCCACATTAGAGATTTTAACTCCATATGCATTTGCCAACAATTAGTTTGGCCTTTCCCTCATTTCTGAATAAGCAGAAACTGTTTGGTCAAAAAGGACTAAGTTCTGAAATACTTGAAATGGAATTACTACCCAAGGAGAAAAAAAACCAAAACTCAGAGACTGAAACCAAGTATGTCAGAGAACACTCAACGAGATTTCTCAATTATGTCAATGTTGCCCCTTGCACAATGTTTGGAGCTGCTTTGAACTGCACACACTGTTGACTGCTCAGCAACTGGCACGTCAACAAGGCCACTGATGCTCAAATACACAGCTCATCACCAACATATCTCAGAAAACACAGAAAAAACCTGTTTCACAAATGAGACAGATTCTAGACAGAGAAGAGAGTAAGTGCACAGACATTCTGTACTTCAAGTCTCACTAGCCTTCATCTGGTGAACACTAGGACCACTTTGGTAACAGTAATTTCATATTAAATGACAAAATTAACATTAAGGGGGTACAGGATTACCATAAATTAACATACAGGAGGTATCATAGGCATAATGAACTTGAACAATCTTGTTATTTCCTCTGCTTCCAAGTTAACTCCATGAAAGGAGTAAACAACAACATTTTTCTGAGATTTTCTTCAAACTCTAGCCACTAACCCAAGCTGTGGACTGATTTAGTGCTTATCTACAGACTCTTTACAGCTTGCCTTGTTTCTTCTTCATATGCGCAATTATTCTGAACTTGCATATTCAAGGCAACCTTATTGTAAAAAGCAACCCTGCTAGTGGAAGAACGAGTTCTGTCCCAACAGCTTCAGCTTTTTCAGATTTCAGAGCGTGTCTTCTGCAGGAAATAAAATGAAGACACTAAAAAAATTATTTAAAAAAATTGAAGTCACCTACTTTTTTTCTTTTTTCTCCCCTTAAAAGTTTATTTTCCACAGCTCTTTTAAAAAAACAAAGGGCTCCAGTGCATATGAACATAGTTACATGTTCCAAAAGGGATAGGCTACATTTAGGAAGAACACAAGAGAAAAATGGTTTCTAAAAATACTTTGGTTTCAAAATGTGGCATGATGGAAAAAAAGGAACCAGCTCTGTCAGTATCACTCCCTGTGAGGGAGTAGGAAGACAGAAAAAGTATTTCATAATCATTACAGAAGTTCATTACAGCTGGGGGTTGAGCTGTATCCCCAACTTCCCTGCTCTCCTGTGGAACTTCACTGAAATGAAAAACCTATAGTTGTGTTCTCTACAGCATGAAATTCACATTTCACCTGATTTCAAACTAGATCTCTGCAATATGACATCCCATTTCTGAGCATCCCATCATGATTACTGGGCAAATAACTTATATTGCCTTGCAATCTCTCAGACTATGATAGATTTCTATTATGTCTACCTCTCTCCTCCTAAGGTGAACTGCTCACCATAACCACTCAGTACAGGCCCAAGACACAAAACTTCTCACTGAACCTACTAACATACAGATCCATGTATGAACTGGAGCAAGGAACATGACTTCTTCTCAGAGGCTGTCAGTAATTCCTGGTTGCAAGATATTTTTTCCAGGGCTTGCAATTACTGTGTTGCTAAAGCAAGTCCAAACAGCTGCTTCCAGGTCAATTTTTCCATACAGTCACACCAGTGCAGCACCACCAGGCAGGAAAGGTCACAAGGGACCTATGGTGCCTCTGCCTCACTCTAGCTATGGCTGTGACTGTCCAAGCCAAGCAGCCAACATTAACACAGGCACACATGCAGTGGGCACTGCTGGGCCCCTGCACTGCACTGTCTCATGCTCTGCGGACCTACAAGTAATGCAGCAGCTGATGCACTCTACTTACACACACATTGCCATCTCAGAATTCCTCTTCCAGGCAGCAATTTTGAATAGCATATTCTTCTTCTTGATGCCAGACTTTGGTTTTGGAACCTGATGACTGACTAGAAGCCATTTCTCCATGGGTTCCTGGAAGGAACTCTAGAGAAATGGTATTTTTGAAGTACTTCTTTGTCTATTTTCTTGAGTATCTCTTTTGATTTCATTTCACACATTCAGCCAGCCATAATATAATTAAGGAGCTAAATTAAAATATACTGGGTATCTTCCCCACACTCTTCTCTAAATATTTTCTGAATATAGAAGGTAAACCCATTTTTTTCCCTGCCATGAACTGTCTTCTGGAAAGCAAGTAGCTTACTTTTATATTCAAATTTCATTCTTGAATTTTTAACCCAATAATCTCTCATATACTGAGGTTTTGAGATATAAGAATAGCAGGTCCAATCCATTCCCAGACAAAGATTACCCACATGATTAGCTTACAGTTTCCCAATACACAGATACACAGAGAATCCCTTTCCCCAATTATATCCATACTTTTACCTATGAATATAAGTAAGTTTTGTCCTGAACAGTGAATTCACACAAAAGCCAAAAGAAATCCACACTTCACAAAGCTTATCTCCTCCAGTAAAGCATTATCCTCGCTACTACCCTCCACTAAGCCACATGTGGCAGAGTACTTTGCTGTCTACCACAAAGAAGTAACAGTAGACAACTAAGTCATGTGAATTTAAGATACCTAACAAACATCCACTGAAACCATGCCATGAATTAGAGTGAGTCAGTGAATGAGTAATATATACTCTAATGCATGGGCGGGAAAGAGAGAGCCATTATCAGCAAATAGGTTGTCTAGAAAAATGAAGTAGTACTGAAATAGCATAGTAAATAGTTGCTCCAAATGAACCCTCAAATTCAACACTAGTCATGCTTAGGACCAGTCTGAATGCCAGCTTTCCTAGCTGGGAGCAAACTCTCTGAAGAGGCAGAAAAAAGTTCGCTCTTCGTAAAGTCTTCTACTGAAGTAAACTTGTGAAATAAGGAAAATAGTTACAAAGCCAGAGCATGCTGTGATTTTTAGCTATGACTGATCTTGCCTTGAGGGCGGAAGGACAATTGCACACATGTAATTTAGTATCTAAATACAGGAAAGCTCATTCCTCTCCCGGAAAAATCTTTATCTTGCCAGAGGGTAAGAGAAATAGCGGTAAAGAATCTAGAAGTAAGAGAATCCACCTGCAGCAAGGTATTTCCTCATATAACAGCAGCATGTTTTGTCAGTGAAATATGAAAAAGGCAGAAGAGAATATTTCCCTGGAGAAAACAGCTCTTTGCAAAAGCTTTCTTACCAATAGCCAAAAAGGGAAAATAACGTTCTCTGAAGACCGACAATATGGAGACCACAGCTTAGCTTTGCCAAAGCAAATTTTAGATTACATCAATAGGAATGTATTCTAATGAAGGAATAGAGAAGGAGCTGTGCCCCTTGAAAAATAAAGTCCCTAAAGAGGCAACATGGTAGAAATATACAGCACAATGAAGAGCACAGAAAAAGTAGGTCAGGAACATCTATTCAACATTTCTCATTAAATTTGAAGTAGACAATGCAACTAAATTAAAACTGGTAACAGAAAAAAAAAGCCTTTATATATAGAAATACTTATTTATACAATAATTACTTTAATTATAAGAAACAGAGGCAAGTGCTTAGTAAAACTGCCCCAAAAAAATGGACATTTGCAAGGGTCCTCAACAGCATAAGATGTAATATTTAAAATTAGAAATATTTTGAAAGAATACAAACCCCCAGGCTCTAGGTGATAACCATTACCCTGAAACAAGTGAGGAGCTTTCCCCATGGGCAGGTTCTGTGTCTCCCAAGGAGCTCTCTTCACACCTCCCACTGAAACAGACCCTGGCTTCTTGGAAGTTAATCACTCTTCCAATTAAAAATGTGGTTTCCATATTCTTACAAGAAAGGCTACATGATCCATCTGTAAGAAATAATTTCCCATTTTAAAATTTTCTTCTGTAAGGAATAAGGGAGTATCTTAACAAACAAACAGCTAGTAAGGTAAGACCTGAGTCTGCTGGTAATATATAGCCTATACTGAGAGACAGAAGAAACAATGGGAAGAATGTCCATAGGAATTCCCCTAATTTGATCTACCCAAGACTGTGTTAATAAACTGCAAGAACAGAGACATAAGAAAAAGAAAGGGGAGATGTGTATTAAGGGTGTCTGCAGTAGGGGGGATGTATATTATGCGGGGTCTGAATTAGGCGGTCCGGGAAGTCTGTACCTCTTAAGTACCTCAGCCAATGGAAAAAGAGAGAGGGAACTTGCAGCCCGGAATTAGGATAAAAGAGGCTGCGTCCTCTATCAATTTGAGAGACCCCATGGGAAATGCCCATGACCTCTCCCTTTATTCATGAATAAAGTTACAGGACTCATCTGTCTCCTTTTTGGACATAAACCTCTGGCGTTTGTGGATTAATTTTCCTGACAAATGGGGACCATCCGGGATCCTTCCACCATCTGGGGGGCAGTGGGTGGCAAGCAGAGCTGAAGGCACACCTCACCCAGTTTCGGTCATCAGCTCCCCTTGGCGGCTGCTGGCACCGGGTGACTGACTGGGTGCCCGAGACTGTCCAGGAAACAGACGAGTGGCAGACCAAGGAGGTCCGTGAAGAGTCCGCAGGGAAGGACCACTGAAAATCTCACCAGTGAGTAAAATGGGATCCTCAGGGAGTAAACCTGGGAGGGCACCCATGAGAGGGTTGCAAAGGTAAAGCTGGGAAAAGGCCCCAGCACAAGGGATGACAATCCCAAAAATATAAGGACATGGACGCCCAAGGGGACAGTATGGGAAAGTCGAGAAGGGGTCTTGACAATCCATGCGCAAGGGAGGCGACAAGGGAAACTGCAGTGGATTTTGTGATCTAGGGGTGACTAGGCCCCCTGGTGCCTTTGAGAAAAGCAGGTCTGATACCTGCAGTGGATCTTGCAGCTGCTGTGATGTTAGTTCTGTGTGTGTGTCTGAAATAGCATAGTAAAACACATTGTGTGTGTGTGTGTGTGTGTGTGTGTGTGTGTGTGTGTGTGTGTGCACTAATTACCTGTGCTAATTTGTATTTTGTTGGTATATAAATCCATGCGGGACGCCCACAAGATAAAAGTAACTAGTTGAGTGTTGAAACACGTTTTGAACGCCTGTTGAATTTTTCTGTGTATGTTGTTTCTCTAAGAAGTGTGCTAATAGGTATCTCTTTGGGACTCCTCTGTGTGTGTAGCTGATATTTGTGAGCATATTTGTTCTGTGAATTGAAAAATATTCTAGATTTATGGAAGAAATGTGGCTTGTTACCAAGAAAGCCAAAACAGTCTATGATACAGGCTTTAAAGAAGGATAATAGAAGTAAATCTCTGGAATATGGTTGTGTAGAATGCTGTAGTATAAAGAGTGGGCATGTTGAAGGTGAAGGGATGGCGAGTCCAGTGGCATGTAGAACCCGAAACAGAGTGAAAGAAAGGAATGGGAGAAGAGGATGTGTTAAGAAAGAAGGAAGAAGAGGGAAGAGAGGAGAAAGAGAAAATGAGTGAGGATTGGGATGTTTTTCAGCACCTTCCCCCGTCTTGTCCTCCAACTTTGCCAGCTGACCCAGGGCCAGCTGCAGTCCCCTGTATCCTCTGTTTTTGGAGCAGCAGGAGCGAGTGCAGAGGTGCAGGGCTGGGAGCACAGGCTGGGGGGTCTGTGGGGAGGTGTGGAGCCAAGCTGGAGCTGTGGGACAGTTCCAGGCAGCTCCCGACCCTGCCACCTGGCTGCAGGACACCCTGGTCACCTGTGGTGCTGCTATGCATGCCCACTGGGACTGCCGGAGGGGAAGCTGTGTTTGGACACTGCGGAAGGAGTATCTGGAAAATGCGGACTGTACATAGAAGCATTAGGATTGTCTGTTAAGGGTTTTGTTTGGGTCACTGGAATGATTTTGAAATGTGGGAAAATGAACACCCACAGGCAGTAGCGAGAGTGGGGGCTAGAAAGGGCAGGATAAGCCCCTGAGTGAACTGGTTAGAAAGATACAGCAAATGTATGTGAGAACGGATAAGGGAAAGGCAAAGGTGATGCCAAAGGTATTACAGCCTCGGAGGAATAAACTGCGGGGACCCCGGGGCAGAGGAGAAGGGGTTGGCCACCAGGACATGGCAAAGGCATTCCCTCCTCGGCAGGAGAAAGCCGATTGAAGCAGCGGCTGAAGCAGCGGCTGAGAAGGAATCACTGTGCTATCTGCAAGGCACAGTGACACTGGAAGCGGGAATGTCCGTGGAAACAGCTGGATCCTCAGAAGGAGGAACTCCAGCGATTAATAGATAATGAAAATAAATCAATAGTAATGGTATAATTTGCTATCATCTATTTAAAGTAACTTCCAAAGTGTTATTGTGCATATAATAGTGAGTTTGGGTAGCAGCACCTGGTGAAAATATGAGTGCATAGTAAATTCAAAAGTCTTTGGTGTATACAAGAATTTAGGATCTGCATATTTCGGAGTTAGTCATCTACTTGGGTTAAAATGCAATTGCAAGCTATTTTGGAATTAAAGTCTCCTGTCTCAGTTCCATATTTTAAAGTTTCCTGGCTGCGTATTTTCAAGCTTGAATCTCAGTGCCTTAGTTAAAAGGCTATTGCAGAATATTTCAGAGATAGTCTCCTGCCTGGGTTACTCTGAGTGGTTGGGTTTTTTATGAGCAGAGTTTTGCTCAGGTGCTTCTGAATTCTTTTCAGAATGAGTGTGTACCCGTGTGTGTGTGTTAGTTTATGTCAGTGTCGGGACATAAAATAAATGCCCATGAAATAAAGTAATTCGCTGAGAGTGTTGAAACAACTTTGGAGTGTCTGATTTCAGCAAGTGCCAATGAAGTATTTTTTTGGATATTTTTTTCCTGTGCTTGCTTGGCCGAACCATTTCAAGCAGCTTTAGAAATGCAAATTAACTGAGGGGAAGGTGCGGACAAGGTGTGTGTCTCCACTGTCCGGGCTGTTCCAGGCAGCCAAGAGTGTAGCTTTAGAAATGCAAATTAACACTTCTGAGAGCAATGTATGGACAATGTGTGCCTAGTTCAAGTCCCTAAGGGTTTCAGTCCTCTGTACGGTGTGTTGTTGTGAAATACTAGTAGTCTGCAAGCTGCTTTGGGGGGGAAGTATGGTTCTCCGGTGCTCTGGGAAAAAGCAGGTTCCAATACCTGCTTTGGATTTTGCGAGCAGCTTTCGGGGGAAGTGTTGTTCTCCCATGCTTTGGGGAATTTGGCAGCTACTTTTGGGGAACATGGCTGCCTGTTACTTATTTTTCTCAGGTGCCAGATTCAGTGGCCAGAGGCTACTCATTGTCTCAGAATGTCGCCAGAGGGTGGCTGCATTGTCTGCATAGTTGTGCAGCCAGGGATTTGATGGTGACTGAGGCCCAAGAGCTGACTACGGGAGGATGTCTGATTGTTAAAGAGTTTCACAGCAAGTTAAAGCTTCGTTAACTGAAAGAGCCTCTAAGTGGATGATGAGCGCTGTTTTTAGAGTAAGAATCTTGTTTAATGGAACAGGAAGATTTAGAATTGAGAAGTGAGAGAGTATGTGTTTATTAATGGGTCAGCAAGGGTGATAGAAGGGAAGCTATTCACAGGATATGCTATCATCAGGGGAAGGGAATTAAGAGAAGGGGGCAGGTTACCGCCCACATGTTCTGCTCAGACAGGGAATCAGGATAAAAGAGGCTGCATTCTCTATCAGTTTGAGAGACCCCATAAGAAATGCCCATGACCTCTCCCTTCATTCAGGAACAAAGCTGCAGTACTCCTCTGTCTCCTTTTTTGACATAAACCCCTGGTGTTTGTGGATTAATTTTCCTGACACTTGTGTGCAAAAAAGAAAAAACTCATTTGGTTTTAAGCAGGTCTGAAATAGAGGCAGTTCTGCTCCGGCCCAATTTATTTACAGTCAATAATAGTATTAATCAATGACATAGAATGTATATGCGACAAAATTCTACCTCAACTTCTCAATTTCCATGTCTTGTCAGCACCTAGGTTGAGAATTTAATTTTATTCTACTTCTTGGGGCTACCAAGACACTTTTTTCCTTATTATAGATTATATTATAATTATAGATTATTATTTTTAATTATAGATTATTAAATTGGTGGTGGAGTGCCACAATAAAAAGTTGCTGGCTATTCCATTTACCTTCATTTTATAGAAAGTGAACATTGCCATACCTATGTCTTTTATTAATTTAACTTGCAATGTGGTTTCAATAATAGCCTTAAAAACTTTCAGGGAGGCTGAGAAACAGAATAAACACAGCTGAACAAATAAATCCTTATAAGAGTTCAGCCTTATACTCTTGATGTTTAGGTCACAAATAGAAGCACTTAAGAGTTTTATACATGTTCACATTTAGCAGTGAAGCACTCTGTCCATAAAACACCAAGGGATAATTTCCTAAACTCCTGCTAAGCCCTGCTTGAACATTCTTGATTTTAGTTAATTTAAAGCAATTCACTGCTCTTCCAATAGCCAAACCTTTAGCCCAAGAACAGCATACACTGTTATGGGGAACAGTTCAAAGTGATTGTGTCACCCAAACTGCGGGAAAAACAAAAACCCTCCAACAAAATTGTTAATGATAGAGAGTCAAGGCATTACTTTATTATCTGGCCAGGATGTTGTTCTGGCCAACATGTACCACAGAAATCATCTCATCCACACATAGCCCAGGTGTGCAGAGAGAATCATTCCATGACACAACCCTTGTACTAGATTTTTCAGGTATTTTATTCAGTCAAAATACATAGAAATGTACTGTTTTAAAGTTCAGTGGTCCAGAGTTGAGCAAACCCTCAGTATTCAGTTTCCCATTGGATCCGAATCTCCTTGCCTCTGATGTTAATTAGGTCTTCTTTCATATTTCTCATTACCCAGACCAGGTGTCTCCCATTAGCCAGGGGTGGTGTTTGGAGTTGATACTCCGTTAATGGCCGCAGATAGCCCTTCCTTTATCTTTTGGGTCACTCCCAGTCTGTTGATATGTTGAGTTCATCAGACCTCACCTGGTAGAACAATGCCCTGGAAAGAAACTTAAAATTCCTTTTCCCAGGATAAAGACAAACAAAACCTTTGACTAAAGTTACACAATTTTTTTTTAACCTGCTATGTTTTCCAACAATTACACACAACACTTCACTCACCTGAAGGAAGATAAGGGGAAGGGATTGCTGCAAATGGTGAGGTTAAGCTCCTCGTATCAAACAGAAAAACTGAACAACAGTTGAAAGATATTCAACTGAGTAGCAGAAATGTTAAAAGAAGCAATTACTTTGGGAGAGTTATGTGCTGAAATTAATTTATTATGCATTACACTAAGCTATCATTTTCATAAAACCGAGAATTGCATATCTCAAGTGACACAACTCAAACTGTTCAGCAGCAAAATTTGAAATAAACCCTCACAAAACTACCACAATATATTTTACCATACACCATATTACAGTACAGTCTGTGTTAGCCACTGTTGTCATGGTTATCAGTTCCATCAGAATTCATAACATGAATTTTTCACTTCCTATATCCCAACACATCATGAATAATACCAGCTATCTATTCCCGAGATGTCACTTCTTACATTTTTATTGCCTGCCAAATTGTTTTTTTAATGTTTGTTTTTATACATTAAACACACCCAATTGTCATGAGAAATAATGACTACTAGAAGAGCTGCATTCACAAACAGACACTCAAGAAAAACCGTAGAGGAAGTAAAACGAAAATGTTGCCCTCACTCAAAAGTTTCATCCTCATGGACACCAAGTCTGGAGCTTCTACAACAAAAATAGTAAAAGTAGTCCCCTAACTCCCAGGTCACCTAATGATCCAGAGAATTTGCCATCTTGAGAAGCGTCATTGCTCTGCTGTGGGAGTGTGTGTCTCTGTGTGGAATAAAGTTCTGACAGTTCACTATTGTCTTGAGTTACATGGAAGGTGTCACCAAAAGTATGTATTCCATTATCATCTCCATAAGCTGTTAGAACAGGAGAGGCAGTGCTCTTTGTCTTCAGCATGACTCAGCCCTGATAGCTTCCCGGATGGTGTTATCTCTGCTAATGGGCCATCGAGGTCTCCCAGTATGACACATAAAATTACATCAGCCTATTGTGAGATGCTCTGCCCAGTGGGAGGAGCCAAGCATTCCTACCTGCATATAATCTGGGAACACCACCGAGGCACTGCCACTGGATTTCCAGAGGACAAGGGCTCAAGAACCACCACCAGACCTCCAGAGACTGACCAGCCTTTTCTACAGGATCTCCACTTCACATGACCACATCCATCACTCCAATAGGACTAGAGCCACCATTTAACTTAACTGCTCCCACCACCCTGATCAACAGGGTTGTCAGGCCATATTCTGACTTTTAAGCCAGTGTTTTTGTATTATTGCTTTTCTTTTAATTTTCGTATTAAATTATAGTTCTGACTTGGAATCTTTCGCAAGATATTTGTCTGGGGTTAATTCCTCCGCTGGTTTGCTTTCAAACTAGCACAAATATCTAACAGTTAATTTTTTCCCAGGCTGTGCCAGGGTCTTCCAGTGATAGTGGAAGCAGGGCTGGAGCAGGATGGAGACTATCCTGGAGCAACAGCGGCGGTACCACGAGGAGCGGGAGCAGCTCATGGACGTGATGGTGAAGGAGATGCTCACCAAGAAGTCCACGCTCCACAACCAGATCAACTCGGAGCACTGGACCCGAGCCATGCAGGACAGATACATGGAGGTGAGTGGCAAATTGCGGGACCTGTACAATGACAAGGACAGCCTACGTAAGGAAGAACGCGGCGCCATTTCCGGGCCAAATGAATTTGCAGAGTTTTACAACAGACTGAAGCAAATTAAGGAATTTCACCGGAAGCACCCCAATGAGGTCTGTGTTCCTGTGTCAGTGGAGTTTGAGGAGCTGTTGAAGTCCAGAGACAATCTGAGTGAAGAAGCTCAGAATCTGGTGGAGTTCACAGATGAGGAAGGATACGGACGATACTTGGATCTGCACGATTGTTACCTCAAGTACATTAACCTGAAATCATCAGAGAAATTGGATTATATCACTTACTTATCCACATTTGACCAACTCTTCAATATTCCCAAGGAGAGAAAAAATGCTGAATATAAGAAGTATCTTGAAATGCTCCTTGAGTACCTGCAGGATTACACAGATCGAGTGAAACCATTACTGGACCAGAATGAACTATTTGAGAATATTCAGATGGAGTTTGAGAAGAAGTGGGAGAACAGCACATTCCTGGGCTGGCCAAAAGAGACCAGCAGTGCCCTCACCCATACCGGTGCCCACCTCGACCTTTCAGCCTTCTCCTCCTGGGAGGAACTGGCCTCCCTGGGACTGGACAGATTAAAATCAGCTTTGCAAGCTCTGGGGCTGAAGTGTGGTGGGACTCTGGAGGAGCGGGCTCAGAGGCTTTTTAGCACTAACGGCAAATCCCTGGAAGAACTTGATCCTTCCTTGTTTGCTAAGAATCCAAAGACAAAAGGAAGCAAAAGAGACACTGAAAGAAGCAAAGATCTTGCTTTCCTGGAAGCTCAGATTTATGAGTATACGGAAGTTCTTGGGGAACAAAGACACCTCACCCACAAGAATGCGCAGCGTAAGCAGGCACGCACAGCGGAGGAGAGGGAGGAGGAGGAAGAAGAGCAGATCAGTGATAGCAGGAGCGAAGATGAAGAAAATGAAATCATTTATAACCCTAAAAATCTGCCGCTTGGTTGGGATGGGAAGCCCATCCCATACTGGTTGTATAAACTCCATGGTTTGAACATCAACTACAGCTGTGAGATTTGTGGTAACTACACCTACCAAGGGCCCAAGGCGTTCCAGCGGCACTTCGCAGAGTGGAGACATGCCCATGGGATGCGGTGCCTGGGCATTCCCAACACGGCACACTTTGCCAATGTCACACAGATTGAGGATGCAGTCTCGTTATGGGCAAAGCTGAAACAGCAGAAGGCTTCAGAGAGGTGGCAGCCTGACACAGAGGAGGAATATGAGGATTCCAGTGGGAACGTGGTGAATAAAAAGACTTACGAAGACCTGAAGCGCCAAGGGCTGCTGTAGCTGTCCCCAAGTGATGGATCATACATCTGCAGAGAGAGTGGATGTGGCAGCAGCTCTGACCTCTTCATTGTCTGGATTTTGTATGAGCACGAGTATAGATTTCAAGAGTACTTTATAGAGTCACTTTCTAGTAAGCCACTCAGACTTAAGGCAATGTTTTATGTAGCAGTGTATCAGTGGCTCTGCACTCTCCCCCCACCTCTCCCTATGTGGCTTGCATTCCAGAAGTTTCTCCTTAGCTCTGTATGTTACTGGTTCTTTTGAATTATGTATCCTCCCCTATCAGAAGTCTATTGGTGTGTACCCTTTTCCTTCTTCCCTCTGGCCTTCCCGGGTTGGCTGTCCGGAGCTAACCCCCTCCCCTTTTCCCTTCCCGTATAATCCCCTGCCACAGTGTGCTCGTGGTTGCAGTCTCTGGGCTATCAGCCCCTCCGCCCGTCCCCTGTTTGCCATCCCCCTTCACCTGCCCTGGACCCTCACCCGAAGACCTAATAAATTCCCTGGAAGACCACAGACTGCATCCGTACATTTCTTCGTTCCACCTCGTTTCCCACTGAGCTTCTGTCCCCCGAGCTCCGCGCCGCCCCTGCGTGCTCTCTGG
This sequence comes from Lichenostomus cassidix, assembly GCF_008360975.1. Classification (NCBI taxonomy): domain Eukaryota; kingdom Metazoa; phylum Chordata; class Aves; order Passeriformes; family Meliphagidae; genus Lichenostomus; species Lichenostomus cassidix. Next base: position 25,918,472 of record NC_139480.1, on the reverse strand, counting down.
CTCCGGCACAGCCTGGCGTGTGTCACGGTGCAGCCGACTGCCTTTCCGTGTGGCCCTGGGGCTTTCGGCTGCTATTTGGGGACGCAATGCCACAGTTTTATATAAAAAAAAAAATTTCCTTGAAAAATAAAAGCACTGGGTTTTTTTAATTAAAAAAAAAAAACAAAACCAAAACAAACAAAAAAAACCCAACCAAAAAAAACAAACAAAACACCAAACCAAGGATAATCTTCTCCTCCTTCCATATACATGCTCAAGTCATTATCACCATGAGACATCCTTTGATGTTACAAAGAGGACAATAGATCTGTAAGACCATACCATAAAACACACATACACGCAATTTCTACAATTCAAAAGAATTTAATGTTCTACAGCAATTCAGTATGTTATAAACCCAAGTACATTAGTCTAAAGGCTAAGTTCCACATTTGAAACTAAATCCTTCTTAGGAAAAAGACATTTTTCATTTTCAAAGGACAAAACGAAACCTAAATGGCTAGGTAAGGCAGTGTTTAGTTGTACCCAAGCAGCACATAAAAATCTTTAAAGTACGGAGAATAGAAGAATAATGCAATGTGCTTCTTTCTAAACTAATTAAAAATTTAAATACAGAAGCTGTATTAGGAATTCAACTAATATCAATCTACTGACATCCTGACCTACTGTAACTCACTTGAAAAACTAAAATTCTGCTGAATATCAAATTCATTATAGAAATAAGTAAATAGCTCCCAACACAGCTAAAATAAGGGTAAACTTAATTGTGATATTTCCTGTACTATTCTTAGCACTTGACAATTACTGCTGTTGTTCTTTTCAGACAGGACTAGCCCAAGTATTTACACTTAATCACAACCCTTGACTTTTTTCCAAACAGTATTATGAAATTATTCAAGAATCACTTTGTTCAAAGAATAAAATGAGGCACAATAAAAAAATAGAACAGGTAGGTTTGCTAAATGGTCTAAATATTAGCACCTGAAGTTATACAGTCTTTTAAAGAATCCATCATGCTGTCCTTTATCAAATAGCAAATACAGAGAGTGGAGATATACCTCTAAACTGGACATTTTTGACTTTTACATGCTGACTTATCAGATCTAGTTAAATTTTTAAACATTTAATAGCATACCATGTAACAAAAATTAACTACTTATTCTCTTCTCCCTCCCTGCTTTCTTCTAGCACAAATGTCTGATTTCATAGTCTACATAAAATGTATTTGTTTTAACATGAATAAACATTCAGTCACTGTTCAGGACTCAGCCATTAAATCTCAACTGAAATAGCTGTTTTGCCTCTGTGGAGCCAAAGAAAGTATTGCCCAGCCTTAGTCAACCACGTGAGGAGGTACAGATCTGCCACTCAGTCAAGTCACAGGCACTATTAGTTCAAATTCAGAGATGCGTGTTCCCCTCAACTCTACTTCTTGTGGAGGACCCAAGAAAGACAAAAAAGCTATTGAGCAGTGAGAAAACGGTCTAATTCTTCCTCACATTTAAGGGTACACCACAGAAAAATGGAGGCTGGCAGTGCAGACTGACTAGGTCAGGCAGAATGTATTCACCTAATAAATTTAAATGGGTTTTACCTGTGACGTAAGTGACTACATTAAGAATTCTCCCCACCACTCTGTTCATCAAACATCGACCAAATAGCTTCAAATAAGATAGAAAATTTCCAGTTCTGTGCTAAGAAGCATATGACCATGTCCATGCTCAATCCTTTTAAAAAACAGAAAGCCTTAGGGCCATAAATTTTTATCATACAAGGGTAAGTTTACCACAGGAAAAGCTCAAGTTAATGGAACTGTGCCTGTATACAGCAGCCAAGCAGCTGACCTCAATTAACTCTGCTACTTCAAAATATGCCTTCAGAAAAAACAATTGCCATGTAAATACAATGACTTCTTGCTATCATCATATAGCTGGGGTCTGTTCATGGCGATCATTTCAAAATTACAGACTCCCTGGATAAACATTAATATGGTGTATTTTATGCAGTGATCAAGTACTTTTGACAGAAGGCCACTCCTCCCTGTGAGTCGGGTTCCATTGCATCACAAATCTTCTGTTGTTCTGACCAAAATAATTCACTTTCCTCCGAGCAAAAGTAAAATTAAATCCTTGCGCTGAAGTGACTAAGTACACTTAAAGTAGGAGAGAATAACAAAGAATCACTCTTTTCCTCCTATTTTTTCCCCAAGTACCTTATACTCTAAAATTAGTAAAAAATAGAGAAAGCCATAGATTCAGCAGTTTGTCTTCAGATAATTACAACTGATCTTGGGAAACACAACTTATTTTGCCAAATATATTTTTTGTTAATTATGATGCTAACAAACTATCATATTTTGTTGTTTTTTTTTTTTGAGGTATGTTTCCAGCCATTCAAAAAACAACCAGAGTACATGGATGTGAGTGCATACAGTTGCACAAACTTAATACCAGGATAAACATTTTCTACTTCTACATTGTAAAAATAGAAGAAGAGAACTAAAATGTACCAAACATTGTTTACTATTTTGATTATTTAGCAAGCACAGATACTTTCACACACCATTGCGCTTTGAAACTGCATTCTGTGTATTATTTACACCTTATCTCAACCATGACATCCTGTAACTCAGAAAATCCCTATACAAAAATATAGAAATTAAAAGTTTAATTCAGTACTTTCCTCTAAACTTTAGCAGAAACAAAGATATTTTGATGGAGTAAAAAAATACATACAGGACAGGTCAATTAATTGTCTGAAGTGACTTCTAATATTTCACAAATGTAAGGAGAGAACTTTTTTTCTAGGCTTACAAATGAGCATACACAGAGATCTGGTGAATTGCTGTATGTCATAAAACAAAACTAAGGAACAGATAGAATTAGAACATAGTTTCCTTATTCTTAGCCCAGGCCCCGTACATTACGGCATAATTACTGAGGCTAAAACTATATTGGAAGCAATTTGTGGCTGACAGCAGCCAGACGGTAATTAAAGGACATAAATGAACAATGCAAATCCCACAGCTGAAGTCCCTAAAATACCTTTCTTAATCCCTAAAGAAATTTATTTGGGTTTTCTCAAAATTGAAAAGGGCAACTAGAGGTTTTGTTTCCATTAAATATTGAAATAAGAAGCCTGTGAGAAAGGCTTAAAAGTTTAAATATTAATCATAAATAATCTGATTCTATACTTGGCCTACAGTTATCAGGAGTCCCAAAACAACTCTAAGTATCTCCCTCAAGTCAATCCTGTACAAACATTTTGTTTGTCGAGGGAAAATACTTAAAACCCCTCCAAACCCTGCACGTTAAATATTGTACAGATACTTAAAAACAAAGCACACCAACCCCCATCATTCCTGGACCTTTGTTTCAGCTACAGTAGTGTCTGACAGTATTCTGCCTAAGTCTTTTCCTCAGACCTGTGCTTTAGGAGCTCTGAGAATGTATATGTAATGAAGTCAGGCTCTTAGCCCATCACCCAGCACAGATGTAAGGACTCTGGAAGGAGCAAGCTGTCGAGGGCACTCCTGGAAACTAACTAATGTCAGCTAAAGCAGAACTGAAGAAAGCATCTGTCCCATTGCATCATAAGCACTGTGATTGCTGGGCTGCAGCATCTACCGAAGACATTATGTCAAAGATAAAAAGAGATGCTTCCCCCATTTCAACATGAAAGTATTCTTTAAATCACTGTTTATAGATATGAAAAATTTTTGTTCCCTTCTGCATCTGATGCTACAAAGGACAGGTTCTTTACTAAGATTATATTACTTGCTGAGTATGGCAACAGGGAAAAAAGCATTGAAATTTGTCCATGACTGAAGTAAAAATCTGGTCTTGATTTCCTTGTGTGCAAGCAGGAATACTAGATGTTCAGTGATGCATGCATTACCTTCCTTGGACACACTCAAAGCCTGGGGTCAAGATGGTGTGGGAAGAAGTAAACTTGATATCCCCATGTGCCTGATGGCCACGTCTAAAGCCCAGGTTCAGACAAATGTGACTTCAGGGAGGTTCTGTATTTCTCCTGTGGAAGATGTAACCATGTGCGCCACAGAGCCTTATCTACAGGTTGGCGAGCTCGCCTACAACTGTAGAAGGCATTCATTTCAACACAGTAATGCAAATATTCCAGGTTACCTTAACCTTCAGTCATGCCTTGTTTATGTCCTTCGCCTTACTTATAAATTCAGTAGCTCACTAATGTGGTAAAGTGAACACACCTGACCTGAAACATTTTAAACTAAAAGTACCTAGTTTATGAAGCTCCCCTTAGTTTTACTCCTACAAAATCAGTTAAGAGAAAGTAACGCCCTCAAATAAAGCCCATATCATGGAATGACCCAAGAAAATTCATTGAAAGCACTACTGAATAAAAAAAACCAAAACTGACCTAGATGACAGCAAAGGAGGAGATTGTGAGAATTCATTGCCTGAAACAGTGTCAAGGGCCTCAGCCAAAAATCACTTTTTTCTTTTTGTAATTCATTTGACTTCAGGAAAAGCAGGTAGCCAGTTACCAGAGCAGAAACCCTTGTTCTCCTTGACAAGTACAACAGAAACGCAACGCAAACTATCATTGCACAAACCCTCTAATTGTAAAGACTTACACAAAAAGTATTTAAGCAAGAGATTTAAGGTTACGTTCATGCAGTATATTTACCATTACTTTTGCTGCAGTTAAATCAGCTCAAGTGTGTACATAAAATATACCCATTTCTGAAACCCTACAGTAGGACGTTAGTTTCCATGGCAACACAGCAATTGTGGGATGCTTTGGGGGGAGGTTATTTGTTTTTAACAGATGGGAAAAAATATAATGCTGTTCTCAAGCTTAAGTTTCATTTCAGATTTGCTTATATTAAGCCTTAAGGCAGAAATGTGTGGTAGGACTTTTTATAATTTTATCTTTTAATTGAACAATGTGAGGCTTGATAAAATGAGCTTAATAATGTATGAGGAGACTAAGCAGGAAGAGCTTTGGCAGATCACTCATTAGTTACTTTTCATGATTTTTTAAAAAAAATAATTTTAAATAGTTGAAGGCGTTGCAAAGCTTGAAATCTATCATTAAGGCATTCCCCATTTAATAAAATATATTTATTCCCATTTAGCACAGTGTTAGTAATTTATCTTAGCTAGAAGAGTTAATAGATTCAAGCGCAGAAGCCTAGGAAGAGATTTATAGTCTAAATAGCACAGATTCTGAAACAGACCTAGTCAGAGCAACACTCCAAGAGTTACAAGCTGGACACACTTGTGTACAGGCACATATGTACACAATATCCTTCTGCAATACAGTGACTGGCCTGGTAGACAAGGGCAGAACAGCGAGTAGAGTCGACCTGGACTTCAGGAAGGCCTTTGACACTATCTCTCGTAAGACTGTCCTGGAGAAGCTGACCAAATGCAGTCAGGATGAGCCAACAGCAAAGTGCACAAAACCCATCTGAAGGGCCAGGCCCAGGGGTTGTGGTCAGAGAGTGGTGACCAGTGGCACGAAGTCAGGCTGGAGGCTGCTAACTAGTGGTGTACCCCAGGAGCCAACACTACATACAACCCTGTTCAACACAGGCAGAGCTACTCTCAGCAAGTTGGGTGATGACACAGAACTGGAGGGAGTGGTCGATACACCAAGGGTCTTGCTGCCATCTGGGGGGACCTCAACAGGCTGGGGAAATGGGCTGATGGGAACATCCTGACATTCAACAATGGGAATAGCAAAGTCCTGCACTTGGGAAAGAACAAACCCAGGCACCAGTATATGCAGGGAACAGGGGCAACTATCTGAAAGGCATAAAGGTATCTGGGAGTCTCAGTGGACACAAGTTGAACATGAGCCAGCAATGTGCCCTTGTGGGCACAATGGTACCCTGAGCTGCAAAACACTGCCAGCAAGAGCGGTGGTCCTTCCCCTCTATTCAGCACTGGCAGAGGCTGCTGATGAAACAGATGGAACTCTACCCATTTCTCAGCTCCACAGGGCAACAGACATGAGCATGTTGGAAAGCATCCAACAGAAGGGCACAGAGATGATGAACGGAGTGCAATGAAGAATTGAAGAAAACTTCCTGCAAAAATGCTGGCAAGCAAGGTGTAGTAACTGCATGTTTTAACAGCTTAGCATAATTACATGCTTGTTAATATAAAGTTTTATGCTCAATGAATGACATGTAGTAAAGAAAAGAGAAAGTCTGTTGAAGTCTAACCTATGCTGGCACTTCTTTGCAGAAAGTGGCAAGGGGGAAAAATAAGATAATAGAAGCAGAATCATCAACTTCCTTGGGTTGGAAGGGACCTTAAAGATCATCTAGATCAAACCCCAACAGCATGAGCAGAGATGCCACCCACTAGGAACAGGTTGTTCAAAGCCCCATCCCACTGGCCTTGAACACTTCGAGGAATGGGGAACTCACAACTGGGCACCCTGTTCCAGTACCTCACTACCTTCAGAGTGAAAAACTTATTTTAAACATCTAATCTAAATCTCTCACCACATTTAGCCATTCCCCCTTACTCTATCACTGTGTGCCTGTGTAAAAAGTAACTCTCTCTCTTTTATGTAAGCCCCCTTTAGATACTGGAAGGCTGCCCTAAAGTCACCCCAAAGCCCTGCCTTCTCCAGGCTGAACAACCCCAGCTCTCTGTCTGTCTTCACAGGAGAGGTGCTCCAGCCCTCTAACCATACTCATGGCCCTCCTCTGGACCCACTCTAACAGGTCTGTCTGGTGTTGAAGACCCCGGAGCTGGCTGCAGCATTTCAGGTGGGGTCTCACCAGAGCAGAGAAGAGCATCTGAATCCCCTCCCTTGACCTGCTGCCCACAAGGCTTCGGATGCAGCCCAGGATGCATTTGGCCTTCTGGGCTGTGAGCACACACTGCTGGCTAATCTCCAGATTTTTAGCCATAAGAATCCCAAGTGCTTCTCTGTTGGGCTTCTCTGAATGTCTTCTCTCAATCTGTACAGGCTAGTCATTTTTCTTAAATGATGTCCTATGTATTTGCTGTACTAAATGGATACTTGAAACATTTAAGTTCTACTATGATTCTGGAAAAAAAGCACACTACTTTGCTTCTGCAGTAGATTGAAAAATTTAAGACCTCTTCCATGCTTCATAAGAAGAGTTTTAGATTATTACATTGAGCACTGCCTACTGTAACAGAACAATTTTTCCCTGCAAAGAATTTGTAGAAAAAGAGACTGGTATTTATTCCTCCATAAGATAAAGGACCTTACAGAAATATTGGCACAGTTTAATTAACCAAGACAGGAAAGATCTCTAACAAGGCTCTTCTCTATCACAATTCCTCTTTCTAAAATACAAAGACCCCACTTAATTTTGTCAATCATTTGAATCACCACAGGCAGAAAGAAGTCCAGTACAAAAAAAAAAATGACTGTACTATATGTACATTGACACAGCAAGAAATGCTAGACACATTGGAAAAAAATTCACAACTGGTTTTGAAAACTATCACATAGCAGTGTATTCTCTGTATGAAGAGAAATGCAGCCACAGTTTAATGTTAAAAACAAATCTCAAAGCTCTTCTTCCAGGAGTTTTAGAACCAGTCATTAGAATTAACTGAGAAGCCTGAGTCTTTGTAGCTCTCAGTAATTATCTCTTTTCACTAGCATGCTTTTATGAGTTAAAGTGTTTTTGATTAACATTACATTCATTAATATAAAAAAAAAGTCTATGCAGGCAGGAAAGAAATTGTCTGCTAATTACCAGAGAAGCTGCCAATTAAATTATAACACTTAATCAGAATTGCTTGTTCAAATAATATATCTACTAGAAATAACACAAATAAAATCTGGATCTTTGGAAAAAGATTTATCATACATTTATATCTGTGAATTATTAAAAGTAAGTATCAACTGTTTATGAAAATAAAATTACTTGGGTTTGTGACTACGGTAAAAAGACAAGTTCTCTATTTTTCTCTCTTTTAGGTAAGGTCAAGTATCTTCACTAGTATTGCTTCAGGCTGACATCAAAGAACAATATTCACTCCACTACCTCCTCTCCCAAATGCATTGAGACTAGCTGAAAATTGTCACAGTCTTTTGCATTATGTGAAACATAGAAACGTGACCACTTCACATAAGAGTGAGGTGGCCCCTTGAAAAATCTTTTTTTTCCCCCCTCATGTGCCAGACAGCCTTGAGGCTTGACCAAGGCACTAAACTCCCACATAGCCCAGTAGAGCAGTCTTCCATCATTTATACTGCATGACAAACCTCAGCCTATATACACGTGTAAGATTGTCTAGACAAGTATGCAGTGAATGTTAATTTAGAATTAATTACATGGAGTTTATACAAGTGCTTTGATGACATATTCAAAGCATTCTCAAGTTTAAGTCTAGAGTTCTCACATCATGACTTGGAATGTTTATATCCTCAACTAATTCTTGGCAATTACCTGGTGCAGCCTCAGGCCAAGTTATCCACACTGCTATTTTTCAATGGACAGAGCTCAGGTAGCTCTCAAAGTACACTTTACACCAATCCACTAATGTTTTGTGACTGCAGGTACAAGGAACTCATACTGAAGACAATTGTAGTCATTTTAATGCAAACAAGTTGGGTATAAATGAGAGTGGAGACCTCCAGATCACAATAAAAAGACTATTATTTCTATCACAATAGAGCCTGGAGTCCTTGGGACTCAAGCACGCTAGGTACTAAAAGTATTTAATGATAGCTTTTAAACCACCAGCATTGATGTCCTCTAGGAACTCTTAAAACTATTACATAAAAATAATATGCTATACTTGACTTAATAATCTGAAGACTTCCCCGTTTTTGCATCAAAGGATATTGCAAACACTTTTCTTAATACAAGCAGATATTAGGAAAAACTGTCTTTGCAGCTCCTTTCCACCACCTTCCCACCTGATACTGAGAGGGGCCTGAGAGAAGAGGGGTACATGTGTGTCTCAGTACTTGCCACGCAACCAAAAATTTAAGAGAAGCAACAGGAGTCTGCATCAGACCTGGGCTCTTGTACATGCACCAGAGACATGAGAGTATGTCGATGAAAAATAACCAAACAGGTTAGAACATGGAGTCCTGCACAGACATCTGCCTGTTCATCATCAGTCTGTTCTCACTTCCCCTCCTGAAGCTCCAGCCCGAGATGGTTCTGCTTTCATAATTCCAAGCTTTGACTTCCTCAAATCAGTCTCACTGACTTCTGGTCAACTCTCCACAACCAGCTCTCTCCACAGCAGCCTGCTGCAACACATGCAGGAAGAACTTGAAGAGGAGAGTTGGAAACAAGGACATAAAGTGGGGATTAACTGAGGAAGATGTTACAAAAGGGCTGAGCACACCTGCGTAGCTCAGGCTGCAGAAGGCAGTAGCAGTCCAGAACACCAGCAGAACACAACATGCCTGCACAGAGCACAAACCACAGCACCTGTATTCTTAGCCTGGCAGTGCCAGCTGGACATAATTGCATCCCCACTGTCCTGTACCTTTGAATAGCTAATAATGAGGCTCTCATAAAACAGACAACAGGTGACATTCCTAATTCAATTATCATCCCACATCCATGGTCTTAAGCAGAGTTACAAAACAGCCAAAGGCAGACTCCCCCATAGTCCTTCCTCACAAATCCTGCTTCTATTGCCCCCAAGCATTCTTTCTCAAATACCTTCCCTGACAGTTTCAAGCTCACACTCCTACATGTCTGCCCTCTGGCTTCATCTTACCAAATTCAGGTTTGTTCCACCATTTTCCCTCCTATGTCTGTTGCTGCTTTGTATCTCCAAACTACATGTAGAGTACAACCAAGTCACGGATGTAGCTAATGAAGAAGTTTCACAGCAGGTGAAACACCTGAACTTGAACAGTGGTGGACTTCATGGTCTCCTTTTATCTATCACTTTCAGAAGTAACAGTTTCATGACAGAAACTACTGTTGAGGTGTTGCTCAAAGCCAACAGATGTTTTGTGCTCCTATAACTACAGGGGAAAATCTGATTTTCAAGTCAAATGGGAGAACAAGTTTTTCATATAAACTCTCAAGGACAAAATCTCAGTGCTATCTGGAACACAGGATAGTGCTGGCACCTTAAAAACATGAGGAAAATAAGCAATTTAAAAGTAAATATTGAAGGCAAACTATATTACTCTTACAAAAGCAGGTGCTTCTGCAGGAGATATATATCTGATTGAGCTTATAAAGGAACTTTTCTAAGATTACTGTAATAAATCTGAGAATACAAGGAAGTACTGTTGTCAGGGAAAAAAAAACCCAATCTTGCCGAAAATGTTAATCTCAATCCTGCCTTATTGATACCATCAAATTTTCATATCAAGCAGAATTATCATTAGGAAATAAATACATTTTATAAATACCTTAGGATAACTGGACACTTTTGAAGAAATTTTGAATTTTATCTTGTCCATTTTTCCTTACCATCTGCGCTTGCTCCCCTCCCAGCAACTGACAAGCTTTTAGTCTGATTGATAGAAATGGATAATCAAAGTTTAGTTCCTTTTAAGAACTACAGATGTCTGTCATGAAGTCTGCTTTTGTTAAGAAGGCCTTTCTAGGTCCATACTTTATAGAAGCTTAAATACTGATGCAAAATAAATGACCTGACAGCATATTTCATTCTTTTTGCAGCCAGTAGTTCCAAACATATCAGCCCCTATTCCTCTCCGTGATGGGCTGACCCTGGCTGGAGGCCAAGTGCCCACCTAAGCCACTCTATCATTCCCCTCCTCAGCTGGACAGTGCAGAGAAAATAGAACAAAAAGCTTGTAGGTCAGGACAAGGACATGGAAACATCACCCCCCCAATTACCATCATGGGCAAAACAGACATGAAAATAGGGGGAAAATTCATTTAATGTATTACCAATCAAATCAGAGTAGGATAATGAGAAACAAAACTAAATCTTAAATTCCACCCCCCCACTCTTCCCATCTGCCCAGGATCAATTTCACTCTCAATTTTCTCTAACCATTCCCCCAGCAGCTCAGGGGGACTGGGAAAGGAGGCTACAGTCAGTTCATCACATGTTGTTTCTGCTGTTCCTTCCTCCACAGGGGAAAGACCTTCATAGATTTCCCCTGTTCCAGCTTGGGGGGTCCCTCCCACAGGAGACGTTCCTTCACAAACCTCTCCAGAGGCTGCAACTCTTCACAAACTGCTCCACCGTGGGTCCCTTCCATGGGGTGCAGTTCTTCAGGAACAGACTGCTTCAGCATGGATCCCCCACGGGATCCATGGGCCAGCAAACCTGCCCCAGCACAGGCTCCTCTCTCCACAGGGTCGTAAGTCTTGCCAGGAACTTGCTCCAGCATGGGCTTCCCAGAGAGTCACAGCTGCCTTCAGGCATCCCCCTGCCCTGGTATGGGATCCTCCATGGGCTGCAGGTGGATCTCTGCTGCACCATGGATCTCCATGGGCTGCAGGGGAACAGCCTGACTCACCAGGGTCTGCACCATGGGCCACAGGGGAATCTCTGCTGTGGCACCCCTCCTTCACTGACCCTGGTCTGCAGAGCTATTCCTCTCATGTAATCTCCCTTCTCTCTGGCTACAGCTGCTGTAATACAGCAACGTTTTGCCATCTTAAATACACTATCCCAGCAGCACTCCCACAGTGACTGATGGGCTCAGCCTTGGCCAGCCGTGGGTCTGTCTCTGAGCCATCTGCCTTTGGCTCTGTCAGACATGGAGGAAGCTTCTGGCAGCATATCCAAGGTCCACCCCTGTACCACTACAAACATCTGACCATGCAAACCCAATCCACCCCCCATCCCTGCAAAAAATGTTGGCCATTCACTCTGAAGACAATCTGTCACAGCAAAACTAATTCACTGATGATTTATTCATGCACCAAAGGCTCTTCTGGTGACAACAGCTTGAGAACCAAGACCACTCTTTCTCCAGACTACACAAAAATTTTCAACAGCTCATGTATAGCACATTCCCATCATAGTTAACGTGGTATAACAAAGTCAGCTGTCAAATCTTTAAGCAATGATAAAATTTCAGTCTTTCTCCAGTGGCACTGTCTGGAGATTAGCAATGGGAATATTGACCCTGTTTCTTCTTTAAATAATCTAACAAGGTGGGGCATTATTGTGATAATGGCTGCAAATTCCCCACACCCCTTTCTTAACGACTGTCCTTGTCACCTATTGTCCTGCCTTCCCTACTCAACACAGTCCTAGCCACGCCCCCAGTTTTCCCTATTGGTTCCTGTACCCTAACCCCACGTGGCCCTGGCCACTCCCTCGGGTTTCCCCTATTGGTTCCTGTACTCCAACTCCGCCCCTGTACCTCCCCTGTGCCCAGAGGTCACTGGGCCTGTGTGCTGTCCCTGCCCCTCTCTGTTTCCCTATAAAACCCCTTACCCTCCGCCATCTTGCTGTCTATGCTCCACGTGTGTCCATGCTCCACGTGTGGCTGTGCATGTGAGGCCTTCGCCCTCGAGGCATCTCTGCCTCGGGGAGGTCGTTGGCCTCTGCTGCACCATGCGAATAAACATCTTCCATGGACACAACGCATAGACCCTCCTCGCCTCCTTTATCACCGCCGGTTGTGGAAGCAAACGAACCAGAGCTAGCCTTATGGCTCCCTGGCCGGTGAGAGCGCAGTGTCCAGCCCTGGGACAGAGGGTTTGGAGTACTGAGGCGCTGAACTGGGCTGGGTAGAGAAGCTCTAGGGTAAAGTCTGCTGTAACATCCTCTAAACCGCAACAGGGCATAAAAATGGCCAGATCTCAAACCCAACTCTTACTACACCTAATTGCTTTTGACATTGATTGCATCTCTTATCCAAATACCCAAGACTGAAATGATTAAAAGAAAGTAAGAGAAAACTGGCATTGTATCACAGAATTTCCAGTTTTGTGCACTTATTTTGAGAAATAAGATCTTAAATTTAGCCACAAAAACATAACTTGGCTTTATGTTGATCACTTACAATTACAAATGGAAAGAAAAATGTTAGTTTTTCCTCATTACCTTTTTTAACTCTTCCTAGCACATATGTGTCAATATCTACCCAAGCTAAAGTCCAAGTATGGTGAACACGCAGCCAGTTAAAGAAGTAATGTCTGGAGAACTTGGATGCTCTACCAACACTCTCTTTAGGATATATCAAGAAAAGGTGTTATTTGTAATCTTCATCCAGATACTACTACTTCAGACTTACAGTGGCACATTGCTGGCATATAGCAAGCCACTACTTGACTGTACACCACTGTGAACAGAAAAATAATCTCCATCTGACACAAAAAAAAAAACCCCAAAAAAACCAGCTGACAGCATGTGATTTGCACAACAATAATTGCAAGTGGTTTAAAGAGGTAATGTTTTCCTTCACTGATCCTTATAACATGCAATGTTTTACCACTTGGGAAGCAAAAACTCTATAAACAGGACACAATGAAATCTTCCCCTATATCAGATGACACCAAGCCAGACATCCTTCCCCACACTTAGCGCTGAAAGCTCACAAGTAACTAAAGAAAATTGTTCCCATGGGTATTGTTTAATTGCACTGTCTTTCTAATATGCTGAAAGCAGAATTCTTGATACTAATTGGTGGAAGTTGAACTGGTTTGTATCTTGTTGTGAGAATCTTTTGTGGAGTTTTGATTTGGATCTGCTTTTGGGTTGGGATGGTTTTTTGGGGTTTTTTTTTGGTTTTTTTTCTATTTTGTTTGGGTTTTTTTACAAAGTTTGTGGGCTTGTTCTGTGATAGATTCTTTTACAAAGCTAGTCAGGAAAAAGAAATGAGTGAACACTCTCTGAAGTTCATCTTTGGTACCCAAGAGATAAAAACCAAAAGAACATAAATATTTACTGTAGAAAGCTTAAGAGTGGGAGCTCAATTATTCCACTTCTGTTAAATAAATTATCAAAATGAGGAAGCTATGCTCCAAGAATTCTAAACATTTCTGTTGAAGCCTCTATAGCATGACAGCTCAGAGGAAGTTTCTTGACAACACTGATTCAGCTTTAACTGAGAGCCTCATGACAATCCTCTAGGATGTCAGAGGGGCATCCATTACAGTGACAATCCAGCAAATTTCTGAACCCCACACCTACACAGAGCTCATGCAGGCCCCCCAACATCTCACAGCAGAGTCTGCACAACCACATCCTGATGCCAGATCCCATTATCTTAACACACCAGATCCTTTCTCAAATGGTAGAACATGTAGGCTTTCGGACCCAGACTCTGTGCCCCCTGGACCAAAGTTCCCCCTTCAGCACTGCCAAGTTACTAATCTGTCTAACAAGTAGTACTGCCGGGTTACAAAAATCACACTCATCCAGACAATGCTGCAAGTATGTGCATAGCTGACTATATTTAGAGCAGAGCCAGTGCCTGGTCTGTCCACTTCTTCTGCTGCCTAAACCACCAGCAAAAGACTGTTCAGGTAGTCAAGCCACCTTTTGAAAAATGTCATTTATCTCAGGTATTACAGAACACAATGGAAACCAACACTAAAATAAAAGTCAGAGTTCTTCAAGCATTTGCACAGCTTCTGCAGTGCCTTCCTATTTCACCCTATCCACTCAACTAGACCACACCACCAAATGCCATTTTTCAGATGCAACAGAAAAAAGCAAGAGACATAGCTTTATTTCCATGACTGATGCATTTTTAAAGCACAAGATAAAAACAATCCATTGGCATTTATACTGAAACCAAAAGTAACTTATGATTTTTCTACTTTAAAATTTAGTGCACCCAAATCACTGCATTGTGGTTGTATCTGTTAAAAATGGGACAGAAACTTTAGAAACAAACAGCAGTATTTAACACAGTGAGACACCACAGAACAGCCACCCATTTTTCCTTTAGTTTTCATCAACCAACCACAGACGTAACTCCTGAACTATCTCAGCTATGTCAGATGATACAAGTACACAAGCTTTCGGTCAGCAGCAATAGCCTGCTTTTCAGTGTACTGCTTTACAAACCAGGCACTGAGGTCATGTAATTTGGATGTAGTCAATGAGCAGATCAGTAGTAGATGTGGGAATGTAACTCATTACTGAAGACTCCCCATTCAGCACTCCAGCTACATTGGGCTATTAGGGAATTCATACTCAAGAGCATTTACCATTATGTCTCCAAGTCATATTTATGATCTGTGTTTCCTTTTTCTTCAATTTTTCATATTGAAAATACATGAACAAAGAATTTAAGCTGCATGTTTTGCCAATTAAAGAGATACTGTCACACTCCCAATGGCACACCAGTACTAACTCAATGTTTCCCACTGAGGATGGCCATCAAGCTCATGCAGAGCAGGAAAGCTACAGTGAGACTGAGCAGAACTACACAGCTACCATTGTGTCTCGTGACCCAAAGTGTAGGAGCTTGTTTGGGGAAAGCAACCATGGAGGTACAGAAGGCATCATCTTCTGCCCTTTTCCAACAAGCCCATGCTTGCATGGCTGATGAAAATTCAAATTACTGCAAGAGTCACAAAGACACACAAGTGGTCTACAGTACAGACCTTATCAACACGATTTAATTTCTTTTTATGAAAGGCAATGGTGAGAGAACAGAAAATTAATAAAACCTACATTTCCAAAGGGAATGGAAAAACAGAAGCAGGTGGTCAAGTAGCTAAGCTGGCAGAGCATTTGGATGGTAGCCGAATGGCCTGAATTTGGTCTTTAGTAAGGTCACCAGTGTCTTCCACAACAAACAGCTGCATTACTTGAAAACTTAAATCATTTGTGATAAGAAAATGGAAAGCACTTTCAAACACATATTTAAGGTTTCAGAAGTAAACTATGTAAGAAAAGGTATTTAAAACATTAAACTATAATTATTATGAAACATTTATTATTGGCAATAAAAGGCCATCACACAAACACTATATGGATTCATCATATTCCTGCTGCACAGTTCATGATGATACAGCTTCAACTCCTATCACTCTCTGCAAAAGCCCTTTGTGAGGATATTTTGAGCAGTACTGATACACATGTACTCACACACGCTTGCCCTGTTTTCTAACTGAGTGCCTGCCAGCAGACTAAAGGCTCGCTCTACACAGAAGCCTATTAATTTTTTTTAAAAGTTGAAAGAAAAAAAAGACCTGCAGTGTGCAGTCAACCTTAGTTTAACAAAAAAAGAAATCACTGTCATTCCTCACTTCCTACACTTCTAAACAAATACTCTTAATTTTATTTAATAAATAGTATTTTTTAGCACTTAAGTTCTACTAGTCTGTATTTCACCGAGGTGAAATGAGGTGACATACAACACAAGGAACGCTTATGTATTGTACAACAAACAAAGCATTTCTTTTAAAGCCAAGTGAACATGTCATTTAATCAAGATAACTTCCAAGTGGTAAACCATACTTACAAATGAATTCAAACTTGATTCCCAGCACACAAAGGACACTGACAGAATCCACTACCTCGGTGAAAAAGCATTAACATCTTACAGATAAGATCTGTAGTGTCTAATTCTTTCAACATCTACCACTGCCTCTGTCATTTGTAGGTCACACAGTGTCTGACTCAAGGTGCAGCTGAATGTTGCCTATTCCCAGCAAATTCACAAGCACCTCAGTGGCTGGGGCACATAACACAGGAAACAGCATTACCCCGTGAGCTCTGCATTCAGTCACTTCTTTGGTCACAAGTATTCAGCCAAAAGCTTCCAAGCAGCCTTCTGGAAGTGAGAAACTGTATATTTTCAGGAACAGTTCGTTAAGATAGCAGTGAGCCCTGAGCCAGAGGACAAGGACTTTTGATTAGCCCAAAGCTCATTAGCAACATTCAAGAATCTCTCAGAGTCGTTATCTAGCAAACTAAAACCTGCATGACCTACAAACTAAGATAAATGCAACTGATTACAGAAATCTCAAATCTGAGGTCCTTATCTAAAACCACACAGCTAAACATGATACCATGAAAGCTCAAGCTGAATCAAGCACTGCAAAATCTTGACATGGTCTTGTTTCTGAAGTGTAAGATCCAGTAAGCACCAGAAGTAATGTTATGTATATTGTTTCCAAACCATAATCCCTAACAGCATATCATCCAGAAACACTTCTCAGATCTGCCTCCCCCACTGTCTTTATTCTGCAAGTTTTGCAGCAAACCTTAATTACAACTTCCCTACTGGAAAGGCAGGCAGCAGATGCCACAAGAGGCCATCAGTCTCTTACAAAGTTTCCCACACTTTCATATATTTCTCTGCCTTTCACTATAGTCATAACTCCTCCTCACTCTCTGTGCCTGACTACCAGCTTTTTCCTTTTTAAATTCATTAGTAAACCCTGATAAAACCACATGGCAGTTCTGACCTCTCTGCCCCTGCCTGTCATTTCACTTGTACTCCATAATCCCCTATCCAGTCTCTTCTGAAATCCAGGACCTACAATTCTCTACTGGGTCTGCCAAGCCTTTATAGGCACACGTGTCAAAGTTTCCCTTCATTTCCAATTGATGCTGCTACAACAACCTGCTTCCATATTAAAAAAAAAAAGCCTCTCAAAAACACAAATAAAATGCATACCCAACGTAAGTCTTTCAGGTCAGATACTTCATGAGTTACAGCAGTTCACCTTTCCAAGATCAACATGCAAAAAGTTTCTAGGTAAAAAACAGTTTGTAAGTAACCACAAAACAATTAGCATTAGGTCCTTTTATATATATCTGCACACAGCTGTGCAGATAAATTTCTTTTCCCTACTATGAGAAACATATGCTAATTTGAATGAAATGGACATTGTACAGAAAGTGCAGAAAACATCATATTTGGGAGAAGCACGTGGCTAAATTAAGTAGGGGGAAGGGTAGAAGTTCTGCTTCTAAGTCATTATTGTAGGAGATGTTAGAAGAGCCAAGTGAGAGAAAAGCCTGCCAAGTGCTATTCACCCACTCATGCACGAGTGTATAATGCTGCCTTGAAGAGAGCTTGACACGAGATTACAAAGCAAATTCTATGAAATTCGGCTCCATCTCTAATCTTGGGGAATTTGAGGTATTTAAATCAGGTATGCTACACTGTTTGTGTGCTGCAGCATTGTACACTAGCAATGTCAGTGTCAGTGCCGTATCTGAAGCCGCAGCATTCCTCTCACCTCCCCAGGGCCTCCACGACATACCACAGGCTGCAGGAATGCCTTCGTACGTTCATTAAGTCAACATCCATACAGAACACAAATTTCTTTGTAGCTAGTACGAAATAACTAATACTAGGAAAAAGTCAAAGTATTTTATGGCTGGGCTACACACTGATGAATTTCTGGAGCTAAAGTCCTCTAGGGAGGAAGAAAAATGACTGCATGATGGAATTACCCAGTATCCAACCTTTGTAACTAAAAAGAAGCAAAGCCAGACCTGCCCAAACAGCTCTCCTATTAAATATAGATTTGAGGAGATCAAGCTATTATTTTCAAAATCGCTCTCGTATTTTATCATGGAGTTGTCTTTGTATCTAACCTTCCATAAAGATACCACCCATCAAACACTTCCTTTTGTGAACTGATAGTGCAGACCTGTTTAAAAAAAAAAGTAGCATGTACAGCTTGTATACAGATGTAAAGGGTAAAGGTTATCTAAACTATCTTTGCAAAAAGCAATAAGAATACTGATACCTCATAACAACTATTTGCCCCTTAAATTTTAAAAGTACTTCAACAAATCTTCAGGAGAAAAGTAAATATTTACATTTTCAGACAAATTACATATTTTAAGTTCATGCCATAGAACTCTTTATAAACAGAACCCTGGATATGAGCCAAACAACAATTATCAGACATGATAGCTCTTTTTTCCTCCTCTTCACCTCACAGTTCATTGTGATAGAGCTGAACAGCAGGGACACACAAATTCAAAACCTTGTGTGAAAACTGGTCAAAAACACACTTAGTAATTGAAGTATCACAAGCAAGGTGACTGACAATGAGGAAACCAAGGAAAAAATACATACACAGGTTATGTATCGCATTCCAGTTCCTATTCTCATGCATTTCTGTACGTTAAACACACCCACTCCCAGAGGGTGTTTTAGATTTTAAAAATGCTTTGAACACAGTAGAAGTCAGTTCATAACTAGTCTAATTTAGAAGTGGAGAAGACACCCAAGAAAATGCCTCCAGTATGATATTACATATGTGATGCCCCAGCTTTACAGCTACCATACCAGAAAAGTAGTAAGTATCCTATTTCATATTTACAGACATTGAGAAGTCTGGTACCCCACAGAACACAGCCAAATCAACCAATTCCTCCTGTGTTGAAGGTTCTTGTTATGTATCCAAAACTTATTTTGGGACAAAACAAACAATGCGTAATTAACCAAAGAGTATTTTCTCTAAGCCTGAGTCGCAGTTTTCAGACCTAAAAAAAATGACAGACAGAAGCGAGAAAAATGAGCTCAGTGGCAGCCGATAGGAGCCAGAAGGGAACATGACTATGGTGGTGCAGAATGCCCAGGAACTCCACTGATGGTTTCGAGGAGAGCTACCACAGACACATCCACAGCAAAGAAGAAATGGGACAAGACTAGTAGAGACAGCTGGAAGGAAAAACTGCCAAGGCCTTTTCCTCAAATTTATTCCCAGACCTACGCTGACTGAAGAGGCAATAGCAATGCTTAAGAGTCATCATTTTGGAAAAGCAGCAGTTGTCATTATTCTGAGACTATTCAAGTTCTCATAACAACCACATTATTACACATCATCCTTAAAAAATATTGTATTATAAAATATTTGTGTCTATATTTGCATATTATCAAATAATATCAAATATTTTATTATCAGGCAGAACTGTTTATTTTTTCTTTCGCATATTTTGAAAGTACTTAAAGTTTCCCTGTCTAAGTTCTGAATGCAGCAGTAGGACACAGACCTCTCCTAATGATGTTATGACATCTGTGTTCATTTTATTTTACATCTCACAGGACTCCTCATGTACATTTACCAGTTCTGTCTCTTTCTACCTTTTCCCAGAAGTTTTGCTCCATGGCATAATTTGACTAATTTTACATCCACAAGGCTGAAATTACACCTCTGGAGTTTTTAGTTTCTGATCTTGTAACACTCAAACTATTTTAGCAGCCTGCTAAGGGTTCACAAAAATCAATCCCAACTTCATGTCCAAAATGTGTGCTTGAACAGCTCTGCTTGTCGCACAGAAGACAAATTTTGAGATTGCAAAAACAGGTAATTGCTTACGAAGTAGCCTCTGGAATCAGAAAGCACTTACTGTGCTTGGCAGTAACTTAATGTGTAAGAGCTTTTTAACTAACATTGGGTTCAGTAAACAAAACACACATGAATCCAGACCAAGCAGCTGGATAAGACATACAATTTAACTATCAAACAGTTTATTATTTGTTCCTGCCTCATGAAAAGTGTGATATATTCTCAACAGGCCAACTAAATTTCTCATCAGGCTGTAGCTTTCTATTACACCTCATCTGAAGTGCCCTGCAGGCACATGCAGAGCACTGGGGTCCTACCATCTTCTGTACTCCCAGCTGCACCCTCCCTCACCTCCCCCACACTGGCACACACATTTTGGCAGACGATCCAAATCCGAATGGAGGTGCTGATGCAGTATAAATGCCTCCCTGCCAAAAAAGGGCTTAGTTTTCAGCCAGATCAGCTCTCTCAATTGTTCATCACAGAAGCTGTTACAAAGGCATGGGGGAAGCACATGGCCAGAGCTGGGTGAGCCCCAGAGCTGGCCTGGCCATGGTCATGCTGGTTCCTACACAATTACATCCCACTCAACAAAATTTTACCACACACAAGACACTATGCTATTCTGAGTTTCCTGGATTACTTTAACATATGGTACTGTAGCTGTGCATACTCATATCCTACACAAAGCCTGCTATTTGTAGTCTGCAGAGTGCTTTTGAGGTTTTGCATAAGGTATGTAAAAGCATTAATGATATTCAACAGAGGTCATTAACAAGCCAAACTTGTGATGGCTCTACAAACAACAATGCCACTACACAGACTAACCAAAAGATCCCAACTTGCTAGTTCAAGAGTCCATTCACTACCTATCAGCTAAGGAGGTTTATTCTGCACCTTTGCCCCTCTAAAAGTAGGTACCTCCTCATCATTCCAGTCCCTTTCTACTTGGTCACTATTTTGCTGGGGAACTCAAAAAGAGGCAGAGCACACTGAAAAAAGACCACAGATCTCTATCAGCTGTACAACCACATTTGCATCTCAATTATGATGCTGTTAACTGGCTGCTCAAAAAGAGAGCTAGAGGCAATATTTATCAATATAAATCCAAACATATCTTTGTAAGAATCATGATGAAAACCAATGTAATTTCTCTAATGTTGCAGCTGCACTCTTCCTATTTACTAGATTACATTTTTCAGATTAGATTGGGAAAACAGGGAACAACATAATTTCTTCCTGTTTAATAGACACCTAACCTCTGCACTTTATCTCAGCCATCTTTAAAACTGGTGCTATTTAATAGACCTATTAAATATACATTTTTAGAGGCACTGTTATTCAAGCCCCAGCTGATTTGGTAGACCTGAGTCTTTGCACAAGTGAAATGAAGAAATCCTTTCCTTTGCATGAAAATACATTAAAGCCCAACAATTTTCAGTCTTAAAGGCTTCCCCAGGAATTTTCTGAATGCAAACAAGCAAGAGTACACTTAAGCTTGAAGGTACAAAAGCAATGGATTCAGTCCAACACTGAACAACAGAGAGGTAGCAATAGCATGACTGACACCACTCATCCTTCATGCCACCAGGAAGCCAAGGCTTTTCATCAAGAGAAAAAGTTTTATATATTACTTCTTAAAACACAGTGTAATTGCTCAGGTTGAGATAAAGCTACTGTTCATATTTAAAGGAAAAAAATAAAACAATAGTATTTTCTAGAAGTAACCACTGACAGCAGCTTAAAAGAAGGAACACTGCAGGCAACTATGGAGTAAGTGATTTCCGTGTCACCATGTCTGAGGTTGGACAGTCCAGAACCTCAGATTCCTCTGAATACTGCTTACCATGTTACATTTCCAAACACTATCTCCAAAGAAGATTAAAGCTAAAACCATCAGCTGTCTCACATGCAAGAACACCACACACTTTCCTTGAAAAATACGTATTATTCTGGTATTTTACCTATTTTCAGCATCTCTTACTTGCTTTTTTATTAATTGATGGGATTAATTTTAATCAATTGATGGGATGAAATTGTCTTTGGATAACTGAATCATTACAAAAAGTCTAACTTGTCTGTTGCCTTTTTCACATACAAGTCTTTTGTCTTCCAATCTAATTTGGAAAAAAAAAAAAAAAATAAGTGATTGTATTGAGCTTTGCAGTAATGAAAGCAACCAGAGAATCTGTAATTTGAAACGGTTACTATTATCACTGAAATATTTCACCAAGACAAATAAAATAGCAAAATACATGCAGGCTGATAAGTCCACCCTTACTTTACCTATGTAACCTGGCAAGCAATAGGAAGAAGCCCATTTGTTCAACACAACTGAAAACTCAACTACATCTGGCCCAATGAGAAAAGGCTTTCAGGTTTTGTTACTCCGAATGGAAAAGAGGATATCAATAGCATTTTGGTTTGACTCATAATTAGCTAGTCTTTTTTTTTTCTGATATGGGTAGGTGGAAAAAGAGAGGCAATGAACCCGGTACAGAATTGATATGTGCTTTTTAACACTAAAACAGAAGAACAGGGGTCTTCTGTTTTCCACCTTAGGATTTCCTCTTTTTTTTGTCCTAGGCCCAAAAAAAGGAAGGAAGCTGGGGGCAGGGGGAGAATGAAGAGGAATAGGGAAGAAACAGATAAGTAAAGAATGTTTAAGAAGTTTCCACTATTAACCATGAATAATTGAGTGGCTCTGCCAACTGTTGTCCATGAAATTGTTTCAAAAATACATACTCATATTTCTTCTCTATCAAAGTAAGAGAGGAGACAACACCAGAAGGAGCATTTTTAAATCCCATGCAAAGACACAAACTCCATGTCAAGCTCTGCATTCTCTCTGCACTAACAGGCCTAGTACAGATGCCAAGAAAGGAACCATGCAGCCTAGGAAAGAGGCATATTCCTTGAAGACACAAAGTATTACCCAACTTTATTTCTTATCAAAACTATCACAATCATTTACCAAAAAAAACCACAGTATTTACAACCTGTGGCCCATCTCTATCCTGCTTAGTTTCAAGCAGTGTAAATCACAGGTGTACCTAAAGACTGAGAGTGCTCCTCTGTTGTACCTTTGGATTCAGTGGTTTATAGTGTGACCTCTGATGACATGTAAATTACTCCATGATACATTTTTCTTCAAAAGATAGGACAGTATACTTAAAACCCAATAGCCATCTTTATACAGGAGCTCTCACCAAAAAAAAAAAAAAAAAAATTAACAGTCTTTATTTTATGCGTAACATCACCTACAAAAGCGTGAATGTTACTTGATGGAAGTACAACTATTACACACTTATACAGTCTGTAACAGAACTCCTGCTTGATCAAAGGTCAAGCTGTTACCCACTGGTGTTTCTACATGAAATAATGAAATAATGAAATAATGAAATAATGAAATAATGAAATAATGAAATAATGAAATAATGAAATAATGAAATAATGAAATAATGAAATAATACAAATCTTGCAGCTACCTTGCATCTAGCCCATGGAACAAAACAAAGCAGAAGTAGTACTGGTGTGTCCTGTCCCAACCTGCCCAACATCTCATACATACTCTACACTACACTACTCTGGATGAAAGTTAAAATAAGGCTTTATGGAGTAATAATTTTATTTCTGCACTGTGACCTGTAATTTCAAAGAGTTTCAAAAAATAAAACATTATCCTATTATGTGGTAAATGATTTATGATAGTAAAGGAAAATGCCTTGCTCTGAAAACAACTAAACAGAATTCCATAATTTCTATTATGGAAGAGCCCCTATTGTGCAGTTATCATCTGTCATCCACAGTGTATGTAGATTCCCACTTACTCCATGGAAAGTATTTATGAAAATGTGTCAGTACACACCTTTTTAGTTAAGGATTCATTTTGCATTTCTAAATAACTCAGAAATCACAAGTTCAGTGCAAGCAACAATAAAAATCAAATCAAGAAATCCCAAGCAATGGATTTCAAAGGGCACCACATTTCTTCTCTGCTGCAGAAAGGACTGAACAAGCCCATGATTTAGCTACTGACTGCATTAGGTCAGCCACCACCTAGTTCCAGAGCCCTGAAAGCACAAAAACACACGCTTGAAATCCCATAACACAAAAAGCAAAACTGAAATAAAGTTATTCCTCAAACACGTTATTGTGAATCTTGCTAATAAACAACCTCATTTTCAGGTTTATCACCTCATCTACTAATGTAGTTTTCTACACACAAACTATCAAGAAAACAAAACTCTTTGTACTAGAGACCTGAGTAAACACAGCTTACTCACTTTCAGTTATAATAACTTCAGTAGTTACTAATAAAGTAGATAAATAATTGCATGTGAATCTGAAAAAATAAATCAACTTGGTTCCTTAACTGAAGAAAAATGAAAGGTGTCATCAGTTTCAGCAAAGGGTGTTTTCCTACAGTAAGACTTTTGGTTTTTTAATACTGCAAAACTGATTAGATTTTATCTTACTTTCTTACTCAAAACAACAAAAAACAGCAAGCACAATGCACAACAGATGGCAAAATCCAAGCCTGTTTCTTTGTCCCTATAGCACAGGTGACTTTCAGAGCTGCACTGTTTGCAGCTCTACTACTCAGCCTTGAACATCTGGAAGTTAGATCAGCATTATTTTCAAACAAAACATTTCAGGTGGCCAAAAATGCAAAGTTGACAAGTTATTATATCATCTTTTAACTATATAACCGGCAACATAAATTCTGAGTAACTAGAAAAATGCATTATGAAGAAAAACTGCAAGCAGCTATCACTTCTGTCTCTTGTCATTGTAAAGATCAGAAAAATACATTCCGTTAAACATACAAATACAAACTAATGGCAAATCATTGTGGCATCCAAGCGTCTTTGGTTGCTTATCTTAACAAGCTTCTCTTGTCAGACACTGCTTCTCTTAACAAGCTCTGCTTCTGCTAGTGAGTACAGTTCCTAAATTTCATCTCTCAAAACTGTCAGACAAGGTGCTTCCAACAGGCACATGAGTGAAAGGAAATTTGGGAGTCAGTGTGGCTGACAAACGGAATAAATAGCATCAAAGAAGTGCCATTCACTAAAGACACATAAGCAGAAATCATCAGCTGACAAATACAGGATGGAAGAACGACTGTCTAGACAACCGTATTCCGGAAAAGGATCTGAAGGATTGATTAGCAGTTCCCGACTGAACATGAGTCAGTGCAATGCTACTGCAAAAGGAACAAATGTCACACCAGCAATGACAAGCAGACAAGGCACATTGCCTAAAGCACACACTAAGATTCTCCTGCCTTCTTGATAAAGCTTTCCCGTCCAGTTCTGAATGTGGATCAATTGGTCAGAGATAAAAATATATCATTTATAAGGAAAGAAATAACTGGAGCTATTTCATACAAGGAAAAGTCTTGGTAAGTCTTCATATATACATAATGATACATTCAAGAGGAAAACTGGCCTAGTGCTAAACACCTACTAGTAGTGAGATTGCTAAGCACTGACTACAGAAGTTGTAGGTGCTCTGCTATCAGCTTTTTTAAAAAACATGTTGGCAAATATCCTTCAGAAATCACAGCTAGAGTTGACCTGGCCTTAGAAAGCAGTACAGATTAAATCTCTAAGAACTCTTCCTAAACATTTTCTATAGATCACCTTCAGAAAAAAAAAAAAGTAAAAAAAACCCAAATCAATCCTTTGTATTACATAATGCTAGAGACATTTAAGACCAATTAAATGCATGTGACTAATAAATAAATAAAAAGTGACATTTCCCTCCAGGTTAGTCACCTGGCTTCCAAATCAATGGCAAGTGGACAGTGGTCACCTCAAAGGCATTCTGCCCAGCTCCCCACAAATAGACAACAAGAAAATGAAAAGCAAAACAAAAGGTTACTCTGTGATGTACAATTACAGGCAAAAAAAAAAAGAAAAGTCAGACTGAAAATGAAGAAAAACCTTTGCATTTCAACCCTTCTGTGAAGAATCATGCTTTGAAGGGTTATCAAGTTTGTTCCCTTGTACCTTCACAGAACCAACAAATCCAGTTAAGGAAGAAAAAAAAAAAAAAAAAAAATCACAACACAAAGTCTCTCAAAACTAAAGAAATGAAGTAACACATCTCCCAGGGGTGCAAACTTGTCTGCTCAAAGTGCCTTGTCTCAGTTCCTGAATACATTCAAGTGTCACAAATTATCCAAGCAGTCAAATGCTCTCCTGAGGATTTTCCCTGATCCCAAGACTCAAATTACAAAGAATTTTATAGACCAAAACCTACACAGTGAATTACACTCAGAAATTAGCTGGAAACTATGGAACATCATAGACAACATTGTCCCAGGCTGCACACATGAAACCCTGTTTCACTCTGAAGCTTCCTTTCTGGGGTGCAGGTTGGGGAAGCAAAGATATGAGTCAATGGCAGACACTCTCACAGCAGTGCACAAAGCTGCTGACATCTGCATGGTAGGAGTCCAGTAACCAGTTATAGCTTCCTTGACAGAAAAGTTAGTGACTCCATCACATGCTGCCTGAGCTTGCAGAAGCAATCACAGATTACATTAGCCTATGTCAGATAACAAAAATTAAAAAAAAAAAAAAAAAAGCATTCTTCCTTTCCATGGGGAGAACACAGTCTCACCTTCATGGCTTATGTCATTTAATCCACCACTGTTCCACCACCTTTTGGCTAAGTCCAGCTAATAGCCTCACAAGTCCAACACTGAAAATGGTGGTAAAAAACCCCTCAAAACAGCAAATGAGAAAGAAAAACAGTCTCATCAGTACACAGCTAACCATGAAATAACATCAGCCTTCAGAAATCTTCCCCAGTAGCTTCAGATATGTAGTGAGTAGGAAAAACTAGATCTCTGAAGAGCACTATGTAACATGTTAATGAGCCAGCCAGCTCTGAGCTGTCCTAAGGAGATGGTGAAGACATCCAAAACATCACATCCATACGGAAGTCTACAGATTTCTGGAGGCAGCTGTTTAAAAACCGTTTTAAAATATGGATTTAATCTTATTTCAAGAAAATTTCACCACTTTATCAACACTTGTTTTAACTTAAGACTAGTCTTATGACTAAAAAGTACTTAAGAATGTCAACCTTCATATTCTGCTCTCCAACAGAATATAGGCAGTGACTTTTTTTGTCCAAAAGCTGCAAGCTGAGATAATTCCATTTTTTAAAGACATTGAAAGTTCCTGCTTATATAAAAGACTAGAAAAAATATCCCCTTTATCTGACTGACAAATTAATGTAAAAGCCTCCATGACAGATGTGTCATGTGTCAAAAATGTTCCTATAGAAAATGTGTGGGTCTTTGCTATCTCAGATAGCTAGAACTCAGAGAGTACTTCATAAAATGAGAATGGGCTCCCACTGTCCCAGTGAGGCAAAGGGAGCACTGGTATCCTGCCAGCCTCATTCTTGGAGCCCCATGGTACCTCACCTTCACTTGCTTGAAGGTGACCAACCTCACAAACAGCTGTAACTAGGAAGCAAAAAATCACCCTTCAACTGCCCCTTCGTTAAATAAACTCACAAATACATTATGTTTTGCCCTGCCTCACCTCTAAATAGTTATTTAGACAGAAGATAGAAGTTTTGGATATAGCACATTATTAGTGACAATATTAGTCTAAGACAAAAATACAAAGTGAATTCCACTTAGAAATGTGAAGCACAATTAATATAGAGGAATGGAGGAAATAAGGCTTGACTGAAGGCTTTATTTGTACTGTTTGAAGAGGCACACAGGAAAGGCTAATGAAGTGTTTATGTTAAACGAAACACATAATATTAGAAGTCTAGTGTGTTATTGACAAAGATACTATTGAACAAAACAAACCAATTTCACTTACAGTAAAGTTAGCATGCAGTCAAAAAAGGGATTGCAGCATGGAGATAAGGATTATCTTTGCTATCCCTCAACGGGACTGCTAGCAAGACTAGTTTAGCTCCAATTCAAGCCAACTGATTTGGCTTTTGTCTATGCACAAGTCAATACTGCTCCTGTGATCACCTAATATGCCCCTCCCTGTCTTTTTCCTCCTATGAGCCTCAGCTTACAGCACAAAACCTTACTACTCCGTCTATAAACTAGAAGATGCCCAAACTTCATACCTCCCTCAGAAAGGCACATTTATGGCTTAACCACAGTAAAAATATCAATCACTATTTAAACCTGGTGAAGTTAAACTGTCATATTTTGCTGTGCAGAACGACTTCAGCATCTGGAATACCATTCAGCTTATAAATTAGATTATACATTCAGCAACTGTTTTTAATTGTGCTCCTTAATTAATCTTTCCACCTTAATCCAAAAAATGCCTTCCAGAGAAATGCTGAGAAGCTTTGTGCTCAGTAAAAAAGGGTAAATCACCTACTTTACAGAGAACATAACTGCACCCTTACAGATTCAGGTAAATCAAAGATATCAGATGATATAGCAATATGCAGATCTGGTGAGACAAAAAGAGAAACAGCCTGAATATAGAGAATGAAACAGAACTTGTATCTTTACTCCAAACAGCAGCTACAATTACATAATTACGTAGTCCCGCGATGTATTTATTACAGCTACAAGGTTCCAGTATGCACCAACCAGTAAGAACCACTTTTGAAAGGTACACTTACTGGTTTCCTGCCTGCAAAGCATCCAAAGTAATGCAGTCTTAAAAGACTCATTTTAACAAAGGGTTTGGTTGTTGTTCTAAACAATATTGGTCAACAGTTGGACTCTATGATCTTGGAGGTCTTTTCCAGCCTAAATGAATCTGTGATTCTCTTGGGTTCTGAATTCACATAGATCAGCATACACTATTTATGTAAGTCAACTCCATTTGACATCTGCCATATTTAAACACTATTAACAGCAAAAAATAATCTCACTTCTCCTACCCTTTCATCAGCATACTTTGTGCTAAATACTCCACATAACTGACCACTGGATCCTTTGTACAATGCCATCACTTATTTTACGCAACAGCTGAAGGTGTGTGTCGCTGTTGAGCAGCTAGCAGAGTAATGAATGCATCGGTTCTCAGTGGCAAGAAGGAATGACCTTTATTGTTTTGATTTCATCACATATATAGAGTTCTCAAAAGTCACCCAGATTGGTCAGTCAGAAGCCTTCCCCCAGGCCTGATTGGCCAGGCCTGCACTGTCCAAGTTCTGGGACACTGTTCCAATAACATCCAAACTTTATCTTTATTTATAAAATACAAGAAGAATTCTCGTAGGAAAAACCTTTGCTAGCCACAGGTGGGATTCAAACATGGAATTGCAAAGTGAAATATACAAGTTTAACCTTCTCTTCTGAATACAAAGCTATCAAAACCCAGACAAATCAAGTTCTCAAGACCAGAAATATTCCAGTGTTTATTTCACTTTTAGCATCATGGGGCATAATAAAACTGACAAAATCTACAGCCTTGGAAATAAAAACACATAACTGTAGTACAAAAGGTGGCACATAAAAGTGTAGTAACATTTTCCTTATAGCAGCATGAATGTCTACCATGAAATGAACTAGCAGTGTGTCTGCCTACTAGTAATGAACTCGGAGTTAAGGAACATGCTCAGTAAAAAAGTTAACCTGATATTATCAATAGCTAGCTGGCAGAAGTTAAAAAATTTGTAGAAGAGAAGATTGTGACT
The DNA here is from genome assembly GCF_008360975.1 of Lichenostomus cassidix. Classification (NCBI taxonomy): domain Eukaryota; kingdom Metazoa; phylum Chordata; class Aves; order Passeriformes; family Meliphagidae; genus Lichenostomus; species Lichenostomus cassidix. The sequence goes on along the minus strand of NC_139480.1, from coordinate 25,888,642 downwards.
CGTGTTACCTACCCCTCAAATTGGGAATCAAGTCAGGCTGTGCAAGTGAGCAACAGCCACCTGGTTACCAGCAACCCTTCAGTGCAACCAGGTGGCTGTTGTCTGCTTATTCATCCATTTTGGCATCACAGTAGAAATGTGCAGCACACAGCATGTGCTGCAAAATTCAGACTGAAAATGCAGATGATGTCTGATGTTGATACAAGCCCTGAGCTCTTTGTATAAAGGATACATATGCTTGGTACAACTAATCGGGATTCTTAAAGGGGTTTTCTAATGCACCCATTTTACCAGAGCAGATAAACACATAAGTATTAAAATAGCCGTTTGGAAATGTAATAATCTCATCAGTAGAAAATACATAAGCTGGCCTGTGGCACAAAATGCAAGGTTGATTTATGAGATTCACCTTTATATAAAGTTTAAATAATTATGCAGTAAGATGCAACCGTTTCTCCTGCCTCCCCTCCCACGGCTACAGAGTACAATAGCTTACAGGGTAATTGGGTGTGAAGATTTTGCAGACAGCACTCATCGTGCAGGTGAGTGAGCACACAGCATAAAAAGCAGTCCAAGAGAAAAATGAAATTACTTTAGGTTAGTATTTCAACATTTTGCAATAGTCATATTGAACTATAATATCATTCCCATCCTAGGGGTACAGAGGAACCAATTTGAACAGTGGCTTTTTGTTACTAACTTGAATACCCTTTGGAAGCCGAATCACAGAAAACCAGGAAATGAATTTAAGTAAGAATAAGCATCTTTTTTGTGACTATATTATATTTACACAAAAGAAGACAATTTTTCTAGTGGACTACATTTTCTGGTTCATCCAAAGGAAGCACCCTATGGAGAAATTGCAACTGTATCTCTTCAGCAAGAGTAAGATTTCAGTGACAGCAGCCCTGGTAAGCAAGGCAAAGCTGAAGAGCAATACCTGAAAAGGGTTACTAAACGTATAAATGCTTACTTAAGGGATATCTCTTAATTGTTTAGAAAAGATGGGATCGTTATTCAAATAGGGGGAACGCTGTTTAGCTGCTTGTTTTCAGTAAAAGATGCTCCACAGTGATTTTTAGCTCATATATTGGGGGGAAATGCTTCAGTTATGAAATAGCCTACTAGGCTCAAAAATAAAAATAAACAACAAATAGACGGAGAGGAGGGTTGCAGCTTGAAATATTTGACTGCTAATATCCAGCATGCCATTCCAGGGAGTCCCAGAGTGGTTTTTAAGCCTCTTGCCCATCCTCATAAAGAAAGGGGGGTGGCAGGACTAATCAATATCTTGCAACCCAGCTGTGACCTGTCAAATAAAGAAATCAAGGAAAAAAAAATCTCATCGAAGATCTCTGTAATTTAGCATTCGGAAGACGGCAACATCTGGGCTCAACTCCAGATGGGACGGAGCGGCCCCGCGCTCTCGGCTCGCCACAGCGCTGCTACACACACACACACACACACACACACACAAAGGAGGGCTCCGCGCTCCTCCCGCTTCTCCCCAGTACGAACAACTCCGCGTTCAAACGCGACGTAAACACACGGAGAGCTGCCTACTACGCCGGCAGCTCTGTACAACAGTTTGGCTACAGCCGTGTCACCCGGGGCTATTGTCCGGGACCAGCGGCCGGCGCTCACCGGGTGTTGGCGTAGGCGGTGCCAAGAAAAATAAAATCACCGCTAGCCTCTCCGCTCACTCCGCAAGCCAAACCCGCGGGCTTTGGAGCCCTGCACCGGGCAGAGGGGAACAAACAGGCGAGGCGGCGGGGCTCCCACAAGCGACACTTTGTCTGGTTACCAGCGAAGCGGCGACAAAACCCCCGACGCGCGAACAATGCCCGCGGCCCCGCTCCCGCTCCTTCCCGGGCCGCCGCCGGACACCTTCTCCCACAGGGTCGCCGCTCCCAGCGATTTGTTTTTAGGCTGCTTTGTTCCCCGCGAAACGCCAGCCTTTTCACCCAGCGCCTGCGGGGAAAAGCGAGCGCCCGCCTCGGAGACGGAGGACCGGCCCCTGCCCCATCCCCTGGCAGCGGGGGGAGACGCCGGAGCCGCGGCTCGGGCAGCGGCCGCCCTTTGTTGTGCCCCGGGGACGGGGCCGCTCCCCCGCGCCCTGACGGGACCTCGGCCCCCCACGGCTGCGCTCACACACGCAGGGCGCTGCCTTCGCTCCCGGGGGAAGCGGCAGCAGCGCCCCGCGGGGCGAGCCCGCTCTGCCCGGGATGCGCTCCCCGCCGGCAGCGCCGCTCCTCGCCCCGCGCTGCCCCGCTCGCCTTCTTTTTCACTCACCCACGCCGTACTTCTCGTGCTCCGTGGGTATCCACATGCTCGCGGCGTGCGAGCACCCGTTCCCCCGCCAGCCCCTCCGCCGGGAGCGGCGGTGGCCGGCAAGCGCGTCCGGCTGCCAAGGGCTCCCGCCGCGCTCAGCCGCGGCTGCCCGGCCCCGGCGGCGAGAGCATTGTTCGGGCGGACTGACTGAGGCGCGCTCGCTGCTAGCTACTTATATTCCCCGTCCCGCTGCACGCCGGGGAACGTAGTGCCTCGATGCGGCCGCGCCCCTCGTCGCCCGCGGCCGAGGGAGAGACTACGAGCCCCGTCTGGCCCCGCGCTCCCCGCCGGGGCGGAGCGGGGCGGAGCGCGGCTCCCGAGGGCCGCCCAGCGCCGGGGCGGGCGGAGCGGCGGTGGCGGAATGGCTGCGTCCCGCGGGGCTGAGGGGCTGCCGGCGCGGGGAGGTGAGTGTGCTGCGGGAGGGGGGATCTCGCACTGCGCTCCCAGCTCCGCTCCGCCATCCCGGCTCGGACGGCGGGACGGGGCTGGCGCAGCCATGCCTGGGGTGCGGAGTGACGGACACGTGTGGGGCGGCCGGGAGAGCCAGGGCCCGGCGCGGTGGGGATCGCCTGTCGCCCGGCGGAGCGGGGTTCCGTGGGCTGCCTGTACACGCCTCCCGTGTGTCGTTCTGGCCCTGCTGATGCCAGTCCTCCCGCGTTTGGCACACGGAACTGTGGGGACAGGGGGAGTTTCGAATAGCGAGTCGAGATGGAGTTGGTGCCGGCAGCGTGCCAGAGCGGTGGGACGTGGAGCTGATGGTCCAGGGAGCATTTTGGCTTCTCACATAAATCCTTTGTCAACACACACATCCACAGAGAGAATGAAAGCAGGCGGTACACAGCGAGGAGCACAAATGGTCTGTGGGGAATCACTGCAGGGATAAGCCAGGTTCCGTAAGCGTCTAGAACAGCAGGATTTGTGTGCTTGCTGAGAAGGCTGTGTGTCTGAGTCCTTCTAGAAGGAGCTTAGCTAGAACTCAAGCACAGGTAAACTGCAAGAAATCCTCAGGCTGAACTTTTAAGAGAAACTTGGGTGTTGTGGGGCAGGAGCAAGAGTTGGGTTGTACCTTCTGGTCCTGTGGAAAGGCCCAGACAGAAAAAATGGGGGAAACCAGTGATAATGATGCTGTTTTGCAGGCCTTACCAGGTACAAATTGTCTCTAAGATGAGTATGTCTGGTTTTAGGAAAGTGGTCTCCAATCAAATCATGATTCTGAAGTGGTATCTGGAGATTTTATGGATTTATTTGCTTTGATCTGAATGAAAAAGATAGTTTAATGTTTTGACATTTAAGAGAATAAAGTAACTTTCGGTTCAGGTTGGCTTTTAACTTCTGCTGTCAAGTCACTAATAGTGTGAAGGACACAATGAAAGGAAGTCATTCGCAAGCAGGCAGTTTCAAACCTAGAGTTAGAGCACGTTTATTCTGTGTTTGAGCCTTTGATAGTGAGTGCTCTTTTAAGTGACATTTATGTTGTTTCTCTAGTATGTTCCTTTATTCTGTTCATAAAATTAATATCAGTTTATACTAGTAGTTAAAGCAGTAGTCCTGCTTTATTTCTGGGTTGCAGTATGTCGGCATGAACCTCTTATATGAAAAGCCAGACCCTTTTAGAGCATTTCCACACTGGTGTAATTGCACCCGGAAGCAAAGCAGTGCTGTTTTAACTGTTGGAAAGAGCATGTGCCTGTGTCTGTGTAACTCTTTGGTGTACACAAAGGTCTGTGAACTCCTAAAGATGATGAGGTTACCCTGAAGTTTTCCCAGGTAACTCTTGTAAAGACATTGGCGCCAGTCCAAAGATAAAAAGGTTTATTCCATGGAAATTCAGAGGCCTATGCTGTTTTCCTTTCGCAGAGCATAAACACTCATTGAAAGGACTTCCTCTGTCTTTACTCCCAAACTCACTTTGCATTCCCTGGCAGATCATTTGGAGTCTCTAGGTAATGAAATATGTAAAAATCACTATTGAAAATCAAAATAATAGGTGTCAGGCTACAGACTGCCATGTACATCCTGGCACTTCCTATCTCCGTGAGACAAGTCTGCCAACATGCTGGCTGGGCGTCATAAAATTCTGCCCCAGCCTAGTAACTGCTATCTCTCATGTTAACCATGACTGACTAGCGCATGAACAGTCTTCCCTTGGACAAAGACAAGAGTGCCCAATAGCTCAAATAGCCTTTTCAAAATTATTTGTTTAGAACACAGTCACTTAGGGTCAGTAGATCTTAAGAATATAAATCACATTGTCTATGGGCAAAGAAATACCACTCCCTAATATTTATTGTTTGTCTGCCTCTGAACAATATCCTTACTCATTCAGAGGTTTCATTTCTGCAAAACTATTCTCTTTAGCAATATCTTGTACTTGCATGTGCACCTGAGAAGGTGTGTCACTTACTTGGAGGCAGCATATAGGAAAATTAAATAACATATTACCTCCTGGTTTGCTGATTCCTATTTACAGGAAAACCTGTGCTTTATGTTCTAATCCAGGACAGTATTGCTTTCTAGTCAGCAGCCTTCACCAAGTGGGTTTTAATAAACATATTACTGTCCAAAGTACAGTTTGTTCAGTCTGCATTAATTATGCTACATATCAACACTTCTTAAAGCATCTGTCAGTGGATTTTAAAATGAGTATTTTTTCTGGAAGTGTGTCTTTCATTGTTTCATCAGCAGTCTGACAGTTACAGTTTCCTACTCCAGGTCTTTTTGTGCACAAGTACTTTTGAATACATGCTGCTGGGGTGTATCATGCCAGAGCACAGCATGCCTTCCATGTCTCTCTTGTGTCCCATTTTTAACAACATTCGGTTTACTGGGGAAAACTAAAGTTTGAGTGAGTTAAAGGTACTCACACAAGTATGTGTGAGTAGTTCCTTTAATGGCGTTAGTTTCATAGTGACAAAGACAACTTACTGTCTCTGTTTTTACTGCTCATTAATATTTGTTTGTGTGTAATCTACCACTTTCCTTGTTATTTGTTGTTTCTTTTATACTGAATAGTCAATAACCAAATACGTAGTGAACTAGATGCCTTCCCATCCCCTGCTTTTATACTACCCCTCCTATTCAGATCAGACTGAGTGCTTCACCACCACCCTCTCCAAAATATCCACAGCATGCACGGTTGTGAATGGGGAGCTGCTGGCTGCTCATGTCGGTGGGTGAAAACTCCAGCATGGTGACAGAGCAGCCATTGCCCCAAGCACACAGCTGCCACTTCTTGTCTCTTCATTCACAAGAGTTCCTCGCACCTTAGCCAGATGAGCAACCCATGCATGTCCGCCTGTTTGTTTCATGGGTTTAGAGGTTGATATCCTGCTCACTAGCCTTCCTTAAAAACCCCACCAGCTCCAAATGATCACACACGTGGTTACATCCTCAGTTGTTTCCCCACAGGGCACTTTCAAGTATCCAGAATATCACCTGTCATCTGTTTCTCAGGTTAAATCTTTGTGTGCAGTAGAAGATTTCAATACCCGAGGTTTCCATCATACTACCGATTTTGATGAGAGAGAAGAGATTCCTTTTACTAGTAGGCATTATAAGCTCTGTAAGGGATCTTGGTTTGATGCAGATTAATCACTGTGAACTGAACAATTAGCAATTACACCTGGAGGACAGGTTCACTAATTAACTCTGGAAGTGCAACACAATTTATTTTAATATGACTACAAGAATGAATCTCCTAAAGCAGTATTATTTTTAAAATGTTTTAAGAGCCTTTTTTGTGATTTTTAATTAAAAATGCAATCTCAAAGTAATTTTACACTTTTACCTGATAAGCAAATAGATCTTTTGGAGGACTGGAAAATACTAAATTATTCTTGGTAAAATCACCTTTTATATGCTTCCCTGTTTGAAAATTAAAAAGGCAAAATCCTTTCATGTAATTATTGCTATAATATTTCAGCGGTTTTAGCCTTCACAGCACATTTCTTAAATAACTGCCGATGGGAGAATATACAAGTGAAACTAAGTATTTCATTAAACAAGTTTTAATGACTTAATAAAATAAGTGGTGAATTGTATTGGTTGGTAATAGAGATCTGAAATGCCTGTCATTCCTGCCATAATGTCACAAATAATTGTGTTGCAAATGTGCAGTGTATTTTATCTGAAGACAAGGGGGTATCCCCACACCTCAGCATGAATGCATAACTTTTGTTAGCACACGGCATAGAATATATTGTGTTTCCCAAAAGTACCTAATAAAGACTTGCTCTTTGGTTTTCTCTGAATTCAGAAAACTTTCATAGCTTAAAAGCAAAGATAGATGGCCTTTATCTTTGTATTTCGTTTTAGTAGTCTAAACCAATTCTTGCCTGCTCACTAGCAAGTAAAGGCTTTGATACATGAACAAACTACCAAGTATCAGCTCCTCTGTACTCTAAGCAGAGCTCATTTGGAGTTGAGCTGCTTCAGACTGCCTGGTGAGCACGTACACAGCTTAAACATGATAAGTTGTTTGTGTGTTAAAGCCTTCAAGTTCTTTGAAATCTCTGCTCAGTTTTTCTGTTACCTGCAGTGGAGCAAGAGTGAGTGGTGTTTAATCAGTCCTCACACTGATGAAGACCTTTAAACTGCTTTTGTGTTGGCAAATACCTGATTCTTACTCAAAAAGCTTTCTCATCACTTGAACGAATAATAGATGTGGACATGCTTTATTTAGATGTAGAGGTATAGGCTAGGGAGGTACTTCAATGTTTTGAATGTTCTGAGTGTAACATAGATGCTAGGATAATTTGTTACGCTGATTGAAATACCTTTTTCACTGCTTTGTTTTTACTGGGAAGTTCTGGTTTTCTGGAAGAGCACCAAAGCTGTAGATTCTTGTAACCAATGATGACTGCCACACCCAGGGTGTGGGTGTGCCTGTCATATAAACAGGTGATCGAGTTCACCCTTTGAGACTTTAGCCAGCTTTCTTCATCAAGGGATGTAGGGTTTAAACTAGCAGATGATTGTATTTATGAACTATAGGAAAGGCGGAAAAAAACCTTAAATATTATGAAATTACAAGCATTATGTATGTTAACTTCAGTATAGGTTAAATTTGTCTGTCGGCACAGCCTTCATAACCTTTCCCAGCCCTATGTGCTTCCTTCCACCATTTCCTGTCTTGAAACCTCTGCTAGAACTCCTCATCTTTTTGTGACCATTTGCATCCTAAAACTGCAGTTGTTCCCAGCCTCCCTCTGAGGTTTTTGCTTCACATTCTCATCCACAAACTCCCAGCAGGCTGAAACCAGGAGAAAAGCCTGAAAGCATTTGAATGTCTTTCTGTGGGCTTTTTAAAGTAGCTTTAAATATTGCATCAATAAAAGCCTCACACAGTGGAAGGGAAATGGCATTGACGAAGCAGGAGAAAAAAATTGTGGTAAGTTTTGTACAACTTTAAAGCAGGTCTGTGCCTGTGAAGAGCTGGGCACATCATTCTGACCAGTGTCTCACTAAAGTCAGGGAAATGTATTTGTGAAAGTGTGGGTTCTTTGCAGAATTGCTGTCTACACTCAATCAGTACTTAATTACAGTCACCTTAATGGAAAATGACTGGTATTCAATGACCCGGTAATTGTTGAATTAAATAATGTATTAGTCAGTACCACTAAAACCACATAACCAGACTGAAATTGTGCTGTGGCATCCCTGCCCATGGTTGGGGGTGGGTTTTAACTAGGTGCTCTTTTCGGTCCCTTCCAACCCAAACCATTTTATGATTCTTTGATTCCACTTAGTTTGCAATATGATGTGCACATTTTTGAAAGATGCCAACCTGCTCCACAGTAGGGTTAGGCAACTGGGGGCATGCAAGCAGTTTTCCTCAATAAGAATATGCCAGCTAGTAAAGAGTAAAAATGTAGTTTGTGTGGCTATTTATGCAAGACATGTTTTGGATGTTTTGCATAAGCACTTTCATGTTACGGAGTTTTTCTGCCCCTCTTGGTAGGGTGGTAGAGTTTTGCCCCATAGTATAAACAATAACACTTATTTTGCTGTACAGATGTGGAATGCTCAAGTTACTTCATACTTAAAGAGTACTTGTATTTGATCGCTTCATTATGGTATGGAATCAGGAGTGCTCAACTGGAGTCTCTATTGATTTTTCAAAACATCTTAGATGTTAGGACAGTCAAATGTCTGCCAACAAAATATGAAATGAATAAAAAGGGCACTGCATTTGACTTGAGTTTTTTCTAAGATCATAAAGGATTTTAGATCATCAGTATACAGCAGTACTGAATACTTTTCATGTTAACTTTTAATGTTTCGATAGGAAATGGTATAGCTGCAGTTATTCGATCGTTGATCTCAAGACCTGGTTTTCCAGCAGGTATTTCCATGATCACTGCTTGTTTACCATTTTATCCTAATATTTTGCTATAGTAGACCTTTAAGTTAGAAATTGTAGTAGGTGTTTTGTCAGTGGCTTCAGTGGTCTACAGACACCTGTCTGTTCTTTGTAATACATTTCAAGTGTGTTTCTTGAAACATTACTTTTGATTTTTTTTTTGCCTCATGTTTTCACTGGACCATGTCTTCCAAATGGGTGGTTTTGGGTTTGTTTTCTTTTACTTTTGTGTGTTTTTCTCTGATTTTTATGACTCGCAGACAGTGACCAGTGTGAAATGGCCCAGCTGTTTCTGTTTGATTCTTCTCATTGAGATGTCATCCTCCCATTTGTCTTCGGTGACTCTCTGCCTATGGAGTAGCTACTTGCTCTGTGTAGTTGTAGCAGGTTAAACACCTTCTCTTTACCCCTCTGGTATTGAAGCTTCATAACTTTATATGCCATCTGTTTCAGACTCATGAGTTTTTGTGGTATGTTATGGCTCTCTATGTATGTTACCTGAACAAATAATAAGGCACAGTAGATAAAGGTGCCTCAGTCCCTGCAACTGTATGGCACGGTTTGGCATTTCTGCTTAGGATTACGTGAAGTCAGTGTTCCCACACTAAAGAGCCTCTTGGTTTAAACCCACGCATTTTGGTTAAGGGTTGGAAGGCATTTTGTGTGCATCTGGACTCCAGACAAATGCAGTTCACACGCTGCAAAACTGATCTCTAAACCCAGCCAGTGCACAAAGCAGCTGGAGAGTGATCAGGGGCTGCAAGACTCCTGTGTGGGTCAGAGCTGTGCTGAGATGCGGGAGGAGGGACAGGGCTGGTGGGCAGCATAGGGAGGCTTGGCACAGCACTCTCCCATCCAGAACCTCTGCCAAAGTTCATGGCACGTGCCCCAGCTCAGGCCTGTCAGTCCCATGGTGGAAGTGCACAGGGCTCACAATATAAAACCAGGAATGGTTATGAAACAAATGTGTGCAGTTCGAAGTGATACTGCTGTCAGAGGAGCATTTTGCTAGCATTTATCTTGAGCAGTGTGCCAGCACTGAATTTTATTATGACTCCATAATGCATGAATAAATGAGATAGAGCTTTTTCACTGAAGACTGGTATGTAACAGAAAACATCCTGCTGGAGGTTTTAATTTGATTTCATCTTACATGGGATGAAAACATGCAGTCTGTGTTGTTACTGTACTAATTTAATGTTTAGGAGTCTGAGTGTATTTATACAGTTAGCAAAATGTTGCCTAAAAAAATTAACAACTTATAACAGTAATTCTAACATTCTAATTCTTTTTCTTGAGGAAATTAATTTCAATTATTGCATCATCCATGTCCATGAGCTACATTAGCAGTATCAGTTAGTAAGCATATATCATACTTAAGAAGTCAAGATCTATGTCCTATGTTTAATGAATGTGTGGAGGATGAAAAATAAGGCCAGGATCACAAAAATATTTATTTCAAATTCTGGTACAAAGTCAGAATACACTTATGGAAATTTTATATAGCTTGCTGTGAAATATCCCTAGAATCTCTAAGACGTAAGTATTTGAGCTCTGACTTAAAAATACTTTGCTCTGAAAATAATTTTCAAAAATTTATGTGTAAAGAGTATAAGTAGTGGATTATTTGAAGTACAGTCAAAGCTTTGTTTTCCTGAATCCTGATATCAGTTAGGCTGAACTATGTTGATTCACATCACTGCACACTATAATGAACTTTTCTTTTGAGCCACTGTTTTTTCCAGTTTGAATACCAGTATATGGAGGTTTGATTCTAAATGTAGAAACAACTTATTTTGCTACTCTCCATCTGGAAATGCTCCAGTTCACTCAGAAAGCAGCAACAGACCACAGAGATTCTAACATCACAGGACCTCTTCCTCATACTGATTCTTCATTAAGTACAAAATTCACTTAAACAATTCAGCCTTGAAGGCTTTCTATATGTCAGGAAGCTCAGTCAGAATATCTGAGAAAGATTTCAGCCTGTTCTGTCCGTATGAAAGTCACATACACAAGGACGCCAGAAATGAGACCTCTCAAGATACACTTTGAGGTTGGTTCTAATTTATATGAGTCTGAAAAAAATTAAAGTGACATTTAAAATAGAAGTTTCACACTATTTGTAGTTGTTTTTCTCAAGTAGCTGCCTTTTTCCTAATGACGTGGGGGTGTCTAACAGGAACTGCTAAAGCAGGCTTTATGTTTTTAAGGCAAATCACACAGCCTTTCCTTTAGTTACAGAGTGTAAAGCAATTGTTTCAAAAGACCAGGAGGCAATTCTTTTAACATCAAAAGGATAAACGTGCTTGGAAATTGAATCCTGTTAGAGGAAAAGAACAGGTGACAAGAAAAGGAAAATCCCAGTGATAAAGCATTATTGATCACTACTAAATGATCATGATAAAAAGTAGAGAGTAAACTAATTAACCTACCTTACATAGCAATGCTGGCATAAAAGTTATTCGGCTCAGTACAAAAAAAAAAAGTTATTCGGCTTGTTAAAGGCACTGTAAAGATAAATTACAGCAATGAATTATCACTGTTCATACTGACCACATTGTTAAGATGCCACCTTTCTGGAAGAGCTAAGGTCACAGACACAGTGAATGTGAAATAAGACATGCCTATTTCCAGCTTACTGCTCTTTGTAGAGGGTTAAGCAGAACACTGGCTGTGGTAACATACACAAATACTACATTTGCATATACATTTTTTTCACTTGTGATACCTTCCAATATGCATTTTTAAAGTTTTAAAATGATGGTCCAGATCACCTTGGCAAAAAATTGTACCTTTTTTTTTTTTAGGAGTTTTCATGTGAAAATAGCAGAAATTCAATCTTTACACTTTATATTTAAACAGCATTTTTTATGCCTTATTGTGGTGTCTTTGGTATGCCTTTGTACTAAATAGCAAGTTAAACAGAAAAAAGCTGCCAATTTTTATTAAATAGATTTGGGTGATAAAAAAGAAGAACCTGGATTGTCACTTTTGTTCTTCCATTTCAAATTCTTCTGTTGGGTATTTTCTTCCTCTTCTTTGTAACTAAACATTCTTAATTTCAGCCTACATAATTACTTTGTTAATCTTTCCAGATAATAGGGTAGGATTTAATCATTGCTTCTAATCCCTTACTTTAGTACATAATATGGATCTCAGCTCTCCATGTCTACCAAATCATGTGACCAACCTAAACAAGGAAAGGTAAACAGAAATTTTAGCAACAGAAATAAGGAATCAGAGAAGCTCTGAAAAGTATAACAAAATTATTCAGTACACAATTCCCAAGAAGATAAATATTGTTTCATATTTGTGCCCAAAATATGAAACCCTGAATTTAGTTGCACTAATGTCTGTGTCATTTACCCAGGAATGAGGCATTATATGGCTCTGAGCTTGCAATAGAACCTGCTGTAGTGCATTAAATATTTATAAATTGCATATTAACATCAGCACTTAAATATTGTTATGAATACTTATTAGGGTCACTTTCATTAGTGTGTGTGTGGGCATGTGTGTCCCTCTGTGTGAGAACAGTGGGTTTGCTCTGGTCTTTACTGATGTGGGGGTTTGTTTGGGCTCAAGCAGAAAGACGACAAGCAGTGGCATGTATCTGCTGCTGAACTGGGCAATAATGTAGTCTATAATTTAAACATGATCTTATTGGCAAGCACATTGGTTTTGTTTTATTAAAATTCCAGCACTTCACATTTTTATTAATCACTTTCCCAGTCCTATTCAGTTGTGTTCTGATGCCTGTGCTGCGGTACCCATAGCAACACTTGTTAATGCTAATGAAACTGCAACATCCTAAGCTCCCCGACAGAGCAGCCCTGTTAAATATGGCTATTAAGCACAGTTGTATTTCTGTTAGTTCCAGCTCCCAGCAGACACCTGCTCTATAGAAACTCTGTCCTGAGTTATTAGGATTCGGTAACTTACAGCTTTTCTTAAAGCTGTCATTTGACTAGAATAAAATTCTCATATTCCTAGACAGCAAATGCTACAGAATATGTACGGTTTCTGTGAAACTGACACGCTTTAGCTGTAAGATTAAGTATTCTTTTGAAGTGCTCATTTGCATTCAATGAAAAAATAGGCATGGTTGAGACTGATTGATCTTGGGGGAAGCTACAGGATGTGGTGTCTCCTAGAGCACATGGACATTTTAACTAAATATCGTTCATAGTGTGTTAACAAGCAGAAGTAATAGCTAAATAATTCCTCATGAACTCAGACTTAATTCAACTTAATAGAAGTACTTGAGGGCTTTAATATATCAAGGTAGGAGATGATTATGTACATTGATTCTTCTTTCACTAAGAAACATATTTGCATATAGTATTGGTGAGGACGATGACAGGGTGTTTTATTTTCATTATTCTGAGTTTTGGCTTTGAATACTGTTTATTTGGCAAGTCATTAGTCATCCATCTTTTATACTCTGGAAAACAAAGGAAAAATCCTGTAATCAGTATGAAATTGCTTCCAAGAATATGACCACAAATTAGGGAATACTGCTGTGCCAACAAATAGATGCTGCAGTGCCAAGGCTGCAAAATGGGGAAGCTGTCATGTGTGTATTTTGAGTGTTAAGCTGGTCTTCTCTGTGCTCTTTCATTAGCTCAAAAAAAAAATTCCAAGACAAAGCTTTGAAACAACTCGTTTCCTAAAGAATTTTAAATGCAGCACTGTTTTGTGCAGAATTACCTGTAGGAATCCAGGTTGGTTCCCCAAGGGACTCTGTGTGGGGGTTTGGTCATTTTGATAACTAAATGGTTTTGCTGTGTAATCAATGTGAACTTGGGGGAGGATGCTCAGCCTTTTTGTTTTCCGTTCGGCATCTGTTGTGGTGTTAGTGAGGAGTGCCAGGTTTGCTAGGTGTCTTTTGTTTCCCTGTCATTCTTTCTCCTCTTTGTTCTTTGCATGTCTAAAAACCTGTCTTTTGCTTATTGTGTGGACTCCTGTATTCACCTGTATGTCTTTGTTGTGTTCATTTTTGCGTTAGAATCATTTCGAGTTCTTGTACTAATCTCCTCATAATATTAACCAGCTGTATTAAGAGATGATAAACCAGATTTGTTGGTAATTAATTGATTCATTCAACTATTGGATTTAATTAGAAAGACACTTAACATTCCAGCAGATGTTTTTATTTTGTTTCATTATTCTTGTGTTACCAACAGTGGGCTTATAAATATATACTCTTCATGTCTATATTTTCATCATAAAGTCTTCAGCCTAAGGCCTTGTTGCTGTGCTATAGACTACAAAAAATTACAGAAAACCTGTAAATATGTCTAAAGCAAATTTGTATTAATTCCTTTTTCATCACTTCCGTTCTCAGACTTTGCAAAGTCTTGAATTTTCAAAGTATTCTTCCTTTAATAATAAATGGATTAATCTGTTTTAAGTAAGATTTCTTCTTCCCTAGTTAAAAACCCTTGTCTCTGGACTTACCTCCTTTCCCACTGGTCTTGAGCCTCTCATTCCTTTTTATCTAGTGGCAAAGCTTCAAAAAGAAGGATGTGAGTGGCCCTCTGCTCAGCGTTCCCTGCAGATGAGTTTAGGGAGTTCCTCATCTTGCTGGTTGCCTGCTGGAAGGTCTGCTGCTCCCTGAGCACTCGAGGCACAGCTGCAGGGTGCACCTCAGAGCCAAGCCGCCTGAGTGAAGAGTTCTAACAGTGAACTTACTTCATTTATCTGAGCCCCACTACCTCCACTTTCTTGTTAGAGAATGTAATTTATGCAGCAGTGTTCAGTTTGTCCCTAGAGCTAGTCAGAATACTTAGTTCAGATGTGCAACCAAGTAGAATTGAGCACAAGTAGAATTGAGCACACTGCATTTAGTGCGTTACGTGTGTCTATGCTGACAAGAGTGGATTTTGTGAAGACAGTACTGGGTGTCCTTGTTAGGAAGTAGCGATAAAATCATAGTGGTTTATTTTCCTTTGTGTGTACAGCCTTTGAAGAAACCTGGCACACTGTGGCATGCTTGTGGTAAAATTGTATGAGACAGCTTAGACTGTAAAGCTGAGAAGAAAGGAGGAAGCTGAGAGGAAGGTTCACCTTACTGTTTCACCTTACTGCTTCTCACTGTGCACTCCTTGGCTTGCACTTGCCCTTGTGGACTCTTGTGTGAGCATTTTCAACATTCTTGAGCAAAAAGCAGGGAATGGATGGCTCTTTCTGGTGAAGAGCTGAATTAACTCATCAAAGGATTTGGCAAGCCTAGGAGCCAGCACAAGCGGAACGGCCGTGGTAGATGGTTAGGAGTGGTTGGATAAGGAGGAGAAAGACAGGATAATGAGACATCTCTGTGCTACTTGGTGGCAGCAAGCTGTTACACTGGCTAAACTTTCTCTGAGGACTTTGCCTTTCAAAACTCCCATTCAAATGCTGAATCTTTCCTTCCTTTCTGATAATATCTTTTGTATTGGCCATAAAATTGCATGACATATTGCTTTGTGATAATTGCATGTGTGATTGTGCAGGTGGAGAACATTGCCTGTTCTGTACTCTGTGTTATAAGTGTGTGGGTGTAACGTTTACTTAATTGTGCAAATGAACATTGGGTTTGGGTTGAGAATAATTGTATTTGAAAGTAAAAATGTTTCAGTAAGGAAAATTAATCCATTTTCATCTTGTTGCTTCACTAGCTGTGAAGATTAACTAACCTATGTTATAACAATTCGTAAAATAAAATAAAACCGTATAATTTCTATAACAGGAAGCCTTTTTTGTTTTTTTAATTTGTTTTTTTTTCTTCACTGTTGTGATGATGTATACAGTCCCTGTGCAGGGATCAGAAATTCATTGGACTGGATATCCTGTAGGTGCTTGTAACAAAATCCAGTGCTTATTCTACATTTGAAACTAAATTGTTTTCTATACCATCTCATTGTCAAATATCTTCAAAGTACTCATTTTATTTCCCCATTAAGAACTTGCATACTTCTTAGTCTTTGTTTTCAAAGAACATATTCCTCTGTTCTCTTCTTTCTGCTAATAATATTTTTTAGCTCTGAATTAGCTGTTAAAGATCGTAGTTTTATCTGTCCTGTTAAAGGTTGAACAACATGATGTCAGCTGCCAGTTCTGTGACTGAGAGAGGGATTTTTCTTAGTTCCTGAGTTCAGACTGCTTTCTGTGAAGCCTCTGGGATATCTGTTTGCATAATAGTCATGCTGTTTTTCTATTAGACAGAGGAGAAAAACTCGGTGGAAACAACATGATTCATCCAAAACTTAATGGATGGGTTTTATAGGACTGTCTTCTCTTAGGGAGTCTCATGAATCCTGTGCTGTTCATCACAGACACAAATAGGAAGGGTGATAAATTTTGCTGTTAATAAACATTTTTCCTTTCCATTTGGTAAGCTGAAGGGCCAACTGAAACGTTGCAGGAAATCTCATGTTATTTGAGCAAACTGTACCAAAAAAGTGCTATTCAGTGTTAACAAATGCAGAGTAATGCACAGGAGTAAAGACACAAAGAATATGACCACTGTCTTGTACATTAACACCTGATTCACAACTTATGAGACTTTGAATTATTGACGATAATTCAGTGGTTAATTCAATGATCCTAAAAGCAAGCAAAACACCAGAAATAAAAAGGAAATAGAGGGGAGATAGCAAAAACTGTGCTGATTCAGAAATGTATTTTCTTCCACTCTTGGACATTTTCAAGCTACTGCTTACCACAACACACAATGAAGGGTAGAGTAGAACTAGCCAGGATGAACCAGGACATCAAGGAATTAAGGACCATTAGGAAAACATGCTGCAAGGTTTTGTAGGTGTTGAAAGACCAACGATTTCAAATAGTGCAGAAATAAATCAATGGAGAAAAAAAAAAGCTGCTTAACTGAGGTGCTCATATAGCTTTTGACTTAAACTCTCCACCCTCAGACTTCTGGAAGACTACTCTATTTGTGTGATCGCTATTTGTTTGCCCTGCTTTTATAGCATTCCTAGGTAATTGCTTCTCGCCCTTGTCAGCCAGGGCACATGCACTAGAGGGGTGTTTAATCTGTCCCTGTGAAGTCGTTCTTGTTGCAGTAGATTCAAAGAGGTAAGCTTGCTACTTTGCCTGCATTTTCAAGTGTCTCTGCCTATGGGAGTCTTGGAGTCTGAGAATGGAAATGAGTGTTTTTATTTCCCTGTTAGCCCTGAGCTGTGCTTTAGTTAACAGCTTTTATTCAGTACCTGTGGCTACTTTGCTCCAAATATAGAAACAAAATTAGCTGCTTTTGGGGAGATTTCAATAGTATGCTTAGATTTATTTGTACTGTTTTGAGATTTATGCTACGTTAGTCCAATAAGTGCTACGGTAAAGGCTGTGCATCTTTGTTCAGCTCTGTGTATTTATGCTCTTGTTAGGTGTTTTTTGTAGCAGATGAGTACAGAGATATTTTCATAGATTCTTTTTTGCCTCATCCCCTCTTTTAAGTGCCTTCAAAAGAAATTGCATAAGCTTCTGCAGTTGCCACACCGCTCCAGTAGTCTAAAGCTGTTCTCTAATACTAGTATTAACTACTCTGTTTGGGCAGCAAAAAAAATCTTCGCGTCAGTTTGTTCCTTTCAGCAGCTCATGACTACAGCTAAAGAGTTAACAGTTCTGTTTTCCCAGCCCAAGTGGTTGCTATTCACCAGTACTCTTGCTAAATAACAGTATCGGCTCCTTGTCTAAGTTGAGTACCCATTCCTGCCCTACACACCTATCTGTTGAAAGTTGATTTCTTGAGGCTGATAGGCACTTATTTATTTGGGTTTCTAAATGTCTAAATAGGTCATTGCAAGAGGCCTATACAAAAAATGAACAAAAAGCAATGTCACTGCTTACTGGGCACAGTTGTACTGGCTGACAGAGTGTCTCCTTAATTCACTTGGCATCAGCAATTGCAAAAGAAATTGAGTTCTACTTTTCTCAGTACACATATTTTAATGCTTCTTCAGGCAACAGAACTGACTGTAAGAATGGACAAACCTAGACTCTTGGAGGTACCATCAATTTTGCTTGGGAGATTTGACCCTTTCATGAGGATTGCTCTAGTACATAGCGTAGCCACTGCTGTTCTTAAAATAGGACAAAATGGAACAATTTCTGCAATGCCAGTTAATTAAAGAAATTTCTGAGGGAAGTGAATGGGCTGAAGTGCAGATACAATTTGAGAAGAAAAGTATTAGATTGTGCACAGCAGTTGCATTGCTCCAGGTAATACCATGCTCTGTGTGCTGCCATCTTTCCACAGTCCTTAGTTCTATTGGATAAATTTAATTCAGTGTAACCCACTCATCAGTCTTCAGTCAAGTCACTGCTTTTCCAGGAAGTTCTATTTATCCAAAGTCCTGAGTAGAAGCCCCAGCAGTTGTACAGGACATATATATCCGTCCAGGAGCAGCACAGAACTGATAAAACTGTGTTCCATCTGGTTTTGTTCCATCCTCTCCCACCTGTGGATTCCAGTAGCTGTGCTGTGTTCCTGTGCTTGGCTCCTCTGAAGCACTGCAGGTCTCCACAGGGCAGACACTGCTGGACAGCATGTGCAGTGGAGGAGAGCCTCACTCCCCTCTCCATGCCTGTTGTCTGCCTGAACACAGATTTGTCACAGAACTCATAGGAGCTTCCCAGGTCTGTCTCTGAACATACTCTCCTAAGAAAAAAAGCTGAATTACTGTGATTTTTAAATTATTTTTCAGATTTTCCATGTGAGCAAGTTACCAGATTGTCAGATTTAGTGTACTTGCCAATGTATAACATATCTATGTAATTTTTGTAGGGTGAAAGTTGACATTTCTTCTTCTATCTGGTAAATATTAATTAAGGTTCCTTTAACCATGCATATTTTTAAATTGCTCTGTGACAAAATAACAGACTTGAGAGAAGGCCTTTTTCTTAATTCTTCAGATATCTTCAGAAACTGAAGCCCAGGAGGTTCCCTCTGAATATCAGGAAATGGTTTTGCACTGTGGATGTCTGAGCACTGGCACAGGTTGCTGGGCAGGTTGTGGAGTCAAAGCTATGTGGATATGGTCCCAGGCAACCAGCTCTAGGTGGTCCTGCTTGAGAGTCCTCCTTGACCAGATGACCTCCAGAGGTCCCTTCCAATCTCATCCATTCTCTGATCCTGTGAAATTTCATTTTTCTACAGAGGTGTTCATGTCACTGCAGGAATCCAGAGCCACTGAGTTTATTCTCCTGCTGCACAAGCTAACTTTATAGTACAAGAGTCAAAGAGACCCATGTTTTCAGTTTTCAACCTCAAGAGTGCAGGAACATGGGGAGCTTTTTTCTGTTAACTTCTACTCCTCTTTTGCTATCCAAAATTGATGTACCTAAAAAATTGAAGATACATGTTAAAATTGGTATTTGCTTCCAAGACAAGGCCTTACCCAAGACTGAGGTATGATTAATTTGGAAAATTAACACCACAGTTCATTTCTGGACTGCTGGGATTTGGTTAGGCTAATGGGGCCAAAGGGTTGAACTCTCTTGATCACACAGTATTTTTTAATAAATTACACTAATTTATGCCAGTGGAAAGGCTTATGAATTCAGACCAGTGTTGTTTGAATGGGGAATACACACATATAACCTCAGGACAAGGTGCAGCAGGGACTCGCCTTTGTGTGCTGTCACTTGAGCAACCTGTGTCTGACTGGTACAGTATAGTACAAACACATGCCATTGACCTTTTTACATGGAGCATGGCTGCCCCTTCCTCAACATCTATGCAGTTAGAAAGTGTTTCAGTGGGCATAAGTTTCTGCGTGGCAGTAATCTTTATCAAGGATGGTCTTTGGTCATGGAAGGGTAAATTGTATGCTAATGGGGAAAAAAAAGGAAAGACAAATGCATACAGATTTTCAAGAGTCAGTCAGAAAATTATAGAAATATTCTGCAATAAATAAAAGCACAATTAAGAAAAGTAACATGCAAAACTGAGACTCCAACAGGTTTTACATGTGCTACCTAAAAGTACTTGAAGAGATGTACACTTATTTACTTCATCTAAATTAATTACTATTTTTACCTATTTCAGATACCGAGTGTATTTTGGAGCCTCTGTCTCTGCCAGAAAGTCCAGGTGGTGTTGATGCAGTAGAAAGTTCTCCCTATGTGCCTTGTATTTTCTGCAAAGAATGCTATGTCTTAGCAGAACAAAACCAGCTCCTGAAGCACATGATTATTGAACACAAGCTCGTTATAGCAGATGTGAAACTGGTTGCAGATTTTAGAAGGTAAGGGTTATAATTTGAGTATGTATGTGTGCAGATGTTATGGAAAGCTTTGGAAAAGTAGAGATCATCTTTTTAAAAAGACATTGTAGGATGATTTCTGTTGACTTGTCTTATGAGTAATTTGCTACTCAACTGTAAGGTTGTTCTCTTATTCCCTTCCCTCTCCTTAGTCCCTAGATGTTGCTGGGACTAGGGAGCTCAGTTTTAGAACACATGGCAATTCCTGTGTTTGACATTTTTTACATATCCCAGGGTCTTCTCAGGTCCTGTCACTAATCAACAAGTTGTGTGCAAACTAGAAAGCTGTTTTTTAGCAAAGCCCGTTACAGACAAACAGCTCTCCTAATCTGGGGTTTTATTTCTGTAGGGTAAGACTATTTCTACCCCTGTACAATGTCCTAAAGCTGAGTGTTGTACACAGAAACCGCTCAGTACAGGATCTCTCACATTCTGGGAGGATATCTGTGTTATTTTAAGGTTGATAATATTTCCCCATAGAAATCACATTTAATCCTTAACTATGCTTTTTGTATGATCTACATACAACTGTGACTCCTTCTACACGTTTGGGTCATGTTTGGCTTTCTCTCTTTTAACTTCCTCCAGTAGCTGTCATGTCCCCAGCTGGCTTATAACTTCATAGATGAGGTACTTGCTTGGTATTTTGCATTCATCCACAGTAATGTATGGCCAGGAGGAAGGCTAGACACTACCTGCCAGTCTGTAGCTAGTTCTGCTGTAGTGTTTAAGTGTTAGATGGGTAATTTTGCAACTAAAATGAGTTTTCTGGTAGGTTGTCTGTTATTAGTTACTCAGTCAAAGCCAAGACCTTGTGTCTATCAAGACTCACAAAAAAAATTTTAAAAAAGAAATAATACAGTATAATTTAGGGAAATAAATGTAAGCCATATAAATCCTCCTATGATGGATGAGCTTAACTTTGCTTAAAATTGAGAACTGATGGTAGTTTTTGTTAGTTTTTCTGCTGAAGGTGGGCAGAAGGAGAATGTACTGTTCTTGGGAGATAATACTAGGATCTTCAGGTAAATAAAGGGATTGGAGCTGCTTAGTCATGGACTGCCAGTTTAAGTGTGCTTGGGGGAATTATTTTGCATTAATACAAGTGTATTTTAAAATCACCTCTCCAAAAAGTGCTCGTTTAGATTCTTTTTGCTGGTAATGCAACTGGAAGGTAGCCAGATCTTATAGAAAGTGGCCCCAGGATGTGAAATGATGGAGTTGTTACTCTGAAGTATGCTTTCTGTGATTTGCTGTATTAGTAAAAAAGTCTAATACTATGCACAAAAAAGAGAGCATACTCTGATGTGTTGAACTGAGGTGTGGAAAATACAGGGATCAACCCTGAAACGATAGTATTCTTTTTATATTTAGCAATGAGTTACAGCCAGTCTTAGGAATACATTTCTTGACAGAACTGCAAGAAGTGGATAATCCAGAAGAGATCAATGCTAATGGAAAACTTTTTTGATTTTTCTTTAAACTTTGAAAAATAAAGATAAGTTGGCATAAACACGGGGGAAGAGATAAGGAACATAAGCTTCTGCTTCGTGACTCAACATGGTCACTCATTCAGTCTCTCTAGAAGTATGACAAGGCATTGGTTTTATTTGGTCATTGATTATTTGGGTTAAGTCTTATGATATGAAATCCCTTAACTGTAATTTCTGTGACACAGACAGTTATGGGCAGGTGAGTTTGTAGTAGTGTTCATTTCTCTCAGTGCAAGGGATAGGCACTTATTAAATGAGCTCTTGAAATCTCTTCATTTGCACATTTATGTCCTAAAAGCTCAAGGATGACTGAGTCTGGAAGAATTGCAGTTCTGTGTAGCAACTCATTCAATGTGCATTATACACAGTGGAGTAGGCAGGGGGACAGCAAAAGGCTCCCCTCTCACTTGCTGACATCTAATGATGCTGCTGAATGAGCCTCAGCCACACGTGCTGGCTTCACTGTGCTGAGCTGTCTGCTGCACCAGAGGTTAGTCCTCTCCATGTCAAGAGTTAGCAGAGAGAAAGTTGTGCTGATTCCTTGGCTGCTGCAGTTGGAGTCCTCATATATGGTAGCTAAGATGGTAAATAGAGGTGAAGGGAGCCACTATGGGATTTGATAGCTGTGGCAAATAAACTTACAGATTGAACAAATATTAAAAGCTGCAGCTATTTTAAAATGCCCTCATAATAATGGTATCTGATTTTTTAATTATTCTTTTCCTAATTTGAAGGCACATTATAAGAAACAATTATTGAGTAGTTAGCCTTTACCTTAGCAACTCTCCCATGATTTATATCATACATGAGTATAAATCTAAGCAAGCACTTTCAGATTATTTTTTATAGTAAAATTCTTTCCAGTAAAATAAATTTCTTTTATAGTAAAAATATTTTCGGATTATTTTTTATAGTAAAATTCTAAATATTTAGCACAAGAATTGCTTAGTCCCCTTCATCATATAAGTGAAGTGATGATTTCATGTTGGTTAGACAGTAGCTTCCTAGTTCAGTGGAAATCTAATCTTGGGTTCTGTTGATGCAGCTGTAATACCAACAAAGATAGTACAGAATATTTTTAAATAACTGTAGTTGATGGTTTAAACCTGCAAGATGTGTTTAGAGCTTTTCTTATTCTGTCTGCTATCTTACCCCCAGGTGTTCAGGGACTTCATTTTTCTGTCTTTCTAGTTTTCTGCCAAGCTACAGCTTTCAATGTAGCTCCACAGGAGACCTGCCAAAACCTCACTTTTGTCAAGTTGGTGTTTACTGAGTTTTAGCTTCCTGACTGCATCTTGCAGAACACAGAGCACAATATTTGGGGAATTTGAGAGTTCTCTGTAATATATCTTTTCAATAAAGATGCATCTGAGTGGCACTTCTGTCTGAAGATGTGAATAGGTCACAGTGTTTATGCAAAGCTTGGTGCAAATCTGCTTATTGAGTCCTTCACTTTGACAGCATGGTTAAACCCAGTTTAAGTGAAACTGAATTAATTTCATTAAATTGAAAACTACCGTGAAGAAAAAATGGACACAGGAGTTAAAAAAAGAAACAAAACCACTTCAGAATTTAGAGCATGAAAAAAACAGCAGCTGATCAATTGTTTATTAACAGTTTTTTGGTGTTTCCTTTTTCACTGATAGTCTCCCCCTTATTTTTAAAGCTACATCTTGCATTGGAAGAGGAGGTTTGCAGAACAGCCTATCACAGACTTTTGTAGTGTGATAAGAACAAATTCAAAAGCTCCATTAGGTAAGTATGCTGCTCGCTCACTCTCTGATAGGCAGATCATGTGGTAATTTCTGGCATGTACTGCTGCTTTGATCAGCCAAGTGTGTCTGACACTAGGTCAGAAAACCACAGAAGTAATGTTTAACTCTTAAGCACATATTTAAACTTACCTTTTCCAAGGATTACAATATGTGTTTCAGCACTGTGCTGAGTGAGGATGAGCTCAATACATCTTTAAATGCACTGTGAGCTGGGGCCCATTACAAATCAGGGCCTGAAAGCAGAGCTGCTCACATCGTGGCTGGGGGGATGTTGGTACCCACTGCATAAATAATTAGTGACAGTCCTTCCAAAATGATGAGAAACATTCCCAGTGAGCTGCCTTTTCTCACTTTACCCTGCCCACCACCTGCACTGATGCTGCTAATTCTTCTTGGACATCAGGGCCACAATGCCTCTTCCTTTCCCCTGCCACAGTGCTCACTGCCCCAGCGGTGTCAGGAGACATTATTCTCACAGAAACTGTACAATTCTGCAATTCTCTGGGCTCCAACACAGTCTGAAACCATAGTTCACTGGTTTTGCTGCATTGGTGTGGTGCCACATTCCATCTTAAGGACAGTGTTGACTGTGTGAAGGAAGTGTTTTTCTCGGAAATAGCTGGTGACTTACTTTGGCTTTCGTTTTCTAATAGAAAAATACAGTTGACCTAATGTTAGATAAGAACTTCAGGTCTTTTCTGCATCTTTAATTCTCAATGGAGACCTTAAAAGAGAGGAAACAGTGCATGTAACTGGTGTCAGAGATGGTTAGAAGGTGAAAACTGAGTACAAAGCAGATTAAAGTAATTTTTTTTATTATTCCAAATAATTTTTAGAAAAAGTAGCCCTGGAAAACAGGAAAATCACTCCAAAAATCATAATTCTTTTTGTCTTATATATGTACATTTTTGCTAATTGAATTTTAACACCAGTTTGAAAATTGCAAATCAAGCACCTGAATATCAGAATTTAAAAAATCAATCAAGAGCATTTTCTCTCTGCTCTGTCTCTCTCCTCCCACACTCTGTCTTTCTCTCTCCCTTCACTCCAGAAAATTGTTATTATCTTCACCCATTATCTTTTGGATTTTCATACATGCTTAGTAATTTTAATTCCTTTGAATAAAATTTGTTGTCCTCTTTAATTATATGTGACCATAAGTAGTAAAAAGGTTACGAAAGATAAAATATAAAACAGATAAGCAGAAATGTAAATTAGGCAAACCTCAATGTATGGTACTAAGCAGCTGTTGTGTATATCCTCAAGAGGAAAAATACCTGATGGTAAAAGGTAATGTGATAGTTCAGAGCAGGGTGAGGATAAACCAAATTATGATAGCTACTGAAAACTGATAATTACTTAGTGAAATAAATTATAAAATTAAAGGTGATTTCATGTTTCTTTCATGTTGATCTTAATCTGTACCCAATATAAATGGTAATTGTTTTATGCGTCCAGAAGAGCCATCATAAAAATGAATAAGGCTGGAAGTGGAGAAAAGCAACACAAGAATTTTGCCTTTATAGTCCAACATAAATATGGACAAATATTTAAATATGTTTTATTAAATAATGAAATTAAAGTAACATACTTTTATAGATTAAAAATCATATTCTTACATTCTTAACATATTCCAAAGACTTAGCAAATTATGTACCAGAAATATTCAAGGCAGCTGCAACTTCCCATTCCTTACTCACACTTTCTAATCTCTTAACAGAGGAACAGGACAATTATTTTCTTTTATGTGATGTTTTACCAGAAGACAGATTACTTAGGGAACAGCTTCAGCAAAAGAGACTGGTAAGAAATTGCTGCTGTTTCATTTTTTAAGGTAAAGACTCCAATAGAGTAATATATACTAATGTAGTGGGCATTTTAAAATGAAATCTTTTTTTGCCAGATAGCAAAATTCTAAATTTTTTTAAAGCTCATTTCTCTAGCTGCAGCACAAACATACACAAATTCCCTGGTTATAGATTTTTCCTTGGAATGAATTCAAAGGTTGTATGTCAATGTTCCACACAAGCAGAAAGTACGCCCAGAACACTGAAAAAGGCTGAGTGTGCTGAACATTTTTCTTCTTGCAAGGATCTGCAATGCATTGATACACTATCTTTCATGTAATAATCTACATCTAGGGAAATTGGCAAAACAAGACTAATTGCAATGCCATGAGCAGGGAAAGTGATGCTTTTCTACCAAATCTTTGAGCAAGTTGTTTTTGTGCATTTGTACTCTCTTTTCCAGATTTCATTAATTCTCAGTCTGGTACTCACAAGCACCATGGCATGTGAGTGGAGGAAGTCTGGCCAGTACTGATTCTGTGAGATGCAAAGGACAAGAAATGCTATCTCTTAAGTCCACATGAACCACTCTGGTTCTTCCTGCCTGGTGATTGCAACCTAGTACTTTAGACAGACCTTTTAGGCATTGTCAGTTCTGAATGGATGGTCCTTCGAGTTAAACTTGTGCTGACCAGCTTCCAGGAGTCTTAGTCCAGGTTGTTGACCAGTAGGTTTTTTTCTGTTTTCTTGTTTGAAATATACATCTGGGGTCTGGTTTTGCTGTTGGGCTAATTTAAAAATAAACATTATGTGATACATAGCAGCCTTGTTGACAGTCTCCTCATGTTAGGATGCAGGGTATTCTGCTGGCAAGTCATCTGTACTGTGAGATGTTAGAGGGCAGGCCTTGTGCTCTTTACTTTAATACATTCCTCAGTTTAGTGCTGGCAGCTGTGTCCTGAGAATTGTCAATGTGGACCTTTTAACCCTTTGTTATGCTGTTTCTTCTGGTATGTTCATATTGCAAGTTTGTACATACGCAGCATAAATATAAAGACACCTTAAGCATTCAGAATGAAGGAGTACCTTCAAATTATAGTCCCAGGGAAATTGGGATTGGCAGGCAAAATCCAGCTGGTTCAGCCACTCTGTGAGTGCTGTTTCAGTTTGCTGGCTACAGTAATATTCTTCAGCTTGAAGTGCATGACTAGTGAAACCCCAGAGCTGGAAGAATATGTACAAGTTTTACACAGCTTTCCCTAGGATCCCAGCTCCTGCAAAGGAGAAATGGGGTGGTTCTTCCACTGGGGATTTCCTATGGAGTTGGAGTTGCCTGAGCTGAAACCTGCATTCATATGTAGGTCTGCTGGATTGGCACAGACTCATAAAAAAACAGCCGATGCACTCATACCTAGATGCTTCTTTTCCAAAGCCATCCAGGATCAGTAAAAAAGGTTTGTCTAGATCAGAAAAACCCTTACCCTTGACAGCAGCTAAGTGTCTCTGGTATGTGCTGTCTTCTGATCTAATGGTGATTCTTTCCCAAAATACTCACTTAGGCTCCTGCAATCGGCATCTCAAAAATTTCCAAATTCAGCAACATGAACCTCCAACTCTGAACTCACAAAAACTTCCAGGATCCCCACTACCTGCAGGAGGGAGTTGCACAGCTTAACCACACACTGGGAGAGAACCATCTACTTGGTCCTTTTGAACCTGCTGTGTCACACAGGGCTGGTTTTTGTATTGAAGAGGTAGTGAAGAATTTGTCCTTGGTATTATCCAAACCATTCATGATTTGTCTCCTGATTTCTCTGCCTTACATTATGTCTTTCATTAGTCCTGTGCTGGAGTGCACACTCATGGCAAAGAAGGACAGCAACATCCTGGGCTGTATTAGGAAGAGCGTTGCAGTCTGGTCAAGGGAGATGATCCTTCCCCTCTACTCAGCACTGCTGAGACCACAGCTGGAGTGCTGGGTCCATTGCAGGGCTCCCCTGTACAAGAAAGATACAGACTCATTTGAGCAACTCTGGTGCAGGGTCACAAAGATGCTTAAGGGACTGTGACATCCTACATACAAGGAGAGGCTGAGACAGTTTAGACTGTCATGTCTGGAAGACAAGGCTCACAGGGGAGCTTAGTGATGTATATAAATGCTTGATGGAAATGAAAAAGGAGTCACGTTCTTCTCAGTTGTGTCCACCAACAGGACAAGAGGTAATGGACATGATTTAAAATCAGAAAATTCCCCCTGAAAACAAGAAAACACTTTTTTTTTTTCACTGTGAGCATGGTCAAACACTAGAACAAGTTGCCAAGAGAGGTTGTAAACTCTTCATCTGTGGAGACAGTCAAAACAAAACTCACTCCTGGGGTGAAACACACTCCTGGGTAACCAAGTAGACATGACCTTGCTTGGGCACAGGGGTTGGACTTGTTGCTCTCAAGAGATCCTTTGAAACCTCAGAGATTGGGTGATTTGAGGTTGAGGATGCTGTTTGGTAGTTCTTCACTGGGCATCATTGCTGCAATTCTCTGTATCTTTTCCAATTTCCTGCAATCCCTTTGGGTTTATGAAAGACATCTTGACTATTGTATGTGGGCATGCAGTGTCATAGCGATGTTTGTTTCCCAAGCATATATCATGTTTGTGGCTTTGAGGAAAGGAAAGAGGGTTATGATTGAGCATGCAGCTGTTTCCATGGAACCACCTTATTACAGTAATACATCCTGGCTGCTACAAATTGGACTGTACTTTTTCATTTTTAAAGGGCATTTGTTTCTGATTTTGTGGTGTTTTGTACTATGCAGTTCTATACCAGCTAGGCCTCTTCTCCACTGCAGTGCCAAGGGCACGGTGGAGTCTGTTGGCAGGTGAGCCATCTCATTTCCTCTGCAAGTAGACATTTCCTCAAACTCAGGAATGGGTGGAGAATATAGCCCAAAGCAAGTGCTAGTTTTATTTACAGAGTAATTAAATTGTAAAAGAAAGAGATATGCATTTTTATTAGGGTATGGAATAGTTTTCAATTATCACTGTTTTCAGTATCAGAATTGTATCCTCAATTTTTACAGAAGGATTTTGTGAAATCAAGCTGCAGCTGTAGTTGGGGTAATGGAGTCACTGCTTTAGTTACGGCAATAAAGTCTGTTTATTTTTTCATTTCCTTTTGCTGCAATCTGAGCGTTCACTTGCAAGTTAAATAGTTATTTTGCTTTGTAAAGCATTTTACCTCCAGACAAGTCCAGCAATTAAGAGTGAGCTGGCAAATGGGCTTATGTGATTTGCGTAGAATAAAGACCAGAACTCTACAACTTTTGGTGATTTTTCTGCAGCCTTTGAATCCTAAGTGCTGTCTCCAACAGCAAGCCCAAACAAGGACAAATGCTATCTTTAAAATGTGCTGCTTGAAGCATTTCATTTTGCAGTTTTGAAACTCCAGTGTAGGAATATTTCAGGCTGTATTGCAGCAGGGAGCTAGCCAAGGTGGATGTCATGCAGAGACATAATGGTGACTGTGATGTATTGAGAGAGGCCAAGGAATGAGCCTGAAGTAGGTTAGAGAGCACAACTTGCTGAAATGGCTGGCAAGCCTGTGAAATACAAAACAGATATGGTCTTTTGGAAAAACACAGTCTTGACAAAGAATTTGAAGTTGTGAAGCAGAGCCAGGGAAGAAAGTCCTGGCAGCAAAGCTAGAGATACATGGAAGGCAGTGTCAATATAAGCCACTAGGGTGTTTCTTAAGTAAAAAAACTAAAATCCCCAAACCTGTTTTTTTGAAAATACATACTTCCTATGACAGCACTGACCTTATCTTCCTGTCATGTGTACCACTATTCACCTGTCATCTGACTGGTAGTTTTAGGTGAAGAGGCTTCTCTTTCTCCCAGTGAGTAAAGACCCTGAAGAAGAGTCTTAACTGAGACTGCAAGCTGTACCAGCTTCCCAGGAGGAGCTGTTCATATGATCCCATTTGTCACGATCTTAAGCTGAGACAAGGTTCAGGAGTTTGAAACTATACACTGGAAGGGATGGAGATGTTAGCCCAGTTTAGCGTAATGCAACATCAGCAGTGCTTGCAGCGTAGCTAGTAATGTCAGCATGTCAATACCTATTTCTGAAATTCTGTAGACCCTTCTTCACCTATGTTGGGCAGTGTGTTTTACAAAGAATATAAACTATGTTTATAATGGTTTCAAATCCACGATTAGCCAAACAGGGTCAAACATGCCGCTGAGTGGAGAGAGGAAGCAGCTCCATGTATCAGAGAAAGCCCCAGTTTCTACTGACATGGTCTGGGATGTTTGCTGCCCACCTGGAACAGTCTTACTAAATTGTATCTCTGCTGAAGGGCTCTGACAAGGTGTGCTCCATTCGTCTCTGGATTTCCAGAGTCAGCCCTGAAAAATAGCAGTTTACATTTGTGTGAGCTGACGTTTTGAGTAAAGCAGCAAGACATGAGTAGATACGGCCTAAAATGTGAGTAGGTGCTGCTGAGCATGACTCCAACATAAAATGTACGCCTTGTAGTATGAAATCAAACAGAAAAGCCCCAGCATCTGTATTTTTAGGGTAACAGACTTAGCTGATGTGCAGCAGCTGCAGTTTCTGGGTGGTGTTATTGAATACGGGCCCTGCAAGGGGCTGTGGCACAGTGTGCCCATGTCCCCTGCCATCCACAGACCCCATGCCAAGGGCACCTCAGGTGCAGCACTCTCCTGCACTCTTGACAGACATCTTATCACCCCACTGCCCCTCACTGGGTACTTTTGTGGAAGAGAGGCAGACAGTACTTTTATTTGCCCAGTGTCAGCCTCCTGCCATCTCTCAGTGGGCAGCAGGATGTGGTGTGGTAGATCCACACCAGCCCATCTGTGCTGCAGGACATTCTGGGGCCTTTCATGACAATAGCTCAAGACTTTCTCTCATTTCTTTTGGGGTTCAGGGGGTTCTTTTCCTTTCTTTTCTGTCTTCTCTGGAGTTTATCCAACAGGCGTAGCAGGAGTGTAATTCAGGTGTATACTATGGACAAATCTGGGCCTTAATCCACATAAGAGTTACTAAAGAGGCAGGTGAAAAACACTGTTTCACTGCAGGCTCTAAGGAGATAAAGAGATGGAGAAAATCCCCTAAGAAATTCAGTCAGGATCCCAAATGTCAGAAAGCAATCAGTAGCACCTCTATGTTGCATAGAAATTAAATCCTTTCCCAGTTATCAGTACTTAAAATACAAGTACAGAGTAGTATGTTGCTAGACTGAAAATAGGCTAAGTTTTAATCCAGACATTGATTCTCCCATGTCCCACATGATTATGGCCTTTCCATCTGAAGTGCATAGTAACTCCACAGTATAACTACACTGCTGCTGTTACAGCAAAAGAGAAAAATCAACTGCTGCTTGATTTTGTTGTTAGGAAAAGTGCACCAAGTGTTGTAAAGTGTCTGACCTAGTCTGTTGTCCTGCTTTAAACAGAATCAAGGTGGAGGTGATGACCTTCTCCCTGGGCTTGGTATGGGCCACGGCTTCTTACAGAAACTGCCAGGGCTGTGTCCCATATGAGGAACAAGCCCTGTAGGTTGCCTGTAATTGGTTGTGTAGGGTGGCATTTATCATTCCACTGGGCTTTAGGTGGTTCCCCATAAACCTGCTCATTGATATCAGAGGTAAATCTGAATCATAGGTAGAAACAATAAACTGATACGTTTTATGCAGAATTATTTAAATAGTTGATTATTTAAATAGTGAGATTTAAATCTCACTGTGGATTGTATTTATTTACATGCACCATAAAAGTATATAAAGTTAAGAGAATTTTACTAGAACTGGGGCACATACTGCCTTTGGAAAAACTTGGAATTTTTGTGAGAACCCACACTCAAAACAATCTAACATCTGGTTTGTGTCAGCAGCACATTTGAATTTTATATGTTCATTGTTACCAGTAAGGATAGATATGTATAATAAGCTTATGTGATGGATTGATTTTATTATTATGGTTTTGTTTGAATAACTATACCTGTTCCTTTTTATAGAGAGAAATTCTAGAACAGCAACAACAAGAGAGATACGACACGAATTTCCATAGTATGTGCATGTTCTGTGATCAAGAATTCACAGGAAACAGGTTTGTTTATTGCTCTGTTTGCTTTTGGTTTGGTTTTTTTAAATCTACTCAGCATCTTTGTTTATGTTTTTAATGTCATTGAACCAGTCAATGCATAACGGTAGGACTCAGACGATAGAATTAACTTCAAAGTATAGTTTTTCTTTCAACTGAAGGGCCATTTTAAATAGAGCCTGTCCTACTTCTCAAGCCTTTTTATTTATTCCAGTGCAATTATTTCTACTGAACTGTAGGCTGGGGTTGGGAATGAACCATTTTAAAGAGAGACTTTTTTTAGCAGCTGTTTTAGTGACAAGGAGAGCTGTTTAAGCCAATATGTTGGTTAAAAAATATTTTTACCCAGTTGTACATTTTTCTATTTAAAACTCACCTGACTAGTATGAATTTGAATATCAAATGAAAAAGAGGAGAGGAAAATTAGAGTGAGAACGGAGTGCTTTACAGCATCAGTCAAGAGCAAGCAAGAATTGCACTGAAGTCCGTGCTCCAAAGAAACTTTGTTTGTACAGAGTACATCAGTTTCAGTTGGAGAGGCTAAGTCTGTTTGCATGGGTAGTTCTGGTAATCTGCAAGGATAGAAGAACCTCGGGTCATCTTCCTGCAGGTCATCCCAATATTCTATGAGTGTCCCTCTTTACTGCCTGGTGCAGTAAAGTTCACATCATTCAGCCCCCAGGAACTTCATCCTCTGCTTCCCCTTGGGTCTGACAGGCAGAATGCATGTTTGAAAGTCATGCCTGGACTGTGGTAAGAGCAAGTGTCAACATTTGGATCTTTCTTAAGTCCCCAAAAGCAGAAGCTGAAGCATATAGAGAGGTTAGGCACCTAAGGAATTAACCAGTGTATCTCTGCTAGAAGAATATCTTATGTGAACATCCATTATGTTTATTTGTTTACACGTTTGAGTGCCATTCATGTTGCTTTTGCTGTGTGAAGCAATATTGATGTAAAAGCAATAGCATCCAAGACTTTCTGCTCTGCTAACCAGCACAGAGAAGACTGACAAATGGCTTTTTAGAATGTTTCTCAAGAGGGTTGTTTGAAATGTGATTTGCTTATACAGGGTAATGAATGAGCTTTGCTAACAGTGAGGGTCAAAATAAACTATACTGTAATTTTCATTTAAAGGATTATATTTCATGCATGTGGATTGAGCAGTTGAAATGTTACTGAACATTCAGCAGAGCTGAAAATTAAAAACTTCCTGTTTCAATAAAATTGCATTCTTTTTTCCTAGCTTTTATGCAACTTTAGAGCCATTGGTGTATTTTAAATTACTAATTGAATAATTCTCATATGCATCCAAAAATGTGTAACATTCTATTTGAATGTCTTTTGTAGATCTGTCCTTCTCAATCATATGGCAAGAGAGCATGCTTTTAACATTGGGCTGCCAGATAACATTGTAAACTGCTATGAGTTTTTGGCTGTATTACAGGGGAAGCTTGACAAGTAAGTGGAGTTTGGTTTCTTTGTTTGTTTTCAATAAACTTGGGTCGTATTTCTTTGAACTTGGAAATAGTAGGTTAAAATGAATTCAACAACTGTGGCTAGCTAAGAAACAAAGAGAGCATGCAAGTTTATTGTGAGTACTCTTAGAAGCCTTTTTGTTGACTTCTTGAAAGCTAATTCATAACAGTTCATGGTATGAAGTCAAGTGCAGTGCTTCAGTTATGCATTGCGCAGTTTCCACTGACATCAGTAATAGCACATGCCTTTTTCTCATAACTGTTAGCATTAATGTTCTTTCTCATCATAACAACCTTTTTCGTAAACATCTCTTTAATCACTGAATACAGAGTTCTTGTGTCAGTCTTCATTTGCCTCTGTATATCATTAATGTGGGATGTTTGGTTTGTCCTTTTTGTACTGTTTACAGGGTACATCCCAGAGCAAAAGGGAATAGATACATGTTAACTTTTCCCAGAAATTAAGATTAAAAAAAGACTGCCTTTTCTTTTATCATCATAGGTATTTTACCTAATGCACTGAATTACCATGCTCACTAATAATTTGCAGCTCTAGTGTTTCTCAGTAGGACCTGAGGCTTTCAGTTATATGGAATTTTTTCAAAGCTGATCCTCTCTGTAGGTAATACACATATTGAAATTGTGTCCAGAGTAGTGAAAGGCCACTCCCCCAACCACTAAGAATAGATTCATTAGCTATGCTAGTAGAATAGTACCTGAAAATAAATTACTAGAGGAGAAAAATCTTGTTTCAGGCAAATAAGACTACATTATGTATGCTGACAGAAGGTCTTCTGTACTCTTCCTGGGAATGCCTTTCTCAAGTAGAGCAAACATTTTGCTGTTAGCAGGTAGAGCAAAGCAGATATAAAATTCATAGATGTATTCTGCCATCAGACTTACGATTCACTAGCAAGGCAATATTGATTTGAAGTCTGCAAGCACTAGGAGAACTCAAAGCTTCTTAAATGTCTTGGAAGGCAAAACAACACTGAGAATCCTGAATTGCTGCTCCACACAAATGTGCTGAGGGGAATCTAGGATGCCGATCTAAGGCAGTGCATATAGTTCTGTTTTGTTTGAATTTCTCTGGAAGACATACTTTGGTAAAATTCTCATTTGTTAATGAATGTTTTCACCTTCTCAAGTAATGTGTATATACACCTATATATAATACCTCATGTCTATGTACATATATGCATGTACATATGTGTATGTCTGTCTGTCTGTGAATGATATATATGTGTGTGTGTATATATGAATTTACTTACTGAATTTTATTACTCAGGATTTCAAAACCTATTGACCATCCTGGCAAATTTTCATTTACCACCCTCCCCCCCACATTGAGATAGAACTATAAAAACTTTCTGTTTAGCTAATTTAAATTGTTTCAAAAGGTAAGTAGTATGTTCAGAGTTTGGGGTTTTTTCACTCTGAATTACAAAGAAACAGTTACATATGGATTGGATGTCAGTGTAAGTTCATGTTGATTTCAAGATTTCTGACACTGACCAATCAGCAGCCTTTTCATGCCTGTTTTGGGTAATCAGACTTTTCTCCCACTTTGCATATGGGGCAAACAGTAAACTTTTTTGTTATCTGTATTTTTCTTTTTCTGTCGTTATTTCTATGTTTGATTAACTCTACTGTGATCTAAGATTATCTTGTTGGGTTTTTTTTTCCAAATAAGCTTTCTTTTTCATTTAGTTGGCTCTCACATGCTTAGGATTAATCTTACTATATATAACTCCAGCTTATTTAAGGTTATTATCTTGTACTATTTTCATTTTAACATGTTGACCTATTTACCTTTTCTGTTAGCTTGCAGTGTTTATACTGTGAAAAAATCTTCAGAGACAAAAACACTCTTAAAGATCACATGAGAAAGAAGCAGCATCGCAGAATCAATGCCAAAAACAAAGAATATGACAAATTTTATATCATTAACTACTTGGTAAGTAGTTCTAAGAATAATTAGTAAATCGACTAAAGAGATATAAACATTATCTAGTTAAAAGGGAATAAATCCAAATCAGCAGTTAGTATACAGGTCAAAAATCAAATGAAGGATTCTTAAGAAGTATGATCAATTATGGTATGATATCCTGGATAATTTTCAAACTAAGCACTAGTAAACATTTTCTGTTGAGATTTGATTTTGAGACATGCAAGAATGTGGCTTGAAGAGACACTAATCATCATGTCATTAGTGCTCAGTCTCTGCTTTAATAACCAGAAGGTAAAGTGAGATAGAGCAATAATGTAAATGGAGGTCTAACTTAAAACTGTTGGCTTTGAGCTTGTTTTCTACAAACCTTAAGCTGGAAGTGCTCTTCAGAGTATAAATTAAATGCAAAGAGTAGGAAAATGAAAGACACATAGATGAAAGAAAAACAGTTAGTTTTTAGCCTCCAGGTAGGTGTATGTTGCTAAATATTTTTTTTATCTCAGGCCTTTGCGAGTGTGTACATGTGTATGTAACAGATCACTTGCTGCCTTCAACTTATGAGTATAGGAGCTGCTTCAAAAGCTGCTGTGTTCTGTCCCAGAAATAACTACAGTTCACCTGAAGTAGTCTTTGTGCCTTCTAGATGTGCTAATATCCAGGTTATAAATAGGAATTCTTGGCTGTTTTACCTACTCTGTCCCTTTAATTTCTCTCCCTGCGTTTTACTTTAAGACTGAGAACAAAAATTTGTATGTTTAATGCTCTGCCAAGTCCCTTTTACCCAAGATAGAATGAGTTCCCTTGGTGATATTTTATATTTTTCTTCCAAAGATCAATGATCTGAGACCTGTTGGGTTTTTTCTTTTTCCTAGATATTAAAATATCACAGCTTTAAAAACTGACCTGTATTTGCTGCACAGTGGGGAAAAAGTTGTGAAGTTCTGTAGGGTAGATGTTCTTAGATCCTCAACAGAACTGATCATTTATTTCTCCTTTCGAAGTTAACAGATTTTAATTTAATGTAATGGTTTTAAGTAATTTTAATAGTTTCTTTCTTCTCTGCTTGTCCTGTACATAATATTATGTTGTCAGAATTTGGCATCCTTTTTAAATTACCATTCGTTCTCTAATTTGCATTAATTGTTCCAATTTTAATCTTTTCCATCACAGGTCAGGAAATTGAGCAGGATGATTACCCAGAATCTCTGAGAACCATGAAGTACTACTTGAGAAATTTGAAAGACATGCAGGGACACCATAACATCAATACAGACACAATGGCTGTGTCTTGTTAATAAGCAGAATATGCCAAAGCAAATATAACAGCAAGGCTAATATTCACATACTTAACCTCTTCTCTCCAGTTGCTCCAAAACTGGTGGCCTTGTCTGCGCCTGTCACCTGGGAACAATCTGTGGCCTGTGTGCTTCCTGAACCACATCCAGGCATGGTAGTGCTGAGTAGTGCTGCTTTCGTGGCCATAGAACATGCAAACTGTTTAACAGCTGGGGCCTTGGTCCCCTTTGCCTGTAGCTGGGATTCTGGCCAGGGCTTTGCAGAGTGTCCTCACATGCCAGCCTGGACCAGCTCGGGTCCAGAGTAGTGTTACTCACAGATGTATTCTTCCAGGTCCTTGGAATTACAGATAATAGTATATATAACTCAAATAGTAAATAACTTGAAGTACTTAAAATTGGGCAGAGGGGACTGCATCTGCAAGATCTGTGCCAATGCATCTTCTGGGACATGCTTTGAATGATCACAATTCTTTGGCTCTACATGCTCTACTACAGCCATGTTGTCTTTCCACGCATTTTTAGTTGTCTACACTACAATCTACTCAGGGAACTGTTTCTACTCAGTCTTTCTCGTCTGAAAGGATCTT
Source organism: Lichenostomus cassidix (assembly GCF_008360975.1). NCBI lineage: Eukaryota > Metazoa > Chordata > Aves > Passeriformes > Meliphagidae > Lichenostomus > Lichenostomus cassidix. The sequence goes on along the minus strand of NC_139480.1, from coordinate 25,852,191 downwards.
TCGGATCCTTTCAAACTGTACCCACATCGGAACTGCTGACATTTCATCTTTTAAAGGAAAAGATTGAAAACAGAATAAACACTCTGCCTTAAACACTTATAAAATAGTTCACTATAAAATGTGTGTATGCACACAGGAAATTTTTAGGAATGTTCCTACATAGTGGAAAGTGTTTGCTTTCCAAACAGCCTTTGACAACCTTTTTTTTTTGCACAGAGACAAGACTAAAAGGAGGAACATCAGTTTGTTCACTAGGAGATCGGTAAATTGGCCTTTACACTGTAAGGAGGAAATATTCTGTAATGCACATGCATGCTCTACAGTAGATTATATTAAATGTGATAGGATGAGTTTTTTCAAGCTGAGTCTATATTCAGTAAATTCTAGATGTTACACGAAGTCTGCTTTGTGTAATGACTTGATGTAGTGATTTTGCTTCTCTCCCCTAACACCTCATAACTTAACAGAAATTTTTTTAATGTGTACTATCAAGATATACTCATTTTTACCAATGAGTTTTAGAGGTCTGTGCTTCACATTGCTCCAAATGTCATGGGGAATTATACAAATTCAAAGACATAGACATGGTTTACACATCATATCTGAAATGACAGGTGTAGTGTTTCAAAATTTGCTACTGAATTCACCTTAACCTAAAGCTGTAGGCATACAATTTATCTGGGTTTTTTATATTTTCACAGAAGTTTGAATTTTGATCTTTCTATATGCTAGTTTGATCAAGTTTGGGGGTTTTTTCATCTGAAAGAGATTATAAAACTAAGTAGGTCTCTAGTGATAAAAATCAGTATTGTCACAGTATTGTCTGCTTTACCTCTAGGATGTGCATCATAAAGACTTTCCATCAGCAACTGGATCTTAAGCTATTTAAATGGTCCTTACTACAGCTATCTTACAGACATTATTATCCTTCTTTTATAATTTTTCCATTACATGTTATCTTCACCAAGCACTGCATAAAAGTCTTACTAAGCTGCAACTGGCAATTTCCTTTATTTTGTGGCTTTTGTACTGAGCAGTTTTAAGGGCTTTTTGTTCAGATGGCCCAAGAATGCTGAACTGCCTCATGGTCTTCTGGCCAGTTCTTACTTGTCTTTTCAAGCTGATGGCGCAGCTCCCGTTGATTCCATTTAGAGCAGTAGACTTGCCTGCCTTCTTCCTTCCCTCCATTCTGCTTTTGACTTCACTTGTGTTTGTAATGCAGTTGTGACAATCTGTTTTCATAACATAACTTACTTTTCTGTCTGTGTATTGGCAATTTCCTACCCTAACTTTCCAATTTGGCATAGCAATGAGTAATATAAGTGCATGTTCTATGTAAATATTTTGATATCCTGTGACTTCTGTCGTGATCCACCTCCATATCATTTCTCTACCCCCATATCAATGACATGTTCTGTTGCTCACAGGTTAGCATAAAAAATAAATTAAATGGCAGCCTAAGTAGGAGTGGAAGCTTTTTTTTGTCATGTGCGTGATAGATTTCTTTCATAATCAAGTATTAAAATCTTATTAAATAGTTACATTGAATTACAGAGAGAGTTTTACATTTAAGTAAATAACTTGAAGGGCAGTGGATAACTTCCCCAGTGGATTTGGAGGTCTTTTGTCTCTGTTGTGTAAGTGTGGGAGATTTTATCAATCCGACTCAGAAGTCTTTGGCCTTTGGCCCCATGACTCACCTTGGATAAAGAGCCAGGTAAAAGTGGAGAGGGAAGAACTTTGCAGTCTGTGGTGCCTGCTGGAGGCCATAAAGGAACAGCAGGCAGTGTTAAAACTCTTATTCCCAGAGGAACTGAGGCAAACCCAGATTGACAAGGCTTTCCCTTCTTCAGTCATCTGATTGTTACCAGCAGCACTTTTAGGTGCAGAGTGTCTTTTGTAGGAAGCTCAGATGTCTATTTTCAAATTGACTAATGGCATATATCTGCAGTATGTGGCATCACTGTAATTAATGCACTTGCAACTAAGCTAGGCAGCTGAAAAATGGTACCTACTGCTTACTAGAAAACTTGTTTCATAAAGCCTTTCTTTTTCCTCAAAGATAAAAGGATGTTTTCTCCTTACTGCCAAGCCCTAGATCATCACTACTACTTGTTGGGGAACAGGGGAAGAATATTTTATTATGGGAGTCACTACTTATATTTAGCCTGTTTTGATTTACATAGTGGGTATTTAGTAAAAGGAAGCCCTTCATCAGTTGGTGACAGTTCAAGGTTTAATAAAATCCCCCTAGTGGGGGAATGCTTCATGTTGAAATTCATCCAACACAGATCAACCAACGTTGGGGTAAGGCCATCTCCTCTTCCTCATTTTCGAGACCATCTCGAGTTCTGCAGCAATATAAAACAGATAACAACTCAGATGGTCACAGCAAGACAGGTGAGAAGAAGGGTGAGATAAAATTTGCAGGGGAAAGCAGCATATGTTTGGAGTTTCTGAGCTCCACAGTCCTGGAACTCCATTTGCATGTAATTCAGTAACTGGTCTTTGGGGAACACTGCTTGAGATACCAGCTGCTGTTTCTAGTTTCTCCCATATCAGCACTTCTTTTCAAGCTGGGGTGTGTTGCCTCACTGAGGCACACAGACTTTCTCCCTGTAGAGCTGCACTCAAGTTGAGAAGGTAAATTGCCAGTGAGGCATTTCATCTCTGTGCATTTAGACTACATTTTGGAAGAGAAAATATCAAACCACACACATTTGCATGCTCTCCTCACCTTTCTATAGGATCATCCTCTCTGTGAGGTATACAGTAAGCATTTAAAAGAAAAAGTTGTTTTTTCTTGAATATGTAGTAAGGCCTTCAGGGTTTTTTTAATTATGCATTTTCTAGTGTTTGAACTATTAACAATGTCAAGTCTCATTTTTTCTCTGGTTTTGTTAAGAATTTCTTGGGAATCTCTAGAGATGATTTCTGGGAGCTCTTGCATCTTGGATGAAAGAGCAAAGAAAGTTGAATACTTAACAAAGGCACCCTTGGTCCCTGATGCCCATCAAGTGAAAAAGTGTTAAAAAAAAGAAAAAATTTAAAAACCTGAAAGATTTTAAAGAATGTTTCAAAGAGCTCTTTTCCACCCAATTGCTCAGATTCAGTCTCTTGGCACTTTCATCACAATGTTCCTAGTTATCCATTCACCATGCAATTTTCCAGTGATACAAAACCTGGTTTGCTTTTTGCTTTTTCCTTTTTTTTAACTCCTCTGAATATAAATAGATGAGGGAAGCAGAGACCTCTTACAAGATCCCTCTCTGCCTTCTTTACAGAAACACCATAAAGAAACAGCAGCAATAACAAAGCTTGTGCATGATTCTTCCGTTTCACCTTTTAATTAAAAGGTGAAGCTTAATATTGGCTGCTGTTTTGAACATACTCTTTTCTGCTCATGTACTTTGAGCTGGTAAAGGGGAAAAATGGTGAGCATTTGTCTTCATTTTGCAGTGGTTGTGAGCCACTATCTGCTCATTAAGGTGTTAACATTAGCAGACATAGGAAACTAGTGCACAGCTGGGAGAACATGTGGTGAGAGGTGTTAATGGCTTTGTGCTATGTCATAGTAATGGTGACATTAATGAGTCTCCCCTCTCACTCAGAGAGTTTACACACTACCGTGTAGTATCACTGAATTAATTACAGAATTTTCATTCTGTAATGCATGATGACATTATGTTTAGAGCTGTCTAGAGACAATTGTTTATCATTTTCCTGATAGACGCTAACAACTTTGAAAATTCTCACTAAGTTGTTAAATGATGGATATCTTTTCCTTCTTTTTCTAAACAACCATAAAGGCAATAATCATACTCATTACTAAGGATGTTATTAAATATATTTATTAGAAGGAATATTTGAATAAATTTAAAGTATTATATTTTTATTAGCTGCCTTTTTTTAATGAGGACAATATCGTCATCTATGATCTTTGTGAATACTCCACAGTCATCAAAAGTATGGGTTCAGAAATACTATTCTGATTACTGGTTAGCATGCTTGGGTTTATTTTTAAAGATGAGGAATCTGAGGAAAGAAAAACACCAGCTAAAGATCACTGCTGGTATTTGAGTAGAGCCCTTCAGCTTTTTACTGCCTGTTATTTATATCTCAGTCATGCTGAGAGTGCTTGCCATTGTGCTGAATGCTGAACAAATGTATTGTCATATACTTCGTGGTGAAGGTCTTTAAGGTATAAATAAACAACACAGAGGTAAAGGGAAGAATGGAACACCATGAATAGATGTGCTTACGTTCATGTCTGAGAAGAGGAGGGAAGACAAAGTGAGGTCTGGCTCAGAGGTGTGTGCCCTGGCTGCACTGCCTTTGTGGAGCACTCTGTAGCTAAGGTTACCCCGTGTTTTCACTGACACAGCCTGGAACAAGGTACAGGCACTGACTGGGGTAGCTGTGCCAGCTGCAGCCTCAGGTGTGACAGCTGCATCAAGCAGCACATGCTGCATGAAAAGCAAGGTAGGCAGATTGGATTGAGGGAGTGTGAAGGCAAACTTGAGACAGTGATAACATACCCACCTCAGGAACACCTTGGAAGTGTTGCAACACTGCTTTTCTTGAGAATTCTGTGCCAATCATCTTCATCTCAGCTGTAGTGTGGGGAATACCCCGTTAAAAGACAAAAATAATTGTTATTTTAAAAATTCTTACTCAAGTATTGTTGTATGACTACCTTTTACTCACAACACTACTGAACTGATACAAAATGAGATGTTGATTGTGACTTCTAAGATGTTAATTCACTTGATTGTTGATGTGTGATGTGAATCAGGAAATGTTTTTTTCTTTTCTTTTCTTTTTTCCCCCTCAGGAATTTGGAAAGTCCTGGGAGGAAGTGCAGTCAGAGGACGACCGGGAATTACTAGATAACCTAGAAGAGTAAGAGTTACTTATGTGCCCATTACACAGACTTGCAGGAACATTGTTTTTTAAAGTAGTTGCAGGGAAAATGCTGTGCATAGTTAGTACACAGTTTAAATTTATTTAAGCAAATCCAATCAACTCCAGTTTTTCCTCATTAAGAACACTTCTCAGCACTGAGAGCTGTAAACTTTATATTTCAACCACAAGCCTATTTTTTGTTTACATAGCGCTCCAACAAGAACCTTCTGGGTTTGTAATGATGTAGACAAAATGCATTATTTCTTGCTTTTGTACCAGTAAACAGTTGAATGGCTTTTGCTTAAATTTAAAAATTAAAAGTAAGCATCAAAAATGTCAGTATGAGGAAGAAATTGTGTGGAAAAAAATTGGTAAAATATATTAACTAGAGATAAGAAGGATTTCAAAAAGAGCTTCTCAGCAGCGCTGATTGAGGGCAACATCCACCTCCTCTGCATTCTTCTGTGGTTCAGGTCCTCAGATCACTGCAGAGGTGGTTTTCTTGGCTATAGAAAATTGAATAAGCAGGAAGTAATTTATGGGTATCAGGATCCCTGATCTTCTTGGTTGTGTCTGTAACTTGAGGTTAATTTTACTTGACTCTACCTGGTTGCTGTAATAATTCTATCTCCCAGCAGTACTAGGGTACCAAAATAGATGTTTTGGTAAAGAATTCTCTGTCTACATTTCTAAATGTAGCATAAGTGAGTAATTAATATTTAATAAGTAAATAACACTTAGAGTTAGCTCTGCCTGATGATTATGACTTTGTCTGGTGTATGCAAAGATTAAAAAGGTATAAAAGAATTTTAAAAGACCTTAGAAAAATAAACACTGAAAGCAATATTTGATAACTTGCCAAACTGGATAGAAATTGTAGTTAATATTGTTTGTTAGTGCAGACAGTTTCAAGTAGGATTTAATATTCCTGTCTGCATAGGAATTACCCAACATTAACTGCTCAGTTATTCTTAAATTTGTAATTTTTTTAGACTGTACACCAGATTGTAATCATGTATCCAGCTATAAATCCCCAGTGTCTTTTCCATCTCTTTAAAGTATGCAGTTTCTCTGGATTTATTTCTAGTGTTGTGAAAGCAGAATCTCAATTGCCCTTTCACAAAATGTCTCTTCTCTTTTCCACAACTAAATTAATCTTTTTGCTTTTCATTTGTAAGAGACTGGTCTGACTGGGAAGAGCATCCTGTGTGTGCAGTTTGCCTGTTCTGTGAACAACAAGCAGACACCACAGAAAAACTGTATCTTCACATGCAGGTAAGACTTAAGTAACAGTTTTTTCATCCCTTTGGAATTAAAAATTGGGTTTGTAGCATCTTTGTTAAGGTCAAATCAGCTGCTGCATTAGAATGCCCTCTTCAGCACAGAACTAAAGTGCTGCATGCGTCTCCAGCACTTGTTCTTTAAAATACACAGAGGAGTCAAGCTTTACATTAAGACTGGCTTATTACTTGTGAGTCTACAGATTGCTACAGACAGTAAAGAAATAGCATCTTTAATATCATAGTGGTTTGATGATTTAATATATTTAATGGTTAGCTGTGTTTCAGTTTTAATAAATTATTTAACAGTATTATGGTTTTACAGAATACAGCAGTTTCTGATGAACCAAAATGTTGGGGGTTTGTTTCATGTATTAATGTTTGTGTGTCTATATGCATATGTCCGTGTCAGCCTAGGAAACGCTGACTGTTTTTAACTTCGAATACTAAAGTGGTGGGAATCACATATTTTTCCTTCCCTTTTCTTTTCTCCAGAAATCACATGGATTTCACTTTCCTAAAATAAAGTCAGAGCATGGTGAGTAAGAGGTGCTGTAATTGTCAGCATTTGCCACTAGTGTGGTGAAAACCACATCATAAGAATAGTGGAAAACAACTTTATCAGCTTTATTTTTGTACAGGCTTTTAACTTTTCCATTATGGAAACTGTTTCTGCCAGCTTAAAAAAGCAAGCCAAAACCACTTTCTTTTTATGGAACTGTTGTTACTGGCAAGGATGTGTGCTATTTTCTTTAGACCCATTGGATTCTTTTGCAGAGTAGCTTCTACAAATACCTCCTCTATGAGTTCCAGGTCTGGCTGCCGAGACTTGGAAGTTTGTTGGTTGGTTGGTTGGTTGGTTGGTTTGGTTTTTTCGTTTTGTTTGTTTGTTTGTTTTTGGTGGGTTGTTCTTATTGTTATTATTATGCCTGTTAATACTTGTTGCAAGTTAGAAGCTTGTTTGGCCAATGTTTGCTATCTGCTGTAGAATAGAATGATTTAGGTTGGGGAAGACCTTTAAGATCATTGAGGCCAACCATTAACCCAGCACTGCCAAGTCCACCACTAAACCATGTCCCCAAGTGCCACATCCACATGTCTTTTAAATACCTCCAGGGATGGTGACTCAGCTACTTCCCTGAGCAGCCTGTGTCAAGTATTGACAAGCCTTTCAGTGAAGAAATTTTACGTAATATACAACATACCCCTCCCCCTATCACTTGTTACTTGGGAGAAGAGACTGACCCCCTACCTGACCACTGTCTCCTTTCAGGTAGTTGTAGAGAGTGATAAAGTCACTCCTGAGCCTCCTTTACCCCAGGCTAAACAGGGGAGCAATCACTGCCCTGGTCCTGCTGGCCACACTATTACTGATACAGGCCAGGATGCCATTGACCTTCTTGGGCCCCTGGGCACAGCTGGTTCATGTTCAGCTACTCTCAACCAACACCCCCAGGTCCTTTTCTAGCACACAGCTTCCCCCAGCCTGTAACACGGCATGGGGTTGTGTGACCCACCTGCAGGACCCAGCACTGAGCCTTGTTGACTATAATACACTGGCATGCTGACCCAGGCTGATCTCTAATGAGCCTGGTTTTATCCCTACCCCCTTCAAATCTAGTTTAAAGCTGTCTCAATGAGCCTGCTAACTCCTGTGCAAGGATCCTTTTCCCCCTCTGAAGGTGTATCCCATCTGTTGCCAGCAGGCCTGGGGTCACGTTGACACATCCTTGATCCTAAAACCCCAAATTCTTCCAGTGACACCAGGCTTGGAACCAGGTATTGATCTGCTGGCTCTTCCTGTTTCTTGCGTCATTATTCCTTGCAACTGGAAGGACAGAGGAAAACACTGCTTGTGCTCCTGGTCTCTTAACCAGTTGTCTCAAGGCCCTGCAGTCTCTCTTGATTGCCCTTGGACTTCTTGTTGCAACTGCATCACTGCCCACCTGAGAAATCACTAACAGATAATTACCCATGAGGGTAGGAAGCTTTTTCATCACATGTTTTACCAGGACAGCAAGGAGGCAGCAGATTTCCCCTAGCAGTGAGTCTGGTTGGCATTTTGGGCCTTCCCTCCAGCAGGGAGCCTTCTGTGACAATGACCTTTTTTTTTTTTATGGGCACAGGTTTTATGCAGGGCATAGGCTGAGTTAACCCTGGTGGCACCTCCATGTTGAATGAACCTTTGTCCTTGTCACTGATGGGTTCCACTTGCAGAGGCTCACACCTGTTACACAGATGGGCCTGCTGTGCCAGGCAGGGACTTGTCACCACTGCCCCTGTCCCTTAAATCACTCTGCTCAGAGAGGCAGAGGGAGGGCAGGGAATCCTCCGAACCTCTGCCTGCTGGGCCTGTCCCAGGGAAGCCAGGGCTCAATGCCAGTAGTCAGTCTCTCTCATTCCCCAATATTCCTCAACCTACTTGCCTCCTGCTGGAGCTCTGTCACTAAGCTTAAAGACTTAGGCTGAGAGGAAGAAAAATGTTTGCAGTTTTTGCACTAAAAGAAGGGTTAGTTTTCCAGCAGCTAGAACAAGTGCTTATTCAGTTAGTTTGCAAAGATACAGCATTCAGGCAGAGCTGGTCTTGAGTAAACTCTTATCAATCCTTGTGCTTAATCAAAGAAAGTATTTTTAAATTAAGACACATGTTGCCCAAGTGCTTGTTCACTACCATCTCTCCCAGGTCTGAACTTCTATCAGCAAGTAAAACTAGTGAATTTCATCAGAAGAGAAATCCATCACTGTCGTTGTTACAACTGCCAGGAGAAGTTTCAGTCCAAAGGAGGATTGATAAGTCACATGGAAGAGACCAAACACATTGCATTCCTGCCAGCCAGGTCTACATGGGATCAACCACAGTAAGGGCAAATATGTTTCTTCTAGCATTTATACTTTTACTGATAATTTCTATGAAACAGTAAGTTGAAAGTTCTGGGGTTTGCGCATACAACGGTGCCCTGCGCTCCCTAACTCTACTGGCCCAGATAAAATAATAAGTGGTCTCAAAACTACTCTGAATTCGAAATCTCCACACAGTCTGAAGATAAAATGAACATGGGATACTGCTCTTCTAGTTACATCCAGGATACAGTGTCCCCATACCTGGGATCTGCACTTTCAAGTCAGTATGCTAGAGAAGTTTGTTGTTGCAAAATTGTTCTAGAGCCAAATCAAACCCCTTTTGCATGTCCAATGTAGATATATGCATGGTATCTACCTAACTTTAGGCATCAAAACAAGTTGGTTGGTTACCCCTACTTTTCCCATGGAAAACAGAAGACATTTGTTCAGACTCTAAGAGGCTGTATAGGTCCAGGGAATGATGCTCTCTCTACTGAGTGGTAGAGCACAGCGTTCTAACTCAAACACATTTGAACTCAAAAACATTCAGCGTTTCTTGTGGGACAAATATGGATCTGTAGTCTGTGTTGGGACATCATATGGGTGAAAAAATAGGAGGAAGGGCTTTTCTATTGTCAGCTCTTTCCTATGATTCTTTTACACTGTGCATACCAGTTGATTTTTTTGGGTGTGCTGTTTACTGTTATTCCAGACAACCAGACTTGCTTGTTTTTTCCCTCTTTTAAAAATCTAATCTCAGCCTCTCAAACAAAATGTCTGACTGTCTAGTAATCATGTCTTGTTTCTTTCAGGTATTATTTTCCTACCTATGAGAATGATACACTTCTGTGTACACTGTCAGACAGCGAAGATGTGATAACTGAGGATCAAAGTGAAGAAGTGCCTGTTGTAAGCGAAGATATATCCAGTCTAAAAGCTCTCAAACAGGGCAGTGTTTTAAACCAGCTTCTGTGTAAAGAGGGCAAGAGTCAGGAGAAATTTTGACCTGGAAGTAAAATGGCTGACTTTTAGTGCTTCTTCTGCAACACAAAAAAAACCCCCAAAAAACCATTATTTTAATACTATTGTAATGCAGTTAAACTCACAGATGTTATTATCACTGGACAAATACTAGAAAGTAAATGCTAAATAAAAATTTAAGTGTTACATGTGTTGGTTTATCTTCCTTTAAATTTTAGCTTTATTTTAAAATTGAGTGCTTGATTTTCTGCTTGGATCTTCAAGTACTGTTAGCGTTGTTTACAAATTTTTCATCTTATTACTGTTGTTCCTAAATAAATCAGAATCTGAGTTCAATTTTAAGGCCACCTTGTGAAAGGTGGGAACAGCTGAGACAATGTGTAAAGTCAGCGAGTAAATTTTCTATGTGTTACTGCTGTTAGAGAGGAAACAGAAAATGTAACTCTTGGCCTGGTATGTGAAGGAGAGTTTGCTATTTTTAACCCTAGACCATTTGGAAAATGAAAACAAATCTGTGTATCTCTATTATTAATCATCAATATTTAAGACATATGGTGCCTATTCTGAAAACTATTTCAGAACCATCAGTAAAGCTCTGCCTGCCCCATGAATATCTGACTGCATGAAGAGCTGCCAGTCCGAAGTCTAAAAAAGCATAGGAACAAATGCAATATTGGTTGCATCAAAAATCCAAAGAATTTAAAGTGTATTTCTTGTATGGTCATGAACTGAGGTGTTAAAGAATGACTTAGGGGATTGCAGACACATAAATCCAAATTAAGTCCTAAAGACCTCAAGTCGAGAAAAGTTGCCATGTTTCCTTTTAAAGTTCCCAAAGTGGCAGAAGGTCTTCAGCATGTCCAGAAAGAACCTCAATCTTAATAGGGTAAGGCTGCTTAGAGCATAGGTGCTGCTAGGATGATCCAGACTAAGTATTCTTGAAATGTTAAGTAGTTCCAGAATTCAGGTTTAGCTTTCCATAATATGTATAACCTCTTTCAAAACTGTTAGTACATTCTTTTTCTTCTTTAGGTTGGTGTTAGAGCACTTGCTGAAAGTATAGAAGTCTCGGCTCAGTGCCCTTCCCTGCCTGAGATTTAAAGCTATAGCTTTGCCTTTGCACAGCCCTCTTTGCCTGCAATTCATTGCTGCCAATAAGAGTTGTTTGTCTTTATATGGTGATTGGGAATTATAAAACAGTCTCTGGGGGCAGGGGCTAAGGTGCAAATCTTTACCCATGTTCTGCTAAGCTTCTATGTCCCACCTAATTCACCTTGCCATCTTATTTGCATCAGTTTCTTTTTATTTGCACTGAACTGGTTTCTCCTGCCATTACACCTTACTCTAGCACCCCTCTTTATTTTTCCTTTCATATTTTTTCTCGGGCCCAGGTGCTCTGGAGATAAGTTAGAACAACGGGATGCTGAAAATGTACTAAGACAGATCAGCCACATAACTGCACAGCAAAACAGAGACAGAAGCAATATCTAACTCTGTCAAGAGGAAATGGGATGGAAGTAGCTCAGCAGGTGCTGAGAATACAGGCAGAAAAATTGGACAGGTGAGGTCATACACTTGCATTAGTACAAAAATTTAGGAGGAACAAGCCCAATATTTTTGAACTAAAATGTCCTGACCATTTTAAATAAGCTATAGTCTGTAGTTCTTGCATTTGTGAAATTTTTTATTTCATACAGTAATTGTGTATGGCTGTTGCTGCTTTTTTTTTCCTCTTAATTTTGCCCAAGCAGTTATTTTTTTCCTAACTTAAAAATTTATTTCAGTCTTTGCTTTTTAGTCAGATTCTTAGCTGAGGAGGGAATAAGAGTTAATGGAGCTTACATTAGTAATAAGTGTGTTGAGCAATGGAAAAATTCAGCAAAAGAACTATGGCAGCAGCACACGAATGAGTTTTATGGCAAGCCAATCTCAGGAGGGCACATTAAGGGAAACATAAAATTTTACTGATATATCATAAAGTGAAATTGCAAAACATTTCCTAATCATAAAGAATGTGATGCTGAGTCATTCAAATCCCTACAAAATGAAAACAATGTCATCAATTTAAAATGACTGCTGTTCTGGTTCTAAGAGAAATTTGAAAAAGCAATTTTTCAGTGTAGAATTAAGAGACTATCTAAGGAGAAATTGTATAAATAACACAGACTTGTTGTCTCTTTTGAGTAAAGAGAAAAAGGGACTTAGGAGAATTCATAACCAGTGCATAAGTGTTCACTGGAAAAAAGGACCATGAGGAATCATATTAGCATTGAGCTTGTTATTTCAGTTATGAACTATAGGCAACAAAGTAGGTTTAAGTCTTTTGTAGGTTCACAGAGAGGGTTAGTTATGGTTTCTAGAGTAAAAATCAAGCATTTTCATTTAGCACAATAATGCTCAGTTGTTCATATAATGCCCACAATTTTCCCTAGGCATTCTTGTCTTCTTACCTGTTTTAAAACTGAAGTTCCTTTTTGTCACAAATAGAGGACACATTAGTGGCTGCAAACAGTTATTAGGAGCAAATATGGTCTTCTAACAAAAGGGCATTTTTGGAAGCATTGCAACAAAAATAATATCATAATGCCTTAATTCATTAGACTTGGGGCTGGCAAATTCTCTTGGAGAGTCAGATCAGGAAAATGAGAGCTTCTAATTGGTGTGAAAAAAATCTACAAATTTAACTCCAATGAATATTTCTTACAATAATTCCTCCTAGACTAGACCTGGACTCCTTGTACACACTCACTTTTCTGTGTCTAAAGCCATGTTTAGAAAGACCTGGGTTAAAGGAAGAAAAATGCTTGTGTCCTTGTGACTGGTGGTTTTTCCTGCTCTTTTTACACGTATCTTAATTATGTCTTTGATACTTCTGCACACTCAATTTAGTCTGACAAGTCTGTGCAGACTTAGTCTGACTTAAGGAGTTAGTAGTTGTTGGCTTCCATTTAAGACACTGTTTTCAGTTTCTGTCTCCATTTGCCTGGCATGCTGTGAGAGCTGTCGGTGTCTGCTCTTAGCTGGCTAAATGGTACCTGATGTGAGAAACAACAGACTAAGTCTCTGAAAAGTCTCTCTGCTGTTGTCCTTTCTCAGTGTCATCACTGCCTCTGCATTCCAGTCAGCTCTCTAGAAGTGAGTAAGGTGTTTGTTACAATCTCTCTCTCTTTCTTCCATTTAACAGAGTGTTTGACCTAAATCTGACACAAGAAACTGAAGTGTGAGCAGAAGTACACTAGGTTACCAGTGTCCATGCACAAGATTCAAGTCCAGAGGGGACAGTGGACATAGGCCATGGCATCATCTACTGTCCATTGCCAATGAACAGCAGCAAACTTCAGGGCTTTGCTCATGACTTGATGCTGTATTAAATGTTCTTGCATTATTTGCATTTTATGTATATGTATACGGAGGCCAAAGAGAATCAAAGAGCCCTGGAGAAAAGCTGTATTTCACAGAGGCAACATGAAAAATACTTTGTTTTCCCCAAGAGATTTTATTAAGTCACAACGCTTCCTGAGCCTTAGTTACAATACAGCTGAAGCATCTGTTGGTCAAATTATGTCCTTGTCTACCTCTGCCAGGTGTGTCAAACTTGGTTAGATAACAACTGTCACATGGAAGAGTTACTTTGTAACTCTTGAATGAATTACTGCTTCCATGTAATAGTCATTAAAATCAGCTTCTGTGGAAATATACACAGCAGTGGTTGCATGTAAAATTAATCCCTTTTCTTCATGAGTACTGAATGTGCTGTTCTTCCTAGGGCAGGTTTTTTCCTTTCTGTAGGAAGCTTTCTCCTACTAAGCTGTGTTTGATTTGACTTCTTCCACCAGGGAATTTTTTAGTTGTTTCTTGAATTGGATTTTACTTTTTTTGCCAAAATCTTGCTTATGAAGATGCAGACAAGGTAACTGTTTCAGAGATTACCATGTAACCCCTTAGTTGGATTCACATTTGATATTTAAATCCCTGATAAATTCACTCTCTCCATAAGAAGACCTGGGGAATTTAGGATATTTTCAACTAAAAATAGATCCGTTTTGTTTGCATAAATTTAAATAGAAATAAAAGTATTTTTCTTCCACAAATATACCTTAGAACAAAATTCTTTCTATCTGGTTTGCCATCCTGAGACTGAAAGACTGACTATGTATAGATTACATATGAGTCCAATGTCTAACCTTGCATTATAATCAGTAAATGTAGTCTGTGGATCCTAGAGTAGTTCAGCTCTCCCTAAAGAAGCGCCAGTGGCAGACTTCTGTATTACTGCTAAGTACATGACTGCTGATATGCTGCAAACATGGTTCTCTAGTGTAAACAAATGCTTCAAAATTTCACATTTTGGGGGGCTCATACAATGCATTTGTCTCTCACATCACATCAGTGAGTATGTAGTGAAATCCGTCAATAACTACAGGCAGATTTTTGGTATCACCTCCAGCCTTAACTTCATTGAGTGTCAGGAGACTTACTTTTTATTTGTATGCTCTCTGGAAATAGTAAAACAATCTAGTAATAAATAATACAGGAATTGCTAATTGCTCATTAGAGAGTCTGTCTTTGTAAAACTGCCTGCACAGCTTTGCAGTGTGAGCACTGCTTTAACCTTTAGGTAGTTTTAGCTTTAGGCTTCCAATTGTATTGAGGTCATTTTGTTACTTTCTGATGCATATCTGTGTCTTCACACCACTTGATGGAAATATTGCTATGGATCTTCACAAATATTTGACACATAATAAACCAGTTTTTGTTTGAATCTAGGTGCAATGAAGAGCAAATAAGGATGGAGCTTAGCATTCGTGAGGTAGGATCATGAACATGTGACAGTGCTGGCCTTCTGTATTTTTACAAACTGTGATTTGCCATGCATCCTTTGCCAAATATTGTTACTTCCCTCTGCCTCAGTTTCCTAAACAGTGATATTGTGATTATATGATAGTAACTATTAGGGAAAAAATTGCACATAGAAGGTAGGATTCCAATGGATGCATGCAGCTTATCTGCATTAGTCAGGCTTTCCAATTTAAAATACTTAGTTCAGAAGGTGACTAGACCACATTCATAAGAGTTATTCAAGAAGAAGAAACTTAATATTGAGGTTACATTCCCATAAGGAAACAAAAGTTAAACATTTTTAAAATTACATTTTTCTAAAAGAAGGGTTAACTTCTGAATCAGATTTTCAGAGTATTTCTGATTTGCCTTCAGCTGAGGTTTTCAAGAAGATAATGAATATTTTGTATAAGATCTTCTGCTTTTAGTCATGTTACAGATCTTCCAAGGGTTCAGTTGCATTCTAAGGAAAATCGTTTTCCTGTAAGAAGAAAATCACATAGCATAGAGTACCCAGGGTTTGCACAGATGAGAGATGTTCATGCTAGTCTGCTCTGGCCTTAAAAGGTATAAATCCATGAGTTTTCTGAGATTAAAGAAAGAAAATATATTGCAAAATACTGTGCATCCCTTAATTCATTTAATTGATCCATTGCTTTATAAACAGTCTCTGTTTAAAATCCTAGCTCTTTAAGGTTTCAAGTGAAGGTTTAGTGTTTTCCTCATAAAGTGTACATGTGAGAAAGATAAGATTTCTCAGGATTCTCTTAAACTTGTGTTATTGTATGTACCTTGCCTTTCCTTCAGTGTAGGAAAGTTTCTTATTAGGACTTCTTTTCACTACTCGAGCTGATACTTCAATGGTATTTTCTTCTCAAAATGCTGCAATGGTACTTTTGTTCATGTTCTCATCTTAACCAGAGGTCTGAGTTTTTTAATTTGCCTTGAGCCACTCAGACAAACAGTTACATTTCAAGTAGGCAATCTGGGGAAGGACTGATGCTGGGATCCATGCATCAATGCACCAGCGTGGACCATTTCTCCATTGGTGCTGCATTGTGCCTAGGGATCTTTAAAGATGAAAGAGATATAGTTCCTGCTGCCTCCTAGACTTTGGTGACACAGGGAAAGTTGTTCAAATGCCCCTAATGGCTGGTTTGAAAATGGTTAGATAGGATTCCAATCAAAATCTAAAATGAATGTCAGCATCCTGTTGAGCAGAGGTTTTCTTGAGAGATCTAAAGAGCCTCGAGCTGCAGGCACACTGGCGCTGGAAAGAGCCTCCCAAGGCCATTGTGAGAAGGTCCTAACTTGGCTGCTACTCCATCTTTCTCAGCTGGAGAAGCCAGCTACTCTGCTCGGGTAATTAACTGGGGCTAGGGTTAGGGTTACAGCTAGGGTGCTATTTAGTTTTGTTTCTGGTTGAAAAAAAAATTGCTTAACGTGTGACAGTGTTTACCCACTTAATTTCTTTTGGGCTTTGTGCTGATTAGAAATAGTACAGTCCTAGAATCTGCCCTCTCCTGTTCCCACTGCTTTATTCCTTATCTCTTCCTCTGCCACTATCCCTCCCATTACCCCTGGCCACCTCGCACTCCTCAGTCAGGTCTACCCTACAGTCTTTCATCTGAAAGCTACACTAAATATTACTCCAATATTATTCCGAGCTAAGGATTTAGTAGAGCTTAATACATGAGCAGAACGCCTCCTATGCCGACTAAGGCCTTTGCAGAGGCAGGGGAAGACAGAATGGTTAAATATTTTGATGTTCTCCAGACATGAAGTAAAAGGCAAAACCAGGTTTTCTTCAAGTACATGAGATGATCTACGTAAAAAGCAGTAGTTAACACTACTTGCCTTGCAAAAGGGCTTTTATTAGATCAATAATGATAAAATATGTACTAATCTATTGAACATAATATTTGAGCATAATATAAACAGACAACTGGTGTCATCTGCTGTGCTGGCTGTGAATTAATGTTCTGGTGGCTACAAATAGTAAAGGAAATCTGGATTTTTTTTTTCTAATTTCAAAGAATCAATGAGTATTTTATGTCTTCCTGTGAGAAGTCTATATCCATTCAAGAGATTTGAACTTTTTGTCTAGGTATTTAGGGTAGACACTATTGCCCCTCTGAATTTAGATAGCAATTGAAATGGTCCTAGCTGATATATATGGTGAAAAGGCAGCCATCTGTTTAAAAAGGGGGTCCAGTAAATCTCATTTTCAGTGACTGAATTAAAATACCCTTTATCTTTAGCTCCTTTCATTCTGTTAATTTGTTTTATTAATTATTTTTATTTACTTTATTTTTGTCTCATATTTTGCAGAAGATAGGGAGCTTAGAACCTGGAAACCAAAATTTAAGATAAGGCAGATGCAATGTAATGGTGGTGCCAGCTTGAGATGCACGATTTCTAAAAATGTCAAAGGCATGCCAATAAATGCATTTTCTTTCAGAATAATCAGAAATCTTGCAAAAATCTGAAATTAATTTTTAATTTGTTTTCTGAAATTAAACTTTCGCTCTCAGGAATGGGAGACATTGAACACACAGGAATTATGAGAAGGCTAATTTAGAAAGTAGATGTAGCTTGTTTACACTTGAATACCAAGGCATAGTCAGACCACCAGAAGTAAAACCTCCCATACCTAATGACTCCTTCCTAGAGATTTTCCTTCCCTTCCCACCCTCCTGTTAGTCCTGATGTCTCAGATCTCCTGAAAGATTTTGAGGGCCCTTGGTTTCCCCTGATTCCAGTGGGAGTTGCCAGGAGTAGTTTACACATTCAGTCACCCAATGTATTCAATCCTGTTGCTCACCGCTGCGACCAGGAACTGCAATACGTCACACTATGAGATACTTTTCTAGTGAGCAGTGCCTGTTTTTATGACAAAGAGCCACATAAGTGCTTGCAAAGACACCAATGAAGGGAAGGACACTAATTTTTTTCCCTCCTGTCTCTAGCAGATGAGGGATACCACTTCTGTCCTCCTGTTCTGCAGCCGACTGGCAACATGCCTTGTCCAAAATTTGCCTTTTCCTCTGGTGGTGGAAGGTTATGACTTCCCCATCATTCAGGGACAGCCAGAAGAATGAGAAATCCTCCTGATTTCTTCTTCCAAGAGCCCACTGTTAATATTCACTGTTCTCTGTTTTGAGGTAGAACATACATTTTCATCCCTGCCTCATCAGGTCATGTAGGGCGTTGCAGGCAGATGGTTCACTGTCAGGCTCCTGATTTCTTTAATCCCTCCTTTCTCTTGAGGGCAATAGTTAATATACCAGCTAAAAACACAGCTAGAGCACTACTTACTGATTTTTTTTCCCAATGAGTGCTGATATGGAAGTTCATATGTATGTGTAGATTAATTTTCAGTGAAATCTCTGAATTTCATGGTTAAATCCAAGTAAGACTTTGGGTGCCTTCAAACTGAGTTAACAGAATGGTCCCAGTTCAAATGATTGGGTTTTAGTCCAGTGACTCTTTGTCTGTGGATTTTATGCTACTCTGAAGCAGGAATTATCCCTCCAGACTGACTGCCCTCAGCATGGGACTTTAGACCTGTGCCTGTTTTGGTGCCACATTCCTCTTGCATCTCTTTTATGGCAAAACATCCATGAGACTTAAAAACATTTAAGATGAGGCTGCCCGTGCAAAAAATGCTTTAAACATTTCTAGGCAGAGGAAGGTGCCAGACCAAGTCCCCACTCCCTGTGCATCTCTACTAACTAGGCTCCTGCATAGCAGTTCCTCCCACAGCATGAAAGCAAGCAACGAATACATTTCAGTAATTTAAAACCAGAGGAAAACAACCTCCAGGGCAGACTTTGAGCTTCGTACATCACCTAGATGGGATTTCTGCAGCCCTTTCACAGGTAATTATATGCTAGAGAGCATGGATGCAAACATCTTTTCTGCTGGCTCCCTGCTCCTATGCAGAGCGGTTTGGGCTTTGTTTTGGTGTGCTTCTCCCTACGGACTGGGCAGGGAATGCAGGTAGCAGCTGGGGATTCTGTATTTCATGGCAAGGGCAGGCACCTCAGAGCTACTCTTCAGGGCCCCTGCAGTCTCTACAGCCGAGAAGAGTGCAAGAAGGTTGGCACAGCGCGGTGACCGAGGCTCGCTTGCTGCAGCCACTGCACCTCTCCACACGAGCAGTTAACAAGCCTCAGTCTGTGGCCCGGGGCAGCTTTTTTGTTTCAATACTGTTGAACTTCTCCAAGTCCTGCAGGTAATTGCTACAAAAGTAAAAAGCACACAACTGCCACAAGTTTGCCATTATTAGATTAACAAGCTGCAGAGGTCCCTCCTGTCCTTTTCTGTGCAGCGTTGCTGTTCTTACTTGAAATTGGCTTTGTCACCAGTGACAGATTGCAAACTACCTCACCTTTAGAAAGCTGACCGCTTTAGGCTCTGCATCCATTACTGTCACTTAACACACTGAAAGAAATGTAGAAACAGCTGCTTCCATGCAACATGCTACAAACTTGCCATGAAAAAATCAGATGTGATGTTTTGACAGCAAATACTGCTTAGCATGCAAGGCAAGTTCTACCTGAGATAGGCAAAACCAGTCACTGAAGTAGGAAGACTGAAATGTGCCAGATTCTTGGGCTGACAGGAATAGTACAGAGCAGGAATATTCAACCCTGTTTTTTCAGGAGGCACAGACACCTTAGAAACTTGTGGCATGCACAGCATCACACATGAAGGATATGACATGTATTTGCTTTTTTTGTCGTTTTGGGAGCAGCCACTGGAGCACCTCGTTGGAAATCACAGACAGGACACTTAGAAGAAAGGAAAGGACTAAGTGTGTTCCAGTTTCTGGTTAATGAGAGTTAGTACGTTTTGTGCAAAGATATCTTCAGTCACGTAAAAGTTACATATAGACTACAATAAGTAAATGGCTGAGCTGAGAGGACAGGAAGGGCTGTGGGGCTGAAACCCCTGTACCCAGCTGTGCAGTGTGAAATCAAATCATTCTGCAAGCACTTCAGTCCAGTAATACTAAAGGAAAGCTCAAGTGATTTTGAATCACTGATACATCTAATGATCTTTTATTCATTATTTTCTGTGCATTATTGATTGCCTCCTTTGCTTGTTCGCTCAAAGGGAGTTCAATTGCATTCAGGAGCTGAAAGTTTGTAACATCTGACGGTTGCTCTGGAAGCATCTCCTGGCCTCCAGGAGATTAATTTCAGAATGTTAAATGTGTGCATATTCACTGCTTTTCAGTGACCTGCCAACATGTAAAAAGCAAAGATGTGGAACCACAACCACCCCCACCCCAATGGTTTCTGCAGGCAATGCTTGCAGAGAGAGCATGCAGGGGTTCACCACAAGTGTAGGCTTACTGAGGGGAGGCGTTTGAAGCTTGTGCCATCAGCCAAGATCCCTTTAGTGTCTAGCATTTTTATATTTTGTAATTAATTTCCTGGAAATAAATTCTAGTCTCTCTGACTCTATCCAAAAGGTTTTCTCAAAAGAAATCAGCTGGTTTGAGGGTTTGAGAATGCTTTTAGCAAATACTTGTATTTGTACTCAGACTAGTAAATCAAGAACATACATTATTATCTGCTGGTAGTTCTTTTTCCTTTACCAGGCTCATGGAACACTCAGCTCATTTCTGTGAGGACACATGTCAGACAGTCTCTCTCCAGCTTGCCTGAGTGTAATGCAATTTAACGCAGGTCAGGCAATCTAAGAAGAGCATACAAGGCCAAGCAGCTGCATTTGCTGTTCTGGGAAATTGGAGGGAATTGAAAGTTTCTTATGATATTTGTGCCTTTGTATTAGAAAGGCAATTTATTCCAGCCTCAGAAGCTTGGTACCCACAACTTCTGTGTTAGCACTTGGGTTTTTTAAGTGAAAGACTGGGAGAGAAAAGGATTACATAAATGCAGTTGGATTAGATAAAACTGCAAACAGAAGGACAAATGCAGCCTAACACAATGTTATAAAGAAACATTGTTGTCTTTTCTGGACAGTTTACTGAAAAATGCTGAAATTAAGTTCCTGGTCCACTGTAGTGTCTTAATTTACCAATATGTCTGTCCTTCCTGCATTGGAACAACTTGCTAATAAAGTTTTCTTGCAGAGCCTATTTTGAGAGTTTCAAAAATACAAAATCTATTCATCAGTCTAATCTACTGATATCTTTCTAAAAAGCCTTTTTGTATGAAGGGTGTTCAGGCATCTGTTTTAATATAAATAAGCTTATCTTATCCTAATCAGGTTTTCCATATGCGCAACTTGACCAGTGTTTTATATTAAGGGATAAATTAGCAAACAAACATAAAGAGAAAATAATAAGTTATCTTCTCTAGAGAACTCACTGAATGTATTTCACATGTCGGAAAAGAGGATTAATGAGAGCCTTTTTTTCTACTCTTGAAGGTGAAAAAGATTATTTTATTTATAGGACTGTTTGCTTAAGAAAAAATAAGTATTGAGGGAATACACTAAAGAAAAACACAGACTTTTTTCTATTTGTTTCTGCATATTAACTTCTGAATTTTTCTTTTTTTTTTTTCTTTTTTTTTTTTTTTTTTGCATGAGTCCTGTGACTCCACGTCAATGCTCTTACGTTCTTTGTCCCACAGTCATAAGCACCCCCATTTGATGAAGAGATCTGTCATGGTGCCATGTTCTTAAGGAAAAGACAGGAGCTCTGGAGACCACAGCCCAGAAGTGCTGCTGCAGAATGAGCAGCAAATGCCCAGACTTGGTCTGGATGGGATGTCTGTTTAATGATTCATTGGGCTTTCACTAAAAAATATTTGGAAGTCTTGCTGTTCCATTAACCAATACAAATAACATTACTACATTCTTGCCATTGCTTCCCTCTCCTTCTTTCCTGTTGCATCTTAATCCTATTTAAATCCTGAGCTCTGAGCATCAGGAATACATTCATGTGTATTTGCAGAGTGCCAAAATATCACAAGTAACTTTTCTGCTCTGACTTAGGTCTGGTGTAATATAAAAAATATATGATAACATTAGCTCCCAGCTCCTTCTTTCAAGCATCGGGTATGTGTGTTCTCTCATCCTCCATGGGCAGTTATCATCAATTTATAATTAGGCTCAGCTACTTCACTGAAGGATTCTATATAGTTTTCTTTCTGGCATATAAATGATACTCTCTTAATACTCTCAGAAACCTCATCCTTCCATCCCCAAAATACTTCATTACTGTATTACTCTCATGTTTTCTAGGATAGCCCAATTCTACACTCTTACGTTTACAGAAACTGTTGGATCCTCCTAAAGCACAAACCTGAAGATAGTGTAACTGTAACATGAAGGTCTAACCCTTAAATGCTGGAGTCAAGTGCAAACTTATGCCCTTGTAAGGAAAGTTGTTCTCCCGAATTACTTGGAAGTTATTAAGGCACTTCTCATTAAGGCTGTTCATTGGAAAGGGAGGCAAGCACTGTTCCCACAAGTTTCCAGCTCTCATACTTGGTGCACCTGAGCGCTGAGACAGCCATGCTAGTTGTGAGGATGGAAAGCATTTCTAAACATTACATTGCATTTTTTCAGATCTTTGAATGAAATATGTTAAAATACTCAAATGTAATGACAGGAAAGTAAGATATATCATGAGTATATGGTAATCAGCTTTGGGCAAGAGGGAAAGACACTGCACACTACCATGGAAGAATGCCAGGCACACCTTCAGGATCAGGCAGCACCTGCTCACCATCCTGTCTCACTGTGTGTCTGCTTGCAGTGATTGTTTTAGGATATTATACTGAAAACCTTTTTCTGTTCCCAATACATATTCATTTGCATTCACATGGGACAATGCTCTGCCGTTGTTACTAACTAGATGCTGAATAGCTTCTTCCTTTTCCAAATAGAGGTATTGCTCTACAGGAGCACAGGAATTTGAATGAAAACCCACAGTTACCCAGTGGGAATGAGGAATTCATTTCTTATCTTCTCTCTGCAATTTCTATGTCATTGAAACGCATGGGGTCTCATATGAACTTTCTATTATCTGTGCAGGAAAAGATTTTGCTACTTTCCAATAATTGTGCTATTCTGCTAGGAGAGCTGTGAAACCATGGCTGTATTTTTAGGCTCTTTAGACAAACATTTTTTTGTGACTTGACCTGGGTCTGCTTTGAGTTTAATTTGGAAACCTTTCCAACTCAAAACACAAGAGAGTACATGTGTCTGGCATGAGGCAATTCAGCAGAGAAACACCAAGGCACCTCCACATAAGAGCTATCAGGTGTGCCATTATGCCTTGCAGACAGACCTCAAGCTGTGCTAATATTTCATGGTACCTGCATGTTACAAAGGCTGTGCATATTAAAACTGGGATGGCCATTAAAAATATTTCCATGTTAGGGAGAGGACAAGGTAAGGTCTGCTACAAGTTTGTGCTGAGTAAACATCCTTGCTTTAAATCTTTGTTCACAGTAGGAGGGTGTGAAAAGGCCATTCCAAAAATACTGCCTTTGATCTCTGCCTACAGACAGCGAGCTAGAAGTTAAACCCTAACTTGTCAAGTCCTTCTTAAGAATCATTCATATACTAATCCCATTGAGCAGTCTGCTATGTTTGGAGACACAAAATGATCCACAGACATGAGAAAAAGCCCTGATATCTGCCCAGGGCTGCACTCAAAAGTTCATGTACAACAGCAGGGCTCAGTTAAATCCTCAATTACTGTGAATACCCTGAAAATCTGGCATTTTCAGCTATCAGACATGCAAGTTAGGGGCTCTGCACAGCCTTTTGCAGACTGCTGTTTTGCAAATCAGGCTCTACAAGGCTAGAAGCAAGTCAAGAAAACAAGTGAGGCAAGGGGCAGCCTGGATGACTGCTTGTGAAACCCTTCTGTTGGAAACAGGCTCTATGCCAGCTTCTTCTTTTCTATGACGTTTCCCTTTCAGATTTTGGTCCACTGTCTACCTCTGCCTCTTTTGAAGATTTTTTTTTTCCTTTGAACATTGCGTTCTTACTTCATGGGGAAGAAGAGCCATGGGAGCACCAGCAAAAAAAAAAAAAAAGAAAAAAAAAGAAAAAAAAAGAAAAAGGCACTTTTAACTCCAGCATCCAGAATTCTGGCCTCTTAATTCATTTGCTTTTGGATCTTTACACATATTCAAACCCCTTACAACCCCAGACCCTGCTGGCAGCAGTGTGTTTGTCAGTTCCCAGTTTCTTTGAGTGCTAGAGGTATTGTTAGGGCATCATCTGTGTCTGGAAGAGAAGGAAATTACTTTGAAACCTATGTAGCAATTGGGATCTAATTTCCTTAAAAAGATGGAATGACATTTTTTCTTTTTTCGTAAAAAAATAGAATCCCAGCTTGATAATGCCTAAGAAAGCTCTGAAACCTTGCTGAGCTGGTTGAAACAGATACGCCTAAAATAGCTTCTCTACAGGCAGTTACAGAAACTTGAATCTAGAATATTGATCAGGTAAACTGTTGGAAAAACATGGTGATGTACTGCTGTGTTACACAGTCTACCCTTACCCATTCATGCTTCAAGTAACAGCCCAGAGCAGCCAAGTGCCTGCATTAGTGTTAAAAAGAGGCACTTTTTTTTGTTGTTTAAAGTAACTTTGTCGTTTCTCAGGCTGTATATCCACACCAGGGACCAAAAAGGAAATGAAAACCTTTCCTAAGCCAAATCCCCCTCTGGAGAGCATCACACCGTGCCACTGGCCAGCCCAGACAGATCCACCCGCCACTGCCACCTGTCACCAGCAGCTTGCTGGGTCAGGTCATCCTCCTTGCAGCACCAAAGGCTGGGCATCTTTCCAGTCCCTGTCCCGGGCTTTTCCACACAGGGCACAAAAAGCCTTGTCCAGGGCTGTACCAAAGCCAAGCCTAGCTTTGAGTTTTCCTTTGTTTTGCCAGGAGAAGAGTCTGACACTTCCCAGCTAGCACAGTGGAAGATGCACCATCTGAATTCAGTTGTCTGGAGCCACGGCGGTGAGCTAAGCGAGTGTTTTCAGACATGTAATGTTCAAATAAGACTGTACACCTTTAGTAGACTAGGCACCCCAAGAAGTGTCTTTGTTTGGACTTAGTATGTATTTTGTAGCACGTTTTCAGGAGTTGAAAACTGCATGGAGAGTGGAATTTACTGCAACTGCCATTAGTGTTAGGTGCAAAACCAAGATCTCCCAACAGAGGTAGCAATTACAGGAATTAATGTCTGGGGAAGAGCTTTGTGAAGATGAAGAGGACAACGTGGTCCTTTGTGGCCAAGCAGAGACCACTGCCCCAGCAGCCTTCTCAGTTCAAACTCGAATCTCAGGACAAAGGCCGCACACACAAGGCAGTGCACGAGGCAACCTGACCAAGGCACTGCGACTGAAGATGCTGCAAACTTCTCTGTATGACGGAGATCTCTGGGAATCTAGCAGCAAAAATACATAGATAGTCAAACAAAATAAACACATCATGATTACAGAGACTCAGAAACATCTCAGCTTTAGGTGTGTTAAGCAAGTCTTCTCAGGCTACAGCAAAGGAGAAGCTGATCTCATCTCTGTTCCTTGCTACAAACCTCAGAAAGCAGGACAGTGATGGCTGGTTTAAAGCATGGCTGTGTGTGTGCAGAGGGGGTTTCAAATAATTTTCTCTTTGGGTGAACAATTACAAGATGAATCTAATAATCTACTATGGTATCTTTAACAATCTGGTTTCTGTCCATTCTGCCCTTCCTGGTGGTCCAGTTTCTTTGTAAAATGAGATATTTTAACCCTGGTCATAGACAAGATCACACAGGCAACAGATCGTGGTTTTCATGTCTGCAGCATCGTTTCATTACCACTACAATTACTATTAGAATAAAACAAAAGACCATAATCTCTCTATTTCTCTGCTGACACAAATATTAATTTATACTGAACAGGCCACTAGAGAAAGTCTAAAATCAAAGGAAAAAATCTAATCCTCCATGTAAACCACTGTCACTTGAATAACTAAACTGCACAAACTCTAATGCTGATGGAAATCCAGAGCAGAATTCAAGCCAGTTTTAAATATGTGCAACTCATTCTTTCTGTTCTGCCAAGTCATAATCAAAACAGGAACACACAGACACACAAAATGTTTCACACAGGAAATCCAGAATACTGCAGATTTCATCTCTCTGCTGTGACAAGCTCATCCTAGTTTAATGTATTTTATTTCCAATACAAACAGCTTTCAAGACACTGCTTCCATGTTTTATCCAGGTTACTTGGTATGTAGCATGAATGACATACCTTGACACAGGCAAGGTTTAGCAAACATGGCAGTGTTTAATGAATTATGCATTTCTGCATTACAGTCCTTCAGGCTGGAGATGTCAGTGCTGCAGACACTGTTTACACAGGAGTTTACACTGTTTACATCAAAGAAGCTGGACTAGACTGGAGTCAGAGGTTAAGCAACACAAAAGGACTAATTTCTTACAGGTAACCACAGAAAAATATATTTAAAAGAAGGTGGAGAAAGGAGAAGGAGAAGGAGAAGGAGAAGGAGAAGGAGAAGGAGAAGGAGAAGGAGAAGGAGAAGGAGAAGGAGAAGGAGAAGGAGGAGAAGGAGAAAAGAAAGGTATAATATTTCAGCTTGATACTTCTTGGTACCTCACCAGTTTTTTGCCTGCCCTCTCTAATCATTTATATTGCTATTGCAGTCACTCTCTGCCACTGATGGCCTGAAAGTCCCCATCGCATTTTACAGGTTTTGAGCAGAATCCTGCAAAAAGAGGAGATCAGAGTGGTTTGTCATCAGCAAATAGGATGCTGCAGGGATTGCTGGGGGTACAGCAAGTCAGGGCTGCCCCCTACTTACAAAAACCAGTGTCTGGTTGCAAGGCAGGAAAAAAACCACAGGTAATGAAGAAAATGTACCTGTACCTTAAAACTGACATTTGCCAGCAGCTGTGTCTCATTTTGAAATTCAATGCACTGTTAGAGAGAAATGAGTAAGCTGCAAGGCAGAGTCTTTCTGGGGGGTACAGTTTTGTGTGCTGGGTTAAAAGCCAAGGGACAGGGGAAGCACTCTCTTGCATGGGGACAGCAAAGCTTGGTGCCAGCTCCCTTCTGCTGGCCTTCCCTCTCACCACAGGCCAAAAGGGAGCTGACACAAGGGTAGATAGGAATGCATTATGATAAAGGACAAAGCAACATGAACTTTTATGGCTTTAACCTAAGTCTGAATATACTCTGCTCATTTCTCAGTGTTGCAGCTTTTTGAAATGATAATCTCCTTTTTGTGTAAGGGTAATTTTACACTCAGTGCTGGGGAGAAAAAGAATGAAAATAACATGTATGCACCTGAATAGGACAGAAATTAGGCACAAGTTAACAGAAAACAGAATGGATTTAAAGTAGCATTTTAATCCACTTCTACTCCATGACTACATCTCTTGAAGGGTTGGTTTGACAGCACAGAAGAAAAAAGGCACAATATTTTTTAGATACAGCAAAAAGGCTTTCAAAAGATTTTCAGAACATTTTAATCCTACCTTGGTGTTCTGACAATCTTCCTCAATTAAATACTTCCTCAGCATCAAAGATGCCATTGATGCTCTCAGGAGCATTCTGTGGCACCTCTCCTTCCCACAGCCACCACAGTGTAGCCCACATCTTTGGGCAGATTTCTCTGCCAAGTCCCGTGGGTTTGCTCAGCAGGAGAGAGGTATGAGCAACAGGCTTGGCTTTTGTTCATCTTAGCTTTTTGAGTCATCAGAGCTCCCCATGGGCAATTTTTCCAGTAGGTTTTGGTCTTCCCACTCCTTCTTCCTTTTGGTATCTGTCTGGGCAATGCTCCCTGCTACCTGTACCTGTACTATCAACAATAAATTTGATTGAAAAACTTCCTAATATTGCCAATACAGAAGTGCCTAACAGGTTTTTTTCCTAAAGTGCTTTTATTTCCCCTTTTGGTCCCATAGCAAGGTTTGCTGACTGTAGTCTATGTTAACAGTATGGAAAACAAATGGTAGGAAAGGTCAGGGACTCCAGGAGATGGAAGGACACAACAATAACTCTAAGGCTTCTTTCTGGTTCAGGCAGCACACAGTGACTGGGCAAATGGGAAGCTGAAGATAAGTTAGAGGAGAAAAGGAAGGCAGATTACAAAAATAAAGACTGTTTCTCTTTAGGGATGACCTCATATCTGAACAACTGAACTCTCACTTCCTTGTCCTTTGTCTTCTGCTTGTTACCAATGTTGCCACACAGAAGCCAGGAAGGAAACAGAATAAAGGAGTTTTAGGGAGACAATGTTATTTGCAAATGTCTGAGAACGCTAGTAGGAATCACCATTTTCCTTCTTTGTTAAGAGGTTTTCAAAAATACCTCCTTTGCACAACCTAAAAATGAAGGAAATATCTGAGGAAGGTTGGTTTCTTATGGTTGTTTAAAAGAAGAAATAGATGCTCATAGCAGAGCAGTCATTTAAATAGGACTTACTCCGCACAAAGGAGATGCATTTCAGGCTCTGCCAAAACCAGGACTGAAGCCACAGACTCAGGACAGTTTGCTCAGGACTCAGCTTGCTTTGACTACGGTGGTACCTGCATGGCTGCACCAAAGCCAGCCACCCAAACCTCCCTGCGGGTGAGAGTAGAGACAGAAGTGGGTAGTGCAAGGCAAGGACTGATTTCAGCATCTGTCCACAACCCAAATGCTCCAGCTGCTGGTATGACAGTGGAGGAAGATCTCCTCCACATGGGCTGTGTGGCCAGGAGTTCTTCTGCCAGAGGCAGCAATCGTTGTGTGCTAGCTTTGCTGCTCTTACTGCTGCAGAGCTCTCTGCTTACCCCAGAAATAATGAGTGCTCCCCTTGAAAATGAAACCCCCAAATACTTATTTCTGAATATTCCTGCTGGGGATTTATAGGTAGTTTTGGCCTTCAGAATTTGGAAGATGGAAAAAAAAATAAAAAAAACATGGGAATTAGTTTCTAGATAGCTCACACACAGGCTTGCTGGGCTCTTTGTTCTCATTGTCAAGGGAAACTAAAATACCTTCAGATTGAAAATGAAAGAATCCAGCCATGCTAAGGAGTTTATAGCATGATCATAAACAGAGAGCAGTGCCTTGCTTTATAGGAGAGGTTTTCTTTGCTTTTCAGTGGAACCATGTCATTCCACAGCAGCCCAAGTCCCTGCTCCCCACAACCTTGTGATGCAAATGGCAAACATGGGCTTGCAGCTTCTCTAATTTTCAGGCAGCAGTATTAGCCAAGCTGGAAGATTGAAATGGCAAGCCATGAGTGAAATTAGTGTATTGTGTTAGAGGAAAAGAATTCAGGCTGACTTTAAGTGCCATGCATAAGTAAGACACCATTCTCTTTCTCCTGCTTAGCAATTCTTTTTCTTTATACTCCATTTATGCTATATTAAGTATTTATAAGAGATCACTTAAAATCCCCTTTGCAGTCAGCATGTGTACATCAAGACTCATGCCTATTTGCTGAGGCTGTATAGCCAGGGAAACACACTGTGGATAATTGCTGCTGGGAGGGTTTTGACTGAACAGGTAAGAAGTGCATAAGTGGCTTTACAAAAAAAGCCATTTTTGCATCTGCCCTCTATTATTTATGCCCAACTCAAATTCATTTAGGTAAGAATGCTAGCATGTGCTTGAGAAATAGGTGTTAAGTTGGGGAGAATGAAGTGAATTTCATGTTTTGTAACTGGAAAATTACTTTTTGCTCATATAAGGAGCCAATGTATGTGCTGTGTCTGCAAGGTGCAGGTGCAGTGTGGTACTGCACCCTGTTGGTCTGTGGTGTTATGAAAGCCCAATTGCATTCTCAGTACATGTGAGGCAATTTCTTTAATATTAAACCTTTATTTCAGACAAGCTGGTTCCAAGTGCAACCCGGGGACAGGTGGGATAAAAAAAGAAACTCATCCTTGCAGAGAGAGTGTGACCTACAAAGGCGAGAAGAAAGAGTTGTGTTAGAAAAGCAGTTGTGATTGAAGTGTTCTCGTTCACTAGACAGTGGGTGGAAACAACAGAAAAAATAATCAGCAAGCAAGGAAAAGGGAAGCAGGTTTTCATGTTACTTATATGGAAGCAAGATGGATGTTTTAAATCACTAGAAGAGTGACTCAAAAGTGTGGCTCACACGGTTCAAATGGCTACAAAAGAGTGAGTTCAGGAGATATGGAACAACATTTTGGCAACTCGGTGCCAAAACTCAAATTCCAGTAAAGGTAATGAAGAATGTGCCTGATTCAGTCTTATCTGTGTTGTGCCACCATCAGCCTGGTGGGGACTTCACAGCCAACGCACAGATCAGCCAGTGGTTATGTCCTTGCGTGCTCCCATGCTACTGCCCATCCTCTCATGTACAGAGAGCTCCTGGTCCTGCCTGGCCTTTTCTTTAATCAGTCTGGCCTGAATGACTCACCCGAAGGCTAAATAGGATAGAAATGAGCACCAAAGATAAGCAGCTGGTTACAGTCATTTCTGGACTAGCACCTTAAGGGAATGGGTTTTAGGATGTTCATTTGGTGAAACCACAGTCTTTCAATAGTTGTTGACAGAGGTATTTAAAATCCAATGAATTGCAACAATATCAGAAATTATGTGGAGATAGGATTGGGTTCTTTTCTCTGTAAGACACAAGTTTCAGTGACTCTTGGTCTCATTAATTCCTTGGAATTTAAACTAGGGTGCAGTACAAGCTGTACAGACCTGAGCATCCAAGTACCTGCTTGTCACTTAAGTACATGACTTGAGATGATCTGCAGTGACTCCGTGAGACTAGATCAAAGATGAACTGCATAAAAAAGGAGAGACTGGGTGGGATATAGTGAGGTAGGGATGGGTAAGGAAATATCTACCACTCAAGTCGTTGCCATTGATGCCTAAGCAGAGTTTTCAGGCACCACATAGCAGCTTTTCCCACAGCTAACACTGTAAACCATTTAGGTTACACATTTGGGGGTAAAGGAGATCATTAATTGATGTAGTCAGGAGCCCTTTTTGGTTTCTGAATTTATAACATGTTCCTTTTCCTCAGGTTTGCTTTGCTTTGCTTACAGCCCCAACCCACTTTGCAACATACATACAACAGCTTTCCTGGTTTTGTCTTGTGTCACACTGCTCCTCTGGCTGTGGTCCCTTCCTTCCTTCCTTCCTTCCTTCCTTCCTTCCTTCCTTCCTTCCTTCCTTCCTTCCTTCCTTCCTTCCTTCCTTCCTTCCTTCCTTCCTTCCTTCCTTCCTTCCTTCCTTCCTTCCTTCCTTCCTTCCTTCCTTCCTTCCTTCCTTCCTTCCTTCCTTCCTTCCCTCCTTCCCTCCTTCCCTCCTTCCTTCCCTCCTTCCCTCCTTCCCTCCTTCCCTCCCTCCCTCCCCCCCAGCTCGCTGGGGTCAGATTTTCCATGGGTGTTACATTCCAGGCAGGGTTCCTACTGGTACAGCTCTTCTGTAACAGACCTGGCTGCTTGTCTCCTCACCTTTGAACGCAAAGGGGCCCTTGGACTGGGCAGCTTTACACCGTGTTTAAACCAGCCAGGAAGAGTGTTTGTTTCAGCAGCTGTAATCTGCTGTTCTCCAAAGGCTGACAGAGCTCAACGCATGCATACGGGCAGGAGCCATGCCTCAAAGGCTGCATGTTTAATTACTATTTTCTATGAGAAACCTCAGCATTTTCTTTCTCTCATTTTCTCTGGCGCTTGTGTGTAGCCCCCGGCAGGCGACGGCTTCATCCCAGCAGCCATTTGTCACACAGTGAAAGGAAGAGCTGCCACCGCCCCAGGCAAGAGGCGAGGAGGGAGGTGAGAGCCGAACACCCACCCCAGCCCTGGCTTCGTGCACCCACGCACAGAACACGCTTAGGAACATTGCAAGCAATAAGCAAAGACAGCCAGAGTAGCGAGAATGCCACAGATGTCAGAGCAGCCTTCGGAATCAACCCACCTTAATCTGCAGAGGCGATAGTAAATTGAGTGTGAGCTAAAGCAACCTGTGGTGAGGTTCACTTGTGCACCACGGTCACGCAAGGAAACAGGAAGGCACAGGTCAGGCTGCAGCTATAGAAATAAAGCCTCTCAAGAGCCCACCTGCCCATACAGAGCTGGCTGAGAGCCACTGGACACCGCACGGCTGGCCGTGTGCTGCCAGCGGAGAGTGACAGAGACAGACTGGGGACAGCAGGAGAGCAGGCAGTGGGGTGGCCACAGTGCACCAGTGCCTCTGGGCAGCCTGGGACTGCTGAGCTCCCACACCAGCCTGACTCAAACCTACACCTCTGCACTTCTCCAAGGGCAAGGTCCCTTGGATCACTAGACTTGCAAAGTGACAGAAAGACAGTCTTCCTCCCAGTCAATACCCCAGAAGCCACGGCAGGAACCTCCTCCTTCTGGCTGCACCCAGCAGGCACCAGCTGGCCTCGCAGTTGGGTGCAGAAAGCAAAAGAAGTCATCATTGCCAGGTCCAGCCCAGAGCAAGCAGCAGGATTCTCCTGTGTTCTCTCCCGTGTTTTTGCAGCCCCCAGCCGTGACTCTGCTGCTGGACTGTGCCCATCGGAGCACTGCCTGCCTGCAGCCACTGCTGGGGATGGTGAGCACACCCAAAAGTCCCTTGAAAAATCCCTCTTTTCCACACGGAACAAAGAGCACCTCAGCTCCTCCCACCCTCTGTAATTAATAACCAAACAGGACTTTATATCTTCTCACACTATGAGCTAGCTTGAGGCAGAGCATTGCCACTCTGCTGGGCTCTCAGGCACGAGATGGAGCTTTGCTCAGGGCCTTCCAGCTACCCCGGGGTAGTTCTGGTATTCAGAGAGTCCTGGTGGATAACTTTACAAGGGCCAGCACCGACTAGTACCATGCAGCTAGATGGCTGAGCCCTTGGCCTTTTTTGTGTGATATCTATATCAGTCCTATCGCCAAACATCACATTTATTGGGTTCAAACCAAGGGTAACAGCAGGTATTCAGAGTGCATAAAAACAGAAACAAAGCTGCTGGGAAACTCCCCAGCTCCAGTTCACTTCTGCTTTAGCAGGTGCAAACAGCAATATTCTCTGTAGCCTCGGGGCTGGATTACAGGAAAAATATAATGAGTTCTGTGGATTTGAGGAGTGCAAGGAGCAGGCAAGACCTTCGACGCAGGCACAGAAGACTGGAAATGGTGATCCAGCATCATAGCTCTAGCCTACTACTTTTGAAAAAGAGAAATTTTAATTTTCATTTGACAAGCTAACTGAGACAGAAAAATTTGCTGAAGAGACATCATAAATATTGCCATATTTCAAACCACTGAGAACAGGTTTACTCTTATCTGTTTTCAGTGTTTTTCATTTATTCATCCTGGTGAGATATTTAAGACTATCTTTTCTTCCTCTGTGAGCTAATCCCTGTCTTTCTGGCCTCCTTATAACATTTAAGAATATCAATCACTTATCCTACTGTTCAAACGGAAAAGAAAGAAACTTTATTAAGCTGACTCATTATTTTATGATGTCACTCATCCTCGATCCCCTGACAATGAATATCAAGGCAAAGTTTCAGCCACTTCATCTTCTTCAGACCCCCCCCAGAGATGTTATTGTTATGAACAGCCCTTCTTGCTTTATTATTTCACTATAACAATGCTGCAGCAGTGCAGCCAGCCAGAGGGTGATATCCTGTGTTTAGCTTGCAGAATTGCAAGGAAATCTGGAAAAACCCTGGGTTTTTTAAGAATTCAGGGTTTGTCTCCCTGCATTACACTCACCAGGTGCTTTCCTTGTGGTGCTAGCAGGCTTCATGTGGCAGGCAGACGTTGCTGTGGACCATGCTCCAGGGCTGCTCAGGATTTGTCACTGGGATGGCTGAGAGAGGCACACTGTCCCCCAGGAATGCTGGCCCAAATCTCCATGACAACAGCTTTGGGATGGAGATCTGGCATGCTGAGTGACAGAAGGTCACTGCAGTTAAAAAAAAAAAAAAAAAGAAAAGTGTATGGGGGAGGAAAAAGAGCAGCTGGGTAAGAGATCAAGGGGCAGCTTGTAGCAGCTTCAATCATATTGCATTTGTGAGTTCAAGGCCTCCATGTGCTGGGGCTTTTAAAACAATGTTGCGAGAAGCAATTGCCATATAGAAAGAAACCAGCCAAGTCCTGTATATTTCTATGTGTTACTACATTTATTTTTTACTGTAATAGAAAAAACGAAGAGCAAAAATACATTTCTTGCTGCATGGATCTTGTGATATAAAGTCAATATGAGAGACAAGAAGAACTCTGGTAGGCAGACAAAAGGAGAGGGTACTGAGTCCAGTTCCTTATGATCCATTTTCCAATGTAATTAATTTTTAGCTCTGTTTTCTAAGCAATCGGAGTAGTACAATTGCAGTGACTACCTCTCCTCCTATCTGTCTTCCCATTGTGCAAAGACTCCTGAAGACATCCAGCTCTTTTTTCCTTAT
This sequence comes from Lichenostomus cassidix, assembly GCF_008360975.1. NCBI lineage: Eukaryota > Metazoa > Chordata > Aves > Passeriformes > Meliphagidae > Lichenostomus > Lichenostomus cassidix. The sequence goes on along the minus strand of NC_139480.1, from coordinate 25,817,946 downwards.
CTGCCAAAGAAGTAGAAGTCTCAAAGATATTTACTTCCTACAAGGATCACAAAATGCAGGTGACTTGTAGAGAGGGCTGAGGAAGTGCCCCGGAGGAGGAGAGGAAAGGGTAGCTCAGCCCTCCTGCCCTGCAGGAGGCATGGCTCCGCTGCGTGAACAGTATGTGCTCACTGGCACGATGGGCAGCACACGTGGAGCTCTGAACCCGACAGAGCATATGCTGCCTCTTGAGCTGCCAAAAATATAGAGGCAGGAGAGCAAGATGAAGCACCACAGTGAGGAATTAGTGAAAACATAATGTACAGAAATGAGGGAAAGAGCAAGGGAGACAGCAGAAATCTGGCCAGTGTTACATGAGAGTGAGTGCAGAGATGGTGAGCAGGTGACCAGGGTGACCTTGTGTGGGAGGATGTGTGGGGACATTTGAAATGATCTGTAGGAACTAAACTTTGTCCATGTAACAACCACTTGGAATGAACTCCTGTGTGTTGGTGTAACTGTGTGCCTGGGAAAACTGCTGGGCTGGAAAACATGGCAACCCTGGTCCCTTCTTTAGATGGAGGAGAGGTAGAACAGAGTCAACAGCAAAACAACATTTACCCCATTAGTAAGAAATACCTGCAAGGAAGGGTGAGCCTGTTCACTGAGCCTATCTCCCGTTTCTCTCCTGGGGTCAGTGCTAGAACTACTGAGCAGGGTAAGTGCAGTGAAAACATTTTGGAAGGTGCTCAGACCCTCACTTGCAGAATCACTACACTCAAGGGTGTGTGCTTCCAGCATTCCTCCTGTTCCACTTGCACACACATTGCTCACTGAAAGGCATCGTTCAGGCTATGATCCACCTGCAAATGCTCCCAGGCATCTGCCTCTGACAAAGACAGGGAGAGTTTTCCCACAGGTATGTCCGTCATATACAGTGGTTATGAAAAGACAAATAAACCATAAAAATCTTGTATTTTCTGTGCACCTTCATTCTCAGCCATTCTTTGAGAAAGCAATAAGTCTGATGTTCACTGCTGTACGCAGCCTTGAATCACACCAGACACCTGCCAACCACCATGGCTGTCACAGTGTATTCCCTGTGCAGTTCCTGCTCATCCTGTCATTCCCCATGAATTCTTCATTAGGTCACAGTTGCCTCTAATGAGTGCTAATTCTTTTTCTTGTCTACGCCTTCTTAATGTGACACATGAGCTAGAAAGGCCATAAGTAGGGCAAAGAGAAGTGCATCCTTGGTTTTCTTATTCTGAATAGCAGTGATATCATACACAAAATCCAAATTCTAGTAATGGTTATTCTTGAGTGGTTTCATGAGAGCCAGTTATATTTCACATGGCAATTGATAGTGGGATTAAAAAAAAGAGATTTACAGGTAAAAATTACTTAGTTCATTGCACGGGGTAGGGTTTCCTACAGAACATACCATTGAGGACTATTACTTTACTCCACAATGCAAAGAAAATAGCTCTGCTAAAAGGTTAGGTTTTACATTTCTGGGGTTTACATTTATTTATAGATGAAAATATTTGTTGAGCATAAATGACAATGCTCCAAAGAGTGCTGTGCGCTGCCAAATCATTTTTGATCCCAAAATAATTTAGTCTGATCATATGGAAACCATTGTGAACTCCAGAAACCTGGATGCCATATGGGCAGGCTGCCAGCCAGGGTAAACCAAAGATATCCTGTCCTTGGAGTGGGAAAGGTACATAGTTCGCACAAGCTCTTTATTAAAAAAAAAAAAAAAAAATCAGCATCAGGAAGTATCTTGGCCAAGAGGAACTTGGCAGAGCAGTATTTTAGCTTTGCTGAGGAACTGTGTATGCCCATTGAAATAGTAACATCTGTGGAGGAAGGGCAGAGCACGGGGATACAATGCAGTTTTATGGCAGCACTGCTTAGTCAGGGAAAGAGACTCCAAAGGGAGCTGATGCAGCCAGCTGGCTGGCTGATGAATGGCGTAACGATTGTGGAAGAGATCAAAAAGCTATCAAGTGCTCCATCTCTGCCATAATGAATTTCTAAGGATTAGTGGAGCTTGCAGATGAAGTATATAGGTGTGATGCCAGGAAATATTGAACATTTTTTGGATCCTTAAATCATTAAAAATTAATTTGAAGTCTTGAGCAAGCCAAAGCAATGACAAAACTCTAAAGAATCTGAAATTCGGCATGAATGAATGGAATACAGACAGAATACTGTGCTTTTGTTCACAAAATGAGGGCAGAAATTCAATGTGTTTTCTACTGGTATGATGGATTCGCACTGGATTCAGCCGTGCACCTCATGGAGTTACTCTCTATGCAGAGCAGAGCAAAGCCAATTTTTTGCAGTGAAATGTGTTGAGTATGCAGCAAAAATAGCACCTAAAGATATTTATTTATTTATTTATTTATTGCTTACGTCACTGACTTTCTTATTTTGCCTTTACAGAACTCTAGGAAATTTATCAATTTTTCTTTCATAGTTACTAAACAACAGCAATTATAGGGGCATTGTCAGCTGATCAGTTCCAAAAATATTAATTAAAGACATTCTAACCTTGCACCTCTCCTTGAACTTTCATGGGTAATTTCCATTGTTAAAGCATCAAGCACTTACCTGCCTAAACCCCAAAACGTTCTCTTTTCCCTCTCTGAAAGAGCCCTTCATACAGCAGAGAAATTACTTCAGCAAAACCATAAAATTGATTGCAGAGTCATTATGTCAAGTGCCTACAAACACAGAGAAATACAATTTTTCTTCTTATGCTTTCTAATATCATCATGGGTGTTACATCGGTACTACAACAACGAGAAAGGCAGTTCCAGGGAGCATTGAAATTTTCAGTTGGCAATGGTCCTTCTGGTTTGTATTATCTTTTAAGATGCTTTCCTGGCATCTACCAGCTGCCTTCACGAAAAATTACATGCCATTTTACTCTGATTTCTCTTCCCTGTTAATGTGCCTTTGTTATTGCTGTGTGGAGTTCATTAACTGCGCCAGGAGATGGCAGCAATGGAAACCACTTCGTGCTCTCCATTCATAAGTGATCTTTCATGCTGAGTGACGATCAACAACATGATATAAACCAACGTTTAAAAATTGTTTTGAAGAACCAAGCAAAGCAGCCTTCACAGCTGTAGACACAGAAAGATATGAAAAATGTGAAATGTGAAAGGAACTATGGGCTCTCTTCCCAGGATCTGAAAGCTGTTTTTTCAACACCTAAGTTGCAAAGACAGATAGACATCAATAAATAAAACTGTTGGAAGGCATGACTTTCCCAGGCTACTACGACAAAAAAAGTCTAAAGTAGCTTTAATTCATTTGGTCTGCGTGGCACAGAATGGAAAGCATTTGCATCTGGAGCAGAAGGGGGCTGGGGAGAGTCTGCAAAAAAATCATAAAGATCTGAGATGGGGTTTGGGGCTGCTGGACTTTGACCCATGTCACTGATTTGGTGAGAAAAGGCACAGGGAGCAAGCTGCTTATTTAACTGTTTTTATAAAACATGTGAAGGGACACGTAGAACTGCATAGAACCAGACAGAGCATCTACTTAGGAGAAATGATTGTTTACACAGGCAAATTACCATACATATTTCCCACGGGACACAAGCATTATTAGACCTGTTACAAACTTTGTCAGCGAGTGCCGAGGGAAAAAAGAATCTTATTTACCCTTCTAAATACAGACCAGTCTTCAGGGCAATACAGCTGCTAAATTTACTGGCATGGATGCCTGTATTACAGCCAGGATTTATCATGCATGATAAACGCAAAACTGTCTCAGGTCCAGTTATAAGCTTTTGTTCCAAGCATATTATTTATTTATTGCCCAAAATTAAGAGCATGTGAGGGAAATTAGTTTCCCCACTAGGGGGTAATGTCTGTGTGCCACTGAGCAGAAGCAGCAGTGATGCTGGGGGCTGTGGCAAAGTCCCACTTCTGTGCTGGTCCATGTCTTTCAGCATCACTAGGACAACCCTGGGCATGTGTCCCCACGAAGGGTTTGGAGACACAGGTTGCTAGTTATGTGCTCTCCTGAAAGGGAATGGGAGTGGTGAGAAAAGACACAGCTCCTTGTTATGTTTCTTATTGAATCTGAGGCTGTAAGTTGTCTTGCTGCTTTTGTGAATGATCAGGAAATACCATCCTGGAGAACCATGTGCTTTCATCATCAATGTATCCTCACAGAAAACTCTGTAACACTTAAGGCTTTGGTTAATTGCTTGTTTTAATGAGACAGATAACAAAGTAAATCATGTTTATGGAAATCAATCTGTCCTGCATTGCTCTCTTTCCATTAGTGAGAAATTAGTTGTGACTACTGGAAACAAATGATGTTCTGAGGTTTTATGGGGCTTGCTTGAGTTAAAAAGACTAATATTGCCAGGAGGAATACATGGGTTTTGTAGCTACAATACACTTCAATCATGGTAGAGACTTCCAAGCAATTTTGCCTCCTGTAAATTAAAGATCCACAACCCTCAGGCTGAAGGGAGGTTTATTGCAAGAAAATCTCACTTATACTGCTTGGAGATGTCCCCTGTGCAGCACAGGTCAGTGATCATTTTGATGTAAAGCAACATGGTCTAAAAGAAATGCAGATCAAAAGAAGCCTCCTTTAGTTATATAAAAACATGTAATTATGAGGTTAGTTGATTTTCAGAACAAAAGATCACAACCTCTGGGTTTGTTCATAGTTTAATATACTTTGTGACTGAGAGCACATGAGGAACGTGTACTTTTGCACCTGTAATTGTTCCTGTGGTTAGTTTCTATGAGAAGCAACCTCTCTTAAACACCTCAAATGCAATTATGTCCTATTACTACATGTGTTAAAAATTTTATTACAAGCTACAGTGAGCATTCACCCTACATGGGTCTGTAATACTCTAATATGTAAATGTGTTTCTCTTCCTTATTTCTGGCTCCTCAACTGCATCAAAAGACAACATGATTTATATTTTCAGCATGTTATCCTACCGGTCTTAGATGTTTTTAAATAAAAAATGGAAGGGAAGGTACATGCAGCACTGCTGGTATATTGTTGGTCTATAGGCTATGCCTCATTCCTCCAGCCCTAATGATTTAACATATAAATAGACTGGAGAGATTCAAAGACATTTTAATAATCCTAGGTAAAATTATAAATAGAAAAATTCTGTGATACAGGAAGAGGAGAACAGTGTCTAACTGCCCTCTACACACATTTCCTCAGTGCTGACCAAAATGGCCTGCAGAGGTGTGGTATCACACAGAGGCATGGAGGCCCTGGGCAGCAGCATCCATGAGGGGCCTGCTCTGTCTTTTTTGCTCCACATACTTTGCCCTGCAGGAGGAGGAAAGGGCACTCAGAGCTTTCTGAGCTCCATCCCTCTCCCTGCTGCAGTGAGGCTGCTGGCTGCCTTTTCAAGTAGCAGCACAGGGTGTTACTGTGAGCCTCCTTTGAAAATGAGATGCCCTCTGAAATGCCCAAATTTAGAAGCAAATTTATTATGCCGGCTGAAATAGTGATTAGCTCTCACCAGTGACACCAGGCAAAAGGTAGCCTTCTCCAGATTCAGTAGGGAAATCTAACAGTGACAACAACAACAGCAACAACAAACAACCAAAAAAACCACACCAAAAAACCAACAAAAATGATACAAATGGAAAGCAGCCCGATAGAATGACCTTGCCCTGCCTTGTCACTTGATCAACTTTCCTAACCACAGCAGTAATATCTTACACAATACAATACTGCATTGCATTGTATTCTATCTTGCAATATCTTATCTTTGCTATTATAGCCTTGCTCATACTGTTTTCAGTTCTGACCCCACTGTATATGTCCTAGAAATAGCAGGGAGACTAGTGGAGTGGAGCTGCTAGATGTAAGGATCCTCCTTACCAGGCTGATCCTGACCCCACCACACGTGTAGGCTGATGTCCCAACCTGGCCTTAGGCTGTCCCCATCCCCATGGAGGTATCTGATGGCTGGGAGTAGGGCTGCCAAAAAGGCAGTCAAGGACTGAACTGGGCTTTAGTGCTGACCTTTTGGAGATGAGGATTCAGGTTTTAATGACACTACTGGCAGGTGTGGTGAGGCGCTGGCATCAGTCTGACTGGTTTAGGATGCTGACCTCAAGGCAGAGGAATGCTGCCAGCACTCCACATTGTGATTACCACCTCAACGAGCCAGCTCACGAGGCACCACATCTCTGGATATTTCCACTGTGTCTCTGCTACAGTATTCACAACACTCTCATTACAGGGCATTTTGAACCCCCTCAGGGATGGGGGTGCAATCCCTCCATGCTGCTGCCTGCAGGGACAGCCGTCAGAGGTGATGGCGCGGAGGCCACAGGGGAATCTCTGAGTCTGCAGGCACATTGTTTGAGAGATGTCACATCCATGTTCCTCCATGCATGATGAGGGTCCAGCAGGCACTATTTTCAGTATTTTTCTCTCTTATATGAGGAAGCAAACTGCTAGAGGCAGAAGACTTCCCATGTCGAGTCACACATGTGCAAATACTCAGTATGAAACTGATGCAGAGACACATATTTTCTTCTCTTCTTCTTCTTTCTTGTTTTTTTTAGAGTTTTCTCTTCCTATTTCTGTCTTAAGGTCCTTTTGCTAGGAATAATCAGGAAGAGAGCATGTTTTTTACCCACAGTCCTCAAATGAAATTTGGTATTTCTGACAGTAAGCATGTGTGTATTTTCCAAAAGTTTCTCTTGGGGATGGATATTTACACAACACTTCTCACGATAAAAGTCTGCTTTTCTCAAGTCTGCTTTACTTAAGCAAACTGAAAAAATTGCTCATGTAGAAAAACCTTGAAAGGGTGAGGAAAGCAGGTGCCCAACAAGACTAAGAGTCTGTACTTCTGCACCTTCAGGTCTGAAACATGCTGGAGAGCAGATGAGATTGGTGTGGCAGATAGACATGTTAGTGCAGTGCGGGTGCTGAGCATGGACCCAGACCAAGGTGACAAAGCTGGGACATGTGGCGTAGGCAACTGACGTGGCAAAAGAATTGTGGCTTGTCACGTGTCACTGAGTAGCTGGTTGTGAAAGACACTGTTTAAACAAACTGTTGTGTACATTTCCATGTCAGTACCTGTCTGTCCAGATTCTTAATTTCAAAATGCAGCTCTTAAGCATATTTGAATGAGTCATTATTTTTGGCCAGCATTGACAGTAATTGGAAAATCTAAACATTATTGCACTGTACATCCCATGCACTCCATAGATTGCACACGAGTTTTTCATATGGGTTGCATTCTACTTCTGCTCTGCCCACACCCTCTTTCCTCTATTTGCATGTGAGAGCATTTTTCTTTTGCTGGAAAGGGCCTTCCTGCTGGATACATACTTTCCCCCTCTTGGTGCAAACCACTTTTGTATAGTTTTTCTTTGAGCAATTGGTGACTACTTAGCACTGGCAATTTGGTTCTGTTAATTTTATACACCAATACTTGAAATGGCAATGCAGCTTTTGCATCCACGAGTGAGTTCTCTTCTGGGAGCTCAAGCCAGGGCCCACAAAAATCCTTCATGCCCATGTCTGCTTATTTATGTTTGCCTGTAATAGGGTAACTGTACAACATGGCACTCAATCATTTACCAAGTACTGTAAGAATATTACAGGCATCCTTGGGCAGGAATTACCTGATTTCAAGGTCAGTCAACCAGAAAGCTGTGGTTGGAGCCTCTAGTTAGAATGTCCCATGCTTCCAACAGCAGTTGGAACAGTGCACCTCTGAGAAAACAAGTTGACTAAATCGAGAATATATCAAATCTTCTCAGTTTAAGTTCAAAGTGTTTAAATAAATCTGTGAAAGAGAAGGTGAGAAGGATGAAAGAGAGGAGACTCAAGGTGGTCATTGTGAAGAAAAAGGAAACAAGGAACACTGAACCACTTGAGAAAGGGAAAATGTACCTAGATGTAGGTGGGATAGAAGCCTGGAGTGAGGGTGGGCTTGGAGACTGAATAGAGAGACAAGAAAGGAGTCACACAGTCATCCTGTGGTGAAGAGAAAGGCAGGAATGCAGAAGTATCTGGGATGTGCCAGGATTTTGATCTTGAGGTAACCATAAGGTGTACAGCCTGGTACTTCCATGGTTTGACTTTGGTAGAACAAAAGTCAAGGTAACTATCATCTCTCTTGATACCACAGAAAAAGACCAGCTCCCCCTTCCTGGGAAATGACCCTTGCCAATTCTTTCCCTGTCTTTCTTAATCAGCTCTCTGTAAGCCAGCAGCTGAAACATTATTTTCCCTCCAACAATGAACCACTCTTCATATTTTCAATTTTCAGTGTAAAGAGAAGCATTAAGTCTGCACATCATTCAGACTGCAGAGCATGAGCTTTGGCAGGTCCCAGCAGCTTCACTGTGACTTGCAGTGAGAAATCATCTTTCATATAAGCAGCAATTAAATAATAATCTTTCAAATAAGCAGCAGTTTCCAATGATGGAATGGAAAAAGGGTTGCAGTTACATGGTAGACGATAAAAACCTTATTGTTACATTTCCCTCCATTAAAATAAAAAAATATATGATTCAGAAACAACACCTTTCAACACTCATTATTTGGGCAGCCGGGCAAATGTATAAGCAACAAGTGTGTGACTATGCAACACAAAAATGTGGACTTCTGACAGGAATTTCTGGCTCTTGAGAGGAAGTAGCCTAATGCTGCCACTAATTACCAGGACACCAGAAACAAGAGGTTGTTAATGCAACTTAAAATTCCCATGTAAATTTCAAGGTGGTGCCTTTATAAAGTAGTTTCTAAATATTGCCTAGGAAGAATTGTCAATGAAGTCTTGGCTGACAGAAAAAAAGTAAAAATTAATAACCTATGGTGAAAGATCATGGATTTCAGGACTAAAACAAATTTCAGGTTTCAGCCAGGGAGTTAATGAACTCTGCATCATACGGAGGGAGGAAGGAAATACAATACAGATTTCAGGCCTGTTTAAAATAAATATAATGGCAAACTATTTCAGACAGGGTACTTCTGATTGACAGAGAGGTGGGAAAACTATCACTGACACTTAGGAGACTTCATCTGGAATAGTGGTCATCAACGTTCAAGAAAGAAGAGTTGCCATGGGAACCAGTGCAGAGAAAAACTTCAAGACTGGCCAGGAAATGAAAAACAACAGATTCATGCTGCCCAACTTCAGGCACTTCACAAAGACACATAAAATAGGAACACAATTACCAGGGTCTCCTGTAGTCAATGGAAGGAGATGGGCATCTCCAGTCATTCAGACTACCTATGTTATGACTTGGCTTCTAAATTAGATGATTTATTTAAATACCCTAACTATGAAGGAAGCATATTGCTCTAGGGAATTTGCATGGCACCATGAAAAACAAGAGGGTCAGAACGAAACCAGCTGCTCCCAGAAGTGTAAACACCACAGAAGAGGTCAAGGTGAGGTTTAGCAGCAGGACAAACTGATACATGCTGGGCACAAATAAATTGTTCTGATAAAAAGAAGGCTGATCTTTGGAAACAGCTTTCCATATGCAGATGGGGAGGGAAAAGAAACTTGCCTGGAATTAAATTGCAGCTGAATGAGTTCATTTAAGAGGTTATGTGATGAACATACCTGAAAGAGCAAACATTTGGACTGGCAGATACAAAAAGTTCCTTTCTCATCTGTTTTGCTATGCTGTTTTATTTGGACTTTTTTTACTGAATACAAACAGTACTAATCCTTTATCAAAGGGATTTCTTGTAAAATCACATGTGTTTTGAAAAAGAATTATTGGAAGGTGTCACTGCCCTGTCATTCTCCATCTGCATCAAGAGGAAGGACTAAAAATCTGTTTCCTGAGACCAGAATTGCTCAAGACCAAAACCAAGAACAGCTACAGCTGAGCAACTGACCTGAAAAATGAGCAAAATGCTTGCTGCCCAAGACAAGGGAGGCCAGCTTTCCTAAGTGATGGACAAATGCATGGCAAGGTGCTGTTCAGAAGGAAGAGAAATGCTATCAGCATGCTCCCAGTTGTCCCTGGCACAGGCAGTATGTGCAGTAGGGTGTACAACTGATGGCAACTTGGGCCAAGTTAGCATCTTTTCACAATGGAAAATCATTGTCTATGGACCAGCCCCACGTACAAGCCTGAAGTGCTTGAGCCATGTGGTTAAAACTGTCCCAGAAAATACAAACACAGACTATCAATCACAGCTGTGTATTGCCAAAGGGGTGGAAGAGCACAGCCAAGGGCCTGGCAAACAGACAGAAGAGGACATGGGAATGTAAGCGTAGAAGGGTTTTGGCAGGAGCATTGTCAGAAATAAGACTGGAGCATTGTCTCCTGCTATTTAATCCTTCCTAATTTTCAATGGAATGAGCTTCTATACACATTGCCAAAAATAATGTGGCAGAAACAGAGAGATATCAGGTTCTCCTACACTGATATTGGCTAACTAATGGGGTCAACAGCATTCTAATGCAATAGCAATGTGTGCTAAGAGAAACAAGATGTATACTGCCGATTATTGTATTGCATTCTGGGGGATGGCTGTGTCACAGTCCCCTAATTCTGTGCAACCCTTGTATTTTGAAAACAATTTGGAAAGATGGAAGTAATTTTGAATATGTTTAACCTTGCACCTGGGTCTAAAATTATATATATACTTCATTTCAGAATAGCAGAAAGTAGCTAATTTTCCTGGGTAATACTTTGCATGAACTTAGTGGTTGATATTAGGAAACACAAAATTTTGCAAATGACAGAGAACAAAGTGAAGCAAGACACAAACTGACAACATACAAGGCCTTAAGAGGCATGAAACACATGATTTTACAATACAGTTTTACAATAGCAATTATGTTAATTATTCAAAGTAATTTGTTTGCTAAAGCTTGCCCCACAAGAAACAATAAGCTAGAGAAAAGTATAGAGTTATGTACATTTTTTGTTTAAAAAGATGTATTAATCCTTATTCCAACAAAATCTTGCTAGCTATTGCAAAATATTTGCAAGGGCTTTATGTTTGACAGTCTTATCTTTCTTTTTCCATGGGGTCACAGTTGCTTTGTAATGCTGTTACTGTTAAGGACAATGTTTGTGGTCAGTTGCTATTGGCAGTGACAGTCAAAGTTCAGGCAACCAAATTTAGACATGAAATTAATAATGGCACATGTACCAGAGAGCTTAAGTATGCATTGTTTCTTCATGACTTACCAGGAAAAATTCTTACTGAGGTCCAAGAAAGCTTGGCATGAATAAATCATATATATGGAGTGAAGGCTCTGCCTCAGAAAAAGGAGGCAAGTATCAGTATAATCTGGATAAAATGAGACAAAATATCTGGAGTGTGAATGCAGCTGAAACCCCCTGCTGTGGAAAGCCAGGGTAGTGTGCCACTGAGAATGTGCTCAGCTGCATAAACATACAGTGTTTCATAAAGTCCACAAATACTCTACTGCAGAAATTGTTAATTTAAAAAGGATTGTAAATCTGAGTGCAATATATGCCTCTAGCACCGTACATATAATATAAACAGCACCAGGGCTGTGGAGAGGATTTGTCTGTGACCACTAAGCACTTACCTGATTTGCACAGTCATGCCTCTGTCTCAGCAGGCAAGCTTGCTAAATCCATCTGCTCACCATAAATAATTGAACTTCTTTCCTGACTGCTTTCTTTTCCCTTCAAAATGCCCTCTGTTTGTCCATACACACAGGGCTGCTGAAGCTAGGGAAAAAAGTATGAGCTGGTTTTGGGTCACCTTACAGCTTGACTTCAGCTGCCTATAGACACCATTAGCTTCCCTCAGTGTCTGAAGTTAATCCTTCAGCTAAGACCAAAACTCCCTCAGGAACTAATAATAGTGACTCCAGCAGTAAGCCTGCCATCACCTTTATTTTATTCTGGACTTAGGGTTCTTGGATATGTTCGGACCACAACAGGCTTCCAAAATATAAACAAGAAGACAAGAGTTAAATAATGTAAGAAATCTGAAAGGACCTCCAACACAGATGTTGTGTATTTTTTGTTGCAGTGTAGTACCCGTGAAAAACTATAGCAGGAACAGCTTAGCCTTCCAATATGTGTTTCAGCATTCAAAGAGAAAAAAATCTGCAGATTTTGGCTGCTGCTGTCCATTAAAAATTCATGTCACTTGGCAATTGCTGTCTCAGAAATAAGAGGAGTTCTGTGAGAACTGATGGGATATGTCTTGCATGTATACCTGGAAGTACATGCCTTCATCTGAGCACCCTCCCAGTGAAGATCTGACATGAGCTTTCTCTTCTGAGTTTTAGTTTTTCTCCCAAGACACAAGACTGGGTGCCCTACCTATGCAAAGGAAATGAATGAGTTTCTTTTGCCTGCAGAGTCAAGTAAGCCCACAAGCAAGCATTCCTCTGTAGAAACAGTAGCCAGAACTGAGGGGGCTGTGCCTGTAATTTATCATAGGCAATTTATTTTGGGCAGCGTGACTACATGTCAGTGCTGACAGCATTCGTAGCATTAAGTGTTCCAGAGTGAGGACCACGGCACTGCCAGCAGGCTCACAATCTGAAGGCCTGTCAGTCCTGGTAGGTCACTAAAAACACAGGCACTTTGCAATATTTATTCAGGAAATGCCTTAGCACGGCTCATTTTATAGGTTTGGATGAGCCTGGGATCCTCTTCTGGGTTCAAAACAGTCATGTCCTAAGGAATGGCAAAAAGGAAAAAGAAAATCCAAAGAATTTTGTCTCTAAAAATAACGGGAGCATTGTGTCAAAAGCAGAGGAAAACACACCCATACGAATCAAGGATCCATATGATTCTCTCAATTCTGACTTCTTTACAGCATTTAATATTGTATAGAGAATATGTCTGGCCATGCCTCCAGTTGTTCATAAATTATGATGGTTTACATGTCTTTAAAATAAACTCTGGCACACAAATAACACTAAGCTATATAAACTGAGTCAGTCACATACGTATGTCCCTCGGCTGGGTGAAGCTCTTAATTGGACCTTTTCTTGGGGCCTTAGCCAGCATTAAGCTGCCTGTGCTCAAAGGCAGCTCTGCTGTGGTGCAGCTGAGTGACCTTGGATTAGACTGCTGTGTGAGAAAGAGCTATAAGAAGTGAGGGGCACTTACTTTGCTCGAGAGCTGTGCCTACATTGAAGCACTCTCCCTCAGTTCTTGGCTGAACTATGTTCAAGCCAAGTCATATGACTATGACTGGCCACACACACTGACCCAGACCCTGACCCACATGAGCTGATCATGGATCCTTCCCATCACTATGGGCTTGTCTGATGATGATCGGACTGGCAGCTGGTTGGCTCTGGTTATTGTCACTGAACCTGATTCTGACTCTGACTCACTGACTTGGTTCTTCTGGCTTGACCTCAGATCTCCTTGTCATTACGTTCACTGGGATCGCCACTGGTGATCTGTACTCTTGGCTGAACTTCTAGCCACCACCAGAACTGCTTTGCTATTCTTGTTTGTGTGCTGTGGCAATGCTCCTGCTTTCTAGTGAAGCCACTGCCATGCAGGCCTCACTATCACCCTCCACTCCCAGCTTGCCTTGCTACTTCATAAAACACTTTTCTCCAAAGGATGCCACCTTTCACTTACCACTGGTATCATTGGTGCCAGTGTGACTGTGACACCCCTGACACCAGTATTTCTAGCACAAGCCAGACAATAGGAACACAGATTGCTGACACCACGTGACTCTCCTTTTAGCCAAAGATTTTTGTTAGAAAGCTGTCTTGAGCCAGCCTACTGGCGCCATGCATTCCTGCCAATAGGATAAATCAGGAGAGGGCAAGAAGTCAGCAATCAAGACAAAGAGTCTGTTCTGTCACAAACAGACGGCAAAACTAAGCAGTGATACACAACTCCTCTTGTGTGACCTCACTGAACTGTTGGCCAGATAACCAAATAATCTCAGTAACCTGGAGACATTGTATTTCAAAAGCCCAAGTAAGACGCAAAGTGGTCACAAACCCAAAGTAGTCACAAGTTCTTTGGTTTTGTCACCTTTTGTGATTTATTTTAGTTGTCTAAGTCTGGCAACAGCGTTTCATACTTTAGGTGTTGATTATCCCCCCTCATCTGCAGCCTTCTCTCTTCTCCCTCTCCAGGGCACTCCTTCCACCTGTCCTGGCAAGATCATCTTCAAGCATACAAAGGACTATGACACTTAATTCTTCCAACTCCACCACTGGTGCTGCACCTGGGCTGCCACATAGACATGCACAGTTTGGCACCTTATTCAGACTGTCACACCTGCAAGGATTTCAGCATGGAACCCAATTCTTGCTGGCAGCCTCAGACAGCAGTTGAGAGACAGAGCTATCAGCGGGAAGGCAGCTCAGTTGAGGCCAGTCAGCCTGCACCTCCTGAGATCAATCTATAAATTAAGAGGTTGAACATGCAGAAAATTGTCAGGACATGGCTGGCCTCACTCAAGTGGTGTTGGTATCTTGCAGCTCAAATACTCACACCGTACAAGTTTGCTTGGCTGCTATTGGGTGCTGTAGCCTGTCCAGTGCTGCTCCCTTGTTCTAACATTGTCTGTCCTGTGTACCCAGGAGTAGTTATGCCTTCTGCATTTAATTAGCACTCCTCTGCCAACTTACCTGGAAGGCTGTCCTTTGCTCTAACATTTCATCCTGAAGGAGAAAAACTAGTGCCCTTGAGACATTTATGTGTTTTCCTGTATAAATGCAGTACATACTGACTTCTGTCACTTCTCTGCTCTTCTTAAACAGGATGTTAAAAGATCTGACTAAGCCTTTTCAGAAATTTGAACCTCCCATGACAAAGGAATTGCTCACCAGGAGTCTCATTCTGCACGGCAATGTAAAACATCAGGCTCAGGTAGAGCCAGCTACCATTTTCTAGAAATAGACACTTCTAGCATTTCCCGACCCAGCATGCACAAACAGGTCACTAAATCCTTTGTTTTTCATGTAGCATATAGAGAGAATTGTTATGGAAGTTTACCTTTCTGGAAGTCAGTGTAAATACATTTTGTACGCAACAGAATTCAAACAGTGTAATCGCTATTGTGCCTTATGCAACCTTTCAGTGCGTTCTGCAAAACTGCCTTCCCTTCCTCAAACACTGCTGTTCTGATATGGCCTATCAGTGAGCACTCACAAACATTCACAGCTCAGAAACATAAACCAATCTCTGTCTGGTAAACAGGAAAGCTATTATATTTTAATTAATTAATTTAGTTATTTATTTAATGTTTAGCAGAAAACATAAATCAATCTTGGATTAAAAGACATTAAATACAAGTCTCTAAATTGGAAGATACAATTGACAAACCCCATTTCTGCATATGGAAGAAAATCTGCTATGAAGGAGTAAGGCATCTATCCTGCGATAGCACGAGGCACATTTTGGTTCTAGGCTCCTCAGTACAAAAAAGACAAGGAGCTACTGGAGAGGGTCCAGGGGATACCACAAAGATCACTTGGGGTCTGGAGCATCTCTTTTACGATGGGAGACTGTGGAAGCTGGGCCTGTTTAGTATAGAGAAGACTGAGAGAGGCTCACATTAATGCGTATGATGCAAAGCTGGGTACCAAGAGGATGGAGCCAGGCTCTTTCCAGTGGTGCCCAGTGACATGATGAGGAGCAATGGCCATACACTGAAACGTAAGAAGCTCCCCCTCAACACGAGGAAGAACTTTACAGTGGCAGAGCAGTGGAACAGGCTGCCCAGGGTGTCATGGAGTGTCCCTCTCTGGGGATATTCAAACCCCAGCTGGACGCGTCCCTGTGCCACCTGTTCCGAGTGACCCTGCCTTGGCAGGGGGTGTGACTGGATAATCACCACAAGTCCCTTCCAAGCCAAACCGTTGCGTGATTCTGTGAACCCTTCCGGCTTTTCCCACCTACACGTGGAACAGTGCCGGCGACACCCAGAGAGCTCCGCACGGCGCAGCCGAGCTCGCCCCTTTGCTCTCAGCGGCGCAGAGGGCGCCGGGCTGCACTCGGAGCCAGCCGGCAGGGAGGCACGGTGTCGCCGCTTTGTCCCCCGCCCCACGCGGCCGCGCCGCCCCCGCGCCCCCCTCAGCTGCTGCCCCGGCCGCCGCTCCCGGCGTGCAGCGCGGCGTGGCGCGCGAGGCGCCGCTGACGTCCCTGCCCCGCCACTGGGCAGCGGCGCACTAGCGTCACGAGCTCGCGCGCCTGAGTCACCGGCCCGCCGCCGCAACGCCCGGCTATTGGCTGGAGCGCCGTGCGGCCCCGCCCCCGCAGCCCGGCGGGCTATAAAGGCTGCTCCGGCGCCCCCTCCGCGCCTTTAGCCCCGGGTGTCTGAGAGGAGAAAGATGCATCGACTCCGCTCACGGGCCTCCACGGGGATTTCTGCCTTTGCCGCCGGTTCGCCCTCCGCCTGCTCTCGCCAATCACCCCCGCTGCCCCGGCTCGAGAAGTCTGCCTCGCAGAGGCGTTGGAGTAAAAAGCGCTCCTGCTCTTCCATCGGCTGATTGTCGCTGATTCCCGGGCGGGGGGGAGCAGAGAGACCGAGACCCGGAGAGGGGCCGCGGGAGCCGAGCCGAGCGCCGCTGCGACCATGCCCAAGCCTAAGAAGCGGGGGAGCAACCACCAGCGCGGAGCCGGTGAGCGCGGCCGGGCCGGCGGGTGGGGGCGCGGGGTCCAGACGGCGTTTCCCGTGGCCGCGGGGGGACCGCCCCGTCCGGCGGTGCCCCGCTTCCTTGCGGGCGGTGGATGAGCGGCAGGGCGGGCGGGCGCGGCCGCGGGGCTGTCGCTGGACGGGTCGGGGCCGGGCGGGTGACAGGAGCCGTCCCCGAAACCGCCATCTCACGCCGCTGCGCGCATGCGCCCGGGAGCGGGGGGGCAGCGGGCGCGGCCGCGCTGGCGCCGGCGGCGGCGACGGGAGCGCCCCGGGGCAGCGGCGGGCGGGCGGGCTGGCCGCGGGTCCGCGCCGCTGCACCGCCGCCGGCCGGGCCGCTGTGTGCCACCGACTCGTGCCCCGAAAGGCTGCCGTGTCGTGAAAACACAGCCCTTAGTCTGAAATAGGATATTATAAAATAAACAGTCTTCGTACGGATGCAGAATGTGTGTGTCCGAGGTGCTGATGCTTGGGCAGAACGGAGGTTTTGTGGAGTGGTGAGAAATTTCACTGCAGGCTAGCATAGCTGTGAGCAGCATCGGTTTCCAATCTCAGTTGTTCAAGAAGTGAGCAATTTACAGGGTGTTTCTGCAACTGCTCTTATTTTAGTTTGTGAAGGGCTTGCTGTCGTTCTTGCCGCTCCTGTTGAACTTTCCTGTTGGATATTGGCAGAAGCAAGAAGGTAGCTGTGTCAGAGCTCTGAGCGTACAAGTTTCTTTGCTCACGCATTGGCTGGGGTTTTTTTTCTTGGGTTATGGTCAGTGATACGTGTGGATACAGCTAAAAGCAGCAAAACTTCCGGAGTGTGACTAACTTCATTGGAAAGCACTTGGATACTGATACAACTGAAGGTTAATTCTGCCTTGATAAGAATGGCTTTTTGGGGTCTTGGTAGTCAGGAAGCCTGCCTGAAGCTGATAAGCTTTGTGTGCAGCCTTCTAAATAATTTAGAATCAATTGTGCAACAAAAAAAAATAGATGAAAGAAAAGAATTTAGAGTTCTGTAAATGATTTTTGGGAACTGTCGGAGAACTAACAAATATGAAAAGAGAGGTGAACACTGGTAAAAATAACACTACTTTCTTCAAAAAGTCTGAAGCTGCTGCGCCAAGGACTTGTTGGTCCTGAGAGGGAAAACTTTTATCTCCTGTTGAAGCATTTGATGTTCTGGCTTGTACTTGTAATTCAGTATTAAAACAGTTGGACATTGCTGATGCTGCACATACTACACTTAATCCCAGAAATCCTACATTGAACTGGTAAATGTATGTTTGCCTGAAGGTTTAACTTATACTCTCTTGAAGTTCCTCGAAATTAAAACAAAGGTTGTGTGGCAGTTTTTTTAGGTAACTCGTTCTAACAGTTAAATTAACACAGACCTATTTTTAAAGCACAGTCTCAGGAAACTGCATTAACATGAAGTTGATTGTAGAAAGATCCTAAATTTACAGTAGGAATTCAACCAGTAGCTAGAGTAGGTATTGGATAAATAGTAGGTGGGCCCTTCCTCACTGTTCACAAATGATCTTCCAGAACAGTGCCAACTAAGTCTTGAGAATAGGTGGGAGTAAAGGAACCATCAGAGGATGGAAATGTTTTTTCTGTGGTTGGGGTCAGGGTGGGTGAATCTGCTGGGAGGGTTCACGTCTACTTTTGGTGCTCAGGTCTCCCTTTTCCATATGCAAAATGACCAAACTGTTTTATTCATTTTTCCTGAAGGTGGTCAGCCCAGAAACGTGCAGCCTTTTAGTGATGAAGATGCTTCAATTGAAACTATGAGCCACTGTAGTGGCTTCAGTGATCCTGCTAGCTTCACTGAGGATGGTAAACTATTTCATTTATATCCATGCATCTTTTTAAAAATTTAAAACCTGAGCTAATTTAGTAGTTTTAAGTAGTAGACTGTAAGTAGCAATAGCAAAATAATGACATTACATTAACACTATGTGATTGTTAATCCAGTGGCTATTGTTTTTGTTCGGTAAGAATGTACTCCAGGTTTCATGAGCCTTCTGAAACTATGAGGCTCTTTTTATTAGAATTACACAATGCTGATATGAAGACAATAAGAATTTTAAGGTGCTTTATAAGACATAGATTTTCATAGCAGGTAGCTGAAGCAGTAAAACGTGCAGAAGACTTTGGGATGATAAGAGTCACATTTGCCTGTTTTCAACTAGATTTGTGCTTTGTCTCCTGTAGAGCACTCCATGTTGCAGAGGTGGTAATGTCATTTTGTTGGGAGGAGGGGACCTGAAAGCCTTTTTACAGGCGGACGAGGCAGAGAGCCATCTCTGGATATGTGCCATTCTTAACTGATGCCATATAGGACAGGCTGCTTTGACTCACTGTATCAGCTGTGAGCACTTTGCTGTACTCCAGGGGTAGACATTGTGGGCTGGATGAAAATGTGTTGTTGACAGGACTGGGTGATGGTCATCAGATAGAGAAAATCTATGTAAAGCCTGATTTGCTCCCTCGTTCCTTCTTGGCACATTTAAGAAGCAGATCTAGAAACAGCACAGATATATCAAGAGGCCAGTTTTTATTAAAGTATTTTGGGGGGTAGTCTGATGTAGTAGGTGTAACACCATTACACTGCTGTGATAGTGAATGATTCTGTAGCTGTTATCTATGTTAAACCACTTTCTTATTAGTGTTAAAAACATTGTGTTGGAACTACTGTGTGCTAATGAAATGTGTGTCAGTAGGACTGAATTATTTCTTCTGGATTAGGGCCTGAAGTTGATGAAGAAGCTACTCAAGAAGACTTAGAATACAAGTTGAAGGGATTTATTGATCTTACATTGGACAAGAGGTACAGTCTGCTTTGAAGAAACACATTCATACATTGTTCTCTTGCTTCCTCTGATTTAATAGGGAAAATACACATCAAATTTTTTATATGCTTACTGAGATTTTCATGCTGGGGAGGACTTCTGGATCTGAAAGGACCTTTTTCCTTCCACCGATTTGTTGTTGTTTTTTGGATGGGTTAGACTTTCCCAGTGTATTGAAGTAGAGTGACTTTGATACTTCTCTGGGTTACTCTATTATTAGGTGCAGACAAATGTAAACTACCATAAAGCAAAGGGCAAAGTTTAACTGATGTGTGCTGATTTCAGGAAGTCTTTCTTCTCTCTTCTAATAGTGCAAAGACAAGACAAGCAGCCCTTGAAAGTCTGAAAAGTGCATTTTCGTCTAAAATACTATATGAATTTATCATGGAAAGGAGAATGACTCTAACTGATAGCATTGAGCGCTGCATAAAGAAAGGTAATTAACATGCATGCTATTAGAAAGCAATAATCCCTATGAAAGAGCACATTGTTTAAAAGAAATTAAGATTGTGACAGTTCGCTACTACTTTACAGAGTGCTTAATAATTTAGGTAATTCCTTTTTTAAATTCAGGTGTCACATTTTAACTGTCCTAGAAAATTAAGTGAAATTATATTGTATCTGTTGGTTTCTGAATTTCCACTTAAGTGCTTTCAGACTGTTATCTTTGAAGATTAAAGCAAGAAAGCAATGCAAAAGGTGATTGCTCATCACAGTGTGTTAATCCCTAGGTAAGAGCGATGAACAGTGTGCAGCTGCTGGACTGGCATGTCTTCTGTGTGTGCAGATGGGGTCAGGAATTGAAAGTGAGGAGATTTTTAAGACCCTTGGTCCAGTTCTGAAGAAGATTGTCTGTGATGGAACAGCCAGTATCCAAGCCAGACAGGCTGTAAGTATGAAATGTTTATTTGCCAGGCAGGGACAGAGGGCTGCTTTTGACCAGCTCACTATTGTGTAATCTAGGACTAAAGGTTACCACACTGGTGTGTACTCATAATGTTGACATATGCTCTGAAGGATGCATAGCAGTTTTCACTGGCTTAAAAAGTTCTGCCTGAAGGTTGAACATGATTTTCTTTTTCAATCTAGGGGCCCTCCTTAAAGAGCTGTTACGTATAGTACTTTGTCGAGTGTCTGAACTCACTGTGTTTTAGTCTCTTAACTGCAGTTCGGAGGGCTGATGTTGAGGTCCTAGAAAATGTTTTCCCACTTTCCCACTGAGTGGTATATCCTTCCCGTATTAATCTTATTTTATTATTGAAATTCAATTTTATTCTTAAACAGCACGGGAATGTTACTTAAGCATTTACATTTATTTATGATAAAATCATTACAGCACATCTGGAATTACATAAACAATACAGTCATTCTACCAAAAGTATTTTTAAGTTAATTTTGCCCAGTTGTCTCATCCATACATCAGCAGTAGGCTTGAAATAGTGAAGATGATCCAAAGCTCTTGCCAAGAGTTTTACTTTTTCTTAAACTTCAGAGATTGAACTAATATTCTTCAACTTCCCTTTGTCATTACATGGTTGGCTACTCTTAGTGGTACGATACTGTCAATAGAAAATTTCGAAGGTCTGAGTTGGAAAGTTTTGTCAACTGTAACATTATTGTCAAATACTGATGCTTTTTTTCTTTTGTGTCTAGTGTGCAACCTGCTTAGGGATTTGCTGTTTCATTGTCACTGATGACATTACGGTGAGGATGATTAATATGTTTTAAATTTAATAAATTGGCAAGATGAAAATGTGACTCTTAAACAACTTCCATTATACTTTTCCCTTTTTCAGGAACTGTACTCTACTATGGAATGCCTGGAAAACATCTTCACAAAGGCCTATCAGCGAGATAGAGACACTAATGGTGTATCAAGTACCCATAATACTGTGCTTCATGTCAGTGCTCTCTTAGCATGGACACTGTTGTTGACCATTTGTCCAATGAATGAAGTGAAGAAGAAAATTGAAATGTGGGTATCTTTCTTGGAAAGCAGAATTTGTAATAATTGTTAATATGCAATGAAACAGAGTGAACAGAATTTAGATCTTAATGGAATATGACTTACTCCTTAGGCACTTGCATAAACTTCCAAGTCTGCTGTCTTGTGATGATCTCAACATGAGAATAGCTGCTGGAGAAACACTAGCCCTTCTGTTTGAACTGGCACGCGAAACAGATGCTGTAAGTAGATGTCAGCAGCTAAACCTTCTTTCATTGGGACAATGATGAGACAAATTACTTAAACTGTGTTGCATAGCACCCTGGATCTCAACAAGTAGCAAATAATTCCATGGTTTATGCTGTTTTTAGTGAGTCTGCCCCAGTCTAGGTGAGTACAGCAATAATTCCCAGCTATCATTTTTTACACCTAATTTCTATACTGCAAAACAGGACCAGTATAACAAAACGCATCAAATACTACTGAATAGCAACTAGAAATATGGAATGCGAGATTTAAAATCTAAATCCAACACCAGCTTTTAAAATACAGTAAAATGGAAGTCTCTAGAGAGATTCCAGGATAAAACAGTATTCTTTACTGTAGTGGGAGCATTCATCAGATGCTTATGCAGACAAGTTTGAGTAATTCACACCCTGCACAATTCTGCTCTCACAGCCAAAAATCTATCATTAGGTGGAAAACATGTTGACTTATAGTATTTTAGTATTCTTACGTAGGTAACTTCAGAAGTATAACTTGCATGATGGTTTTACAGCGTTTGTGACTATTTAGTCTGTTAAGGACTAGTAAGTCATTTTAAGGGGGAGATTTTTTAAAAAGAATTTGCACAAACTTTGTACAGTTACCAGTATTGCTACATTAGGGGACATTTCTTGGAGTTTGCTTTTGAGTTGGATTAGGTGCAAGCTTGCTCAGTATTAGCTCATACTCAGCTAAACTTGCTTTTACGTTCTTTAATATGCCTTATTAATTTCCAGACTGTTTTCTTGACAGCCCTGAAGGAAACAGCCTCTCTCCCCTACTCATGGTACAGTTTGGGAGATTTGCTGGAAAGGCTCCTAACTCAGTTCAAGGCTGCTGTGCTTTGCCAGAACACTGTCTAAAGTGAAAAGATAACTCCATCTGAGTCAGAAATCATGACACACTAGCACTGCATAATCTGAAACAATATGTTAAGGCTTCTGTATAAATGCAAGAAGCAGGGATTTGAGCCTCTTGGCTATGGGAGTCAACTTTGAAAGGAAAAAAAGTAATAGAGACCACAACTCGATCCTTTATTTGGTCAAGCTGACTGCAAGTAATTAAAATCTTTAAATGTGTTAACAAATGAGACTATATTCACTACAAATCTCTTCAGTTCCACTGAGGAAATGCCCCTTTAGTCATTACAAATCATTCTCATTGGATCCTTAACAATCAGTGCAGATTAAAAGTACTTACTATGTTTGCTTTGACTTTGACCAGTTCCTTTCAGAAAGCATGTAGTAAGTTCACTCTGTTCAGTTGACATGACAAAACATTCAGATTAGAAAACCTCACAAACCACAAAAACTTGCTTTTACCTAAGTTTGCATACCTCCTTACTAGTCCAGGTAAGCTGCTGAATTATTAAATGCAGTGGAGAAAATAGTTCTTTATATATATGTAAAGCACAAATTAATTAGTATAATGAATAACACAAAGTTACTATGATTTACTTAAAGTGTTAAACATTAAAAAAAAACCCTGCTTTCTCATTTCCCATTCTGTACAAGACTTAGAGCTAAATATTGCACACTGTCAGTCTAATGGTATCTCACAATCTGCCTCCATCAGCATGAACTCTGTGCTAACATTAAAGTGCCCTCAGCTTGTTTACAGAGGTGGTTCAGCAGATCTGTTAGACAGTTTGTGTCCCTCAAAATGAGGGAGCAGAACAGATTGGCAGGTGTAAGGCACACTGAAGGAGGTGTATGGTTCACATGGCTGATGACCAAAATAGACTTTGCTAGTGGCCTTCCTGGTAAACTGGCTGCTGTGACTTTGTTCTTACTGGCCTAAATGCTGCAAATGGACCTGCAGGAGTGCTCTCTGTCTCTTCAAGTAAAGTAAGAGGTTGTACAGATCTACATGCTTAAATTTAAAGAGATTCATTTTCTTATTTGCAGGGAAAGAGGTTAAGGCGAGAAAACAAAAGTTAATAGTTGTTTTGTTTTTTTACCTAGGATTTCTTTTACGAAGATATGGACATCCTAACAGAGAAACTAAGAGCTTTGGCTACTGATGGAAACAAGCACCGGGCCAAAGTGGATAAAAGAAAGCAGCGATCAGTCTTCAGAGACGTTTTACGAGCTGTTGAGGTGGTTCTTTTTTCTTAGTTACAATCCAGACCTTCAAAATATGTAGTGTACAATTTAGTGAAAACAAATTTATTATTAAACTGAATTATTGTTTCAGTAAAAGAAATGGGAAAAACTAAGTGAGCTTTCAAAGTCTAATCACTCGTGTGAAGTAGAACTGGTTTTTTTAGGAATGTAGAACAAAGCAAGTCAAATGCTCTTTCTTATGCTCCAACCTTGACTTTCATATTGAGAGATTTTTCTTCTTTTACAAAAGGCTGAGCTGTAAACCCTACATTCTTTTGTAAAAGGTTTATTGTGAAATCTCTTACTGAACTGCACAATAGACAAAAAGCCACTTAGTAGTAATCTACTTTTACCAATGACACCTTTGTCAGGAACCGTTTAAGTGTTTATGTGTGGGAGTGGAGTTGTCCAAAGTGGTGTACCATAATTTTCTGGGTTTCCATATCTAGATGAAGAGAACAATACACAAAGCAGGATGATAAAAATACTTTGATTAGTGATGTAACTCCTGAGTAAACTTCTTGTATTTTAATTGATTATTTGTTAATTTAGACCTCTAAAACTAGAATTTTTTTTTGCTTGTCAGATAATTACTTTTTGCATTGCTGTATTGGTAAGGCCAACTAAATAATTTTTGATACTTGGAATAGTTAAACATCTTGGAAGTTAAGGAGAAGACTTTGCATGATTTGGTCACCTTTAAGATTCTGCCTGTAGAAGAATCTGAGTCACCTGTTAGCACTTGTGACATTCCATTGTCCCAAATTTAGCTACTCACACTTGTAAGGTAGAGACTAAACGAGGCTTACAGGCTGACTTAGAGGTGACTTCTGCACTCAGAACTGGTTTTTCTGGAGATAAGTCAAATTCTTAAAAGTAATTTTGAAGTTGAAAGTTGAGCACTTGTTTAAGAAGCTTTCTAATAATGAATATTGGCCTCAAGTTCTACATGAGGTTTGACTGTGGGTGTTCATCTGCTTTATGAATAACTACAATCTTTAATATATTAATACTATATTTGAAGGTTTTGGTGCCAAATTTATCAGTGCAAATAAAGTTCACTGAGATATATAAAATTCCTAGTACAAAAGACTGTTTAAAATGATACATGTTTTTTTTGATTTTTGGATAGGAGCGTGACTTTCCTACAGAGATGGTGAAGTTTGGACCTGAGCGCATGTATATTGACTGCTGGGTTAAAAAACAAACTTATGAGACGTTCAAGGAGATTCTGGGGTCGGGGATGCAATATCATTTGCAGGTGAGCTGCTTTTTGACACTTGCTCAGACTATTGCTGCATGTCTGGCTTCTTTGATGTAGTTCAGTCTGAATTACAAAATCCTTAAGAGAACTTAGTGAAATGATGAGCTTTGCATTTGAAATATTACAAGACAGCACTTAAAAATTAACTAGAGTGAGCTACAATGGTCTGGTCTTCAAGCTGCTTCTGAGTTGTAGCCTGTGTGCGCTGGCTTAGTAATTGACTTCTCCAAGAAGTAAGAAATTTAAGCTGAATATCTTTCTAGCTTCAGAGTTTTTCCTGAATCCTTATACTTTCTTTCAGCAAAGTGGTGTAGTAAAGTTGCATGCTTCCACCCTTCCTGTGCAAGCCTGCAAAAAAGGGAGGCGAAGTTTTAGTCAAAAATAATGAACACAGCTTACAGCCCAATGATGACAGCACTCCAGAAGGGAAGGCATAAGTCCTTATCTCTGTTCTGGGAACTGCTTGTTTACTAGTCATCTGTTTACATATGTAGCAGAAGTAGGGCCTGTAGGAATATATGCTTCCAAATTGCTGTGATAATCATGAGGTTAAAATCTTCAGTCCTGTGTTAATTGAATTTCTGTGTGACTGAAGGAGCTCAGGCATGTAACAGGTT
Source organism: Lichenostomus cassidix (assembly GCF_008360975.1). NCBI lineage: Eukaryota > Metazoa > Chordata > Aves > Passeriformes > Meliphagidae > Lichenostomus > Lichenostomus cassidix. The sequence continues at coordinate 25,792,306 of NC_139480.1, read as the reverse complement.
TTTCAGTTTTTTTAAGTACTACTTTCACAGACAGATATTTTAAAACTGGTGTGTTGTGAAACCATACAGGTTTGTGTTCAGCTGCCTGATCTTGTGTAGAACGGAACAATGTCTCATTTGCTGGGACAAAAGTATCAAAGGAGGCAGAAGGAGCTGTCTGTCTTCTCAAAGGGGCAGTTTTTGCCTTTAGTCTTATTCTGGCTAAAGGAGAAAGTACTCTTAATTGCAAAAGATAGCAGCAATTTGACACAAATCTTAGTATTTCTTACTGGAATACATGATACTTAACAGTAGTCAACTTTAGAGACTTGATAATTAGAGGGGAAACTGATAATTTGATGTGTTTCTTGTTTAGTCAAATGACTTTCTTCGGAATGTGTTTGAGCTTGGTCCACCAGTAATGCTGGATGCTGCAACTCTTAAAACAATGAAGATATCCCGTTTTGAAAGGGTAGGCTATTGCACCTTAATGAATTTTCCTTACTTCATACAAATTCATTTCTCCTGCACTTCAGAAGCTGTCATCATTACACTTGTCACTGTAGTTCTAAGAGTGCCTATTGTCCTGAATGAAACCCAACTTTACTTGTATGCATCTGTGAGCTCTTGGATTTTCCACTGGACATATACCTCCTACTGTGTTTTTTCCAAGGGGTCTGGAGGTTGATATGGTTGCCGATGGGTACCAGATTCATGCTCCACAAATGGAGACACAGAAACTTGGTGTCTTTTGAGAGATACATGGTTTTGGGGAGGGACCTAGAGGAAACCATGGAAGCTGAGTCTTTATAAAGCCAGTATCCCAAAGTCTGCGGGATGAAATGGGTAGTAGGAGGTTGACCTTGTTCTGTTGGTTGTGAATGCATTCATCCTGCATGTAATTTGGGAAGTGGTGCTACCAAATTGAATATGGGGGTAAATGTAACCTACATGGTTTCTGTTTGATGTTCAAGACTGACTAGCTTCCAGAACTTCTCATAGTTCAGCCTTTTTATACAGGTCAAATTTCTTTCAAACATATATATCTGTCAACATATCTATATATGTGTGTGTATGTATATATATAAATACACCCTAAAATGAAATCAGCCTTTGATGCAAAGATAGCATAGTATAAATTGCAGAAGGCCTACCAGTTTACTTCAAAAATTAATAGAGTTATTTTCCTTTTTTTTGTAACATGAAAAAATCTCTGAAGGGCATAAACCTTATGGCAATATGTAATTAATTTTTCTTTTTTATTTTGTAGCACTTGTACAACTCTGCAGCATTCAAGGCTCGGACAAAGGCTAGAAGTAAATGTCGTGATAAAAGAGCAGATGTGGGGGAATTTTTTTAGATTCCCTATTCAATGAGGTTAATTTTCATAATTCAAATAAACTTGTAACATTTAAATGAATTTTTTAACTTCTGTAGTCATAGTTTGCAGTTGTCCACAAGTTTGTTACATAGTCTGTAAATACAATGCATGTTGCTTAGTTTCATATACACTGTATATAGGTTGATGTAACGTTTAGTTACATCAGGGATACATTATAACACTCACATTAGGCCCCCCCTTGCTCTAGGGGTTGATTATGTTGTAACCGATACATTAAATGGGGTGGATAACTAGTCAAATGTGTGTCAGATTGGATTCTTTACACAAAGGTAATTAATTGACCAAGTGTTTTGGTAAGAATGTGCTAAAATGAAAAGATGACCATGTTTGTGTGAAATTATTTTAGTAACTTTTTAAAACTCTCCAGTGGTAGATGGACAAAGAAATTTGTATGTGGTATAACTTTATCCTGACAGGGACTATGAAATTCAGTAACTTCCACTGACAGTCGAATAGTGAATGACAAATACTTGCCTCCATGTAAAATAAAAGCAAGATTCCTGTGTTCTGAAACTGTATATTTAAGTTTTGGAATAAAGATGTTTCTCACTGCCTGCTCTCTGTGTAAAAGTAATTCTTCCATGAATGAAAATCTGTAACACTGACAAGACCTTAAGGCAGAACATTATTGGTTTATTTGCTGGTTCAGACAAGTGCTTGGGGTAGTCTCTGTTCGATGCTACAAGCAAGTCTATCTTGCTGTGTTTCAAAGGTCTCATACTTCATGTGGTCTGCACAACAGCTTCTCCTTGATTTGCCACTGCTTCTCTAATGGTCAAATATTTACTAGTTCCTGTGCTCCAAAACAAGTCCTTTATCTTGCAGGAACCGTTTCAGCTTCTCTGTTCATCATGTTGAAAACTACTCTTAGTTTCTGACTCTATAGGAATGTGCCAGTAAGTAAGAACTGTCTCAGGAACAGTGCGGGGGGCTTATGTAATAAAGACACTAAAACCTAGAGAGCTTGAGCATGTGAAGATCTACAGAAGTGCTGGTTAGAATAAGCATTCTTAAAATGTTTATTGCCAGATGAGGTAAACATTGCACTGAAAACAGCACTGCCCACTGAAAACTGTTGCTGGCTCTGATAAGGAAGAATTTGGTTTGGGGTGGAGTGGTTTTTTTGGGTGGCTTCCACCCTTCCTTCCCCCTAGTTTCTGGTTACAGCAGAACCTATTCCAGAAAGTCCATACATACTAGCGAGTCGTATCTTCTAAGTTACCACCTTTTTGTTCCCCTCAATCCACTATATAAGAATGTGTTTGGCTTACAAAACTGATCACTTGGACTATACCAAGGCCTTCAGCTGAAATCTGTGGTATGATTATGTGTTGTCGGCGTTATACAAGTGGAGAAAAATTTCTGATCCTCTAAGGAGGTGAAGCTGTGTGCTTGTACTTGCCTGGCCCAAGACAGTTCCCTTTGAGCTTAAGTGTTCCCTTAAGCCTGCGTAGTCACATTTTGGTGTCATTTGCCAGGGCACTTTTGGTAGTTTCATGTCCAATTTTGGCAGAGAACCAAGCAGGTGGTTGCCCTTTTCCTTGTTCCACTGTATCTGCCACCCACAGCGGCCTGCATGGCTTCTGGGGCTGTGGCAGAGGTGGGCTGTTCTGCTGCCCTGCAGACATCCCATGGGTTTGCAGGTGTTTTCAAGCCGAGAACTGGAGAGGCTTGGGTCCTTGTTTTACAATTATGTTGGTGGCAGGAGTCTTTGGGACATGGAAGTCACACTGATTTTTTTTTTTTTTTTTTTTTTTCTGGCTTGCACATCCTTATTTGGAGGAAGGACCTCTGGGAGACCCCTACAGAAAGGGAGTGATTCTGGGCAGCAGAGCTTGTCAGCTTGGGGTGGGAAATATGAGTCGGTTGATTTATTCTCTGTTGTTTCCTGAAAGAGAAATATGTTTATTGGCAGTTTAAAGGCATTCTGAATTTTATACAGGAAGGCTTCAGAAATGATTTGTTGTTTTGCACTGCAGTCCCTCTGTGTGTCGGCTGCCTGTCAATACAGTGTGCTGTAACATTGCCTTCTGCAATGTCAGCAAGGAAAAAAGTAATCAAAAGAACTGTCAGCAAAGGAGCAATTACACTACTCACCACCAGTTCATCAGAATTTAATCTTTGAACAACCAAGGATACCAAACAAATTAGTCCACACCATAATACTGCCCCAACTGAATTTGTAGAGTATGGAGAAGTGGGGAAAGACCCTGGTTTTTTTAGTCCGTGACTTTAAAATACTCATGACTGCAATACTGTAGATATGACTCTTCTGCATAGCTAACTGGTTATTCATAGCTACAGTGTTGTAGATATGACTCTTCTGCATAGCAAATGCATTTTAGACAAGCACTAAACCGAAAAGGTTTGGCACTAACCAAAGCTTAGTGAAATACTGATCATCCGGAGCAACCCTCATTCTCCATGGCAGGATATTATCATGATTCCAATATAATAAAAAAGAGCTCTGTGTGTGCTGATTTCTATTTTAGCAGATCAATATTGTGAAGTCAGTATACTTAGCCAAGTTGAACTCTAAATATAGACTGAAAGGGGCAGTCTGTTTCATAGCTATCTTTATGGGTACTGCTGGACTTGACAGATCCCTATGGGACTACAACTAGAGAGGAGCTGCAGAACAAGTTTTCTTCACATCATTTTCACTGGTTGATTTCTTCCAAACTGGCACATTACCTGAATATAATTATGTTGTAAGTAATATTTCATTCTCCTGTTTTTTAACATTCTTTTGTTTCTTTTTTTCTGCGAAGAATTTATAGTGTGTTCTCATTCTCAGTTTTTATTTTATCACAATTGCTTAAGAAGAAATTTAAAAGTTGCATTGGGAAAAAAAGTCTTTAGGCAAGGTTAAAGTACAAGAAAAAGTAAATCCAAAACTCCCAATGTTAGATTGGTTTGTTGGGAAGGTAATCAATACTTTTGTCCAGTGACACTGACATTTGTATCCTTTCTCCTTTGGCATGTCAATGGAATAAAAAAAAAGTTATATAAACTTTTTTGAATTAATAATGGTAATCCTTACTGTGTTTACATGTGCAAATAATTAGTAGTAAATGCTGAAACATATAATTCATAATACTAATGAATCAAAGTTACTCACATTTATTACAGCTTGAGTTGTTAAGAAGAGTCTTCCCTGAAGCTGCAGGGAGGTATAAATCAAAATACCCAAGAGAAATGACTGCTCTTCAGAACCTAAAAATAACCAAAAGCCTTTGTGCACAAAGTAGTAACTTTCAGCACACTGTTCAAACGCAGGGCTCCATAATGACTGCGTTGGCTGCGGATGTGCATGTGGGGAGGCAGCCGAGCAGAGGCAGCCGAGCAGAGGCAGCCCTGGTGGGGCAGTGGCTCACAGACTGTGCTGCCTGGCGCCACGTGATGTTCTAGAGGAAGGACAGTGGGCACAGCCATCTGTCTCCAAGTCACTGCTGCACACCTAAAAATCATATGCTAGGTAAGGCTAACCCCTACCATGCCAGCTTTTCTAACTTGTCGTTGTACTTTGAAGCAACAGCTCTGAGCAGAGAATTAAAAAAGCTGTATTTTTTTCTTACATGCTGTTAAATATGAAAGTATCTGTATAGTCCTGTCCACCTCTACTAGCAGGAGAAAAAGCCCCATATTCAGGGTTGATTTCAGTGCTTAGTCTTCAGACTTACTGAGGCTCATTGAAGGTCTGCTTTGTTGTGTGCTCAGATTTGGGGGAATTATAACAATCTTCTGCATTTGATTTGATGAGGAAAGGAGTGAGTATTTTCTGCAAACCATCAGGGCTACCTTCCTCAAATTTTAGGTTTTTAATTTAAGTGTTATATTAGGAATCTGGTCACACTGTGTTCTCTATTCCTTGGAGAGGAAGAGAAGGCTCAGAAGCTCATCAAGAGGACAGTTTAACCCATACAGGATTCCAAAATCACCCTTAGGTGCTTAACACATGTCATCAAGGGAGGTTTGCATCCTATGAAGTGCTGATTTATGTTGGCAGGTAAAATTGAACTTGGGAGCTTTATAAAATACGAAATGGGTAAAATGCATTCTACTCCAAATTTAAACTAATCTGTGTGAGCTCCCTCCTTACATTCTCTAGCAAGAAAAAGGTACATTTAGGCTGTGATTCTAAGGTGAAAAATGCTATCTTACAATAAGAGATTGCCTGGAGAAATTTATTTTTCTTCAATAGTTACAGAGGGAGTTTTCATTGACAAGTGTAGACAAATGTGTGCAGTCAGAGTGTCTGCATCTCCTTATGGCTAGAAGTGCAGTTTGTTTCTAGAAGATAGTTTTGGAATCAGGGTAGTATAAAGAAAAGCAAAAGACTGATAAGGAATAATGTGCAGTACATAGAAGCAGCCTCCTTAGGTATTGCTTCTTTTCTATATATAATCTTCCTTCAAAACTGTGTTTATATTAAGGATCATTTGCTGAGTTCATGCACTCAGACTCTACAGAGAAACTGTTTTGACTGACTGGGCCTCATCCAGTGCCTTTTTTAAAGCAAGGGACATTAGTCAGAAGAAAATGCTTTTTTAATTTGTCCAAAACTGTGTGGAGTGGAACCACATTAGAAGACAACAGTTTTGTTCCATATTTCATTAATAATAACTTTACAGTGATATTCTAAGGTATATAAGCAGACACATATTCTTGTTGCTTATCTCCTACATTCATACCTACTTCCCCTGTCTAATCTCTGAATTATTTGATGCTGAAAGAAAAGGATCTGAGTGACATCCTTTCTGGCAGTATTAGTGAAGATTTGGCTTTCACTATGGTCAGGATGTCAAACCACCTCTTACCAGGTACTCACCAAATCAAAGGGTAATGTACTTAATAGGTAAAATTCAGATCAATACTGGAGCCAGTAAAATAGATTTTTCACATTCTCCCTTTCCCTGTACACATACAGATGTGCACAAACAATGCAGAAATGGAATTTTTTAATCATCAAAGATTTCCAAGAATAAACAAATGCTATGTACTGAGTTATCCCTGCCTTCACAATCTAGTGAGTGTGCTGGTCCTTCAAATCCCTTTATTTTAAGGATTATTTAGGCTGCTCAGTATTTCCTTAGACCAGGACACCAACTGTTAAAAGTTATTTCCCATATCCATGTGTTAATTAACCTTTTAAATTATTATTTCTTTTAGATACAATGGAGAGGCCTTCCTTAGAAGTCAATCTGCCTGATACACACGAAGAAGGGAAACTTTATGTAGTTGATTCCCTAAACAATCTAAACAAGCTAAATGTTTGTCCAGATGAATCCCAGCGTTCACTGGGTATGTATGGTAGGCAATCTGTGGATTTCTATATATACAATCCATACTGTTCATCACTGATCTCAACAGCCTAATAGGCCAATATGTATGCCAGGCTCTGTACTGAAAAACCTAAGAAAAAGATTGAAAATGGCATAATTTGGACAGATCAGACAATGATTTAGCTAACCCTGCTGAGTATTTCAGCTTTAGGTTCTTGAAAATCCTTGCATTTAGCTAGGGATTTACTGTCAAACATGAACTTATCTTCCATTTAATTCAGGATTTATGAGGTGATCACTTGCAGGATAATGTCTCTAGAAATGCCCAATGTACATCAACTACATAAATAGCATCATAACTCTTCCCAAGCACTGAAATTCATATGTGGCAGTGGAAGCACCTGAGAATTTCTGTTCATTGCTTTAAGATACATCTAAGAACTGAAACCAATTACCTGAAATATCCCATGAAAGTTTTAAGCATTTTACTTTCCAGACTTTCTTTGCTTACAGTTTCAGATATGGCTCCCACACTTCTACTGGTTTGATAAGGCTTTTCCCTTTGATTTCTCACAGCAAGAAGAATATTTTCACCCAGTGATAGCTACAATATATTTCTGCTCTTTGTGACCTGAAAATAAAAAACCTGGAGCTCTTCAGCAGCATTCCACATAACAATCTTTTAATCTGCTTTTATTTCCCTTATTGTAATGGCAAATTTGAGTGAAGAATTTTATAGATCAACAGCTGTGTTGACATGTGTTTCAAATGGCCATAACTTAATCATGCTTATATTTATGAGTCTTAAATGTTTTCTCATTACTTCTGTTTCCAAGTCCTCCAACTTTTCCAAATGCAACTAACTAGAGTGGTGCTGGTTTCTGCATTTAACACAAATGTTAGACATAAAGTACTAAATTCTCATATGCAGATTATCTTGATATTGTCACTTCTCTATGTAGAAAATAAGACAATGGCATACATCAATTTTAATGTCAAAGAAACTCCTTTCAGGGTGACTGTTTTGCTTTCTTTTGCAATCTTTATTTGACAGAGTTATTTACTTTTCAGGTAAATCCACAAAGTTCTGTGGAAACATATGGGGTTCTCTGGAATAATAATATGCATGCTCCTCTCTGTATTTCAGCAGTAAATAACAGTAGCTTAATAAGTATTTTATTCATACATTTGTAAAGTGCTTTGGTTCCTTCTAGGATTATTCTTTTAATGTAGTTTTTAAGTTTAGAGAGTCTGTTTAAGTTTAGAGATCTCATCCCATCAGATACCTTACTCAGCAGCAAAAAACTCTGGCTTAAAATGTATATACCTTTCGGTTGCTTTGGTAGGAGCCATGCAGTAATTTCTTTGTGTTTTAGATGAGAAAATATTCCCACTGTTTGCAGTTTGAAAAGAATGTGTGTTCACCAATTCCTCACAACACTACAGTCTGGCATATTCAGCCAATGAAATAGTAAGAAGCATTCATTAGGCAGAACAAGCTTGGACCACTTTTAAGACTGCTCTTGATAGCTTAGGATGCTTGGCAGGTAGCAGAAGCTGCCCTGCCCATCGTTATTATTCGGATCAGAAAGCAATATTGGTGCAGACACTTAGTATATGGTGCATTTGTTATGAATGCTAAGGGAATAACAATAGAACCTCAAAGCACAAATTTGAAAATATTTTGGCTTACTCATAGAAAGGAGTGTGTTAAACGTAAAATAAACAGAGATATTCCCAGAGATCTACTGGCTCAGTGCATTGCCCAGCCCCAGGTAAGGTCATTATTAAAGTGCTGTAGTGGCATATGCAGCCTTTCTTCAGCTTTATCACTGCATGCTCAGTTGCAAAGACCTCAGCGATTTCCCCCAGTTAAAACAAGAACACAAGCTAGAAATACATTTTTCACAGATGCACATGCTACTCTCCCTTTCAGAATGTCAAGACAGCAATTACAGAAAGAAAAATTACAGTAATTTGCATGTAATTTTATTATATATGAGACTTACACCAAAACGAAGTTACATTAGCTTCCTCCTCCCTCCAAAACAGAAAATAAACCCAAATCTTTGTAAGTTGTTACTGTAGTATACAAACTTGAGATTAAACAGATCTGGCTCAAGTATAAATTTTTTACATTCCCATGAGTTTCTTCATGGTGTTCACTTGACTTGTTGTCTTTGGGGCTTATTGCCACCTCACATTGATTGCAACTGTTTTTATGAGAAACACTACTGACTTTCCCCTACATATGCAACACATTCTTTAGAAAGAAATAAACTGGCTTGTCGAGCTGATTCAAGGCCAGCATTGCAAGTGCCTTTCCTTTTCCCCCTCATCCTTGCTGTGCTAAAAGGACAACATCTGCAGTCCACATGAGAATCTATTCCATTCTTGACAATTGGGAGGATAGGTACTTCTTTTTTTACTGGAATGAAACCAGCAAATCCTAAAGATGAAGAATATTGAAAACATTTGATTTAAGATAAAACAGTCAAGACCTACATTTATTCTAACCAACAACGTGACCTTAACTTAGGTGCTTACTTTGGGAAATTAATAATCCCAGGGATACTTCTCATTAAGTGGAAAAAGAAGCATATCTAGAGGATGAATGTTTGTGATGAATCTGTACCTTGGTTTTCAATATGAATTTTTCTCTCTTCTCTTTTGAAAAGGTTAAGTGCATTGAAGCCCTTTCAAAGCTGCCTGATGAAAACTTCTTTGCTACCTTTGTACATGTAAAACAGCTGTAAAACTCTGAACTGTGAAACAGGTCAACTTCCACAAAACACTGTATTTCAACAACAGAAACATTTTTGTTGAATGTGTTCTAACAGTTATAACAGATGTATTCTTTTTTTATACTTCCAAATTCAAGCTGAGTTCATAAAGTTGATTTCTTCCCTTTTCATTCAATATCACAGGAAATAAAATCTGTTGGCCACATATACAATGTATCCTGCATCATTTCATTAAGCCAGAAACATTTTTTCATGCTTATCCTTACCAGGCTTAACAAACTTTATCACCAAATGATTTATCATCTCTTAACAGATGAGGAAGGGAACACTGTTGGTACTGGAGGAAGCACGGCAGGAAGCAACACAAGAAACCAGTGGTGGTTTTTCATCACCTTTATCTTTACTTTGATCATCAGTTTGGCACTTGTCTCATTTGTAATATTCTTAATATGTAAGTAAACCAAGAGATTCTTAAAAATGTAGGGCCAAATGGAAAAAGAACTTTGCTGAAATGTGTCTTGCTACGTTATAACATGCCACTGCTGTATTTGCATAGTCAAAGGCTTTGGCTGGTTCTGGGCACTGGGTCCAGGTCATGGAGGCAGAAGCACAGGCAAACAACACCCTCTCAGGGCTAAAAGACACAATTTTATTCTTAGTGCTAAGGATTTGTGAGCTTCAACAGCTGTGAAGAATTTATCTCAGCAGCGTTACACTGTGTTGCTAAAAATGCTGAGTGGAAATGAAATTAAAATTTAAAGATAATGATATGGCAGTGAGATATTTTGGCAGTGTGCTTTCCATTCCTTTCCAGATAAATCTCAGCACTGGGGTCATTCCACTGCAACTGGAATTACACCCAGGCTAACATACAAATCAGGCTAACATACAAATCAAAGTACTGACTGGAAATTGGTTGGGAAGTAAGAAAATCTCAAGCATAAGAAAAAAAAATTAGATAACATATATCAAGGTTTGTATGTAGCATTGAGTCTACAGACATAATTACTGTTCCAGTTTTTTAGGACTGATTGGGCAGGTTTAGTTAAACACAAGGCTGGTTAATGGAACCCTTGTCATCTTGGGGTTTTCTGAGCTAATAATATTGAACAGAATATTTCATTAATAATTGAAATTATTAATAAATTAATGAAAATATTAATGAAATAAATGCATTGTTTCAATTTACAAATCTATTTTGAAAGAATTGAAATCCATATGAAATCAAGATTTCTTATATCCTACAGTAGGGAATTTGCTGGAACTTAGCAAAAATCCTCATTTTCCTTTTTGACCAGGAAATTCTAACCCTTGACTAAATTTTCTAACAGGTACTCAAAAAAAGAAATATCAGAGAAGTAAAGAACACAAAGTAGATGTTAAGTGACATGACTGTAAAAACCTAATTGAGATACCTCATCCTTGAATTTCCGATTTATTTAACAAGAAGCTGCAAAAAAGTAGAGCCTTGATACAGAAAAATGAATATTGTGTTGCTCTAGTGGAAAAATGATAAACTAAAGTGAAAAGCCTTCTTACAAGAATTAAAGCAGTTTGCTTGGGCTCAGGTTGGTGGAGGCTTGTGGTTTTTGAAACTGATTTCCAGTGGTGTTTCAGTTTATGTTACAACGTTCTATTAGATAGAGATAGAGATATAGATGATATAGATATATAGATAGATATAGATTAGATATAGATATAGATAGATAGATAGATAGATATGTGTGTGTGTGTGTTATGTTATATAATCTGAGATGTTTGCAAACCACATGCATAGATTCATTTAGCATTGGCACTATTACATTTAAGCTTCAAAACCCATGGGTAAATTTTTTAACTTCAGAAGGCCAAAATAAAAATGGCTGCAAAAGTGCATACTGATGAGGCAGAGGAGGCTGGTCTCAAAATGCCAGGATTTGCAAGAAGTTTTCTTTCATTTAAATGATTAAGAAATCCAGTGATGTGGCTGTAGTCTGCTGCGGGATTTTTTTACTACTGAACTACAATTAGTATAGTAATTGTACTTTTAGAAAAACATATGCACCTACTGACCAAAAATTGGATCTTGAAGCCCCTAAATAAGACATTTCCCTGGGGACATTAATGGAATGGACATACTCCTGAAAACTGCAAAAATTATCTGAGCCATATTTGATTTTGTTATTCTGCAATAAATTGAAAAAAAAAATCCAAAAAAATAAGCAATAAAAAAAAAGTAGTGAGCTGGTAAACCTACCAAATGTATAATTTCTTATCATTAGGTTCTGTAGTTGTTTTCATGTTTCATATTTTCAGTCATCATAATTCCTTACAAAGTCTCTCAGGAATGCAAGTGAGGGTAGTGATGGTCTTGAGTTAAATGTTGCCAATTTAATGTGGTACATTTTCCTTTTCAAGTTCAAACTAGAAATGAGATGGACCAAATATCAAGCAGACTACTATCTGAAAAGAAGAACATAGAAGAGCTGAAGAAAATTAACAAGATTATATTAAAGCATATAAATCAATCAGGAATTAAGGAAAAGCCTTCTGATCTTCATGATTACCTCTTTACCCATGCTGAGCTTAAAGTCCCTGGAGAATAGATCTTCTTTGGAATGAAATTCAGCATATTCATGACTCAGATATTTTCACATATGGCACACAGATTGCTGGTATGGTCACAGGAGCATTGGAAAAGCCAACTGAATGAAAATATATTAGCAAATAATATTTTATCCTGTTTTATGTGGACATAGATTTGCAATACTAAGCCCATATGATTCACAATAAACAGTGGATTGTCAATTTGGGGCAAGAGTTCCAGATTCCCTGTGCATTGTAAATTTCAGGGGTAAAGGCTTAGTTTTACTTTAAATGTAAGTGAATGATCACAGAAAATCACGAGTTCTACTCACATGATTCCAGCATGACCTTGTTCACTTAATCATTCACCTGTTACCTTTGTACAAGCTTTGTGTTTGTTTCTAATGTTATTTGTATTTAAGGATAACTTCAGATTTCATAACTTATAAATAAATCCATTTCTGCCATAGAGTTTCATGGTTTTCCTTTCATTGCATCTAAATATACCGATATACTACTATTTTTGTGAAAAAAACCTTAACTTGAATAACAACAAACCCTTTCATAAGATGCCATAGTCAGCCCAAATTTGTATTGACAGAGTGTCCTATTGTCTTACATTGAAAATGGGTTTAGAGGACTCAGTCTGGTAATTTCATAGCATCATCACAGCCACTCGATCTCATAGCAATGCCCACACACTGTACTCACAATTTGTGGGTGAAGGCTAAGTGTTTTTATAAAGTGATGTGGGGAAAATACTACCTGTTCTTGTACTCTCCCCTATAGCTGCTGCTGGCCACCATCAGAGAAGGGCCAGGTGAAATGTGGTTGGAACCTTCACAGTTTTAATGTGGAGCCATGGCTCAGAGGCTAAAAGGAGCCACTCTCTCTGAATTTACACAGTTGTGGAGACAAACACCTCAAAGAATGATCACATTAAGAGACTGCCAAGTAGCTTTGTTATTTTAATATTCAGAACCTTCTACTGAAATATACATTCAGAAGGCACCTCCATAATCAATAAATAAATTGGTTAGTCCCATCATGACAGTGGAATGGCAGCTAACACTATGGAATATATCCAACATCTCTTTTACTTCAAGTTCTCATTGTCATCCAATTATTTCTTATCTCTTCTGGACAATTTTACAAAAAAAAAAAAAAAAAAAAAGTCACCAAAGTCAATATCTTTGATTTTGCATTCCAGTCTTCTTTTCCAGAATGCATGTTAATTGATAGTCCTTTCTGTGATGACTACTTCATTGTCTATAAAAAGTGACAAACTAAGTCCAGGAGAATTTCTTGGTATCACTCTACTTGGATTTGCCCACCAATTCTATTCCTGCTATTAGGAGTGCTTTGTTTTACTCCTAATGATGTTTTACATCATCTTCTTTCTATTTCCAGATTTTTTTCCTGATGTATTACTGTCAAGTTATTTACATGAAAATGGTGAAGATTGGTTTCAAGAGTTTATTACTCCTGCTGTTAATTCCCAGCTGCAGTTTTAATTAGCTCCTCTGGACATCACAAGCTAAGGGAACTTTTCTGTCTAATCTACTGACAATGAAGTAATCCCAAGCAAACCAGTACTCGACTCTTAAAATCTCCTACAAACTTGACCCTGAAGTGAATTTCAGCATAATTGAAAGGTCCACAATCCTAATTTTGAATAAACAGCTAAGTAAACTCCAAGCTCCAACTGCATGTGATGTAAGCACTGTGCTGCATGGTTGTTACAACATCTCCTGCACACATGGGTAGGATCTGTTCCTGTACAGCTGCACATCTCAAGAGCCTTTGCAATGTCTGGTATTACAGCAATGAACAGGAGGAAGATGATCTGACAGCTTCATCTTACAGTAGTCACAGCTGTTCTCCTTGGTAGTACCACTTCTTTCCTTTTTCTCTTATTTGCAGGCTGTAGAGGTATCATCCCAAAGTAATTCACCTTTCAGTAATTCTCTGAGTCCAGTGTAAATGAAAAGGGTGCACAGAGGGTTCAGACAGATTTCAAACATGCCACTGACACTCACCTGCTGCAAGTACTGTCATTGCTGACATAACGACGTGGCTTCAGGAAATTTTCTGCTGAATAAACTTGGAGAATACTAGAAAAATGCTGGTAAGCAAAGAGGAACATGTGGAAGATTTAACCAATAAATTACCTCCACCTTACATCAAAGGCATTATCATGCCAATCCCTGAAGCACTGGCTGAATCTTTCGGTAGTTAGGTGATATCAGAAGACAAAATACTTTCTTGCCTTGGTTAGCTTGCTGAGAAATTTACTCCTTTGCTCCTGGTATCCACAACAGCCTATGTTCTTGTTAACCTCAAACCATCAGACAGTATCTGACTAGAGAACAGCATCTGACAGCATCTGTGGGGAGAATATGCAGTACTAAATAGTAGAGAGTGAGCTGGGGCAGGCATTTGCTTGCCTTCCTTGGGGTCATGTCACTTTGAGAATGTCAGCTTGTATTCAGTCTTGTGCTGCTCTAGAATGAAACAGCTCAAGCTCAATATCTGCAAACAGCATGTAAGAACCAAGGGTAAAACATGTTTCACAGACACCTGTCCATGTCAAAGGTTACATAAATCCAAACAGTGGGAACCTTCAATTGAAAATGAGGCACAGACAATAAAGAGGGATTTTGAGAGACAGTCAAATCCATCCTTCTGCCTGACAGCAGCATTCAGTTTACTCAAACCACTCCTGACAGAGGCTTGTCTAATCGCATAACAGTAAAATATTAAAATAATGGACTGTCCATGGCCCTCCTCTTCTAATGTTCAACTAAACACATGGTTAAATCTATTTTCCCTGAAGTGTAACTAAAATTTTCCTTAATGAAATTTAAGCCTATTATCAACTGAGCAATTCCTTGTGAACATGAAAAAAAGTTTGTACCTTCCATTTTTTCATTTATTTGATATTATACTAACTACAAAGCAATTTTAACCTTGAGAATGCTTTTTTGCCCTCTGAGATACTTGGAATTTTAATCTAACATTTATTCTTAAAGCCTAGTATGAGTTCAGTTCATGTGCTTTGTTCACTGGTAACAATACAAAGCTGAACATGGGTAAAAAACAATAATGGTGATGTGCAAGCTCTGAATCTGGAAAAAGAGATCAGAAAACACTAGGAGTGGCAAAAGGATTGTCACAAGTTATGTTAGACCACATGCTCTCGAAGGTGATGTGTTGTGTGAGGCACAAAATCCAAACTGTTCAGGAACACTAAACACGGTCAAGGCATTCGCAAAATGAGCAGAGTGGAATAATGCTGAGCTAAGACTAGAACTACTGTCAGAACCAAAAATATACAAAGAACAAAATCCTGCTTCATGGGGTTTTGAAGTCTTTGAAGACCAATTTTTTTTGTTTGTTTTATCAAAGCATAGTCTTGTAAAATCACACGAGAATGCCTGCAAATATGAATTTTCAGATCTAAAATTCCAAGTTTTATTAATTTCACCCTGTCTGGCTGGAGTTTCTGTTCTTGAGATACAGAACCTACCCCATTGGAATGGGCAGCAAAGCAATGTGCTCCATGAAAACTTTACTGGTTTAAAAATATCTGTTTTGACAGACAAAATTGCAACTACTTCTAATTAGAACTCTGACTTAGCAAAACCTAGATAAAATAAAGGTCAAGTAGCAGTTAAGAAATGGATTTATATTTTGACTAGTGACTGAAAATCATTTGTTCAAGAAGATGCTTAACTTGATCTTCTTATAGGCTGCTAGTATAATTATCTTGGAGATGTTGGTGAATAATGAAAGTTGGATCAAAACCTTAGCTCTCAGCCCAGTGCTACTTGGATTAAGAAGATTGTTCTTTTCAATGAATGAAAAAAAGTACATTCAGTCCATTACATGTTACTGTTCTTATTTTCCTAACAGATAAACAAGAATGCTAGGATTTAAAAAGAGGGATGGAGGGGGTGACTGTACTGTCACTTCCTCTGGGATACATAAGAAATAGTAACACTGAGGCCAAAGAACTCAGTCCTATTCAAGAACCCAATCAATCGTGAAATTCAAGAAAAGGCTTTTATAGACTCTGTTTCCAATCCTTTCTCTGCTTTCTGGGCCGCACTTCAGCAATCGAAATGCTGTCCACGAGTCACTGATGAGCCAGCAAAACCCCTGAATGGTAATGAGAACCTTCCAGCAGAAACAGTCACAGCACAGTGCTGCTGCTAATTTATCACTGTGAGGCAAACCGCATTACACACAAGGGTGAAAGGACAATTTAAAAATCGATTGCCTGCCAATTTAAATATCTATTAATAATTATGGGTTTGCTTTTGAGTTCTGCACTGCTCATTTAATCTTAATATCTTCTTCATCACATAACTGACTTTGGAAAACAGTGTCTCTCTACAAGGTGACACGAAATGTTGAAACTCTCAGACACCCTTTGCTCCTCAGCAAAAGCTCATGGATAATTCATTAACTTCCCATTTTTAGGGTGGAGGTTTTTTTCCTGGTTTTGTTTTGTGTTTGGTTTTTGTTTTTTTTTTAAATTTTTCTTTAAGCATTAGTTTTTTTCTTAAAGCAACACTGAAATATTTTCTTCAGAAAATGTCTCCCTGAGTACTCAAAATTATATGGGTGGATGTTCACAGGAACTAAAGTGATGGGACAAGGAGTAATGAGTTCAAACTGAAGAGAGGAAATTTAGATTAGATATACAGAAGAAATTCTTTACTGTGAGGGTGGTGAGACACTGGAAGAGGCTGCCCAGGCGAGCTGAGGATGCCCCATCCCTGGCAGAGTTCAAGGCCATGCTGGATGGGGCATTGAGCAACATGGTCAAGTGGAAGGTGTTTGTCCATGGCACAGGCTTGGAACTAGATGATCTGTAAAATTCCTTCCAACCCAAACTCTGCTATGATTCTATCATTCTGCATGTAGGTGATAACAACAATATTTTTAGTGTTTTTTTAAAAGCAGTTATGATATGTATTCTATTTGTTTTTGTGCATTCAGAATGGTGAGCCTGAGCTGCTATTTTGATGTGAAATAGCTTTTCGGTTGTACTTCATGCTTGACATGGATATGATGAATCAATGCTCCAGCTCCCTGAGGTCCCAGCGTTTAGGACGTGGTCAGCTTTATAGAAAAATCTGCAGCAGGAGGATTCCCAGCTGTGGACAGTGAGTCAGCTCACAGAAGTGCACGGGGAGCGAAGGAAAGCCAGGGAACTGATCCAGCACCTATAAATAAATACTGATGGACTCACTTAAGGCCTCCACCTCGAGGAAGAGTGGTACTGACATGACGTCAAGATTAGCTGATAAAAGAGGAAACAGCCTCCTGAGTTTGAAAGCTCCTCCCTAAAGCTGCTCACGTTTTTTGTGTCTTCCGCAACAAGCAGCCTCCGGCCTGTGCACATGCTTCGGGGCCTTTATTTAAGCACCTGGGCAGGGAGCAGCAGGCACTGGACAATGCAGGCGTTCCTGGCAGGCGTGGTGGACACAGGCTGCTTTCCCAGCCATGTGGGCAGTGCTGGTGGGGCAGGGGTTGGGGTGAGGGTCAGTGACTCGGAGCTGTGTGCCCTGGCCGGAAGGGTGCTGGTGGCCAGCCTGCAATCTGAATAGCCTGCTTTTCTGCAGTGGTTCTTGCCTTTTTTCTTTTCCTCCCCCCTCACTCCCTGCCACCAGCTTTAATGCCTTTTTAATGAGTTTTTGGATGCCTATTGCTATTTTGATGGAAATTGTCGAGTCATGTACTCACCAGGCTTGCAGACAGAAATAGAGCAAGAAGGCTCAGCAACAGTGTAGCTGGTCAAAAACATTCTCTTGAAAAGAGAGAGATATGATCTAGTGCACATGTAAATATGTACCATAAACATGTCCTAGTGTCACTCTGCCTTTTAGTATTTGCAATCCAATCACTGCTGACTCTATTACCCGAGGTCGGTGAAGCTACTCTGCTGTGTACTGCAGTGGTGCATCCAGGGGGTTGTGATCAAATCAAGTGTGAAAAGGAATTAAACAATGTAAGTGACCTTTGAAATATGCCCAAGCCTTTCAGCATTCCCCTTCACAGGAAGGAAGGAAGGAAGGAAGGTAGGTGAGGTCTGCACTGGAAGGTGAAGATGGACAGAGGGATCATGTCTGACAGTCCTGGAAAACATGGACCTCTCAAATAGTTGCTTTGGCAATGTATGAGGCACAGCTGGGGTAGGGACTGTCATAGGCACATGCTTTGGGGGGAGATGTAGGCCTTCTGGAAAATTATCATAATACAAGGGCCAATTTTATATCCATGATCTATCCACTCATTTTGAGATGCAGAATTTCTTATGCCACTTAAAGAAGCCTTCCCAGCGCACTACAAGGCTAGTAAAGATGAATCCAATTATTTCAATAAGTGTGCTCCAGTATGCTTTATGGACCCTTCCCACATTTCCCTCTCTGTAAGAATCAGGGATCTGTAGTTCGAATTTCTATCATCCTACTGAAATAGCTGCACTAGCTGCCTCAACATGATGTTATTATGCAATACCTGCCATCCCAAAGTAGCCAAGAAACTGCCTCTTTCTGCTCTTGAAAGGAGTAGTTAAGCACTACAGAGTGAGCTGGGTCTGTTCAAAATGGGCCAGTCCTCTCATTGCTGAAAGACTGCAGTCTCCTCTGTATTCAGATTTCCTCCTAGGGGACCTCTGGTCTGGGCTCAGTCCTCTCTGGATCGCTGCTTTCTGACTGATTTCTTTGTTCTGAGCAGTCGTTGCAACTTAAAATATTTCAAGACAAATTCTTGCTTGTCTCTTTAAAGCTGTCACCCTTGTATATAAGGAATTTAAACTAGTATTTATAGTCAATTTAGCCATCCATCTTGGCAGGAAGTGAAGCATCTTATTTGTAAGAGATATCATGATGATTCTGTGTATCTCAGTGCAGAGTTCTGTTTCCATTTAAAGGTCAGATGTCTTCACATTTTTGCAGCCACACAAGTATTACATAGTGTAATTGGAAGGGAAACTTGCCCTTCCCAAACTGTTGATAGAGTCTCATATAATTTACTTAGGAATAGCAAGTACTAATACCATTACTTGGCATACAATAACTAGTTGGAAAACTTTCTATCCAAGTTCTCCTTTGCCAGCTCCAGGCGTCCTTGACAAGTAAAAAGTCTTTAAGGTATTTTCCAACAATTTATGTTGCATAGCTTAGTTCTAGTTCTTTGCTAGGTATCTAAAAAAGCAATGGGGTTTCTCATTTCTAATTAAGTTGCTTCTTCCTGGGGGATTCTTTTATGAGTACTGCAGACTGTACTTCTCACCTGCTGTTAAATTCTTGCCAGCGACTCATGCACTGTATTTTCTTGTTCCTCCTGCAAAAATATCGGCTTCATATGAATGTCACAGAATGGGTCAGGCTGGAAGGAACCACAGAGGGTCATCTGGTCCAACCTCCCTACTCAGGCAGAGTCGTCCCAGAGCACATGGCACAGGATTGCACCCAGATGGCTCTTAAATGTCTCCAGCCAGGGAGAATCCACAGCCTCTCTGGGCAACCTGTTCCAGTGCCCAGTCAGCCACACAGTAAAGAAGTTTTTCCTCATATTCAGATGAAACTTTCTGTGCATCAGTTTCTGCCCATTGCCTCTTGTCCCACTGCCTGGCACCCCTGAGCAGAGCCAGGTTCACCCCCTTGACGCCTTCCCTTCAGATGCTGACAGACACTGATGAGATCACCTCTCAGTCATACCTTCTCAACTCTGAGCAGGCCCAGCTCTCCTTGTAAGAGCAGTGCTTCTGTCCCCTCCTCATCTTTGTAGCCCCCCACTGGACCTGCTCCAGGAGCTCCATGGTCTCTTGTACTGAGGAGAAAGGAACTGGGCACAGCACTCCAGGTGAGGTCTCACTAGGGCTGAGTAGAGGAGTAGGATCACCCCTTGACCTGCTGGCAGTGATTTTCCCAATGCTTCCCAGGATCCCATTGACTTTCTTGGCCCAGGGCTCACTCTTGGCTCAGGGACAGCTTGTTGCCCACAGGACCCCCAGGTCCTTCTCCAGAGAGCTGCTTTCCAGCAGATCAGCCCTCAGCCTGTGCTGGTGCCTGGAGTTATTCTTCCTCAGGTGCAGTCCTAACTGCTGGTGCTTTTACTTGAAACATTGTTTTTCTCAAATGTATTTTTTCCATGTAAATGGTACAACTTTAACAGGCATCACTGAGAGCTGCGTTTAAATGCCCTGTAATGTGAAAGCTGTAGCCTTCGCCTAGGAAATGGGAAGCAATAGCTGAAATCTCCATATGCCTACCATAGGATAGCTGAGCAGCTTCTCGTTGAGCTAGTGGACAAAGTGGAAGAGGGGACAATAACACTACCACTGCTTTTCTTGTCCTGTGAAGACCATGATTCATCAGAAGTGCTCTAAATGCCTGAGCAGACTGGGTGCCAGAGGGCAGTGATGTGCAAGCAACTAATTTCTGAATTCTACAGATCTTAACTTGTGAACTAAATGCTAACTGACCACTATTGCCATGAGAGCTTATTTAGATGCTCAGGAAAATTTTCTGCTGTGAAGATGTGTTTGTGTACTTCCAAAGTTGCATGACAAATTAGCTGGAGTTTTGAAGATCTCAGTTTTGAACACAGATGAATGAAGTGACTGCTGGAAATAAGGCGCTGGAAAAAGCTACATGTTGGTAACATTCAAAGAATTATTATGAGGATAAGTTAAATACTGTGAGGCATCTAGTGATAAGAACCAGATAATGGCATCTTTACTTTGTGGTTTGTCTTTTTCCTCTTCTTTTTTTTCTTGTTTGGGTTTGTTGTTTTGTGTTTTTTCCCCTCTCCGGGAAAACAACAGGAAAAATTCTACTAGGATCAATGGGCACCGGATTTTTCTGAGTCATTATTCTATCTGGATGATGTAAAAGGAAAAGAGTGTCTTAACCCTGTTGCTCTTACTGCTGATCAAAGCTGGATCTGAAAACTAGTTTTTTCTCTTCTGAGGCCAAAGGAAGCATCTTGCTCACTTTGGAACAGGTGGGAAGGAAGAGGATACTCCATAGGTGTGCAAGACTTTCCTGGCAGCAAATAGGAAGAGGTGAAAATAGCAACTGCATTTGCTTTTCTTTAACCTTCTCCTTTCTGGAAGTTTCCCCTGACTTGATTTGACATTTCAGTCTTGGCACCCAAAATGCGGAACATCCTGACACAGAAGGTTGCCTGAATGAATACAGTGGGTTTTGGCACAGTATGCACTTGAGGATTTACCTGCATAGGGATGAGGTATCCCTGCGAAGCAGAGGAAGGGAAGAAGTGACATTAATTGGCAGATCTTCCTCAGTTTTTTAAACTTTACAGTTTCCCTTTAACATTACAAATCACTGAGTTGAAAACACAGACTTACAATTCCTCTGTATTGAGACCTATTTTTTGTGGAGTATATTATGTCTGACACTTTCAAGGAGAGTTTTATACAGCTTGACAGATTCACCAGTTCATGAAAGAGAAAGAAAAATACTTTGGTAATAAGTGCTGGTAAAAGGCGCTTGCGATGGGAAGGTTTAAAACAGGCACTAAGGAGAAATCTGAGCAAAGCTTTTTAGGAGACAGTACATACTTTTTCCACTAGGTGGTGGAAATCTGCCACCATCCAGAGCTTTAAAAAACAGGAAAAAACCCACATAATTATGAAGGGCAGGCTGAATTAAGATAGAAAATAGCTGTAATAACAGCTTATGATGTATCGATTAAAATGAGTTCTCTGCCTGTCGAAGAGGCAATCACAGAAAATTATTCTTAATGTTATCCCCGACACAAAGGCAAGAATTGTCAGTTAGGAAGGTTTTCTGATGTTTTAGAAAAGGAAATGAAAGGATAATTTAATCTAAATGAATTCTCTCACCCTCTACAGAAGGACTGTCATCTGTAATTTCAGACCATAAGAACTCAGGAAACAAATCTCTCATGCATTTATTTATCTTCAACTGCCAAAATATATTTTTTAAATTAGTAATTTTAATTAATATGCATCACAGATCTCTCACAGCCCAGGATTTGCTGCCATGTAAGCATTGTTTCTAAAGGTGTCCTCATGGTGGCAGTAAAATAATCAATTATATAACAACAGATTTGAAAATTACACAATTTTATGTTGTTCTTGGCATGATTCATGGCTGGAGCAGCAGAGATAAAGCACATGGTGCTAACATCATGCTCTGGTGCTATCATTACAGAAGGAGCAAGGCTTTGGAAATTCTTCTAGCACAACACCAACAGTCACCATTGCTGAATTTATTGCATGCATTTTCCTTCAAAGCTACTCCCAGTCCACACCTGACATATGATTAATGTTTTAAAAGCAAACCAGCTATCATGGAAACAGTTTCCAAAGACATTGAGGACCTACTGTTTTCACTGAAATTCATGGCTTTTATCTCAGCAACACATCTTGGAGATGAAGTCATCAGCACGCCATTTTGGAAAAAAAAAAGATGATGAGATACCTTGAGCTACTGAGATGCAGCTAATTAGTGTTCTGTTGGTCCTGTCAATGAGGGTCATCCAGCTCTACTTCTCCATGTCATTTCCAGGGAACATGATTTTGCCATTTGATCTCTGCCTGTCTGATCTCTGAGCAGCTTCCACGTTGCATGGGCACCTACTGATCCTTGCAATAGCTGTGTTTCCTGCTCTTACCACTGAAGAGGTCTTGCATTCCTCAGTATGACCAACACCACTTTCCCTGCCATCTTCTGAAATACCTGTCTCCACTGTTCTTCCATGCTCCTCTGCTTTACTCCCACAGTCACACAGTGATTTCTGACTGTGGTTTATGCAGTGATGTTGCAAGCAGGGAGGTTTGCAGAAATAAATTAGCTTCATACCCACTAACCTTGTAGCCAAAGAGTGCCAGCCCTTCAGTCCACACATTGGTAAGCCAGGATACCTGGCTACACTTCCAACCTGATTGCCAGAAATTAATGGAGCAGACAGTGGTTATTCTGAAAACAGCATAACATATTCCTCCATGAATTAACCATTCATGGACTTGGGTGGTTACTGAAGCTGATATACTTTTTCTGGGAGGTTTTTTTATGAGGACAATATTTTTTGCTGCTCAACTGGGATCTAACCAAATAAGTATTCTGGCTACATACACACTAAAATGGTACATCCAAGTCAGCACTGAACTGCAGTGCTATAGTGATGAGTGACAGAAAATATCCAGTTAGCTAGCAAAGCTCAGACAGGTGAAATCATAACTGGATTACCTTTCTCCTGTTAATTAAAGTTGAGGTTTTTTTCCCCTCAGGGTGTTTTTTATGGACTGCTGATAACCATAGCAAATAATATGTTGAAAATGCTAATACAGGAGGTGGATATTCCAATTTTATTTGATTTCTGTCATTCAAAAAGTTACATTATTTGAAGAACTCAAGATGGCCTCTTTTTCTGTTCAGCCTAAATATACAGAGCAGAATTTCTGCATTCCACAGATACTCTCTAATAGTTTCCAGAAATCTATTATTCATTAAATGTTGCACCTAATTTTAGGTCTTTCATTTTGCAATGTTATCCTTCACCCTCAAAAATGTAGTATCACTTACATAAAGGTTATTTTAGAAGCTTCTATTATACAGGATCACATTAACAATACAAACCATTTCTTCTTTATGCAGAAACTTCAAGCCAGGACAATATTATTAAAATGCAGGAGTTACATTACTTTTCATCAACTTTATTTGCCTTTTAACAGTCCTAGTAAAATACTGCTTCATTTGCAAATACTTCTTATCATGAAAATAGAATATATCAACACTAAATGGTCTTAACTCAGTTGGCTAGGATACACTTGAAGTGACATCTCTCTCAGATCATAGTGCTCACCTGGGACATCAAGTAGCACAGGGACAAGCTGGTGCTGGATGCTGTACTGTAACATCTACATTGCTCTGAGGAGCCACACCAGTTATTTTTAAGTTAGAGTTCAGACAGCTCAAAGAATCAGGCATTTGTCTGCAGAAGAGACAAGTTTAGGAGTCTATGATACCAGTTGCCACAATCTCATTATAACCTCAAATCTCATTATAACCTCAAGGTTCAGGTCAAACTCAGTTTCAAGTAATGGCATTAAACCTACACATCGTACAGTTTCTTTTGTAAATCAGTGAGCATATGTGAAACCATTTGCAACTTTTATTAGATAACTTCTCTGTATAACTTCTCAACACTTGTTAGACCACATTCCCCCCACCCCCCCTCCCCCCAGTACAAGGATCCTGATAAAAGGAAGGGAGCTCCTTTGGTAGGGAGGAGAGATGGTTTTGGGGGCACCCAACAGCATCCTGCCAGTATCTGTGGGGAATGTGTCAAGGGACCAAACCAGACTATAAAGCAGTGCATGGCAGGATGATGAGAGGCAAGGACCATAAACTGAAATGATAGAGGTTCTGGCTGGATACAATGTGCATTGATTTTGTGAGGACAATCAGCACTGGTATGGGCTGCTTAGAAATGTTGCACTATCTCAGCCTTGGAGATTTCTAGAACTGACTAGATAAATCCTTAAGGAACTCACAGGGGACCTGCTTTGAGAAGGTGGGACAATAGACCTCCTGAGACCTCTTGCAATCCTAGTTATCCTATGATTTTGTTTGTTCACATTTGTTGACATTATTAATTCATTACTGAATTAATGTTGACAAGACAGGTGTTCAGTGAAGTCATCTTCAGTTTGATCCACCACTGAGAGGTAACACTGCTGCCCAGTATCTCTGCTGGCCCAAGGTTAGCTTGACAGGATTAAAGATTCTGAAGAGGTTGTGGATCACTGAAGGTGATGGCTTTTTTTTATCTTGTATTTTGACTAGAACAAAGCAAATTCAAATTGAGATGGCCTTAGGTATCATAACGAACCAAGTGAATGATATTCAAGTCAGGAACATGTACAACCCATCCATGCATCAGTGGTAATTGGAAGATGTTGCAATTCTCTTTACGCAAGATGGAGAAAGAGAGCAAGGTAAGGAAAATGCCTGGAAGACAAAGCACTTCATGTATTAGAGTACTATAAAGCCAATCACCCTGGCTGGCTGCTTCAGAGCTGTGATTTTTGTAATACATACCACTGTGGCGAAAGAGGAATTTCATCTCTGAGCTGTGAACTGGAGAGACAACAAAAGGACAGGTAGAAAGTGAGAAGGAAACTTGATGGAGGAATAACGGTACTTTTCTAATTTCTATATTCTAAATGGCTATCCATGTGTGAAAAAGAAAATGGTTACATCTGTTTAAATGAGAGTATGAATATGGAATGGAAAATTACTAAATGAGTCAATAATAATAATGATACAGTCATATAATGAGTGTGTACATGTGTTTTCTGAGAGGCTGACAAGGGTTGTTTTATGCATGAATGTGTCTAGCAGAAACCTGTAAGTGTCTGTGCAGAGCGTTGTGATGCTTTGGGAAATACAGAAATAACATTTAAAAGGTGAAAAACTGTCTATTAGTACTCTTACTTCTGCATAAGGGAGCTAACATTGGTCCACTGACAGTTTCCGTTGTAGCATTTTCTGATTTTTGAATGCCTGAAGCAGGAAACTGAATATTCTTTTGCGATACATTTTTTATATTACACACAGAGACATGCATGTGTATGGACATGCCCAAATGCACACATGCAAATTATATTCAATTCACATACAACTAAGCACATAAAATAGGAAATTTAAAGAAAAGTTATTGCTCCTCTAAAATGCCTTTGTTCTTACAGATACAGTTGCAAAAACAGATTAAAAAATCGAGAAGTGTAGGTGTAAGATTTTGTCTTACATGTAAGACTTATAGATGTAAGATTTTGTCTTAACACATACTTTTTAAGGAAAGTGATCACACTTCATCTTAATTTTAAAAATGCTTCTATCCAATAGGGGAAATTTTACATGAATCTGAAAGATTGCTTTGTACACATGAGACAAATTCCAGGCACTAAGTGTTATATCTGACACTGAAATGATGGGAAATTGCAGACTGAATATGTTATAGGAGCAATTTTCTTATATTTCAAGGTTCGGAATCACATAAATCCTTTATCAAGCTCCCTAAATTTATGATTTAAAAAATGGTTTTGCCTGCTCTTTTACTGAAAATAACTCCTCTTCCAATTTCTACCATTTTTCTTTCCCCCATGAAGCCAATTTGAAGATTTTTTTTTCAATTTAACAACCATCCTGATCTTAATTTCACCATGCAAATGAAGAGAAACACCTGTACCTACAGACAGCAAGGGTACTTTAAACTATTCAGAGGTAAGCCAATGGATTTTCCATCTTGTTCTATGATTTCTCAACAAATACTAACAGTAATTTGAATTTATATGTATAGACTGGTGTCATGTGTAAGATCACAGCCACTAGCCATCACTCAAAGTTAGAACAGACATGGCTACCAATATCAGTTGCTTAAATAGCAAGTGCAAGATTGCATCAAGCCTTCTGGAGATTTATGTGGTGATGAGAATTTTCTTTTCCTTCATTAACTCTGAATCAGTAAAAACTTCTACTGAGCACATAGCTTCCTTCATGTAATGTTTTTCTCATATGGATACAAATGGGAGTTTTGTCACTGACTTGAGGAATTTTCACGCCATTATGTCTAGGTGCAGATATATACATGGAAGCTCTTGGAAACTTGTCTAGTGACTGAACCTGTATCTATCTCCCTGTGGCTCCTGGGAATGTACTGTAATACTGCCTGAAATACTCTATTCCCTAAATGACACAGGAAAATGCCAGTTGAGGCAATGTACATAAAAACTCCTCAACTCCTTGTTGAGGAGTATGGACTAAGAGCTGGATCTTCCATATCCTGTTAGCAATGCTCTAGGTTGCTGACTGTATGTGGCTAGCACAGGTTTTTCTCACGAGAATTCTTCTTGTGTTTTATAAATAAAGATAAAGTTTGGATGTTATTGGAAC
This sequence comes from Lichenostomus cassidix, assembly GCF_008360975.1. Lineage (NCBI taxonomy): Eukaryota > Metazoa > Chordata > Aves > Passeriformes > Meliphagidae > Lichenostomus > Lichenostomus cassidix. The sequence continues at coordinate 25,765,368 of NC_139480.1, read as the reverse complement.
AGTGTCCCAGAACTTGGACAGTGCAGGCCTGGCCCATCAGGCCTGGGGGAAAGCTTCTGACTGACCAATCTGGGTGACTTTTGAGAACTCTATATATGTGATGAAATCAAAACAATAAAGGTCATTCCTTCTTGCCACTGAGAACTGGTGCATTCATTACTCTGCTAGCTGCTCAACAGCGACAGTTGCTGACTGTATATATTTTTTTCTTATATTATTAATTCGTATGGGAGTCATGAAATATTTACTCCTGATATGAAGTGTCAAAAAAGACAGAGAATATCCCTTTGTTCAGATTACTAGTCGCCCTGTGGGGACAGCACTCAGTTGAGTGTGGGTTCCTGACACCACGAAGCCAAAGAGGTTGGTTTGGATTTGCACGCCATGCTCCTCACTCCCTGAGGAGTCCTGCTGCTCAGAGAGGGGCTGCAGGGTGAGTGGGCACAGTGCCACAGCTCCCCTGGCACCTGGAGCAGCAGCAAGGGAGCTTTCTTGGATTACCCCAAAAACTCTGGCCTCAGAGCTGCCGCAGGAAAGTGTGAATCCTGCTCTGGATCACTGTCCTTGGCCGACATTTACAGTTTCTTAGGACAGCCCATGGCATGAGAACTATAAAAAAAGAACAGTGTCAGGGAAAGAGAGAAAGAAAATGGGTCCAATAGCAAAGGTGAAATGAAGATTATGACTGTATTACTGGGACACGAAAAACAGAGGAGCAGAGCAATTTCAGTGCAGTCCAGATTGTTTTATGCACTGTCTGCTCTCATATGGGATATTAACACCATTCACTCTTTAGAAGAAAACTGGTATAAGCAGGAGGTTTCATCATGTAAACTGACTTAAAGCAAACTTTGCAGTACTTTCTCAGTGCACCCGATCATCTGTTAAAAATATTTTGCAAGAGCTTCAAGCACTGGAAGATCTCCAATCACTTTTGATGTGATTTTTGGGAAAGTTTTAATAATAAAAATATTTTGATTGTATAAATAAAATCTTTATTCAGATCTGAAGTTGAACCTTTGGCCTTTTTCTGCTGTTTTGAAATCCAGAGACCGTTACAAATATATTAAAATGTTCAGTGCTGAAGAGAATATTTTAGCATTCTGAAATCTCACTTGGGACTGTAGTTTCAGACTTCCATTTTATTGCTATCTTGCCAGAAATAATTTCATAAAGATTTTTAAAGGTTTGGAATATCCAGCTTTATATATGAATGTGAATGAATTATGTATTGAAAGTCCCGGAAATTATATCAAGCAATGTTAATCATATATAAGAAAAGAAATCAAGGCAGGGTGAGATTGATCCTGCTTTTTCAAATCTACTTTTTAAAAGATGGTATTTTGGTATTATGGGATTTTTATCCAAAACTGCATTATACCTTACTGGCTAAAAATGATAAAGTGTAGTTATATTATGAGAATAGGGTGTTGAGTCAGTCACAGTATGTGAACTGTTACAAAAGAGACAAAATGAGTACATGAAGGACAATTTAGCTGCAGGTTATTGCTTTACAGTGTTTTACCATCTATGAATTTTTATGTAGAAATAACTAAGGAGCTCAATCACTGTAAGCCTAGGAATGCCTTTTGAATTTTAAACAACAAACAAATGAAAGGAGCTGATTCACTTTTATATTTTTATTATTTCTCCATGCCAACTATTTCTAATCTGGCAATTTGAAGGATCTAAAAATGTCAGGCATAATAAACATTCTGAGCAACCTCAGGCTGGGTACAAATCACAGAGTTTAATTGAAATTCCACTTTTGGTATAACTTTCTTCTTCCTAACCAATGTGAGGAAAAAGCTGTCCTTACATACCAAAGCTTCTTCCTTTTTGATGTATCCTCTGACTTCAGTGGCAATTAGGTGGCAACTGTCCAGGCCAAAGCTGTTCTTCCTCAAATACTTCCAGTTTGAGCACAGTTTGAGCAGAACAGCTGTGGAGTTCCCAGGGTGCTGGATGAAAGTTGTTACATCCATGGAAACTCACACTTTGAGAAGGCAAAAAAGACATCAACTACCAAATAAGTAGGGTTCCCTGATGATGTGTCAAATAACAGGCTCTATTCCCTTTTCAGTGAATAGAGTGTGATCTAAACAACATCCAGTGTAGTTCCATTTTTATGTGCAGAATTGCTATAGTTGAACTGAAACAGAAGTAATGTGTGAGTTGGGCTTTGTGGTTCTAGTGTCTGTGAAAAGACTAGATTTGAAAAGTGAGGCTACAGCCGAAAGAGATTGCTGTCTATTAAGGAGAAGTGTTGTGTTTGTTTTTACTCCAGAAAATTTGGGAAGGGCATAATTACATGTAAAATAAAATAAGGCTTTTTCTTCACTGCACTGTGTAAGTTGTAGTCATTTGGCCAGCAGGAATGGATGTTGATGGTTACTACTTTATGCTCCCAGCATGCAGGTCACCTTGGGAAATTGTGGAAAGGATCACGTGAGTAATATAAACTATGCATGAGCTAGGCAGCAGGGAATGTTCTATAACAGAGGAAACATCTCCATATTACAATATATGAGTTTGAGGTTCAGTTGTGCCATTCTTTCTCAGGAGAGCATTGACTTAATCCCATTTTTGTAAGCAAGGATAATAGAACACAACATTTCATATTGTTTTTCTGTATTTTATTGGACACTTGACCAGTAATCTTAGGAGACAATCCCTGGTCATTTCCCAGTGTCCTTTATATACCTCTCTTCAAAGTACAAGGATATTCAGGATAAAAACCACAAATCTGATATTTTTTCTGGTAGAGGTCTTCAGTGTTTAATTACATTAGGAAATCTATTAAAATACATGGCCATCTTAGCACAGGCATAGATAACAGCTGCTGTCCCTCACACTTTTCTAATCTCTGTGACAAAAATGTAAGTCTATTTAGTAGCAATTAATGGTTATCATGCTGATGCTTTTTATATTTGGAATTACATTCTGTTCCAAATAAAAATATTCCTGAGGTGGCAGAATTAGAAACTCTTTCTCCTACTTGTATGTAAACATTAATTTTCTGTGGTTATACTTAGTATGATATGTGAATTTTAGTAATGATTAAGTTGTGGGAATGTTTGAGAAATTGGTTCTCCTTTAATTTTTTTTCCTGTTACTTATTTTCATACATGAAAAACAGTTATGGCTTTAAAGTATATCCACAAATCAGGTTAAACATTCCTGTGTTTGTAATTCTAGAGAACAAAGCAGTCACTAGTTGGTCTGTGATGATCAAATCTGCATGGGGGTTAGAAGGAAACAGTTTTCAGTAAAAAACCCAAACTTTTTAATGGGGAAAAAAAAAGACGTGTCAGTATATTGCATTAATTTACAGATATTTTAAACTCTGATTATAGTATTAAGTTCATGTTACTTTTTTTTGTCTTTCCTCTGAATGTCAGTCTACAGATGTCAATAATGACCTTTTATTTCAAATACATGATTGAGCAAGTACTAGTTAGAGAGAATCAGCATCAAGTGATGTCCAGGGCATGTCCCAAGAAGGTTAGATTCTCTCATCTCCATGGCTTTTGAGGGCTGCATTAGATCAGCCCATGCTCAGCCTGAGTACCTGAGCAGATGCAGGAGACCAGAGCTGGATTGCAGAGCACTGTAGCCTTCTTAGGCACAACTCTTAAGTGTCCCGTGACAGGTATCTGGCATGTCATTGAACACAGGTAAGCAGAAGACTCTGGCAACACTATTTTAAAGCAGTGCCTCAAGAATATTTCCTTTTTGTCAGTTTTGCTATAAAAGAAGTACCTACTATATTGGTAAGAATTTGGTCCAGCTGTCCTGGCTCAGCTTCTCAAGATGGTGTAGCGAAATAAAGCTGAATCCCCTTTTTTGGTCTACTGCAGCAGTTTTGGAAATTCCTTTGTTTGCTGGGCCTTTTTGGATACTGATTAGAATCATTCAGAAATACCTTTTTAGTCCCCTGCTTAAGACAAATGTTATTTGTCTGCTTGGCTACTTGCACTGGCAGATTGTCCCTTAACCAAAGAATATATCGAACAGTCTTCTACTAACTGAAATGCTTTTTGAGTTTTATTTTACCTGGCTTTGTCTGAGTTGCTTGTGTCCTTCTGAACACTGATATAAGGAAGAAGGCAGGGGTGATGGCTTATGGTAAGAGCTTCAGTACAAAGCATGTGTCAAAGTTGGATGCTTCTGGTCCTCATCCAGAAGATGAGGATCCATGCACACCTGGGTAGTTCAGAAAGTAGAGTTGGAAAGCAGCATTTGTCTTCAGATATTGGAAGAGGCTGCAGGCAGAAATTGCTATCAGAGGAGCAATCTAATACTGAGGGAAGGTTTGTTAGATCAGGTGCTCCAGCACTGAAAACCAATCAATATCATAATGAAAAGCTGCAGGTTATCTTAGCTTTTCTGTCCTGTTTTGTACATGCTTGTTTTCATTTATCTTCACAAAACAAAATTAGATTTCAATAGCAGTAGCAGCAGTTGCAATCCCTGCAACTTTTCCTTATTGCCCCTTGAATAGGATAACCACTGCCCTCTAAAAGGCAACAGAAAAGAAAGCTTAATACTTTCAGTTGCTAGTGCTTTCATTTTTCCCCTTTGCTGTCTGTGCTTTGATAAAGAGAACAAAAGATTTTTAATGGTAGTCGACAGTAAGAAGGCTTCAGTAGCAGAACTGACAGATTATAAGCAACTATTGAATTTCATATTGTGACAGAACTGTGTTAACAGTTTTAATTCTCAAAGTCTGTGCACTGCATCAAAATGAATCTAACAGCTTTAAAGAACAATTCTATTCACTTCCACTACTGAAGGGAATTTTGGTCTGTGGACATCAGTAATATTCTGACTGTATCTATCTGGCTACCATCAAACTTTTAAAGTGCTTTGCCACCTAATAGGCTCTGTGGTCTTGCACTCTTACACTCCCCACACACCCCAGCACTACAGTAGCACTGTTACAGCCAGGAAGCACAGGCATGTAAGGTAGGCAAGGCTTGCAGGGAAAGGTGACATCTTTTATCAACAGACTGGATACAGCTGGAATAGCTGAGAGTGTCACAACTTAATCTGGAAAAGTCTGAGTGCTGATCTGAGGAAACTTCAACTGACAGATGTGACTTAACTTTTAAGAAAAACTGTCTACCAACAGGCTTTAGAGTGAAGGTGTCCTACACTTTTAACCTACACAGAGAAGAACTTCATCCTGGAGCTATGCAATGACATTCTTTTCATGATGTGGAGAAAAAGCCTAGGTAGGTGTTCTGCATCCCCTGGGTGTATCATCTAACCCACTGAAATATTCTACATTCTACCTTGTGTTGACTCGGCAGTTGTGGTCAAAACATTCACCAAGTGACCCATGAACAGCATAGAAGAAATGCTTATCTCTAGGTCCCAAAGAGGTGTGAACTTTTGAGCTCTATCAAAATTAAGTCATATCTCAGTCTGCCCAGAAATAGCCATTGAAGTATGCAGGAGACATTATTGTAGAAAACCTTGTTCTTAAAATCCTGTGTCTACTATGGCAACTTGGCAGCAACACTGAGAAAAGAAGACATCTCACGTCTTCCTGATCTTGAACTTTAACCACAGAGCAGTTTTTCTGTTTTTAAATATCTCTGCAAAATATTGAAATAAATAGAGAACAGTATTGTTCAAAGATTAATTTGCTGCTGAGATTGTTTATGCAAACTATATCTTCTGTTGAGTAGTTTAATGTTTTAGTGAGTCATATTGCAATTACATGTTTCCCCTTGGTTGGATGACAGTAATTAGCTATGCTACAGGAAATTGCCTAAATGGAAAATTTTATGTAAGCTTCCTACAAATTTATGGAATATATCATGAAAATGGTCTTCCTATGCAGCTGAAAGATATAAGTCTTCTCTTTCATCCAAATTTTACACTGTTTTAAAACTATTGCTTTCAGGAGAGTTATGCATGATTTACCCAAAAATGGCTTTTATCTCCAAATGAGAACGTAATCAGGTTTCTGCTTCTGTATCAGAATTTGTAATGAGGCAACATGGTTGCTTTCTCACACTTGAAAAAAAATGTTAATACAGTTCCCTGTGGCTCAGTGGAGTAAAAACATTAGCAAAGAAAGAGTCTGATCTACCATCTCTAGGGATAGGATCTCATCTGTTTAGTCCATGGAGGATTATCTTGTGCTTTTACTTGTCCTAGACTTTTGGATATAGCTATTAAAGTATTTTGCAACATCTTCATTTTTATTTGTGAACAAGCATACCAATATACATACATACATTTCTAGCCACATCCTTGAAATGAAAAGAAAAAATACACACATACAGTCCAGTACTGATAGAGCTGAGCAATTTATCCTGATTTGGAACACACAAACATTTAAAAAAATTTAAGAACATAAATTATTGTTATTTCATTTTTCAGCTAAGGTCTAGTCACAAGATTGGTTAATTCCAATTGTGTAAACTCTGTGTCTTTGTTATACTCTGTTTAATGCAACATAAAAGCAGTCTTAATAAACTCAGATTTAATTATCTTTTAGTCAGGAAGAAACTCATGGATTTATTTCTAAATCCTAAAAGCATTGAAACTGTGGAAAGAAAATAAAGGCTACAGCTTTGGGGAGTAAGTGTTGCATCTTATTTGTTTTAAGAATGGAAATGGTTGAATTTCTGTTTTATGAAAAAGAAACCTGTTAAGTACAGTGATCAGTGCAAACAGGGTACAAACTCTGGTGCCACCAGTATAATTGCTGGATGCAGAAAGGCTAAAGTACTCAGTCTAATACCTAATTGAAACTTCTGCAAAGGGAGTTCAAAAGTAGACACGGCTACAGAAAGTACAGGGTAATGACTTGAGCATCAGGTCAAAACCAAAAGAAGTCTTGTCCTTTTTGCATGAATACTGCTGTGGACTCTGGGATATTTAGTGCAGAGAAAGATAAAATACCCTGGGATGGGTTCTGTTTACCTGTTACCTGAGGTACTTCTTTCTTGTTCCTAATGCCTATCCATGCTACAGAGAATGCAAGACAGAAATTCTCTTTCTGTTTCCTGTCTAATAATTTTTTATAATATCCTATGGAAAGTACATTTTGAATCTTATCTCAGTACTACCTTGGTTTTTCCTGTGCTGCTAAGCTGGCCAAGTGTTTGTATGTGTTTAGTACACTTATTTTAAAGCTATTACATATTATATCTTAGGTCAAAATTCTCACGTTCTGTCAAATAAAAGTTAGAAGAATACAGTCTTGTGCTAGTAGCAATCACATTTTAGCACCAGAAAATTTCCATTTTCTGAAATTATAAAAGGTACCAAATGCTCAGAATAGTGAGGTTCCACTGGATATGATAATTTTAAGACACTTCCTGTGATTTAATTTTTATGAAAGATAAGTATTGTTGTATTTATTTTAATAAAGACCTAAAGCTGGTAATGTCTAATGCAAAATCTAAATTTGACTCTACTAGAGTAGAAGCTGTTTTCTGTATGATGTATCTGTCAAAAAGGATAGCAATCTTTATAACTTACTGGTTTCTGAGGAAGAAATGACAACATGACATTAATACAATCAATAAAGTCACCACTTTTATGGCCCCCAGATGTGTTTTGAGCCGTTTTTGGTATATCTAACTTTACTAATTGCATTCCTTCTGCAAAGCTTGCTATATAAATGTTCTTCTATGTTTAGTCCAAGGCCACAGGTTTTGATAAAGCTAATGCAATTGTGAGAGCACAATTCCTGTTTAGTTCTTAGCACAGTGTCTTTTTTGCAGGTCACCATGCAATTCATTAAAATGTTGCTGTTGCTCTGGAATAATTAAACTTGTTCAGTGAGAGCTCTAAATTCTGTTTGGAAAGCGGCATGAGATATAGCCAAAGAGTCTTCATAAGTACATATACCAAACCCTATCTGTGAGGAGACACACAGCCTACCTAGCATTTTGATAATTTCTTACTGGGCCCATAAATACATATATTTAAAGAGACTATGTACTGCTTAGAATTATTTTTTGTTTATACACAATGCCATCTGTGGATCTGCCTATATTTTAAGTAATTTTGAGGGACTGACAATATTAAACTTTATGCATTTAAAAGTAGGAAGTCTAAAAGGAGAAAACTAGCACTTTTTAGGTTATGAAATTATGTGTGGACTACTCTTGAAACAGCATACAGAACCTCTAAATATCTGGTTTACTGGCTGCATCTATTCTCACCATCCAGACTTTTTTTCTGTTGTACAGTGCCAGTGTGATATTGCAGCTTGGCAAGAGATTAAATGATTTATTAGAAGAAAATGATTCAATAAAAACAGACCTATAAACATAACTCCACTGACGAAAACAATAGTGATAATGATCAGTGAATTGCAGCAGACATTGTGAGTGTACTGAAAATAGAGAGTGCATTTTTTCTCTTGGGAGGATGGGTTTCTTAAAACAACAGTGACTATTCCAACAGGGAATAGCAGGTGTAAATTGCCTTGGTTAGGTCTCAGCTAGGCCTGAGTGTTACCAATCTCATATTACACAATGTTGTAGTAATGGGAGGCAGAGATTATGTGGGAGGGAGACTTTTCTGGTAGTAAGTGGCATCTACTTGAACCAATAATGATTTTTTAATACTATAATTAACACCAATGGAAAGACACTGATGAGCCAGATTAAGCAGGGTGCCAGTGAATATGACTATATGACACTTCCAAGATTAGGATCCAAACTTTGTTTGCAGTAATTTTGCCAAAATTTAAATGCTATGCTGAAAAATTTCCTGCTGGCTGCCTGATCCACACAATATTTTGCCTTTCACTCGTCACCCCCTCTTTTTTGGTTTCAGCTCTTTCTGAGGATGAGACAAAAGGAAAAGTTGTTGTACCACGGAGTTAAAAAGAATTTTGGTGACCTTTTCTCTGACCAAGTCTTCCATCAGTGTTGAGTAGGGCTTGGGATTGGAGAGGAAGTAGTATTTGTGGCCTGAATGCCCCTCCAGTGCAATGCCCCAGGTAATTTGCTTTAACCACTTTGCACACTATGTGGTAGCTGCTCCAAATCAGAAGGTTGCAAAAATAGAGATTAAACTGGTGTTTGCTGAGGAGAAAAAAGTGGAATTGTCTAAGAGAATTTGGGATCATTCCTGTTCAACATTTAAACATTTGGAAAACTGGTTTATACACAGTGAAGGACAACAATTATTTTTGATAATGACAAAGACATAATTCCAGAAGTAATGTACAATTTTGTTTTCTGGTGGTTCATCTGAAATTGGAAGTCATTGATAAAAATTGGGACCATACCAAAACAGACTGTTGGTAAAAACAGTGTTTTAGATTATAATTGCTCAGGAATTAAATATTAGAGTGCTGAATATTTATTGCTACTGCTGCTCATGGCTGAATGCTTAGTTTTCTTTTTATGTGCCAGAAAAAAAGACAAGTGCCAGAAAAAAAGACTAGTGTCTTCAAAGAATGCATCTTCTCCTGTGATTTACACCTCCAGGGATTAAAACTCCACTGTGATCCTGGTCCCCAAGTGGACAGGCTAATCTGTAGAAGCATCTGATTGACTTTCTACCCTTTTCACAGCACTACCCCTGTAAGATAAGACTTGTGCATTTATCTTTTCACTTACATAGATCTTTTTCAGAGCTGATGTGTGCTATAAACAAGCAGATACTCCATGCAGTATGTTGAAATTGAAATTAGCTTGCTTCTTCATGCTCGTCAACACTGAATTGAGAATTGTGGCTTGACTAATTCATACATTTGTTTTGTGGTGTTTTATTTGGATTCACTTGCCTTCTGAAGGATAGGTTGGCCTTAAGGAATGGAAGTCTTTCATCTTCAAAATTTTAATGGATTGAAGTGAGGAGAGGAGAGGAGAGGAGAGGAGAGGAGAGGAGAGGAGAGGAGAGGAGAGGAGAGGAGAGGAGAGGAACATAGGGGCAATCAGGGTACTAAGAGAAAAATGCTGTGCATCATTGCAGAATTTCCTCTCAGAAACAAAATAACTAAATGCTTTCTGAGAAAGTCTATTAGAGATTGTCTTCCTCAGGCAGCACACATTGCATTTTCAAGAAGCTTTCTGAATACCTAAATTTCTGAGAGGCATCTTTCAGTCTGAGCCTTGTTAGTCTAGGTGACAGCAGAGATCAAAAATGACCAAGCAGGGGTTCTTAGAATTTCGAGGTGAAGATTGATTTGAAGAGATGATCTTGCGATGCAATGTCATTGGGAAAATCATAGTATAGAAGTGTCATGAAGAAAGAATGCTGTATATGACTAAATATTTACCTGGAGATGGCACCTGGAAGCAAGAAAGAATAAGAATTTCGGACTCTGAGTGCACCCATGAGCTCACAGCTGACCAAAGTTTGAAATTTTTTGGTAGTACCTTGAGATGATTGCAGTCAGAATTGGCAGATAACCAAGCTAATAAAAAACAGACAAGTGGATCATTACACTTGATCTGAATTTTGAATATTTAACGCTTTCGAATCTAATCTAGGAGTAATCTAATCTGCTCCACATCTGATTAGAAACCAATGCTTTAGAGAGATGAGAGCTTTTTACAGTGTAGGAGCATGAAATTCAGATTGAAGTTTAGCATTTTGTTTTCCGATGTTACACACTTCAAGAAGAAAAAAATATCTTCAGTACTAGAAACTGACCTGAAAGGAAGGAGAGGCAGTAGGAGTTAACTGCTATCCTGAAGTTTCTTAATCACTTTTTAACTGGAATGCAATGCCAACAGGTGTATTTTCTTTCCTAGCTGTCTAAGCAACAGCTTTTACATTTCCTGCTAGTTTCATCAGCTAATTGTGCTGAACTATTTTCACCCTCTAATAACCACTGCAGTAAGTGTGGCTGAAACAGTTAATCTTCCATTTTTCTTCAGAGAAGGTAAGCAGTACTGGAGGTGAGTGGTTAATGTTTTCTTCAGAAGGTATTAAATAGTATTATAATAATGATGCTCTTCACCACTTTACCTGTTAAGAGGTTTTGACCAGGACAAAGCTGGGAAGCAGATGGATGCAATTCAGTGTTTCAGACTGAGGGCCTGGTATGAAGTAGAGGAGACTTGCTGGAAGGGATGGAAAACAATACAGCTGCATTTTAAAGGTATGTGATTGACAGCTGTGATTAAAGTTCTACTTTACGGAAAATTGCATATTTCTTGCTGCTCTTAGCTAAGCATGGCAGGGTTACACAGGATTTTTCTGCTTCTGCTTCCCAGTAAGCTATGAATATTTGTTTTGGAGAAGAACCTTGGTGCCTAACTCATATATTAGATCCTGGCTTGTGATATATTTTTGACTGTTCTGTCTTGAAAAAGAAAGTGATGGTGTTGAGAAATGAGCAGCCTAATTATTTTGTAAGAGCATATAACTAAAGTACTTCATTATGGGGAATGTCTGTTTATTTCCCCAAGCAGTTTGAGACATTGGCTTTGATCTGAAAATCTCCTGAGTCAGTTCGGGGCTTTTCTCTGTGTCCTTATGCTCTGGAACTCCTGGAATGGCTGGGACAGGGAGACCATTAACAATGTAACATTACTTGTTAAAAAAACACAAGGAGCTGCCAGCTGAAAGTTTTCTGCAAAGGGCTCTCAGATTTGCAACCTGGCTCTTTCTCTCATTAACAAGGAAGCAAAACATCCACTAACAATTAATGCTGGCAAGAAAGGTTTATTAGTTCAGCACTAGGCTTTTGCTACTTGGTAATGGGATTAGGTATAAATATATCCCATTATGTGATTCCTTTGCTATAAGACAAGGAAGCCTAGAACCTACAACAGTACCTCTAATGTCCTCTGATTAACAAAGTATGTTCAGAGCAGCTGTATGGGAACATGAGTTCTCTGCACAAATGACTTTTGCCTCTGACAGCATTTCCAAGATCTAGGAGGATAATGGAAATCTAAAACCTGCAATTTTAGGGTTTTTTTGGCACAGAAAATGAAAGAATAAGTTCATTGTTGGATGTTAAATGTATTGTTGGATGAAAGTCATTGTAGCATTCTCCCTGCTCTTGCATTTATGTTTCGTACAGAAAATAGGCTAAATATCATGTTTACCACACTCCAGACCAGACTTCCATAAATTAATAGAACATACTATACAAATCTATTTTGAAAACTGACAAGGAGTGGAAGGTGTTTGTATTTTTAAAGTAAAAGCATATAATGTTTGATATTGGATTGCACAGCATGGCATCTCTCAAAATGATGTAGTACTATTTTTCAGGTTTTTAAATTAGCCATTTACTCTCTCTACTATGCGTTGTAATCTTTTAGTCCATTTTATATGACAGGAGCAGTGTTTAATGTATTAAGATTAAATAGAAAAACATACTGATCCACAGAGGGGAACATAAGGCTGTATTACACTGTTTTTCAGATGGAATACGAATGAGCTTTTCTTTTTCTGGTAGATTCCATGTTCTCTGGATTCAGTGTCAAACGTCTGATTGTCTTAATTCTTTTTGGAGAGCAAGAGGGGGGATGTTGCATACAGCCAATTAGAGATGCTCAAATTTGTAGCTGAGCTGTGGGATCAACTGCAGGACTTTAAATATTTGATTTTGTAAGTAAAAGTGCTCTATAATTTATAAAATTATTTTTTTAATTTTAGAAAACAAATTACATGATAACTCTTGGTTTTATAAAAATATGCTTGGTTTTTGTGGTAATATTTTTAATAATCATATATCTTTGTAGCACAGCAATTTTCTAGATCAGATAGAGGGATTAGGGGCTGGAAGTAAGGCTCAGTAAGAGTTTAGGTACCTAAGCCTAAGCTTGTGTTTCTTAGAGAGGATGCCTGCACTGGGATTGCTGCATGCCTGCAGAGGTGGTCAGAACCATGCAGGTATTGCAGCTCCTTGGAAGACTCCAGCCTCACTCTAACCAGTAGCCAGAAACTGAGCTCTCCCCACCTCCATTCACAAGAGTGGCTGATTTCAGAAAGCTCTGTGTGGCTGTATTTTGAAGTACAGGTAATATCTGTTTAGCAGCTGAGATCTATCCCATTCCACGTCTCCCTCCAACCTGAGGCATGAGAGATGTTAAAGCTTTATCTCCCATCTCAAAAAAAGAAGGAAGAAAAAAGAAAAAAAGTGCAGGGGCCTACAGGTTACTGCATGTGGCTCTGTTTTGTTCATTGAAACTGCAGTCATCTAGAAAATATTCAAACTCCCTGAGACATCATGTAAGTGCAACTGTATGAAAGGCTCTGAAGTTAAGAGCTTCTCCTGACAGATGATGCTTCAAATTCTTTGTCTCTGCACCTAAGATTCTTTGCTTATATCTAATTATGAGATATAAAATACAGACAATATAAATAGGAGATTTAGTTAAATGAGCAGAGCCATAAGCTTTCCTTCCAAAATGGCTTTGCTAACTATCAGGTGGAGACTCACACTCATCCCATCTCCTCCAGTGGTGGTTTCATGAATTTGTTGCACTTTTACACTGGCTCAAGTGGAGTGATGGATGGAGAAAAGAGCACCTCTGCCACTGTCCTTGTCACTTAGTGGAGACATAGACTTTAGTGTCCATATTGTCTTCCTGGATTTACCTGAAATCTCACCAGATAATATAAAAATATACTTATGGTTTCATCAGCTGTCAGCAATTTAAAATTGTAACAATCAAAATTTTCTCCGTGTTTATATAAGGCAGCTAATTTTTTTCCCCTCTAAACTTCTGTTCTTGGAATATATATCTAATGTTGCTTCTCTTTGCTTGGAAATGAGAGTTTAAGCCGCATCTTTAGTTTAGTTCTGGGAGCATCAATCACAGAAAGCATAGAATGTTTACTTGCTTGTTTCCCTTTGTTCTCTGTGGGAACAATATGAATGGAATACAGAAAGGATAATTCAAAGAACCTTTTCAGTAGCCTGGAGTAAAGCTCAGGTCTCAGGGCCTCTTTTAACCATGCTATAACTTTTTTTTTTAACCTGATCACCTCTTCCGTCACAGGGATATAAAGCGGGCTGTCATTACTGTCTACCTTTTTTGCTCCAAGGCAAATTGCTTCCATGTTTCACAGCAACCTGTTTCTGTGCTCTCAAGATCTACATTAAATTTGGGGAATGGTGACAGTCCTACAGATCCCATCTTTGATAAAAGCAAAAGCATTTTAATCTTTAAATGTAGCTGCTGTAAAAAACTATTAATCTCTTATTAACTCTATTTGAACTACCTCTTTCGTGGATAATTCTAGTGCCTATGGACAGCAAAATTACAGCTGTGATGAAGGTTATTTTTTTATAAAATGTCATTTTGTTATGAATTAAGACTTTCATGTGTTCTACAACCTGAGTTCAAAAGGACGTGCATCTTGTCATTTTAGCGGTATGATTCTGAACCTAGATGGGCTAATAGTTTCCAGCTGGCTTGTTGTGTATTATAGTTGCTGCTCTGACCAGCTGGAGGAAATGTAATTTTTATTGTGCTAGTGATTAGGGCCAGCAATTTATTGAGAATTGTGAGGTGTAGATGTTGGTCTTCTGTTCTGCTCAGAATGGGGCATGATGGAGAGGGTACTATTTAAGAAAATGGTCTGAACTTCTTCATGCACAAAAGGGGTTTCTGTATTGGTCTGTCACATACTACCATCCTACTTTCACTAATAAATATATCTCACTCTAATTAAAAAAAAAAAAAAAAGCAATAAAGCAAGCCCTGCTCTGTTCTTGGTAACAGCATTTGTGAATACCAGCTCTTGGGAGTATACCTCAGCCTCTGCTGCCTCTGTGGATGAAAGCTAGTTCAGAAACACAAACTCTGCAGAAGTAATAGGATATTGGATTTCCTAATCTGCATTTAATCTTCCTTGTCAATTTTAGATACTCTGTTGCTTACAGGGTGGTATGGCTAAACTGAAGCAGCTGCTGCAAATCCAGACAGCTCTGTTATTCCACCTCTGCTCCCTTCGTTAATCTACGTGCTACAGTTGTCTCTCTTGTGTTGGCACTGGTGTGTGTCTGGTTCTGCAGAGAAATGGTTCCAACTTGCTTACCATGGTGGCAAATATATAAGAACTTTGGGTCGAGTGAGAACAATCCATACTCAGTGTGGGAAAGGCAGTGGGACTGCTGCCTCTTTTGGCAGATATGAGATACCTTCCATGTGTTCCCAAATTGCCCTTTTGTGCATAGGGGGTTTTGAATTATGTTTCTGCCATGCCAAACTCTAATTTTAACTATCCAGACTAGAGACAATTGCACCAGTCATATATTTAATGAGAAAGTGCAGAACCCCTTGCATTATCCAGATAACTGACACAGCATGGCTGGCTGTGAAAACCACTGACACACCTGAATGTGCCACAGTCTCTGCAGTAGCTCTGACATGCCCAGGGTACCTCACATTGGCAGAGATTAAATATGGACAAGGGCAAGAGCCCCAGTGCATTCATGACTTGTCAGAGCTGATGAATATGCCAACAATGAGTAAACAGCAATAATTTCCCTGGCATGACTTGTTTTGTTGTTAATGCTGCAGATCCCTGCTGTAGGAGTGTGCAGCTGCACTTGGGAAACCCATGGCAGCCTGATGCTTAACCATACCACATATACATGATGCAAGAGAAAATAAGTTAAAAAAAAGGTAAAAATGGTATTTCTCTATATCCTTCTAACCTCTTTGCATCCTGACTGTAGAGAAACACTTTTAGAGAGGCATTTTAAAAAGAAAGAGAATAATTTTGAGGAGTTTATGATTAAGTGATTGTAATCCACTGTAGCAATCTAAAACTTTTAATTATACTCTATGTCCTTTAAATTATTCAGACATTTAAATAATCTGTAATGGGTCTTTATGCCAAGATGTGGTCTCTAATTTTTGTTTTAAGGAAAGCCAGAAGCCAGGAATCACAAAACCTGTGGATAACACTGAATAACTGTATTTTCCAGGGAATGGTGCCATGCTTATAAATGGATTTGACTTTTAAGACTGGTCTGGGAAAAGAAATATGAAAAGACTGGGATAAACATCATATCTGTTTAATTCCCCTAATTTACCTGGTTTCTTCCTAAGGAAGGTAACATAGTCATCTGATCAACACGTGCATGACATTTTTTGTATGACCATTATTAGTCTTGTGCTGTGCTTTCATTTTTCTCAAGATGGGGCAGTGCCAGACTGAAACAGGCACAGGTCTTAGTGTTGTTCAGGACACCCTTTCTAAAGCCAAATTTTTAACCTGATTTCAGAAGGCAGATTCACAGGAGGAAGGAACTCCAATTTCCCTCATTACTGGCTGATACCAGCCAACACCCAGTGGACTGGCCATTAATTTGCTTCCCCCTTCTGTCTGATCTGCTCTAGTGCTACCCCATTTATCTCTTACATTAGGTCTAGGATTACCCATTCAGTGGTTCCTTCTATTGCTGTTCATAATACTAACTTTTTGTTTTTTCCAAGCCTGAAGTAAATAATATTTTTTTGTGTGACTTAGTACTAAGTTTGCAACATTTTAATTAACTTGTCAGATTTATGAAACATCTCCTTTATTTCTGAAGGTTTTGTAATGTGAAATAATAATTTATGTCTTACACCAGCAGCAAGTTTCATTGTTCTAGTTAATGAGTGAAGGATTAGATCTTCAGATACTCTGTGAAGCAGCATATTTCCATTTAATCCTGTAAAGTAGAGTGCTTTACAGAAACCATAGGTCTGTGCTAAGACAGACACTACCTGGAAGTACCATGGAGGAGGCATTTGAAGTAGACAGATGCTTGGATATAAAAGTGGTTTTCATTAGGGTAAAGAAAACTTAAGCAAGATTAAAACTGCAAGAACTAGTTGTGATTCTGATCACTTAACTGTAGCCTCAAAGAAATGGAATCACCATAAAGAGGCTTTGGATGAACTCACTAAAGCAATAGAAATTTCATCTATCCTAAAGGTACATCTGCAGTAGGATTTATGGTATATTCATTGTATAACAGCCAGTTCTTTTGTGGAGAGGAGAATATCCTGGGTTTAGTGGCCTGCTACATTTTCAATCAGTGAGTATATCAGAAAAGTGTTTTTTTAATATTTTTCATCTTGTTTCAGTCTTGTAGTTTTTCATTACATTACATTTATTCTAAAGTGATTGGCAGCTGCATCTTAGAATAGAGCTACAGTACAGCAAAATTAGATCAGTAAATATGATAAACAATACTGCATCTAGAGGCTCAGGTCAGACTGAGCTACAAGTAATCCATCTTCTGAGTGTATTAAGTTATCTTGTGCTTGCACATTGCATTAAGCATGTTAAAAATTGAATTGTGAGGTTTTTTTTTAAAGAAAATGAGATATTTTAGTGAGTAACGGAGAAGAGAGACTGAAGTTTCCTGGTTTTCTACCCACATAACCCTTATCATTAGTTTTTATCTTTAATGGTCAGTTTCAGAAATCATGGGTTATCTGTTGATCCCTGCAATGCGCTTGGAATCTTTAAAATTATGCATTTATAAAACTCTGTCTGCCACTAATGTCAGGCTGATTTGTCAGGTTGATTTCACAAGAGTCTGAGAGATTTTAAAAATACTGTGCATATACTGGGGGTGCTCACTCCTTTCTGGGATTGAATCTTTTCAGTGAAATGATGTTTTTTCTACTTTTTGTGATCTGTCTACTAATGTCAATAGCACTACACATGTGGAAATGGATTCCTGCTCATGTTTTCATTTCCAGGAGTTATCTGTGATGCATTTACAGTTATTGATTAAACACACTTATAGCAGTTGTATTGGCTTTGTACTTCTTCTGTAATCTTATTAACTTCTTTTTTTCATTTTTTCCCTCCAAGGGACTAAATTGATTTGTATGAGCATGCTGTTAATACTATAACTCCTTGTCTAGCCCCTTGGGTTCTAATGTTTTTTAAACACAGTACAATTATGGGAAACATTATATTGGAATGACAATATAAATCATCCCCATAGGAGTCTGAGCAGCCTGGGGAGTTAATCGTATAGAGCCCTGCTGAGGTAAATAAGAACAGTAATTTGAAATAAATAAAAGACCACTGGTGCTAATGTGGGTGTCTCAAGAATATCATTAAGTTTGTAATGGCATTGTTTACTTGGTGTAATGAGACTCATGTAGTGTAATGCTGCTGCTTAAATCATAACTTCATAGTTCATGATCCTGTCTCTTTTCTTCAGAGAGTGTGCCAGGTTAGCTGTGTTTCCACATCTGTCCTCTGAACTCCAGCACCTGGTTGGAAAGCATATGCACATGTGAAAAGTGTTGGGATTCCCTAGAACTTTGGTTAAATTTAGTCAGCATATGTTGAAGTTCAGGTACAAAAATTTGCCAAGAGGGGTAATTAATTTCTTTTTCTGTTTCGTACCATAGTCAGAGTTAGAAAAGGTACAGAACTTGGGTAGTGAAAGTAGCTTCATTTGTTGGTCATCCATATTCAGCAGTGGTGATTTTGGGTCCAAAAGGGGTCTTACATTGCTCTGTGCTTGAGCATGGTGTGAGTTTGGCAGCTGGGCAGCCTAATGGTCTTCTTTCCTGGTAGTAGCGTCTTCACCAGTACTTAATTCCCATCAATATCTAAGCTATTCTCCCTTCTTTGACATGCAGGAAAAGGAAAATATGAGTTTAAAATGCAAAATGAAAACAGTTAATCTGAAAAGGAACTACTCTAGGGATTGTTTTCAATCTTTGTTTTCAACATGTACAAATTACATAGTAGAAAATACTCCAAAAATCTTACTTTTTCATAGAAAATATATTCCCTTTGAATAAATTCAGCAATATCATATGAACAAAATTATAGTAAAAAAAATTAAACCAATATATTTTTGAATAGAAATTGATCTCCACAATATTTTTTTTTTGCAGATGCTAGGGAACTTGCATATAAAGAAACTTGTGTAATTGAAAGTATTCTCTGTGCAAAAATGAATGTAAAGTGTTCATTGCATAAACACAGCCAGACCTTCCAAACACATTATCTTAAATTTGATCGTTTTAACATTTTATTAATTTCTGAACCAATCTTGGAGCAAGATTAGACTTGTGTAGTCTGTTACACAGATTTATGTGCTGCAAGAGTAATATGGCATTACTTTTCAGTGATAGGAGTGCTATCAGTACAAGGTGTAAAAGTTTCTGGGGGAAATGCTTCTGGCATTGGGGACTTCAGCGCGTCTTGGACTTGGAGGAAAGCAAACTTCAGATTTTTAGAAGAAGACTTTTAGAAACTATCAAGGATATATTTTAAAAATTATAGTATTGCATACTCATACCGTATGTATTAAATGCTCTGATGTCATCATGAAAACTTCTGTTCATAAGAAGAATGTCCAGTTTTATTTGTTGCTTTCTGTCACTTATTCTGCATTGGTAATAAAAAATTGGAAAGAAGCAATACATTATACTAATGAGACTGTATAGTTGGACCCTGCAAAGCCTGTATGTAATCATGGTACAAACAATGTTCATGAAGATCATAAAGAAGTGTACAAATTTCAGTTTGTTTTGCTTCTCATTCTCTGTTAAAAAAAAAAAAAAGGTGAAATTAGGCTTTAATTTAAGCACTTTCATAAGTTTTCTAAGCTACTCTTTATGCCGAATATAGCATAGTGAGCACGTATTTTGCCTTCCCAAAAAATGCCTTTCCAATAGGCTTTGTCCTTGTTCTGGAAACAAAAGATATAGGAATGTAAGGTCCACCCAAAAAAAGTTTTTCAGTGGAAATGCTGAGACTCATAGTGCCAGTGGTGTGTGAAGACTCTTTGATTATGTTTGTAAGATTTGCTGGCTGGTCTTTATAGATTAAGTGATTCTTGATCAACAGTGACATCATGTGTATTAAAGCTGGCTGGGTGGACACCTATTTCTTGTTAGGAATCCCTCAAGGAATCAGGAGTGATGGTTTTTGGAATCTGCTATCTACAGTTTCTCCACATGCTCAAGCTTACTCAAGGAATCATCTCTATGCTGTTATACCTTTAATCCTATGTGGTTGATAATCTAGGTAAAATTTAATTTCTTTTCCCTTAATAGGCCTTTCAACTGTCCAATAAAAGTTACAGGTTTTTTGACGAGGACTCCTCTAGTTTTAACACAGCATATTTCTGTGACGTGAGAACTTTTTACATACATATTGGTGTGTTAAACTTCTCAACTCTACTGTTAAAGTTATTTCCCTACACATCATAGTTCTGAATGCATTGAAGATTTTACTACATACTTTTTCAACGTGTTTCTGAATCATAAAACTTGCTCCACTAAAATATTTAAATTGTTCTATTTTTTTTGAGAAAGCCTGTTTCTTTCAGTGTAGCATTAAGGAGAAAGCATGCAATTGGATCACTTCCACATTAAAAAGTGCAGCCTTTTAAGTGCAGTACTCCAAGAAGATATCCAGACAACACTGCTGTTTTAAGGAGGCTATCAGATGTGGAGACAATGAAGGAGCTGGATGCAACATCAGAAGGTAATAAAATATCTGTTTTTATTGACTTAAAATCTATCCCAAAGGCCTATTTTTTTTTCCCCCAGAAAGTTCTGTTCTGTTATTTTTATTGAGAAGCATTTCTAGAAAAAGACAGAAGTACATAGTGCTTTTATGGAACATAAAGCAGAGTTCTACTTAGTCCCTACACAAAATGTGGGCTGGGATTTTTTTTGGTTGGTGGGTTTTTCATTACGTGATAATGATGATGATGATGATGACGACTGACTAAATGGAAAGAATGGACAGGAAGGAAATGAAAGGCTTATAGTTGTGAAGACAGGGAGATTCATTTCCTGATCAATCTGTGAAATATAATATGTGTAAAACTTTGCAAATAAAATCACTGCAGGCAAATGACCAAGTTATGACTTTTAAAATCTGGCATAGATCCTGGCACCTAAATTAATGCTTTTCAGTGATACTTGCCAGATATACTGAGTTGTTGATTAAAAGGGGTAGAGGTTTTTTCTTGAGATCAATTGCAGAGAAAGACTTATTTTTCCCCTTAAAATTTTCCCCTTTTTTCCCCCTCAAATTGATTAAGCTGAATAAAACCAGTTAAAGAATAGTAACATCTTTTAGTTACAGACATGAGGAAGAAGTATTATAACCACAGGGAAGGTTCAAAGCAGATTTTTTTTTCAAATACAGAGTATATTTGCATGCATAGGTCAAAGAATGAAATAACACAGAAAAAAATTTAATTGAAATGCAAATTCAAACTAATTTCTGGTTGTTATTTCTCTAAAATTTGTTTTGGGTTGTTTGTTTATCTAAGCATTAATGTGGAGGTAAGATGAGATTTTTGTTTCCATGAGGCTAAAATAGCCTCATCAAAACTTGCTGTTCCAAAGGAGAAGATAGCAGAGTTGACATAAGCAGCTTTATACTATTCCTTTCCTGATGTTTCCTCCATATTTTACCATCATGAAATAGGAAAGAAAGTGAGGCTTTGGGCCATATTAATCCATGCCAGTGTTTTCAGACCAACAGACAGCTCTGTAGATATTAGAGATCCCTCCTGGGAACCCAGACATAATTCAAAATTGCTTTAATGTACCTGTGTTGGCATTTTTTTGGTGTCCAGTATTGACCTGCAATTGAGGCCATTTAAAAAAATATTGACACCACCATTTCTGTTACACCTCCATTTCTGTAACCCCTGTCAGATACCTCTTGTAGGCTGCAGTTAGTTCCTCCCAGCATTCCCCTCCTCATCAAGCTGAACAAGACTTTTTCCCTCAACCTCTCCACGCAGCCCATGTGTCCTCTGCCTCGTGAGCCCTCTCCTGTACCTTCTTCAGCTACCCTAATTTTCTGGCACAAAGCTAGATACTCTATTCCAATGTGCCTCACCAGTGCCAAGCACAAGGCAATGTTGCCACTTGCTGCATTTTGGTGTTTGTACTCCTCCCAGAGTGTATATTCTTTGCTTTCCATGAGTGTACTCCACAGGTTTGTGCACAACTGGAGACCCACAGTGACCCCAGAAGCTTTTCAGCAGGGCTGCTCTCCAGCCAGTGGGACTCCAGGTTGTCACGATGTCACTGAGTTCTCTGTCTTGGGTGCTGAATGGACATTTCTTTTGGCTTGATGCCCAATGTCTTGTGAAACTGAGAGTGACACTTCTGAGGAAAGAGTTTTTCATTCGATGTCTGTAACAATGTAGAATTAATCTGCCCTGGTACTTGAAAAGTTTGAAGTAAGTACCTTAGTGGCAAACAACTTTGTAGTAAGAGTCTCCAAACAAAATTTTGGTGAGAATTTTCCTCTTTGTTGTGATCATTTTATTACAATAGAATATGGTAAGGTTCCACTTGCAGAAATAGTGTAATGTAGTGATGAACAAGACACACCTTAACTGTAACCTTTTTTTCTCTAATCATGAAGCCACTATGTTTGAATTAGCCTGTGGTGTAATTTTATGTCAGATATGATGTATGTTAAAAGAAATTTTGAAAAGAGCTGAATTGACTGAAGGGGTCTCAAGGTGAGATACAGATCGATTATTAATGACAAATGTTTGCAGGTCTCTGAAGATACTCTATATAAACCAAACATGTATAAATTCATATTTGCAAATTAAATCTCTTTTCATCTCACATGGCTTTGACTACCTGGGGGGAGGAGGAGAGGATAATAGTAATCTTCTCCCTTTTTTGGAAATGTAGCAATGTTGACTGAATTGTATCTTTACTGCTGTGAAATGCTGTTTACCAGATGGGAGGATAGTAAGCCTAGGACTTTGCCTATTGCTCTTTCATAGACTGGTTACAACTTCACAAACTCATAGAAGCAAATCCACAGCTGTTTAAGCCCATCAAATATGTGGTTTACAAGAAAAGGTGTAATCAGTAGGATCAAGTATTTTGTCAATTACATTAGCAACATAAAAAATAAAGTGATGACTATTTGACAAGAGACTGTTTTTAAGATACTATATTTGCATAATGCTTGTCTTTTCATACTATAGAAAGCAACAAGACATCACAGAAGAGGTATATCCATTATTCATGAATTTAAATAATCTGACTAGCATGTGGAAAATAAGACTGAACTGGATTCTATATTGTTAGAGTGATTTTAAAAAAAATACAGGCAATTATTGTTTGTTGGTTTTTAACTAATCCTGTTTCTTCAGAGTCTGATTCATTGTATGATCTTGCAGTTATCAAATTAAATACCTTCTTAGTAACTTCAGTATGATTGACACCTTATATGACTCAGACTGCTGAAAATAAACAATTCAGGCAGAATTATCCTGTCACATCTGTGAGACTGATTAGATGCAAACATCAGTCATGACAATTTAGGTTTACTGTAGTGCATGTGGCTTCTGCAGATGCCCCTCAATTATGAGCATGGATGCTGACTGAGACTGCTTATCAGAAATATGCTGGTTTCAAAAGGCAAAAGTAATTAGGAAGAGGAGTCATGTTTTTCCACTGCTCCATCTTAGTTTTGCAGGCGAGAACTGTATTTCTCAGCGCAGGAATAGTGACAAGAGATAATCATCAGGAGGAGGCCTAAAGAAGACTTGTCCATATCAGCTTACCCAAATAGCATATGGAACAACCACATGACAAAAAATAATACCTGAAATTATATTAGCTCAAAAGGCTTGGATCTCTGTGGGATTTTTCAGCTTTCCTGAAAATGCTACCCATTCCATGAGCTCTCTACCCATTTCCTGAACATAAACTCTTCACTCTTTCCAGTGAAAAATTGCCATGAAGCAACTCTGTTGTTAAGTGCAACAGCTCCGAAGCTGCAACTTGCACTTCTGAAATGTATTTCTGAAATTGTATTTCTGAAATTGTATTTCTGAATTGCAGATGAGATTGTGTTGCACCAATTCTAAAGCTCCATCGATTCCCTCTCACAGCTCCCCTAGTGACATATTAGAATGTCTCTCACTCTATTCAGGTTTTTTTATTTCCAAGTCTTAAAGTGTGGTCTCGACCAAAATCCTTTGTATTTCTCACTCTACAGCTTTATATTCTTGAAAGATAGTGGTATGTTTTGCAGAGTCATATCTAGTAATACTGACAATGTAACTGGTAGTGGTAGGTGAGATTCCAAGAACATGAAGGTTTATAGGCATAGGTAACATCTGTTAATTATTTTAATAGTTAGGACATTTTATAGAGCAATGAAGATTTCTCTGACATTGGTCTGAACAGAATGAGGGATGCTGATAAAAGCATTAATTAATACACAGTTAAAGGAGGGAACCTAATGATAATTACTATAAATGTATGGGAAAATGTCATTGTTAGTTGCAAGACAGATTCTTCATCACCAATTTAATATTTTTATATCTTACCAAAAATAATATTTAATATTTGCTTTCACTGTTAATTAACTTTATCATTGACCAAGCTCAATTTGAACTAGGAAAATACTGAGTTTCTAACCAGTGACATGATCAAGGATTTTTAAGACAACCTGGACAGGACAGAATCCTTTGGGAATCATTTTGGCTTTGCAGTCTGTTACAAATGGATTAGAGGCCAAGATTTTTATATTTAATCCAATTTAAATGTATATCTTACTGTGGTAGAATCTACTATGAGACAACACCATTCCATTATACCTTGAACTGCTTCTGTATGTTTACTAATAGAAGCAAATTTTTTTTCCCCACAAACCTCTAACCCGAGTAGCAGTTTTGCAGCTGCTGTATGCTGATCTTGTTATCCATGAAGAAACATAGTTGAAAAAGAGAGAATAGGTATTTACTTTACAGAAATGAAGATGATTCACTCTGGATTCCATGGCCAAGACAGATTTCCATTGTAATTCTGTATAGTGTTATATAATGCAGAGGAACACGACTGCTCCAACATGAGGCATAAGGGCATTTAGAATTCAGCTGAGGTTCCTCATGACCGCTGCAAACCAAAGAAAATGTGATGACAAGCATTTGGGGTATATTATATTGGAATGGAAAGCCTTGTACATGATATTTACAAAAAAATTACATATTATTTCCTGTATTTCTAAGAACAAGTGGGCAGAAACATTCAACTTTCCTCCTTTGTATCATTATTTCTTGTCCCTCTATGGTATTTTTATGCTTCTCTGATTCAAATGATTACAATCCTTTGGTTGTCTTCTCATAGAGGTGTCTTCCCCAACTTTGTTTTCCGATTGTTCTCCTCACTGAGTTTGCATATGTATGCTCTTTATGTGCTCCTTCACTTAGTGAGTCAAGATCAGTATCTTAGGAGACTAGCTCAGTAATAGATGAAAAATGTTGAAATACAGTCTTCTTTCCTCTCAGCATCTTTATTGTTTCTAAGACTGTTTGCATTATCTGTCATAGCACACTGAGCTATGGTTTTAATCTCAAGATTTGTCTTTGGTGAGAGGCAAAGTTAGTTTAGAACTCCCCACTTTGCTCCTTTCTGCACACGTTACCTTGCATTTGCCAATCTTTAATGTCATCAGTTTGACATACAGACTTACTCTGACTCTCTCAGGTCCTCTGGGCCTCCTCCCCTTGACCTGCACTAGCATGAGATTTCATTCTAAATTGCTGTTTGGAGGAAATGTTAGCTGGGGCTCTTTCTTTAAAGCAGATTAAATGTTTCTGTAGGAAGCATGCTTATCTTTAATTTACTCCATTTTGAAAAACCAATCAATTATTTTTCCAAGACAATCTACATGTTGGGTGCTGATAAATGCTCATAACTTTATGTTTACTTAACAAAGTATTTTCCCCTGAAAGCAAGAAATTTATATACTTGGGAATATTCTTAGAAATGCATCAAGAAAAAAATCATACTTTTTGAAAATGTCATATGTTTTAATTCTTATCTCAGGCCACACACTTTGATCTTGGAGAAGTGTTTTAGTTTCTCCTTTTCCCTGAAGAGGATTTGAACTCGCAGGACATAACTCCTGACAGAAGGAATTTTTGCTCATTGAAGGAGTGCTCACAATCTCTACTTGAAATTGTTGTACTTTAAAACCGAATACTTAAAATTCTTTGGGCTGTAAGGAGGGAATGTGTTTTACAAGGCAAGGCTTTGGATTTAATGCCCTATGATTGGATTGTTTCCTAGCAGTGTTTTCTGCTAGGAACTATGTACCCCCTGTACCGGTAGAAATGTGGGGGTCTGTTCGACTGGCACTGCTGGATTTGGGTACATGTGTTTGATTTAAACTCCATTTTAGACACCTACATTCTTCTATGAAACTGCAGTTTAATGCTTCCTGACATAGCTGAATGAGTATATTAGAATTGAAATTTTGGGCCTTGGCACTGAAGACATAGTGGAGGTACCTAAATTCTGCAGTTGCATACATGTATAATTTTTGGGGCTATTTATAAGCTTATATTGTTTTTCAATTTAGCTCAAGCATGTGATTTGAGTAATCTGCATTAGATGTTTTCATTCTTCTACCTGTGAGTTTGAGAAAGCTCTTGTGAACTCATATTCTTTCAGCATATTACACCTTGTATTTCAGGTTTCCTGTCTTAATTCTATTTAAATCAATGGCTGTAGGAATAGGAATGTTCCCATGTTTTGTTTGAATTATGAGAAATCTCTTTCTCTGATGTTAAAGAAGGAACAAATTCCTTTGAACTCCTTTGAATCGTTTGGGTTTTGCTGGCTTTCAAAGCTATTAGAGAACTTGCTTAAAGGTTAATAGATTTACTCTTAGGAAGTATCATCCTCTAACAGGAAGTCTTTGTTATCTCACCATGGAATATGCTTCCTGCAGTTCAGGGTTAGGTAAAACTCCATTAATCTAATCAAGTCTATATGTTCATTTAGATCCATTTGGCTACACAAGGAAAGGGGAGAATCTGTTGACATGTGTGTGGTACAGTGCCAGCAGTCTGCTAAGGTAAAATGATCACATCACATTTCAAAAGAACCAATTCCTGAATTATTGGCATGGATAATCTGGTGAAGATTTGAAGATTTTTTAATATTGTAGAATTGTAGGACTATAAAAAATTGCACTTCACTGATTTGAGCCTAGTCACTACCATGAAAATAGAACAAGTTTCCTGCAGTAATATGTACCAGTTTTAGTTTGGACTGGGATTATTTTATGCTTACTCACACACCAGTTTAAATGCAATTTATTTAAACTAATTCCTTAAAAATGTGAGGATTTAACTTCTGACACATTCATACTCTTGCAAAAGTAATGGTATGAATTATAACTCAAGTAAGGTGGAACATCAAAAGTTCCTCTGAAATTTCTCAGTACTGAGTTGTTTTAAAGCATTTTCCATTTAGATAGTGAAGATGCCTGCTTTCATATTCCTGACTCAACATGAGCTGAATTCCCCTGGTTTCTGAAGCTCTTACACCTTTTTCTGGAGTAGGAAGATCTCTGTTTCGCCAGAAAATTATTCCCTGGCTGTGACTGAAGGCAGTGTGACCGCATCTTGTGTGAGGGCTTCACCTGAGGTCTTCCTGTGCAGTGTTTGCAAGATATGTCACATCTTAACTCACACCTGTATCAACATTTGCACCCCTAAAATGAGATTACAACCTGGGAGAGCAGACTATTCTGAGCTGGTAACCCTCAGCATCCTCTGGGAGGTGCTAGTGCTTTACAGGATTCCCAGACTGTCTGTTGTGGAACCTATCCTCCTAAGGAGGCACTGAATGCTGTTTACTCATACAGAACTTGGGGAAGCTGAGCAGTCTTGAAAAACTGGTCTCAAAAGCATTGTACTCTTGATATTCAAAGCATTAAAACATTATAATTTTCTCCTTTTATTTCAGTTCTCTGTGTGGCACTGTTACAGTATTTAGAATTGCTGCTAAGAAAAAAGAAAGGAAAGGAAAGGAAAGGAAAGGAAAGGAAAGGAAAGGAAAGGAAAGGAAAGGAAAGGAAAGGAAAGGAAAGGAAAGGAAAGGAAAGAAGGAATGTTTGCAAACTTCTCTTTTCCCCTTTCCTTTTTGGTAGAAAATGGAAGACTTTTAACCAAAAACTCCGGAATATTTAACTGCATTTAAAATTTCCTGTGTCATAGGTGTCCATCTATGCTGATACTAATCAAGAAAATAATCTCAGTCACTTACTTGTATCCAAGCCTAGTTGCAGATACTTTATTTTTAACTGGCATCGTTATGACCATAATGCAGCAAAATCTGTGATTCTCTGTTCATTTAGAGAACAAATAATGTAAAAAAACCAGATTTACAAAGGCTATATCAATAAAGTTGTCCTAAAATGTTTCTTGTCAATCTATCACATGCTTAGTGGTTATTTAAGTTTGCTAAAAAGTGATATTATTGTAGCATCAGAGTATTTTATTTTACTTTTCTCAGTGTAAATAACTCAGATAACTACTCTGGCTACTCAGTGACCAGCTTCTCTTTTCCTCCTGCTCTTGCTCTGGAGAGCTCTCTTACTGTCTGCTCCAGGTGAAATAGTTCTTGAAGCTATGCTTACATGGCTCTCACCTCAACATTATAAAGCTCCTGCTGTCTTTTTTTCACAGAGGAGAAACCAGTTTCGTTTATGTGGCAAACCTGTAGTAAAATAAAAAAAACAACAAACCAAACAACCAAAGGTTA
Source organism: Lichenostomus cassidix (assembly GCF_008360975.1). NCBI lineage: Eukaryota > Metazoa > Chordata > Aves > Passeriformes > Meliphagidae > Lichenostomus > Lichenostomus cassidix. Next base: position 25,736,872 of record NC_139480.1, on the reverse strand, counting down.
AATTTAATTTTGTCATAGTTATCTTTTTTATGCTTTTGTGAATACTTACAAAAACCTAGCAGACCTATTGTATAACCCCAAATAATTTCAGGTATTTAGGTTCTTTTAAAGCAGCAGTAAAACTTTATAGTAAAAGGACTTTATCTTAGTGTTTTTTCTAAGTTTTAGGCTTTAATCTAACTTGTAACATCTTAATATTTTATTTTAAAAATATTCTCAAAAGACATTTTTACTTTGCATTGAAGTTCCTTTTCATCTTTTAGTGGTATGACATATTAATGCCAAGGGTTAGGGGATTTTTTAAACTATATGTACCTGAAGAAAACATACAGAAGATATGGCCTGATTCTCAAAACAGCTTGGTATCTACAGTGCCCAGAAAACACAGAATTGCAGTTTGGTTCACAGCCTAAATTAAACAGATCTATTAGCCAAGGAAGTTTTCAAATTTCTTGAGGTGAAGCTAAGTTCATTTTTAATGAAAACAAAGTACAGGCATCTCTCAGGCCAACTAGTGTTTGCATGCCAGCTTTCAGCCTGGGAATATATAAACAGCAGTAGAAGTAGTAAGAAGCATTTGAGCAGATGCATGGCTTTGAGCAATTGCATAACAGCACATCCCTGACCCTTCCCTGCAAAGCCAATTGCTCCAGACAGAGATGCTGCACTGACTCTGCAGGTCTTGATGGCAGCAGTGAGGACATGGCTTCACTCTGTCCCCTTTGCTGGCAGCTTTGCTGCCCCAGTTCACTGATTCAGTGCTCCTGGTGCATATAATATGGTATATTATGTATTATTCCTATTGAGACTCACCACAAGCCTTGGCTCCCCAGACAATGCAGACAAGTGATGCCCAGACCAAGCCAGCAAACTGGGAACTCCTTGTGGCTCTGGAGGATTACTGCTGGCCTCCCCTGTTGAGTCTCTCCACTTTCACTCCGGTTTCACAGTGTTTGCTCTTGGACTGTGAGGTACCTGGGTGCTGAGTACTGGAGTTTGCTGCAGGAATTTTGAAGCCTGTCAGGAAAGAGCACTAAGAAAGAGAGTTTTACAAAGAGATTTCCCAGCATTCCCAGCAGTTGTTCTGTATACTTACCTAAGTCAAAAAGGACACCCACAGCTATGCAAAACAGTAACATTTATACACCTGATTCCCTTTTGAATGTTTTTGGGGGATTTGATTTAGGCCTGGACTCTTTTGACAATCAAGATGGTTCTCCTTGAGAAAACATGTCCTTTAAACCTTTCAGCTGGAGATTTAAAATCCAGCTCTGGCACTTATTTTCACTCCTTCAACTCCTTAATTTTTCTCTTTTATATCTCTGTGGATCACATAAAGTGAAGCAATTTTCTGACCTAACTCCCTGCATAACTTTTGCTGTATTGATTGTCTTGCAAGGAGAAAATCTGTTTTCTAATTTCCTGTCCTGACACATGCCAGTTCTGATTTTAAAAAGACAATTCCAGAAAACAAACTGGCTGATTTTAGGATTGCATACATAACAAAGAATTCATAACATGCAGGGTTTGCAGCTTTTAATATATGAAAATATCATGTCTGAATTTTGCAGCAGATAGAACAATTCTATTCAGTAGAGAATGGAGAAAACCAAACCTGCAGACTAATTTTCATTTCAATCAATGAAATAAAATGATAGAAATGAAGATTTTTTTCCATTTTGCACATCCTATAGCCTCATTTGGTGAGATCAGGGGGAGAAAGGCCAAACTCTACTAGTGCTCTTGGATATCACAGAATGAAGTAAGTCTAACTTCCTTTCTGTGTGTGTTGGCCAAAGCTTATGCATTCTACCAGGATATGTCCTGGAGGTGCACACACAGCCTTGTATTCATCCTCACCTGTCCCAGATGGGATCTCAGAAATACAGATGGGAAATTTTAAACTATATTGCAGCAATTTTGGAAAGAATCCTGAGTCAGCCTGCACTCAGAAAATGCAGCCAGAGAAGGTGATCTCAAAATGCTGGGTCTGTGCTAGGTTTGCTCAGAAAGAGAAGGTAATACTTAATGTCTAATTTAATTAAATTGATAGTATTTGAGTTCTTAAATTTCGCCAGTAAAACATGTGACCTACATTTCAGAGATTCTGCAAGGCCCAAGAAAACACCTTTGAAACACATGTATCTTTTTGGTCGGTATAATCCAATTTGTTGCTGTAACACAGAGGACTTGTCATACTCCTGTTTTCTACACCACTTCTTTCATTTTTATTGTGGTCTCAGATGTGTCTGTTCCAGCAACTGAACAATTGCATTTCATAGGTAATCTTTGAAGGTCTTTAACTTTTAGCAGCTGTTGCAGAGGTGCACCTGAAGGTCACCTTAATCTTCCAAGAAGTTAAGGTCACCACAATTCCTAGGTAATCTGTGCATTCATGAATTACAGTCTTCAGCTTCATCTGGGGATCACATTACAGTGCTAACTGCTAGAATGAAGCTGATATGCCCTTGAAGTATAAAGTGTGGTTCTTCAGGAAGTCTAAATTACACACATGTACTCAAGACTACCTTGAAATCTAGCGTGTCCTGTACTGATGTGGAGTAACACCTGTGACTTAAATTCAGGCAGCAGTCCTGAGACTCATTTCAATTTCATAAAAGAGGGCTTTTTAAGTGCTAGCAAGTGAAGGTCCCATCTTTTGTGAAGATGTGACCTGCAAATGAATTTATTTATATCTCAAATATTCTTAGTTAATCAACACTTATCCTAGCCAGAGCAAAGCACCTCATGCACTTCTGAGGGACCTGCAGGGACAGCTTAATTCTTTCTTTAGACAGACTGGAGGAGGTCTCTTGGGTCAATAAAGTGTGGCCTTGTGAAGTTTCCATTTGAGAATGACTCTGGTGACTGCATACACTGGCCACTGAACTGCAACACCATCTGGTTGATGTAAGGTTCAGGCTTGTCATTGACAGAAATAATTCAAAGTACTCAATTTAGAAATGACTGTTGGACGAAACTGTCTGCTTTTCTCTTCTTTTTACTTAAAGGAAAGACCTTATGAAATGATCTGATTTACATGAATTACAAGTCAGATAGTTGTGAAAAGAAACTACGTGTGAATCTTTGCCATGGGCAGAGACTACAGGGTGAAAAGCTGGGCAAGAAAAAACTTGGAGTTGCAATGAAGAAAAAGACAAATTATGGGAAAAGGCGAAGTGTTGGGACAACCCTGGGGAGAATGACCAGGTGTGTAAAGCAGGAGAAATAGAAGGAACTGGATTTGTAGGGCATAGAGGTCTGTTGCCTCTTACTGTGCACCAGGATCTTCAAAGAACCCATCTATAACGAGCCTGTGAGCCTTCTGCACGACCTGACATTAGGCCTCTCACCTTAAAGAGCAGGAGAGCCACTTACCCTCTGATCACCTCGGTCTCACCTCCCAGACTCTGCCTTGAGCAAGTTGAGGAGGGCATTAGACACCACAAGGCAACCTTCAACTTTTGCCTGCCACTTTTTGTTTTGTCAGTAAAGAATAATGCTGGCAGGCTCCAGCTTCCTGCTTCCTTTGCAGGTGCTCAGCACAGAAGCAGCCAGCTGGGGAGGCAGAGGGCAGGGAACTGCTGCTGAATATTGAGGGCTCTTCTGGGCTGGACCAGTGATACTGCATTGCCCACTCTGAAAAAGCCCAACTGAGGGTACCTGCTTTGTTTTGGCTAAGTCACTCAGCTGGATACCATTAACCCCACAAATGTGTCTTGAAGATTACTTTACAAAACAGTTCAAGAAAGTGGTCTGGAGAATGAATGTTTAAAAATAGCTATTTTTCCATGACACTGCAACATTTTGGATGAGATGACAAATCCGAAACTAAAGATGTGTCTTTGCAAGGCTATTTATTTCGCATTAGGCTCAGCTACTGCTCATAAAAGAAACTGCAGCAAAATAACAATGCAAACCAAGTAGAGTGTGCTGACTGCTAAGACAGTGTTTGTTCTTTGGTTTGTTTTGAAGGTTCTTTCAGTTCACTGCTTATTGATGTAGCTCAGCAAAGATAAGCTTTAATGCATGGCAGCCCTTCTGTTGTGTTTCACAGCAGGACCAAGTGGTCCATTTGCCTTCAGGCCTTAATCCAGCTGTGGAGAAAACTGGGGACATTTTTACCTGCACATCGCGGGCTTCAGCTGCAGCAGAATATGACAGTGGTACTCCAGCATGATGTCAGCCAGAAAGGGGCAGTCCTCTGTGACTTTGGGGAAGAAGGAAATGTTCCTTGTGGAACCTGTCTTGTGGAAAGGATACTTGTGGAGTGGCCCCTAAAGGGATACCTGAACCACAGGCATCTGGGTTAGCCCATTTTATTAACCAGTGAGGTAAAAGAAAATTTTATAAGATGCAAAGAACAAGCAGCAGGCCTCATGAGTAGCAAAACCAAAAAGGAATTAGTTACCTGTGGATTTGAATCTCGTAGCTGGCTACTCTGATGATTTGATGACACTAGCCCTGTTTTACACTATGGCAATAGGACATTCAGGATGTATTCACTCCTTTATGTGGTAATAGGACCTGAAGTGGGTTCAGTCTTTTGTTCAAGAGGGCTGATCATGGAAGGTCTCCATCTCCTCTGCATACTCCATGAAACCTGTAGGAACCTAACATGTCTAACTTGATGTGAAACCATTTTTATATTGATTATTGAGAACGTACTTGGGCATACACAGAGTCACTAAATGTCATCTCCATAGGAAGCTGGGCAAACTCCAGATGCCCAGCAGTAGTTTTATGTCCTAGGTGGCAATATTGATGTAGTTAAGTATTCTATTACCACCAGCTGTGGGCCATTAGCTGCTATCACCCACTCCAAATAACAGGCAATGGGCCATCCGTTAGCTATTATCACTTGCTAATGACCCACCCCGCATGACAGGCAATGGGCCATCAGGGACCCACCGTGTGACTCATGGACTTATCTCATCCCATTGTGAGATGCTCTGCCCAGGAGGGAGGAGCCAGGTGTTCCCACCTGAATATAACCTGGCCTTGGAACTGCCTGAGCTAGCCCTGTCTACTGGGTTCCCAGAGGACCAGAGCTACCACTGGATCTTCAGCTGGAGACTAGACCTTCACAGGATCACCGCTTCAACTGGACTACTTCAGTTGGACTGCTACTACCACCCTAACAGGGTGTTAGGTTGTATCTGACTTTGTCAGTGCTTTTCCTTGTATTATTTCACTTACTTTTAATTTCAATCTTGACTTGTGATCTCCCACTGGTTTGTTTTCAAACCAAGACATATTTTGGCGCCCAACGTGGGGCTCAACCTGGGGAAACTCAGAAATCCTATCACCATGATGCTCAGCTTATCTGTATGGGTGCTTTATCTCGCTCTCTATATTTTTCCTCAAATGGGAAACTATCTGCCCGTTGTATTGCTCTTGTTACGATCAGGGCATGGCATGAAAATTGCTGTATTGGTTTATTATGCCTATTGCATGGTAACCTGTGAGGCGATGAATACCATTCGTTATATATACTCGACTTTGTTTGCCTGGCCTAACCTGAGCTGCTTAGTCTGGGACCTCCTCAGCAATCGCACCCACCCTCTGGGGCTAGGAGGAGAGAGTGGTTTCTTCCAGCATTTCAGGCCAGGCACAGCCATCTTTGACAACATTGAGTTTTCTCTGGGTGCTAGGGATGGCATAATGTTTTTGTCAGTTCTATTCTCTTTGACCAGCACTGTGTACCTCATGCTGAGAAACAGAACAATACTTGGTGTTGTACAGCGTCTTCTCGAAGAGGAGGAGAAAAGAAACAAGTCAGCAGGCACCACGTCCACGCAAACTGCTACCAAGAGGAAAGGAACCAAACAAGCAGTCAATGTCTCAACACAGACCATTGCTGAATCAGAGCAGCCAAAGCCAGTAGCGGTTGCCCCCGTCCAGAAAAAGAAATCCAAGAGCAAGTCAGTCCGCACAGTGACTGATGAGGATGCGGCAGGACCATCTCACCAAGCAGAAGAGACAGAGCCGGAGATAATCACTCGCTCTCTATCCCTGGGGGAGCTGCGGGACCTACGGAGGGAATTTACCCGGCAGACGAATGAGTCCATCTTAACCTGGCTGCTCCGCATCTGGGACGCCGCAGCTAACGACACCATTCTAGATGGAAGTGAGGCCAGACAACTGGGATCCCTGTCCCAGGATGTGGTCATTGACCAGGGGATTGGGAAAATCCAGGAAACTCTCAGCCTCTGGCGGCGATTGCTGGTGAGTGTACGGGACAGATACCTGTGCAAAGAAGACCTCCAGATGCACCAAAGGAAATGGAACACAATAGAACAAGGTATCCGATGCCTGAGGGAATTGGCCGTACTAGAGATCATTTTCTCGACAACGAGAGATTCCCCAAGAGCCCAGATAACGTCCGGTGCACTTCACAAATGTGGCTAAGATTCGCGTGGCTCAGACCAGAGATATACTCTCGTTACCTGGCAACACTGCAGTGGAGGGAAGGCGAAGACCAGGTGGGCGTGTTAACAAACAAACTGAGAATTTATGAGGACACTGTCACCGCTCCACTACGCACCCAGATCTCATCAGTGAAAACAAACCTGGCCGAGCAAGTCCGGAGCTTGATTGAAGAGAATCAGAAACTAAGGAAAGAGCTCAAAGAAGGATTTTTCCATGCCACACCGAAACCAACCAGAGTCTCTGCCATCAGGAGCAGACGTCCCCCAGCCAGGGAAAGAAGACAAACTCCGCGACGTGACCTCTGGTTTTTCCTTCAGGAGCATGGGGAAGACATGAGAAAATGGGATAGGAAACCCACCTCCTCCTTAGCAGCCCGGGTACGTGAACTGAAAAAAGAAACATCCACTTCAGGAGGCTCATCTAGGTACAACACTGCCCCAGTCTCTTGTGGACAGAACTCCAGACAGAATGGAAGTGATAATATGACCGATCCCCTTGAAGGGACCTCAGGAACACATTTACAGGAGAAGAACATCGTGCACCAAAAACAGGATTAGAGGAGCCCTGCCTCTAGCCAGGTAGAGGAAAGGGACAATCGGATCTATTGGACTGTGTGGATCCGATGGCCTGGCACGTCTGACCCACAAAGATACACGGCTTTGGTTGATACCGGCGCTCAGTGCACCCTGATGCCATCCAGGTATGTGGGGACCGAATCCATTTCTATTTCTGGGGTGACAGGAGGATCCCAGCAGCTGACTGTACTGAAAGCTGAAGTGAGTTTAACTGAGAACGAGTGGCAGAAACACCCCATTGTGACTGGTCCAGACGCCCCATGCATCCTCAGCATAGATTATCTCAGGAGTGGATATTTCAAAGACCCAAAGGGACATCGCTGGGCTTTTGGGATAGCAGCCATAGAGACGGAGGACATAAGACAACTGAATACCCTGCCCGGTCTCTCAGACAACCCATCTGCTGTAGGACTACTGAGAATTGAAGAACAGCGGGTACCAATTGCTACAGCAACAGTGCATCGCCGGCAATACCGCACTGACAGAGACTCTGTGGCCCCCATCCATAAGATGATTCGGGAACTGGAGAGCCAAGGGGTAGTCAGCAAGGCTCACTCACCCTTTAACAGCCCTATATGGCCGGTGCGTAAGTCCAGTGAAGAATGGAGACTGACGGTGGATTACCGTGGCCTGAATGAAGTCACACCACCACTGAGTGCTGCTGTACCAGACATGTTGGAACTTCAGTATGAGCTGGAATCCAAGGCAGCAAAGTGGTATGCGACCATTGATATTGCCAATGCCTTTTTCTCCATTCCTCTGGCAGCAGAGTGCAGGCCTCAGTTTGCTTTCACCTGGAGAGGTGTGCAGTACACGTGGAACCGACTGCCCCAGGAGTGGAAGCACAGTCCCGCCATCTGCCATGGACTGATCCAGGCTGCACTGGAAAAGGGTGAGGCTCCAGAACATCTGCAGTATATTGATGACATCATTGTGTGGGGGGACACAGCAACGGAAGTATTTGGGAAATGAGAGAAAATCATCAGAATTCTCCTGGAAGCCGGTTTTGCCATCAAGAAGAGTAAAGTCAAGGGACCTGCCCGAGAGATCCAGTTCCTGGGAGTAAAGTGGCAAGACGGACGGCGTCAGATTCCTTCTGAGGTCATCAATAAGATCATCGCGATGTCTCCACCAACCAACAAGAAGGAGACGCAAGCTTTCCTAAGCGCCATAGGCTTTTGGAGAATGCACATCCCTGAGTACAGCCAGATCGTGAGTCCTCTCTACCTCATAACCCACAAGAAGAACGATTTCCACTGGGGCCCTGAACAGCAGCAAGCCTTCACCCAGATCAAACAGGAGATCGCTCATGCGGTAGCCCTTGGACCAGTCAGGACAGGACCAGAGGTAAAGAATGTGCTTTACTCTGCAGCCAGGAGCCATGGTCTGTCCTGGAGCCTTTGGCAGAAGGTGCCTGGTGAGACCCGAGGTCGACCACTGGGATTCTGGAGTCGAAGTTACAGAGGGTCTGAAGTCAACTACACTCCCACCGAGAAAGAAATCTTGGCAGCTTACGAAGGAGTCCAAGCCGCCTCAGAGGTGATCGGCACAGAAACACAACTTCTCCTTGCACTCCGACTGCCAGTACTGGGGTGGATGTTCAAGGGAAGGGTTCCCTCTACCCACCATGCCACTGATGCTACATGGAGCAAATGGATTGCCCTCATCACACAGCGCGCCCGTATTGGAAACCCGAATCGCCCTGGGATTCTGGAAATCATAACAAACTGGCCTGAAGGTGAGACTTTTAAATTATCTTCAGAAGAAGCAGAGGAAAAAGTAGCACGTGCCGAGGAAGCACCCCCGTATAATGAGCTGCCGGAGAGTGAAAGACGCTATGCCCTCTTCACCGATGGTTCCTGCCGAATTGTAGGCGCAGATCGGAAATGGAAAGCTGCAGTATAGAGCCCCACACGACAAGCTGTACAGGCTACTGAGGGACAAGGTGGATCGAGTCAGGTCGCAGAGCTTAAAGCCATCCAACTGGCTTTGGATATTGCTGAACGAGAGAAATGGCCGAGACTCTATCTCTACACCGACTCCTGGATGGTAGCCAATGCACTGTGGGGATGGTTAGATCGCTGGAGAAAGGCCAACTGGCAGCGCAGAAGAAAACCCATCTGGGCCGCTGAGATTTGGCAGGACATCGCCGCCCGGGCAGAAAAGCTGACCGTGAAAGTTCGACACGTGGATGCACATGTACCTAAGAGTCGGGCTAATGAAGAGCATCGTAACAACGAGCAGGTGGACCGAGCTGCCAAGGTGGAAGTGTCACAGGTGGATCTGGACTGGCAGCACAAAGGAGAATTATTTCTAGCTCGTTGGGCCCATGATCCCTCTGGTCATCAAGGGAGAGATGCGACATACAGGTGGGCTCGTGACCGAGGGGTGGACTTGACCATGGACAACATCTCACAGGTCATCCACAGCTGTGAGACTTGCGCTGCAATCAAACAGGCCAAGCGGGTGAAGCCTCTGTGGTATGGTGGACGATAGTCAAAGTACAGGTATGGGGAAGTATGGCAAGTTGACTACATCACACTTCCCCAAACCCGCCAAGGAAAGCGCTACGTGCTGACCATGGTGGAAGCAACCACGGGATGGTTAGAGACCTACCCTGTGCCTCATGCTACTGCCCGGAACACCATCTTGGGTCTAGAAAAGCAAGTCCTGTGGAGACATGGTACCCCTGAGAGAATCGAGTCTGACAATGGAACCCATTTCAAGAATGGCCTCATAAGCACCTGGGCTAGAGAACACGGAATTGAATGGATATACCACATCCTCTATCATGCACCAGCTGCCGGGAAAGTTGAACGGTGCAACGGACTACTTAAGACAACTTTGAAGGCACTTGGCGGGGGAACCTTCAAAAATTGGGAACTAAACTTAGCAAAGGCCACCTGGATGGTTAACACAAGGGGTTCTATCAATCGAGCCGGTCCTGCCGAGTCCGAACCTTTGCACACAGTGGATAGAGATAAAGTCCCTGTGGTACACATAAGAGGTTTTTTAGGAAAGACTGTTTGGATTAGTCCCACCTCAGGCAAAGGCAAGCCCATCCGTGGGGTTGTTTTTGCCCAAGGACCTGGTTATACTTGGTGGGTGATGAAGGCAGATGGGGAAACCCGTTGTGTACCACAAGGAGACCTTATCTTAAGTGAGAACTGTGTAGATGGTAATAGAATAAGGGGTGGATAATGTCCTAGGTTGCAATATTGATGTAGTTAAGTATTCTATTACCACCAGCTGTGGGCCATTAGCTGCTATCACCCACTCCAAATAACAGGCAATGGGCCATCCGTTAGCTATTATCACTTGCTAATGACCCACCCCGCATGACAGGCAATGGGCCATCAGGGACCCACCGTGTGACTCATGGACTTATCTCATCCCATTGTGAGATGCTCTGCCCAGGAGGGAGGAGCCAGGTGTTCCCACCTGAATATAACCTGGCCTTGGAACTGCCTGAGCTAGCCCTGTCTACTGGGTTCCCAGAGGACCAGAGCTACCACTGGATCTTCAGCTGGAGACTAGACCTTCACAGGATCACCGCTTCAACTGAACTACTTCAGTTGGACTGCTACTACCACCCTAACAGGGTGTTAGGTTGTATCTGACTTTGTCAGTGCTTTTCCTTGTATTATTTCACTTATTTTTAATTTCAATCTTGACTTGTGATCTCCCACTGGTTTGTTTTCAAACCAAGACATTTTATTATTATTTGTTTTGACAAACAGGGTGGCATTTCATCAGATAGCAGCCCACAGTGAGCCTGTCTCAGCTGCTGACAAAGCCAGGCCCTCAGAGCTGAAGACAGCTTCTTGTGCACAGGGCTGGTGGGAGAGTGGTCCAAGATCATCTCTCTGGCATCAGCAGCCAACCTGTCTACCTTGAGTGTTTTTAGTGTCCCACTTACTAGATTTAGGGTTATAAAACCTTACAGTGAAGCAATTTTATGTATCAGGCCAGAAGCAAAGCATCATTTAAAGACGTTTGATTTATTTTTTTCATTAGGCTGTTGAGATGACACTTACAGCAGATGACTCAGAATTATGTCACAGTGATAGAGCATTTAATTGCCTAACAAGGCAATTCTACAAGGGAATCCTGCAGGGGTTATTATAACTGGTGAATGAACTTTGAACCTATCTGCAGGATACACTAAAGGTACAGCTGTAACACTGCCAGGCAGCATTCCCTTCTCATCTGCTCCACTACATCAAGATATACCCTTTTGTGCCAGCAGCATTTTGTGAGGGAATCAATCTCCCTGTGTCTCGCTGCGTTTCCGTTTGCCTTCTTGAACAAGTACATCTGTGCTTTTTAACGCTAGATACAGCCTGCAAGTGGAAACCACAGAACAATCGTTAGCTTACTTCCTGGAGGCATTCAAAGCATGACATTTCTTCCATGGCCTTCCCAAGCATTTCCCTGCCAACACCCCTGAAAGCTCTTCTTCCCTTTCCTGCTGCAGTGACAGTAACTGTTGCTGCTGACAGTCAGCTCTTCTTGATCAGCGGTGCACAACAAAAAACCACCCACCTGCCCCCGCTGGCCATAGGCCATGGGAGCACAGGGAGGACTCTTGGCCATATGGTGGCATACTTTTGGAAAACAAAGAGGTGAAACGAATTTGGTCTCCAGTCTAGGGAAGATGCAAACTTCTCTTCACTGAAGGGTGTAGGACACTGCATCTTTTAAATCATCCAAATATGAAGTTCATGTTAGTCTGACTGCTTTTCACAGCAATGCAACATGAGCCATCAGTGCTGTCAAGCACAATTTCCTCCTTCTTTGCAACTCTGAACAAGAAGAAGAGAAGAACTAAAGGAGGGAGTGCTTGAACTACATGTAGTAGTTGAAGTCCAGAGGTGGGCCATGAAGTTGATAAGGAGACTAGGGCAACTCTCTATGGAGAGACTCTATGGAGACAAGCTGAGAAAGTTGGGGCTGCTCAGCCTGGAGAAGAGAAGGCTGCATGGACACCTTGCAGCATCCTTCCAATACCTAAAGGGGACCTACAGGGAAGCCAGAGAAGGACTCTTAATCAGGAACTGCAGTGGTTTAACAAGTAATAAAGGGTTCCCACTGAAAGAGGGGAAATTTACGTTAGAAATATACAAAAGAAATTCTTTACTGTGAGTGTACTGAGGAACTGGAACAGGTTGCCCAGAGTAGCTGTGGATGCCCTATCCCTGGAAGTGTTCAAGGCCAGGCTGGATGGATCATTAAGCAAGCTGGTCTGGTGAGAGGCACCCCTGTCCACAGCAGAGGGCTTGGATCTAGATGATCTTTAAAGTCCCCTCCAGCTCAAACCACTCCATGATTCTAAGGCGCTGGCAGTGTTTTCAAGGCTGCTTTCAGGATCTGGCAAGGTAGGAAAGAGAAAGATGAGGGGTTAACCATGTTACAACTGAAGAAAATCTCACCATAAACAAAAAGACTTGGGAAAACAAGTATCACTGCTTCATTTTCATAAATGAAGAAGTATTTTTCATTTGTTTAATTGAAAAAAGTTCTATAAACACATAACTTTCAGCCAAAGAAGTTCTGCTCTCATATTCAGCAATTTTCATTAAATATGTGAAGTACTTTAAAAAGACTCCCTGATGTTTTCATAAAATATAGATGCCAGTGTATAAAGAAAATAATTAAGATCTCAGTGAAATATGTTCCAAGTTGGGCATACTCCAAGACAACACATGCCCAGTTTTCCTGAAATTGTATGTTGCATTTCATGAATTGTTCAGACCCCATATTTTACAATATTCATTAAGTTTCATAGCAATATTCATTACATTTAATAGCAATGTGCATAAAATATTAAACAAAGCATAAAAAAACCCCATCAAAGCCACAAGCTTAATAAATCACAGAAATAGAAATGCTCTTCCAACCTGCAAGGAAACAGACATATTTCTTAATTTTTTTTATATTTTGTTAAAGGAAGACAAGCAATGTTTCATAGTGGATTCATAAAATAGGTCTTAAATTCTCACCAGGTGTTCATAGGCTGGCCATTCAGAGCTACAGAAAGCATGTAGACAGCATTGCTGCAGCTTCACTGGAATTTATTTTAAATTATTAATTATTAAAAATAACCCCTTTCCATCATAGCAGGGATCTGACAGATCAGAGACAGCATAAACTTTTCTGGAGAGAGTAACTTTCTAGTTGCTCATAGTTTTTGCTCTTGTGGTTTCAAGTTTGTAATCTTAACACTAAAGTCTGTTAAATGGAGGTCTCCAGCCTTGCAACTTGCCTTTCAGTTTTCTAAATTCATACTTCATCCTTACCTTGCAGCTACTTAGACATTAGCTCACCAGCCATTCAGGACAAGGCTTTGTTGATCAGGGAAGTGGAGGATAAGGTGGGTCTCTGCAGGGAAGGTTGTCAATTATAGCAATTAGGGTGGCTGAGGGAAGAAGTAGGTGCTTTACAGCACAGGGCATTAATGCTGACAAATATATCACTGCACTAAACAATCCTATGGAGTAGGGGACTCCACTAAAATACAGACACAATGTAACAGCAAGGAGGAGTAAATAAGGTTCTTTCACTGCTTCCACCCTGTTGAAATCACATCATGTCCTATCTGCACCAGCTGAACTCTCTTTCCATCAGCAGAGCCCAGTCCCACACCCAGCCAGCAAGTAAACTGCTCAGGCCCCAGTGGTGGCTGATGAACAGAGGCAGAAGGTTTTTGGGTGGTGTCAGTGCCTGGCTTTTGCAGAGATTAGGAGCCTGGTATTGGTGTGCTGCTTCCCCAGCTTTGGGGCAGGTGTGAGGAAACACATCCTCCCTGCATCCAAAGAAGTGATTTCTCCCTCCTTGTTTCTCTTTTTTTTAATGTTTTGTTATATTCAGCTGTCAATGCCTGTGGATGGTAATTTAGTACAAAACATATTAACTAATGGGTGCAAATACTTATGAGTAACTGTAACTATAATGTTAAAACATTGGGACAGTACATTTTGCTACTGCAGGGATGTATTGTATTTGCTGGACAACAGGGAGAGACACTGGGATTCATCCTGGAGTTTATTCTGACAGTTCTTAGAGAAAGATTCTTCTAATAGCAGTTTGTAAGAAACTAACTTCAAATTGGCTCATTATGACTAAATTCATAGAGAGAAAGCAGTGTTTTGGTTTAATTTTTTGGTTCCTCCTTAGAGGGAAATACTTATTTGTCAAGAGAGGCCTTAAAGTATTCTCCTGTTCTCAGCTCCTACTAGGCCTGTAAGTGACACCTTCAGCTTTTTCACAGGAAAAGAGCATTTGGGCTGACCAAAGTCTTCAGGATAAATCATGTAAGCACCTGAAGCAATTGAATCCCACACTGAGTTTTTCTCCTGTGTATGAATGAGAGGTGTTATGTTGGCATTTTTGCTTCAGACTCCAACACTGACTGCTTTCTCTATCAGCCCCAGAACTGCTGCAATACACAAATATTTAATAGCAGTGTTTAATATTTCCAGACATGACAAAGCTTAAGTACAATATACTGTAGTGACCTGCTTTTTTTAGTGTGTGTAGTGGCTGAGAGAGGAAATTCACATGCTTACTACTGGAGAAGGGTAGAACAAACTGACAACCACATGCAGGGAAAAAAAGAATTGGCATAAGGTGCCAGCAATGCCTGGAAAACACAAAACACTGCTGATGGTAGGATGTTCCTGTGAAGCCATTTGGTTCCAGCTCATTAGAGTGCTTTGGCAAGGATATTTGGCATAAAATAGATCTTATTTAGAATTAGGGATTCTGCTGCCTAGCTCTTGGCATGGAATGAACTTGTAAATTAAGCTGTCTTGTAATATAATGACATTGCCTGGTATTATGAATCATTTTAGAATTAGAAACATTGATCTGAATAGAAAATTAAGGCTTGCTAAGAAGTGGAGGAACATGTAGAGCTGACACTGAGGGCTGGTAGGCACAGGCATTCCACACTGCCCCAGCACTGCAGAGTGCGTTGCTTCTAAGCCTGTGGTCAACACCTGGGTCCTGGTTTGCAAAGGTTTTCAGTTACTCCAGGGGTTGCTTCAGCAATTATCTTTTCCTCAGATTCAATTTCTTTAAAAACTTTTCTTCTTTGCTGGATGTCTCAGGTGGGTTAATGTTAAAATTTTATACTTGCCAGGGGCTTACTTTTCAATTAGCAAAAGTTCAAAAAGTCTGGATTAGGGTGGAAGAAAGTTTTAAATACAGGGAGAAGGTAGCTGGGCATGTGATGCCTCTCTAAATGTTTGATGAAGCAGAGAGCTCTGTTCTTGTTTCCCATATTCTGTATGGGGCAAAAACCCCATGGGGATGGTTGTGCATTTTTGGAGCAACTCTCTAAGTATAATTTTGGCTCATTTCCTAAAGCAAATTCAATATTTAAAAACCACGCCCAAAGAAAACCATGAAAAAGAAGTCTAAAACTGTCTTTGGGGTTGCTGTCCTTCTTTTAAGAAATGGATACATTCTCAGTCTGATGAGGTGATTTCCCTCAACTTACCTCAAACTCACAAAATTACAAGTGGAGAAAGCTTTCTTGGTATTTCCTGGCAAATATTTCTCTCCGAGATCAAAGACACCACCCAGTCCTCTGAAGAAAGCTAAGTTAGGGAGCACTACAGCTATTTTCCTCCAGCCTGAGCATATGGGAATGCAACATGGTTTTGCACATGTATTATGCTTTAGCATTCATGAGTATCTTTATGAAGGCAAGTTTTGAGTCACATGCTGTGTCACACTACAGGAAAGAAGAATAACAATTATACAGTATACTTAATCATGAGAGGAAATGAATTTGACTAACTGAATATGCAAATGCCAATTCAAAATAAAATCATGAACTCTTCCTGATGTGCAAAGTGCCACTGGTGAAAAACATTTTATTATATTAGTGCTGGGCTTCAGGAGAGTGTGGTTTATGAAGGAAAAAGAGAAAAATGTAATTTAATTTCTTCTTGCATTGTATTATTCTTGAAGCTGTTGGTATTTTTCTAGTTTAGAAAAGCATAGCTGATATGAAGTTTTAAAGAATATTTTGACATTTAAAATGCAGCTTCCTGTGCTTGCATTCATGCATGGTTTCCTGAGATGGAGGAGGTAAGTAAATACTCACTGTTAGTTTTCCTGTGAACACCATGAAGCTGTACAGGATGGGATTTTGTTGTACACAAGTACAAGCTGCTTCTGGAACCTTACACCCTCTTGCCCTACTAAATCAACAGCTGTTTGGCAAGGAGACAGGAATTTTCTTATTTACCCAAAACCTGGTATTTACAGCTCAACCCCCATGCTGTGGGTGGTCACAGTTCACTTCCTGTGGCTGCCCAGTGAGAGCAGCACCTCTCACCTGCTGTTACAGTAGTCTGATAGAGCATCTCTTCCAGTCCTCATCACAGAAGTGTTTCACTTCACACGGTGTGGTGGGCTGGCTCACAGGCAGGTGATGTGCTGTACTCAGGAGTATCACACTCTCCTCAGTGGGGAAAATACTGTTTAACTTAGCCAGTGTGCTGGCAATTAAGGCCAGTTTGGAGGTCTCGTCTAATCACACCCACAAGCTCCAGCTGTATAAGGAGACTGTGTCCAGCTGACTCTGGCTGGAGGCCAAACGCCCACCAAAAGCCACTCCATGTCCACCCCTTCCTTGGCTGGACAGGGGAGAGAAAATAAAACAAAAGTCTCAAGGGTTGGGATTAAGGACAGGGAGAGACCACTAACCCATTACAGACATGGGCAAAACAGAGTCAGGAAAAATTACTGCCAATCAAATCAGAGTAGGAAAATGAGAAATAAACCCAAAACTTAAAACCACATTCTCCCCACCACGCCCTTCTTCCACAGAGTTCAGATGGGGCTCTGGGAAGATGAGGTACCAGCACTGAAATCACCTCCATGATCTGAACCTTGCCCTTGTTCACTGCAAACTGCTCTGACCTTATTGCCAACCAACAGCCTTACTCCCAGTAGCACCAGCTGGGCTTCTTGCTGCCCTCATTTTCTCTTTCCTTCAGTATGGTTTTAAAATACCATTTTAATGGACAAATAGGAGTCCAGAAATCAACTTGAATGTTTATCTCCAGAACTAACTACTTCCTGGTTCCTAGTCCTAAGCTTCTCACTCATCTGTGGCTGAGCTTTCAGCTGGTGCTCTTTAGAGTTCATCAATCTTGTCCTGCCTTGCTGGTGGCCTTGGAGATCTGCTTGCACACCTTGCCTTCTTGAAATCCTGGGTGTGGGCAGCACTGCACCTTCACACCATGTGCTGACAGTAGGTAGAGGCTCTGGGGCAGGTCCCCCTTCTCCTGGAGGGGGGGAAATGGCCAGCAGGGATTCTCCAGAGGGCAGCTCTC
Organism: Lichenostomus cassidix; assembly: GCF_008360975.1. Taxonomy (NCBI): domain Eukaryota; kingdom Metazoa; phylum Chordata; class Aves; order Passeriformes; family Meliphagidae; genus Lichenostomus; species Lichenostomus cassidix. The sequence continues at coordinate 25,719,513 of NC_139480.1, read as the reverse complement.
CTCTAGCACTGCACACACCTGAAGGTGCAGCCTTGCTGTGCAGTGCATGTGAGGCTGTATGCAGCTCAGGTGAAGGAACAGGATGTTGCTGTACACCAAGAAAACCCAAATGGAGGGCTGAAAGCTGAGTTGAATTTGTTTAGGTGGCAGAATAACATTTGGTGGGAAAGTGCTAGCTGGGTTCTACTACGTATCCCACAAAATCAGGAGGTTTTGAGGTATGTTATGTCTCCTTTTGACTTGTCAGTAAATAAACCAATGCTTTTTAGACTGCACGACCTGTAGGCAGAAGCATTGATGTGGGTGTCCAGAGCTTTACAGATACAGGATGCTCCATGAGAGCACTGGGATGCTTCACTCAGCTGCTTGCAAGCTCAGTGGTTACTCTGGTGGTGCCATTCTTATTATGGTTTTGTCTGTGTGGGGTCTGGGGTGAATCTGTGATAGCTTGAATAGGAGCTGTATCTAAGCCATGCACACAGACTGGGGATTTCTGCTGTGGGAAATACTACCACATAAATAAATGAGAAGTGAAAGATGGATGAGCTGGAATGAGCTGTGAACTGACAGCTTTGTGACTGGTTTTGACTTACTTTCTTTTTGTGGTCTAAAGCTGAGTGCCTCATAAATTCTGAAGATATCAAAACTGTAACTAACACAACTAAAACTATCCTAGGATCACTGGAAATATAAAGAACAGTGACTAACCAGAAGACAAGAGACAGTGAGAAAGGAGTGAGCTCTCTCCTCAATATGCCAGTTTTGGGTATTGACTTCAGATTTGACATCACAACCAGCACACAGACAAATTTGGGGTATTTGGGGTCACACAGTGACTGTCCTACAATCTAATATGGACCTAGAGATAAAAATATTTTACTGATGGATTTTACAGATCCTGGGATCCCCAGATACCTGTTAGTGCACCTCAGCTGTGAGGTGACACACTGTAGACACCATTTGGCAACCACTGAGCAGTGCGCTGGTCTTGGGGCTGTTTCACACTTTGCTCACTAGGTAGACAGAAGTGCAGCAGGCTTTCTGGGAGTGAGAAGGATGTAAAATGAGAGCAGATGCATTGGATCTGGTCAGAGCCCCATCCAGTCCAGCACCATATTTCTTAGAGTGGCCAAAAATGAGAGGCACCTTAAGAGTGGTTCAAACAGTCCTGATCTTAGGTTACTAGCTTTGTGTCTGAGCCCACAGTGCAGTTTACTCCCACAAATCTGTCCTGGATCTCTCAAATCAATACAAGCATCTGCACCACCCTCTGGAGGGACTCAGAGTTTAACTCTCTATTAAGGTTATTTAGTGAAGAGCTGGGTAAAAAAAACCTGGAAAATGCACTATGGTAACAATACTCCAGCTGCAACTTAATATCCAGCATCATGCAATAACCACCAAAGCTTCTCTCTGGGGTGTATGCAAGTGAGAGATGTTAATTTCTGTGGCAACAGTTCACTGTGCACTTCTGAGTAGCAACTTCCCAGCTGCCATCAATTTCTTGTTTCCTCAAAAGAGCCACAGGGCACCTGATGCACAGCAATGAATTGCAAAGATTTTTCAGATGGTTGGGTTCTGGTATTTTTTGCCCCCTTCACAGACAATTTTTCACAGAAATTGTCTCTAAATTACACAATTTTCTAATATCCAATAGAAGCTTTGGAGCAGATATTCAGGTGCCCCAGACTTACTAAGCTTAAGTCTGGCATCCCCAGCTGGACAAATTGCTTGCCCCAAAGTGAAGATGCCTGAAGACTCTCTACATCAATTACAAGTCTCCAACAGCTAATTCTGATGTGTATGTACATATTTTTGTGCATCAAGAGCAGGCTGGTCCAAAAGCTTACTTCCTCTTGTCTGTGGATGGCATCAGTCTGTTCTGGCTTGCTCAGATAAGGGTAAACTTCCAAATGCTGGCCCTGTCCCACTGTGACCTTTTGTATTTGTAGCTGAGGTAGGCTGCAGGTCCATCTGAATCCTTTCTGGTACTTTATCTTAGTTTTATACACCTTTATCTCTTTTTACACACCTATGCCAAACAAGCAGGAACTATAAAAGTCTTGACTTCCTGCCCTAAATCAAGCAGTCTTGCGGCATGTCTGGATGCAAGACAAGCAGGATTGATTCCTTTATACGGCTCTCTTTCCAGCCCCGCCTTCTGTCCTTCTCCAGTTCATGTATCTTGTCCATGTATGCCAGCACTCTATTCTGTCTATGTTCATCAAATCTCTTACCAGAACATGCTTGATCTTTAAACAATTTAGATCCCTGAGCTATTTTTGATATTAGAAACCTGGTTCAAATTCAGGCTGGAAGGTACCATGTTTCCTCATCCAGAGAAGCATCTGGAGACTCACCAGAGAGTAAAAATGAAACAGAGGCAGATACCTGGCTTAAGCGGTCTGAGCTACCTTCCTCAGCAGCCATGGCAGAAGATGGAACATTCTTCAGTGCTGCAGCAGATGTTTCATGCACAAACCCCACTGTGGGAATGTGCCCAAGGGCAGGTAACATCCACTATTGCCTTGTACTATAACAGCCCCACTGCTCAGCCAGCTGTAGCTGTGCAGCATTACCTGGTTTCAGGCACTGTATTCAACATAGAAGCGTATTTTTTAGAAGCCATCTTTTGAATGTTAAATGGTGCCAGGACATAAGCCCAGAATGGAAACTTGGCTGTCTATCCTGTCAGTTTGTTAGGATGGGCCACAGCATACTTCTGGTGTGAGGTTACACACAGTTTGCTTCCACAAGAAAAAAAACTGATCAGTTCTGAAGCCTTTCTCTAGTTCTAGGTCTGTGATTCCTATTCTTCTGGCCACAGCACTGAATATGACCCTTCTGATAATACTACTTTTTCTCTTGGCATTTTTTTCTCTTCATTCTTTTCTTCCTTTTCTTCTGCCACATCCTTCCTAGAAAAGAAGTAACCTTTGTCTAAGGATAAAAATCTTTATACTCTTTTGCAAGGCAGAAGAAATCTTTAGGGCTTTCAGCCATAAAATCCTAATTTGTCAGTTTTTCCCCCCCCTCCCCATCTCTCCTAATGGATCTCTTATGCATTTATAATGTAGTCAGTACCACGGTATCTAGGGACCTTATAAAGAATTTATAGAGCAAACATTTTTTTTGCAAAAAGTTTCTACTTCTCTTCTGGCTGTTGCCAATCTCTGAATCAGGCTGTTCTCTTTTATTTGCAGAGGAAGCCAAATTGCCTGCTTTATACTCTTGACACAGACTGTCTTACAGTATCCTGGTTTTTCATTTGGGATAGTAAAACCAGTTCACTGGGATTTATTTTAGCAGTTATAAGTCGTGTTTCTCTATCAGCATCAGCACTGGCAGTTCCTTAGCTCTGTGCAGAGCAGTATCTGAAGTAAAAGCCCAGAATGTTTCACTATACCTTGAAGTGACTATATAATTACTATGTAGAGAATGTAATTCTGTGCTGGCAAGGAGTGAAATTTTAAATTTCTGTGTCACTGGTAGTAAGTAGCTGGATGCTGCAGGCACCTCTAAGGAATAGCTTCCTCCTCAGTATCCCAAAGATTTCAACTGCTTAGGTGTTTGTGACCAACCCCTCACAAACACCTAAGGTGTGTGCATATGATTGTGTGAGGAAGTTATACTTGTTCTAGGCCTGAGTCTCTAAAGGTGAGCTCTACAATACTGAGGGCCTTTACTGGATCCAGCTTTCCAGTCTCCAGTGTAATCCAGCAGTATCACTTTGGTTTTTAGTCTATAGTGGTAGTTGGCAATACGTTCCAGAGCTGACAGAGACCAGCTGAGGGCAGTGCTCATGCACCAGGTTCCACTGATCAACACCTTCTTGCTCCGAAGTAATGGGTTGAAATTTTTGCTACACTTGTTTTCCAATAATAAAGTAGCTGTGTAAGAGCAACTAAGGAGAAACATTCAGCATTCACAGAGCTATATATCACTGGCTTTAAATTCCAAGGTAGCCAAAAACAGTTGACCAAAACCCCCAAAACCCGTGCCATGGATGGAGGCATATCTTGGGTTGTCCAACAACAAAGAGCCTCAGAATTAGCTGCAGGGCAGCACTGAGGGTGAGCTCTGCTGCTGTCTAGGGCTACCTCTGGATTTGTGAATGAACAGAAAGGATCTACACAGGTTTAGTAAGGAAAGAACACTGATTAGTAAGTTGCAAAATTAATGAATTCAATTATGAATCAAAATTACATTCCTTCTGTTAAAAAAAACCAACCTACCAACCAACCAAAAGGCGCCACTAAATCGCCCTTGTAGTGAGCCAGTCAACGTGCCAGAAGCACTGCCCGTGGTCAGTGCCCTTCCTGTCAGCTCTGGACACTGGATTACCACTAGGACACCTGTCACCCCTTGCCACAGTAACCGCTCTGCTTCTCCACTGCCCACCAAAGTTTTCACTTAATGAGTTTAGGTTTGTTAAGAGGAATGCTGGGACTGCTCCATGAGGACAGAGTGCAGGAACCTCCTCAGCAATTTCTGTGAGGAGCAGATGTGCAGATTTGTCCTCACCCTTTTGCAGCAACAATTTCCTTCTGCTTCCTCTCTCAGGCTTGATCTCACACAGGAACCCCTCCATGACCTTGATCTTACTGGAGGTAACAAGTTTGACTAACTACAAGTAGTCATGTAAATGAAGTCTTCAATTATACCTCTATAAAGTTATGTCTTGAAGTATAAACAGCATTTTTACTAGCTTGTTGTATAAGTGATAAAAACATGACAAGGTGAAAGGCATTAATAATTTAAGCTAGTATTTCTCATTTCTATTAAATTATTAAACTAAAAATAATCCTTATTTTCAAAATACTCTATTTTCAGTAAACTCTGTCACAATTTCTAGCTATGAGAAACCTCCTGTAAAGAAAAGCAGTATAGAAAACCCCTATATAATTCAAGAGGGAGCACAGAAATCTGGGAAGTGATCAAGACAAAAACAAAAATATGACATTGAAATGAGCATCCAAACCACCAAAATATATTTAAGTATACACACAAAAAATCTATTTACAGATCTAAAAACTGTATATTCAGCAAAAAATCCTCCCACAAATGTATTTAAAAACAAGAAAATTCATCCAATTTCATTGTCTATGGCTGGCAACAGAGGTGCTTACTGCTAGCATAGTATTAGCTATGTCTTCACAAAATAAAATTATTCTGGGAAAAAACTTAAACTGAAGACTGGACAACAACTACAAGGCATACAAAGCATAATGAACTGCAAATACATTACTCTAATAGTGCAAAAGTGAAGAATAATGGCTTTCTTTCCCCCCTCAATACTTGTTCAGAGAAAAATACTACTGTGAATATGCAATTTAAACTCCTTTAAATGACTTAAATTTGTAGGACTCAGTGCATTTGCGTTTCAGCAAGGCTGATACTGTACAGGAGGTAAATGAAACAGTCAACATAAAATTATACTGTGACACAAGTTTATAACAAACTTTATAGCAAAATGTCTGAATATACAGTACAGAGACAAACCTCTCAAAAAAAAGTTTTTCTCTACCCAGAAATTTGTATATGTTACCACTAAATGACTTGTACAGAACTGATAGCATATGTAACATTCTTTGGAATTAGATTTAAATTTCTTTCAAGCCCTGTCTTTTATACAGGAACAGCAGAAGGATAACTCCTCACTTGGATTACAGGAGCTCCCAGTGTTTGTCCCTCAGGCACACACCCGAGGCTGGGCAGAGTCCTGCAGAGAGGTATAAGCACCAGGAGCTGGAGAAAAACTCCATCTGGGAATGTGGGTCTTTGTAGGATGACTTGAAGTAAGTCAGTGCAGAAGTGAAGAACTAATGCAGCTCAATTCCTCACCATACATAGCCCTGGGTTTGATTGTGTTTTGAAACATGACAGTCTCTGTCTAAAAAGGCCTCATAATTTGAACAGCTGTAAACATTTCTTTTAGGTTAAGTTAGCATTTTCACCATGCCTTTGCTGTTTAAAACAGTAACAAAATCAGAAGTAGGAACACCTTAGCTCATGTTCAACTATTTTGAATTCAGAAAATCAGAGGTCTTTAACAGAGAAAATAGAAACAAATCTGCAAACACATGATTACTTTTGCAAATAGTTTTTTTTCTATTTCTTGGCTCTTTATCTAGCTTTGAGCAAATAGCTGAACATCACCCAGTCTATCCTAGAAAAAAATCTAACAGTTTAATAAGGAAGCTGGAAACCATTTAATATCCAGAGGCAAAAGAGCAGCACCAACAGTTGCATTTATTCTGCCCAAAGCTAAGCCCATCACTGCACTGCATAGTGGACTCCTGCTCACAGACTCAGAACAGGTCAGGAATCCCACACTTTACCTGTTCCCCTTGATGTACAGAAAGAAAGATAAAGATGATGTCCATGAAAATCTAATAGTAGCAGGTAGAGATTTACCCATTCAGATCTGTCCATTATAATTGGTGGCAAGTGTTATGGTTGATATCTAAAGCTTTTCCAAAACAGAAAGGACTAACTTCTTGACTTCAGATGTCCACAGGGTTATTATCAGGTGTTTATGAGGACTTTATTAAAAATTTCTAAGGCTCGAGCTGTAAAAGCTTATGATGCAATCAGATGAACTTTTACTAAAAGATAAGTCAAAACAATGGTGATTTTACAAACCAAATGACTGTCTTTATGCACGTATACTCAAGGGTTGTTGGCCAGGAATGGAAGACAGTGACTTCTGCAGGAGGCAGTGCTGCTTTTCTGCTTGTTTAACCCAACTTCAAGTATCCAGTTCATGTGCTTGAACAAGGAGCTTATGTACCCAGCCCAGGCTCCAGAGGATGGCTTAGAGGTGCTCTAAGGTTATTCAAGAGACATGTGGGATTTGTCTGCTTGACCTTTGGCACAGGAAAGCAAAACCTAAAAAATGTAATGCGCTCGATCACAGGAAAATTCATCCTAAAAGAGAGAGCAAGTCAGTCTTTCTTGGGAAATATTTGCTTTTCCTTGCTAATGAGCAGTGGAGCTCTTCAGGTCACTTAGCAAGGACTCAGATGTCTGGCTTTTGGACATGTGAATTTAAACAAGATGACTCCTACCTCTGGCTCCCACATTAGGAGCCTAAGTTGTTATCAGAAGTCAGACAGACAGTGTGAGCACCCTCTGTCTTTACTGACATCAGCCACCTCCTGAATCCATGACAGAGCTGCAATCACAGCATTTACTCAGAGAGACCCAAAGGCCTTGAATCTTCATAGGATATAATTTATCTCTCATTTCTTTATCCCCTTTCCCCAGTGTGGAAGGGGATGGAGAAAGGGAAAGTGGTGTGTGGGGTGGTGTCTTGCTAAACAATGTGTAATACATACTAAGGAAGAAACTTACTGACTGCCACTTGTAAATCTGAGAAAATCATCATTTTGAAGTTGCTGGGTACAAATTTTTTGGCTGTTGTAGCTCTCATTATTTATTTTGGGAGATACTGATGGGTATCAGTCTTAGCAAATTCTCTAACTTAGCTGGCTAAAAAGCTCAAATGGCATTAGAAAAAGCCATGATGGCAAAGACTTAAAGAGCTACATACTATTTGCATATATTTAAATTAAAAAAAAAAGTAATAAGTTATATTTTAGACAAATATCAACTACTCCCTAATGTTTTTATTAAAATACTGATAGAAACACAGAAATGTAAACTGTAGGACTACTAAATTGCACACATATATGCAAATAAAACACCACAAATTGTACTGCCTTAGCCACTTACATGTTTCACTCCTCATTCTCTGTACTTGAGAAAATGGCATAAGAAAGCTTTGCAGCTTCTCTGACTGAAGAAGAGGCCATGACAGGATTTCTAGAGTCCCATCCAGCTCTGCAAGTGGAAGGACTACAATTAGGACCTTGTGGGTGGGAGAAAAGGGTGAAGGTATACTGAGGATTCTCTCCTGTCCTAAGTGAACAATCCATTCCTTCCAACAAACTTTGCTTCTGGTTTTAAAAGGTAATGAACTCATTGGTCCAATTCTGTACTCAGAATTTCACAGAATCAAGGTCCTAGGCACACCAAAGACTTCAGATAAACACGGAAACAAGGCAACACTTGTATTCCCATTTTTATCTATGGATTATTTTCTTTGTTAAATTCCTTGGGTTTTGTTTTGCTTTGTTTTCTTCAGGGTAGCTTTTCAACATACAAACTAGAAAGAGCCTAGAAAATTCAGAATTACCTAACAGGTGAGGGAAAAATACTCAGTGCAGTTTTTATTCCACATATGCATTAATTACTGGGAATGTATGCTCAGAGATCACCAGCAAGATATTTAATGTTGAAAGTAACACTGAATGTTTTCAAAGCTCACTTTGGAACACATTGTCTGAGAAGTATCAGAGCACTAGAGATTTGTCTGATTTTCTTGTTTTCCATGGCAAATTTCCACTGATGGCAGCAGAGAATTGAGGAGGGGCAGAAGATGTAAAAGCAAATAAAACTAAAGCTTCTTGGTAGCTACTTACATACAGTAGCTATATATTCTGGGTTTTTTTTGGCTCAGTGACTCTACCACATAATTTCAAGAACATGTAAATTGACTGGAGTATTAGCTTGGTTCCTGTCCTGTATTTTAAACCGTACAGTGGACATAAATGACAGATCAGCACGGTGTAACATTCACAGGAGCTCCTGCCCATCAAATTGGGGTTTCTAAACAAAGGCTGCCTTAGGTAAGACATATGAACATGTGACCTGTCTCCAAAATGCATGGTCACATTAGATAAGTCTCTTACATATTTACATACAAACCAATAACAAAATTTAAAATATCATAGTCCTACCCTCTTCTGTTTAACATTGCAATTTCTAACTGTTGCATATAGTATAGCTGCTCAAAGAGCTGAATAAAGTGAGTAGAGCAAACTTTTTCAGAGAAAAATAGTCATATAAAAAGTTTTAAGTGTTGTACAGTGAGAAAGTTCAGAGCTCTCACTTCATTTTCTCTTTGGTTGCTGATTAGGATTTGACAAGTTTGAAACCCTGTCCTGTATCCAGCACTGTGGGAAGAAACCAACTCATTTTTAGTCTTTTCAAGCACCTAAAGCATGCTTTACAGACCCAGAACAGATTGAGACCACAAAACCAGTTTGCCAAATGTACTAATGGATAGGTGATGCGTGGGAAGTACATCATCCAGTGTTTGGCAACATCACTTCCCGTTGGCAAATGCAAAGTGTAGTCGCTCCAGTGCTTTGACACACCATACACTGCTTTCACCGTACGGCCCTTTTCGGACCAGTTGATGCTGCTGTCGGGGTTACAGTTGTACTCAACCCATTGCCTGGTGAAGTCACCAAGCTGTGGGGGATCTGCTTCCTCGATATCTACAACTCTGGCCATTTCTGCTCCTTGCACGGCAACATACTGGTCATTCACTTTTCTTATTTCTTTGACCCATGGTTGAGAGTTCTCACAGTCTAAAACAATGATCAGTCGAGAACAGAAAGTGCCGTTCTTTTCTCTCCACCACTCCAATAGCGTGTCAAGTCGTAAAGCATCACCCCCTGCCACAAGCAAAAACAGATTTAATATTAGGATGAAGAAACAGAACTTCTGCAGAACTTTAACTGTTTTGACTGGTTCTAAGTATCCCTTACTTTAACAATTTTTACAGATACAACAGATGTTTTCAATTTAACCTGTCTGTAAATGTTGCATATTTCCATAGAGGTATTATTAACTGCGTTCACCTGACTTCTTGTGGCAGATGTAACCATTAACTTAGCCTTGATTAGAAAGAAAACCCACCACCAACAACAAAAAAAAGGAATTCCTTCACGGAGTGAAAGGAATTATAGCCAATTGAAGAAATCTGGAAAACAGATAAGCAGGGAAAGAAAATCTAAAATAAAGTTTATTTTGTATTAAATCATAATAATTTTAGAAACAGGAAAAGGACTCTTTTTAAATATGTTTTTATAAATATTAAAAAAAGGCTCCTCTAAGAGATGGATTTAGAACAAAATACCTTTTCAAATGGCAGGAACCAAAACAGTTTCAAAGCACAATGAAAAAGCCACATGTAGGCACAAAAATTCGCATGACCAGAAATTAAGAGATTCTCTCTATAGAGACAGCTGTTTTCAGAGCTTCATGAAAATTGATATGGATTTACAACTTAATGAAGCAAAAATCTCATTGGAATTTTTCCACAATATTTCTTTCCTATCAGGTCAGAAGACCCTTGCAACAAGTGTCCAACTTCTTACGCTCTGTGTCAGCTCCTGCTCCAGCAGTGCTTTGAAAGAGGAGATTGTAATTAAACCTCAAGTGTTACCTACATTGGGAAGTCCTTCTGCTTAAATGAATTAGATGCTGCAGGATCTATGTAGCTTTGAAAAGCAGATTACTTAGGTACCTAAAGACAACATCAAACAAGTGAATAAAACTCCATTGGCTCCACAGTGATATTCATGTGAAGAGCTGGTAAGTCTAGGTTTTGGCTAGCTGAAGCTATGATACAGCTTTACAACAAAAACACTCTAGTTTGAAAACAACTTATAAAAAATGAAGAAGAAGAAAGGTATAAAAATGTGATTTAAAACACTTCATTTTAATTCCAGAGTGATTTTTCACTATGGAATATAATTAAGCAGTGTTTAAAATGTTGTTAGCTGCACGTTTCAGCGCTTACAGTTCTACCTGTAAGAGGTAACAAAAAAATGTTTCAAATTAATATCTCAGAATTAAAGTACTGTGCATGCTGTTGAGGTAAAAGCAAAATTACAGCGCTGCAACCTTCTCAGAGAAAAATGTAAAACTGGAAAATTTAGTACCAAAGAAAATCTCTAGGATACAAACTTAGAAGTAGGGAGTTGTCTTGGTCCTCAGATTGCTGTAGTTATTTACAGCAGAAACTTATATAGAAGCAGTTTCCCTTTTCTAGGTACACATTCTGTGTCAATTATCTATAAAAATTTCTTTGTTTGTTCACATTTCAAAGGCTTATAAATGAACTTTATTTTAATGTAGTTATGTAGGAGTGCAGGTGATTTCAAAACAGCACTGGATAGAATCACCCAAGGAAGACTCATCCTTCACAGACACAAGCAAACACATGCTTGGCTTCCAACCCTACTGACCTCAAACACATGGGCTTATCAACCTGCGCAAGATTGAGGCACCAAGCTGTGTAAGAAATGCAGGTGTCTGGCCACCTCTGGCTCTCTGGCAGGTTTTGCAGGACAACAAGTAAGCCAATAGCTTCAGGAACAGAGACAAAGCTTCATTAGCCCTCATGCCTTTGCCTTCACTCGGAGAACATGACCTCCCAAGTCGTTTGACTGCTCATACTTTATGCATGACTGGCTAACAGTTTCTATTATATGTTTGCATCTCAAGTTCCAACAACAGAGAAACACCATTACTGAATTAATAAATTCAGTAAGCCTTCTTAGAAAGATGTCATTACAAAGCAAAGACTACACTGCTACTGTTGTGCTGTACCATGGCATAAGCCAGCAGTGAGAAACTACTTTTTCAGTCAGATATGAATGTTTTATTTCATTGCTGTAATCTGTTTTCATCCTTTTTACAGGTCATAGGATAGTACACATTACTGGAGCTGATGACCAAGGTTCCATCTGTCACAAAACACCAGTGTCCAATACATGGGGCACAATTGCAGTCAAACAGCCTTTATATTATTAGTTCATACTTTCAAGTTACACACAGAAGGAGTGCTATCTGGAAGGAAGATCACATTACACTCCATCATTTAACTAAAATTAATAACAAAAAAAGCAAGTGAGACCTGTGACAGCTGCCTGTTCCTCTCCTTTATGTGACTCTACATGTATCCAATAGAAGATGTGGATAGACACAGAGAACTGAAAACGAGCTTTTTGCGAAAGCTGAACACCACTGCATTTACACACTGTATCTTTCAGCACTTAAAAGTTTCTTTTTAGTAGTTACCTTGGCCCTTACCCTAAAAGCTAGATCTTAATTTAGGTTACAGTTACCTACACAGGTACAGAGAGACCTGAGCTCCCCTGTCACTCTCCAGGCAGGCTAGATGTAGTAAGCCAGGACTAGGATGGAAGCCGTCCAATTTTTGCAGCAACATTTGGCTCTGTGCATGCAAGAAATCTGACTATCTCTATGCTGCTGGCTGGAACACTGGTGGGAGGTGGAGTTTTGCTGATAGCCTGCTCCACACAAGGTGTGGACACATTCAGCAATTGCACAGGGTGGCAGCTGCTCTCATGGACAAACCACCACATTCTCAGAGAAGTCATTTGGTGACCCTGGCATACATTGTAGTTCACCACTCGCACTAAGCTCACAGTATAACTGTGGCTTTTTTAAATCTCTGATAGAGATGAAGCCTTGAGGAAAAACACACACTGCTCTTCAGCAGGTCTAAAGGTTCAGGGATGGAGCTGCACCAAAACAGGTATAGAGCCTCCAGATAGAAACTGATCTGTGCCTGAACACCTGCCTCAGCATGGGCACACATTGAAGGGCATGCCCTACTGAAGGGCACATGCACCTGGAGAGACACTGCTGACAAAGAACCTGGAGCTCACAGGCAAAGCGCTATCCAAGAGAATTCTATGCCAGGAAGAAAAAAGTTGCAAATTTTCCATGTATTTACTATAAGATTCCTGCTCTGCACACAGTGACCTCAGAAGCTCAGTTCCCTACAGCAGTAGAACAAGGCTAAACTTTGCAATGACTTGACAATTTCATTAAGTTTACCAAAGAAATGGGCCAAGAAAGGGGGAAATGGTGAAATCTACACCAAACATGTGAGGAGGCATTAAACTGGCCCTTTAAATAGAATTTTATAGCCTTGAGGCTACACTGTGCCCACAGTCACTCCCAAACTCTAGAATGCCAGCAAACCATACCTGTTCTTATGATACAAGGTTTGCTATATGTTTGAAGACCTGCTTTTCTAGTATGGATTGTGTATCTGCCTCTTGTTTCTTTTATAGATTCTGGCTTTTACAAAAAAAAGCAAAGCACATCTTTAGTATATAAATGCAGTGCTTCGTGACAGTCTGACACAGTGACACAGAACACTCTGTAATTCACTCTGCCATGTCCAAGGAATGAGAAAAGACTATGCTTGTTCATTACAGTGAGCAAATATTCCTCAAAATATAGGGGAAAAAAATCTGTCTTCAGAGCAGGAGCGTGTAATTTCCACTTTTTATTCTGTGCAGGAAAAAAAGCAATCTTTAAAGTTAATTTGTTGAATATGAAAATCATGTGGGGTGAAAATCAGGGGAATATGGAACTGTGTTTAAACTTTTAAGAATACATTTGGGGTCAACAATACTTAGACGATTTTGAGAACAAGTGTAAGATTAGCTAGCTGTAAAAGGATTTTTATCAAAGTGAGTAAATATTAAAATGGCATAAAATTAATGAAGTAATGTATCTGACTGGCATACAATGCAAGGGAAGGAAAGAGCTGCCTCTTAACAACAACTTTGCTGCATACCAAAGGGGCTTCTGCATTTCTCCATTCTCTTCACTGGCAGAGGTAGTCAGCCTGCAGCCTGGCTTATTTTCTCAATTTCTTGTACTCTCTGAATCTCTTAACAGTCCTACTCTGTAGTATTACCTTTTCCTTTCTTTCCTCCCTGCAAGGAGCTTGTCTAAACCTGTTCTCCAAAGACCTAAGGTTCTTTGCCTTTCTAAACAATCTGGTAAGTACAACCAAAACTTCAAAGTTTTGCAATACAGTATGATTTTCTACAGAATTAATGAAGTGATTTGGAAAGTTTATCAATACCAAAACAATTAATTAAAAAATCCCTGAACCGCCTACCTGCCAGTGCCCACTCGCCAGTGCCATGTGAGTGACCACTGTAATACAGAATGTAGGTATCATGTCTGGGTCCATCTGCTGTCCGAAGTTCAAGAAAAGACTTGATCTTGGAGTGAAGGGTATCAAAGGTCAGCCCACTTGTAGAGTAGTCACAACCGTATGTCTCAATCATGTGATATGCAAAAAATCTCTGGATAGCATTAAGCATGCCAGTAGACCTCAGATTTAACTCTTGTACATGTTCAGGTGGAAGAAGAGTTGGTTGGCCATCAGGACTAAAGAGAAGAAAAACAAATAATGATTATAGCTGATAATTATTTTATGCTTAGTGGAGTTTTAGCAACTGGTGATTTTTTTCCACTGCGCATATTTTTCCTGCTATGAAGTAGCATTGTTCTAAACCCAAACTAACTTTAAATTTACAGTTTATAAACAACTCAAATTACTGTCTTTGAGTGAGGGACCACTATCTCCTTTCTGTCATGCTTCAATTCAAAGCATTCTCCTTACTCAGCCCCATGCTATTCCTGCAACCAAGAGACAGAGGGAGAGAAAGGAACTGCAATGGGAAGAAGCTGGGGAGGCATCAACAATTTCATAAACTCCCACTGAGGAGGACTGCCTTCACACAGGCACTTATTCACACAAAACTAGAAAGAAATGCAGGGAAAATGACTGCTAATCTGCACAAACCATAATGCAAACTAGTTTCCAATAATGGACTAAAGAGAAATCCACATACACACTTTGCTCACATACTTTGAAATACTGAACTCACGTAAATACAGTAATTTTTTCTTCCATGTGCTGTTTAAATGCTGTTCTTTCAGCATAAGACATTCAGTTATGGGAGCACTCTTCAGGATATATTTTCAGAAAGAGAAAAGTGTTCATCAGTCTTCAGCTGATATAACAAGGGTAACGATAAGGAGCATGACTGACAGCTGGGCCAAACTGGCCTCATTCATGCTCAGTTACAGACATGGAGAGGTTTGGTAGGTGAAAATATGCAGATAAGTCTTACTCTACTAATATAAAACATGATGTTATGTTTTTTTCCCTATATATGTATATATGTGTGTATTCTTCATGTCTTTTGTTTGCAACTCAGTGTGTAAAGCTACCCGGTCTCTTTATTGGTCTAGCTAATTAAATTTTGCTCCTTCTCACCTGTCTAGGGCTTTTATGAAGGTTAATATTCCACTATTATAGCTACATTGAATAGCTCATCATTACTGTTTGTCTCAGCAAGGGAAGACTGGGCCCTTCACTGGATTAGTCAAGCTTTGTTCATAAGGAAGTTTAGCTCTATCACGTCCTAAACAGTTGCTCAAGAGTATCTCATTTACTCAAAATTAGAGGGAACTGCCTGAGCCAGAATAATATAATTCAATGAAAGAATTACATCATTACCATGGAAACAAAATTGATTTATTTTTATTGTAATGTAAATTTTCAAAATCTATTTTTTAAATCCATAACAATAATTGACATGGATTTTTTAAGGGTGCACAGCTGAAAGACTGCAGATCAGGAGCTCAGAAAATTTGTTTTTTACAATATTTAAGACACAGTTATCTAAATACCTTTGCTTTCTTTGCTGTTAAATTCTTCCTTATCCACTGAATCCATTACACATACTGAAGCTGTGAAGTTTGCACAAATTGGGCAGTTCTATTTTGAAGCCTCTCATTTCAACTTACTTATCTCTTTCTCTTGGAACTTGAAGAGACAATTTATATAGCTCTTGCTTATCATTTACAAAAAAAATGTGCACACACCAGTTTTAATTTTACAGCAAAAGCAGCATTTGCAAGTATAAAGCTTATAAGAAAAACACACAAATGGGCAAATAATAATAGTACGATCGCTCCACAATCATGGATTTCTCATATGGTAACATTTATGTTGGTACAAAAATCAGCTGCAAATTCTCAACACCAATACATGACACGTACTCTACTTGCAAATCTAATTTCAACTAACTTTAAATGTAGACACCACCTCATTTAATAGAATTCAAAATTACTTTGAACTGATCTGTTTTGTTTATTAAATCTCCTCACATAAGATATCTGCTCTCAGTAAAATTCTCCAATCCTCCTTCGCATGAGTTATGGACTGCGTAATCTGCCTATGCACAGCTGGTCTGTATTCACTGACTTTCTAAAAGCAACTTACCTAGATAAAGAGGTGGAGTTACTCATTCCAGGGTAAGAAAAAGGAAAAATAGAAAATCTGTCTATTATTTATATTTTTATTTAACTGTTGAAAAATCCAAGCAACGGCATTGCAATGCCTCTATGAGCAAACAGTATATTTACATCACTATGAAGCTGAGACGTACAGTAACCATACCTGCAAAAGTTGGTGGGAATCACAACCGCGTACCCAACACATGTTCCTCCCAAGCAGTT
Source organism: Lichenostomus cassidix (assembly GCF_008360975.1). Taxonomy (NCBI): domain Eukaryota; kingdom Metazoa; phylum Chordata; class Aves; order Passeriformes; family Meliphagidae; genus Lichenostomus; species Lichenostomus cassidix. The sequence continues at coordinate 25,703,289 of NC_139480.1, read as the reverse complement.
TCCCAATTCATGGAACAGCCCATGAGCCATGGACTCCAAAGGTAAAACGATGAGAAATGCACTCATGAAGATCCCATTGGTTGGCTAAAAAGAAAACAGATTTAGGCATTGCATGAAAATCTATTTGTCTGATCACACATAACTGGGTCCTGAAACTTACAAAGCATTACTCATATACTTATTTTTCCACATATTTCATGGTGAAGCACTCTGAAGACAAATGAAAAGCCTGGGGAAAAGGTGGCTGGTAAGCAAGGATCACTCTTCTGAAAGGAATGCATTTGAAAATGCTGACAGGACAGGACTTAGCTGTAACAACCTTGATAATAGTTTAGCCTTACCAACTGAGGCAAGAAAATCAAATGCCACAAAACTGATTGTGTGCATAAAATAAGAAGATCTGTAATCATCTGCACAGTCAGGCCTTAATCAGTAAGCTACAGCATATATACTATCTATCTAGCATCAGATGACAGCACACTGTATTGCATCCATCCCTGGAGGTATACAAATGATGTGTAGATGTGGCACTTTGGGACATGGTTTAGTGGTGGACTTGGCAGTGCTGGGTTAATGGCTGGAATTGATGATCTTAGAGGTCTTTTCCAACCTAAACTATTCTATGATCATTAAAAATAAACATTTCACTATTCTTGGTTTTTAACGTCAAGTATTTAAAACATTCTTTGTGGAATACTATGTATCACGCACGAGAGGAATTCTGAAAACATCTGTAAACATTTTTTTAATTAAAAAGACAATTCTTTGTCAGTTACATAAATGCCAGATGAGAAGGAACATCCATTACAGGACTTCATAGCATTCACAGAGCTAACACCCTATATTGAGCTTTACTGTTTTGTAGGGAAAAATCTTTTTGAAAAGATTACACTTACTAATGCTTAGCTGATTTCTGTAAAAAACAATAAACAAGAAGTTTCAACAGTTACATCTCAACCACTAGTACTAGTAAAATAAAAATGGACTTCTGAAATGCCAGGTGTCACTGAGAGGCAGAGCAGAAAAAGACTAATTTTAATTACTTCAGTATGATGTGAATGGGTTTGATGAGGCATTAAATGCTTTAGGAAAGGTAGAAACAGTATTATAATATATAATTAAATAAGAACTTTAATATCCATGGTGCATTTGTTAAATATTAATGTCTGCTATGTAGCAAAGGAAATAAATTCATAGCTAGAGATTTCTGTCTTGAGAAGAATCCTGTGCTCTCTGACCCCCTCTACGTTTCATTTGCCCTCTTTGCATAAATCGACAAAATTAATGTTGTTTTTTTTTTTAATCTGGATATTACCTTATTGTGTAAGACTCAGTGACTTGATGGGGACTGGTAGTTCAACTTAACACACAGTCAACACAACTAATAATTTGAAAAGTAAATTACACTAAAAAAAAAAGACACCTAAACCAACCCCAATCTTGTTGGCATATTGCACTAGCTCAACTACACTGAGTTTTTAAACACAATGACTTAGCCTGAAAGAACAGCTTTACCTTTCTAATGTGCTTCCTGCCTAAGGAAGAATAGTTTGCTACCTGTCCTAGTTTTTAAAAAGTGTCCCATCATACTTCTGACGGAAGGATCTCACCTACATGTCCTTGAAATGGTGACAGCACTAATCACAAATAAACACCAGAATCTGATATTAAATGATAACTAACTGATAGCATTATTAACTGATAGCATTAATTACCTGAAATCACCAGAAGACAGAAAAGCTTAAAACACTGTAACAGTTATGATACCACCTAAATTTGTTTTGTTGTCAATATGGAGAAAAGAAATCCTTTAACTAAGAAAATACAATTTTTGTTTCAAATGTATCAGCATCAAGTGATCGTTTTTGTTGCTCTGTTTCCCAAATGCAATCTGAAAAAGCCTCTGAGGGGCAGAAGCAAAAACTTACTAAGATGTGGTTAGGTTTTCTTTTGTAGAAACCTTGTGAAGTACAAGACTTTGATGAAAGAGTGGAGTTCTCCACCTAAATTAGTTACAAGACTTGGAGACTTAGTTTTTTCAGCCATAGATTCCAGAAGGGTGATTTGCTACAAGTTACAAGAAAAATGGGGAAGACTTGGCTTCTGCAGAAATTGAAGGGCTTCTCTGGAAAACCTTCATATTTGTAATCAGTTAGTCAGACCAGTAAGTATTTTTGTGACAAGTTCAGCTTTTACACCATATATAAATATTTTTTCTTGGATTTTGCTATGGCAAACTGCTCCTATATTGCATTAGTGTTTTGACCGCAGTGAACATTATTACAACATAAAACCCACATTTGCTCATAAAAACTAGAGTGATCATAACATTCTAAATAATACTATTATTACTTTATATGAATTTTATTGTAGTTTTCTTATAACATGCCATCTTGTTCTGAACACTCCCTGCATTTTCCCAATCCCCTAAATACATGCAATTATTAAATTCACAGCATTCTGCCACAACACAACTTGAAATTATCACAAAGACTCATTTTAACTCCTAAAAAATATTTACATTTAATTATTGAAAGTACTCCTACTAATATGAAGATACTGGAAAAGAAAATTCACAAATATTTGTGAGATAAGGATCTCACATAGAGACTCTAAGGATCATCTCAGTGATCCATCTTGCTCTGCATAATGCTTTGAGTTTGTACCAAATATTATAACAGGAATAGGAAATGAGCTCTATAGTGTTATGAATCAACTCAGCTCCATCTGAGGTTTCAACTGTGTCCTCTATTAGTTGCCATCTTATGCTGTGGAACAGGAAAACGTTGGATATTTTACATTTACAGACAACTATCTAATGTAAAGATGTTGGCACTTGCTGTCAGCACTTTTTCAACAGTTTTGATTTAGAAGAAATATGTCATTAACAAACGTAAAAATGACTAATGATGATTAGAACAAATCTATAGCAGGATGATAAAATACTTTAATTCAGCAGTGCAAAAAAAGGACTGGTAGCATTTTAAAATACCTAAACTATAAGAACTTCAAATAGCAAAAAATTGTACCTGATTTAGTAATTACAGTAAAACTGAAGATAGGTTTTTCCCTTAAGATAAACAGCTAAAATTCCAGGTGGAGACTGTCAGTGCTTTATTAAATCCCAAAGATTTGATGACTGGTCCTTAATGAACAGATGGCTATGGATGCATAGGCAGAGCCAGAAAGGGATTTTGTTCTTTCATCTGTTCAGCCCATTTTCATTGTTTTTGACTGCACTAGCAATATGAGCCTGCAGTACATCCCTGAACTCCAAGTGCCCATTGATTCCAGGCAGACTGCTCAAAAGCAAACAGAAGACAAGGACCATCGAGGCAATCCTACTAAAAAGGAGAAATAATTTTCTCTCTTAGTCTTTGGGGTTTTTTTGCCTTTGTCTGTCTTGTTCTAAAGGAATTAACAATGAAATCTAATTTCAAATAACGTACAAAAGGTAAAAGAAAAAATCTACTTCCTGCCTCTAATGACTGAAATAATGGACAATGAAATAATGCTGAGATTTCACTGGTAGTAGTATCTTTCCACTTTCTCTAGTTTTTTGAGCACTATTGTTAAAGGTGCTCAAATACATTGTTAAATACCTGCTTAGAGGTATTTTACAGCCAGGATGCTAATTTTATACTGGTGGATCACAGAATGGTTAGGGTTGGAAGTGGCCTCTGGAAATTGTGTGGTCCAACCCACTGTTACTACAGCAGGGTGCCTGGGATCATATATAACAGACCAACAACTGAGAAAGCTTATGAAGATGCCTTTGTGCATTTCCAAGCAAAAATACTGCCCTGCTTTCCATTATCCAAGGTGAGTATTTACCTGTTTTCATATACAGACACACAGAGACACACAAACCCCCTCAAACAAAGTAAGTATAAAAGGAGTATACCCTCTATGACAGAGAAGGCTCAGGAGAAAAAAGGATAACATGCTAACTAATCTAGAAATATTTGATGAATAGCTTATTTCTAATGAGTACAAGATATGTATATTACAGGCAAAAAAAGGCTTAAAAACAAAATTTGAAAAGGTACGAAGTACATCAGCTACCAGAGGAAAGAGTCTTATAACAAGTTACTGAATGGACAAACAGTTTGTGGATATTAATAATCCTTTACTTCTGATTATTAGAACAGCAGTGGGATAATCTAGAAAACAGTTTGCAGAAAACAGCTGTCATATTCACTGGCAGATGGATTTAATGTGCTATGCTTCTCACCCCTGACTCCTGTTCTAACCACGGGAAAGCCTGTGCTTTAATCTATGTGCATTTGTCCCAGCAAAACCACAAGTGGTTATCAGTTTAAAAGCATAGTAAAAGGACTTCTGATGTTTTTAAATACAAAAATGTGAATCCGGAAATTAACGAAATTTTGACAGCAAGCTTAACACATAGTAGACTCTTTAGACTAACAACGAATACTTTCTCTTGTCACCAGAGATCCCCTTCAGGACTGAGAGGCTCTGGAAGTGGTTGTGACAGCAGCAAGGTGTGCTGCCACTGTGGATTTCAGCAGGCAACCCAAGCTAGTCCTGGGGACAAGACAGGAGAGGTAGAGAGCCAAGGAGGGCTAAGCACACACCGAAGAGAGGAAGACAGGGAGCAAAAATAAATGGGATAGAGGGTGAGTTTGAGAAGAAATGATGAGCAGTGAGCAAGGGGGAATCAGGATGCAGCTTAAGAGCTGATGGAACAGTAGGGAAAAGAGAGAATAAAGGCATTACAAAAGAAACTAAGCAGAAAAGTCTTTAAAGTAACAGCAAAGCACAGTTATTGAAAGGCAAAACAGCAAGGAGGGGGAAAACTGACAGTGACGAACAGAAAGAGGGGAAGTAAAGACGACCAGACAGACAGATGAAGAAAAGCAGGAGTGGTACGGATATTTGAGAAAATATGGAAACAGGCCAGAGGATGCAGCAAGGCCTTGGGGGGGAAAAACCCCCAACAGAAAATATCCCTGAAAAATCAAAGCCTGAGGAGGATTGGATTAAAAATACAAGCCAGGAAGAAAAACAGGGATAAAGAGAAGGAGAAAGATTGGATATGATTTGCATTCAAAAGTCATTTAATCTGTGATGTTAACAAAGGTATGTCCAAGTAAATATAGATGTTACTGAGAAAACCTCTTACTATTCAGAAAATAATCTTCTTTCTAGAGAAGTTAAAAGAAGTCACCATCTTCAAATTTTATTATGGCATTGTAAATTAAGCTTTCAAGAAAGCCCAGGCAACCACCCCAGAATGAAGACTACAAAATCACTAGATTTCCCCCAAGCAAAGAAGTACTCATACATACAGTAAACCAGTTTTTAGAGTTAATAATTAGAGTTAAATGGTACTGTCCACTTAAGTATGAGTACTCCAGCATATAGCGAATACTACTATTTTACTAACCCATAAAATTCACTAAAACCAAGAATAATGTACTGAAAGTACTTGATTTCATTACTTTACCTGTTATAACATAGTTAATTTTTCTCTTGGTAATATGAAATACAAGTCTTCCAGGGATAATAATGCTCTTTGGCCCATAATTCAGAAAACCTGTAGTTACCTTGGCATAGAGCACTTAACAAAATCTGATTTTAAATTTCTGAGAAAAAGAGTGCCCCAAACCTTTCCAAGATCTTTGCCTGAAAATTACAAGCTCTTCATCTGCAAATTTTTCATCATTTTATTGGCCTCTGAAAGAATTATTGTGTGAGTCATTTGCATGACTTCTGCTGGATCTTGTCCTATCCAAGGGCATAATTATGAACAGACACATGACTAATTGCTGAAATAAGTTGGCGCTGAAGAGTCTATTGATCTGACTGAAACTACTCACACAAATGTAAAGGCAGGTCCTGAACATTTCATGTGCTTATGCATCCCTGCTTCCTTATTTCTAATTATTTTAAAATCTAACATTATCTAGTAAAATACAGAAAAGGCCACAGCTTCCTGCAATTACTGTAATTATACATCCATTTATTAAAATTATGTTTTTCACAGGCCTAATGAAAATACTTAATTTTCCAGCAACAGATGAAATAGACACAAGTGATCTGCAAGGTGAACATCACAGTATCTTCTGAAGTAGACATGCTTTTAGCTGGAGTAACTGCATTCATAATCTTGAGGTACTTCATTAATAAAAACATACAGTGAAAGAAATATAAATATAGTAAGAGAAATATAAATGTAATTATCCACTAAAATAAATTATTATTACCATAATGGATAATGGATTTTCTGACAAGTAAAAGTATTGGTCTGAATGCCTTTCACTTTCACCATTACAATTAACCCTCCTACTGAATACACAAATACATAACCTCTCAACAAAGGTGATGACCAACAGCCTATTTTATTTAAACACAGGATGCCAATAACAAATACTAAGATTTTAGCTGGATTACCAGTTTATTTCTTGTGAACAGTCCTGCACAGGTCATTTCACAGCACAACAGCACCTCCTCAGAATTAGCGAGGCCTAAATATTATCAGATGTGGAACAGTTAGTTATTTTGGGGCAGAGGACAGAGGCAGAAAAAAATTACAATGAACGGATCCAAGCAATGCAAAGAGAAAAAACTCCCAAGATGGATATGAATCCAACCTTCCTTGGTTACACACACAGCCTGCAGTAATGAAGCAGCTCTAAAGAAGCACCTGTGTGATTTAAACAGATGGCAGGGGGAGATGCAGCCCTTCTCACAAAGGGCTACAGCAGAAGATCCTGCCCAAGACTGGCTAATTCCTTGCAGTCAGGCTCTGGGAAGCACCAGGAAAAACTGCCTCTTTCTCGTAGACTATCTGAAGAACTAACACCTTTGATTTGCTCTGACTGCTTTGTTCTGTGTACCTAGGTGATGTGACTCCATCCAAGGGCAAGAATACAGAAATAATTAAGACTATCTTGATAGACATGGTAAAAAAAAAAAAGGTTTTTACTGAAAAGCAGCCAACTAGCATATAAAAAATGGAAGCGGAGCATTTTGATAAAAATCACACAATGCTCAGAAGAAAAAGTATGGAAGTCAGCAGTATTAGCATGCCTGTAGTCCATTTTTATCATTTCTGTCTCCCAAAGAACTTTCCCATTTCGTTAGGTGCCACCAGTACTGTTGCTTTATGTAAGTACATTTTGGGGATTTTTCTTCTCTACGTTTTTGCTTCTGTTTCCTTCCTTTCCTTTCTGCTAGTCCACACACCATAGCTATGAGTGCTGATAATTAAAAAAAAAACAAACCAAAAAACAACCAAGCAAAACTACCCAGTGTTCCTTGCAGGCTTGTCTGTTAACCTCTCATGCTCTTTATATGAAAAACAAATCCCCAAACCAAACCAAAACCCAACACACAGAACCTTACAAAGTAATAGTTAATTTCATCTTCCAGTAACTTCAACACCTTTTATCCAAAAGGTTTTTTAACCTAAGAAAATCTGCAGGATTAGAAATTCTACAGGAATGGGCAGGAAATTGTTTTGGAAATACTACAGAGACAAGTCAGTAAATGTGATCTGCCATGAATTATATTTTTTATATATTATTATATGTTTGTAATTCATATAAGACGTGCATGGACACAAAATATTTTGTTATTGTGGTTTAGATCAACTTGAAAAAGGAAACAAGACTCTGAATGCCCTGCTGCAATTATGAAAACACACAAGGTGCCTCAACTGGGGCACTAAACAAACACTTTGAAAGAAATGTATGCTTTCTGCTAAAGAAAGACAACGCCCTTAATTAAGAAATGGAAAGTAAAGTCAAAGGACAGTGTGATTTTACGAACTAGTCTTTTAGACATCATATTGTGGGTTGCATAACCAGATTTGAAAGTGAGACACTTAAAGCTCATGCTATACCAACAATTTATTAGTTTATCAGCTGATCTCTGATTCCATGTAATTGATTAAAAGCAAAGCAAAATTACTGAAAAATACATTCTTCAATACGTTTCAATCTAATTAAAATAGTCCACAAAAAAGCCCTAGATTTAGTGAGTATTACTAGGGTTTAACACAGTGATTTATTCTTAAAAAAAATTTATGGCACAATGAATCAAAAGCAAAATAATTTCCTAAGTGGGAAAATACAAAATACTTGGCTCACCTCTTTTGCCCTGGAAGCAATCCCTTTTCCCATGCTGCCAACATAAGGAAGCTGGTGACTTGCACTTGCTTTAACAGGTCACAGTCAAGGCAGCTCAAAGTGTTAAGTTCAAAGTGAATGATGGTGAAACCATGCATTCAAGCTTTGAATTGCTAACCCACAGCACACCATCAAATTTTAGGAATTTTATGGAGCCAGCAATTCTCAAGATTATTGTCAAGAAGAAATCAAGATAAAGAGATTATTATTTACCTGCCAAGAGACAGCTCCCAAAACAGCAGTCGCGACAAGGCTGAAAAATACCAGCTGCTCTGAGATCAAACAGAAGTGACGCATTCCTTTCGATGCCATGACTCTGTCCAGGCTGTTGTTTTCTGCACGGTGGGTATAGTATACCTTGTGGCAGTCATTTAGTTTTGTGTGAAATCCCCAAAGAGTTATAAAAAAAATCACATGACAGATCATCCAAAAAATTCCAAAAATAGAAAAACCAGGTATCACAAAATACCAGAGCTCCAAATCACGTAGTTTAAAGGCTGCAAGAATGAAAAAGATTAGTTCAATGACCCCAACTGAGATGACAGAAAGCCGCCTACAAATTTTACCACGGTACAGGTAGGGCTTCCATCGCTCAGTAACAGAAAGTCCACTGAAGTAAACGTCGAGAAGGGGATCTGAAATGAGGCAGCTGAAGAAACACGCCAAGGCAAAAGGGTTTGTGGGGATTTCCAGTGATGGAAAAAAGAGTAGGGATGCAATGGCTCCAAAAATTGCCAAATTTGGAATTGCCAAAAAAGACTTCATACGTAAGTCAATAATCAACATGGCCAAAGCCAAGACCAGCAGAATAATACTTACAGATTTTTCTACCAGCATAGTTGTGCTGGCAATTGCAAATCCAACTAGCTCCAAAAATTCAACCGTTGTCAGCAGAGTTGGTCGGTGATGGACACAACCGCAAATCCTCTCCACTAAAGCACACAATATCCTTAAAACAATGGCAGAGAGAAGCAAATATTTTGTAGCTTCTTCTTTCACATCTGTTTTGAAGGCAGAATTATTGAGAAAACAGAGGAGGCCAAGCAAAAAACCAAACCAAAGATTGGAGAGACTCAAACTTGCTGTTTCCATTGAAAAATAGTAGTACAGTATGCTGGCAATTCCAAGAACAAAGAGCCCCAGAATAAATATTACCAAAATCAGTGCATCTGCAGTTTTTTCCCATCTGACATAAAGGCCCATGCAAATGGCAACCAGCAGGTTGATTCGGGCAAGATAGCCAAGGTATCTGACTGATGAGTGCATGTTTACTTCTCTGTTTGCTTCTTCTAGCCTTGTCATTGCTGCATAGAGACAATGACTGACACAGTAACGCAGTGACCTACACATGTAAACTGCACTTAGGGGGTTTCACCCACTTGACTGACAGTAAATATTCGGGTTTCATCCAATGAACACAATGCAATTGCTGCCTTCTGTAATATCATTTCAGTAACAGTGGTCCAGAATCCTTGAAGTCCTGGAAGAGAATTAAGAAAAGTTTTAGCAACAAAAACTTCATTTTAATCACGCAAAACACAAACATCCTATCTCATAAAGAAGTTTAATATCTAGATTAAAAAAACCACATAAAAAAGATCAATTAAGTGTGTTGTGAAAACCAATATAAAATGGGTTCTGCATAAATATTATTTCATAACTTGAATGAAAGGAAAACAATCCTGGCCTGGACAGTTTTCCACAAAACTCATTCATCAGGTATCTATATTAGATATCCATGGATATACAAAACCCATCTATGATAGCCACTAGCTTCTAGAACATTTAAAATTGTTTTAAAACATTGTTTTATTTCACCATTACAATTGGTAAGTTCTCACTTTATATTAGATCTTTTCAGCATGCTTTGCAAGACTTCCTTTTAGCAATTAAAGAAGTATATGATGTACAAAAGGAAGTTCCCACTCAGTTAATGAGCTTAACTCACAGTGAAAAAGATATTATCTCCATTTCACAAAAGGCGAGTGGACACACAGGATGTATCGACAGATCTGGCATGATTTTCAGAGATTTCTCCTAATGTAAAATCAAAGCGTTCATTTTCACCCCTTCAAGCCAGTTTCCCCCCTCCTCCAAAAGCAAGCAAACAACCAAAATGATCAGGATAAATATTACATTTAGAACACAAGCACCTCCTACTCAGATCCATTTAATTGACGTGATTTTCTTTTTAATACTGTTAGCAATAGACTATTATTTTTAAGGGCAATTTTGTAATGTTACAGGCAGAGTTTCCAACACATAAAAGGAATATTACATAGCCTCTATAATTTTTAAAGTGTTTAACTAATTGCCCATCTTACAGAGACTTCTGAGGAGTTACTGGTATGATAGAGGAATCAATGTGCTTAGAACACTCAGTGGCTTGCTTATGGCTTACTGCTCTTATTTATAGTGCAGGGGGAAGTATTAAGACACCTTGACTCAAACTCAAAACTTAGACTTTATTCTCTCTTGATTTTAAAATTCTCATTTTTTAAACCAGTGAACAACAAATGATTAGTGAATTGACTGATTTGCCCATAAGTTTTGGCAGATTTGAAGACTGACATGCAGTGTAAAATCAGCTTAAGTAATTGGTACAGAGAAAAACTGGGCCTAAGAAATCTTATTGTTTAGATTACTTATTTGGTAACACATATTTTCAAATTACGTGAAGCACTCAACAACAATGCAGATACTACTTGAAAGAACTATGCATTAAAAATCTGTTTATCTGATGCAGAATACATACCATATATTTAAAGCAAATTGCTATTACATGAAATTATTGCAAGTTAAAAGTTCTTTGGATTTCAGTGGTGCATTTTCATAGTATTCATTACTATCAGTGTTTTATAGATACTAACTTAATTCCAAGGTGCCTGGATGTTTAATATCGCACAATGTTTCTCCCCTTACTTAGTAAGGTATTTTCTGTTCCTCTCACCCTTTCAATTGTTTCTACCTTACACAGATAACACAGACCAAAGTTAGCTTTCACATTCCAGGTCATGATACTTTAGGTTTCATAGCACTGACTGCAGTCTCACTGTTTCTTGTACTACAATCAGCATTCATTTTACAGACAACTTGAACCTCTTATTTCAGCTGCTACACATGCCCTCCCCCTGCCTCCAGCTCTCTCCCGTTCAAACCATGAACACAGGGAAACAATTTCCCATCTCCTTTCAACCCACAGCACTGACATGCAATTAGTGCTACTCTGAAGAACACATGCCATGCCATCCCGTTTATCGTGATTCCTGAGCCTTTCTGGAACCCCTCCAAGTCAAGGAGCTAACCCTATACACGTTCATTTGGACAACAGCCCCACAGAGGGCAGCAGGAATGAGCCCTTTGCATATGAGCAAAGGGAAAAGCTCCTGCCTAACACCTGGCTTAAAATTTTGCTGCGATTACTAAACTGTTTTTTGGTGGGATCGCTAACAGTAGCAAACTCCCTTGCGGGCAAGCCACGAGCCATTCTGACAGAGCACTACTCTCGCTGGGTCAGCTCCTACCAAGTGGAGTTTTGCTGCCATCACACCACGAGAAACAAAAGAGAAACTGCTCTGCTGCTGCCCCACCGGCTGCGTTGGGTGATAGGCTGGGGAACAAATGGGGGAACACGTCTGTTCCTACTGCAAAGACATAAAATCTACTTGGGCACAAAGGATTTGTAAAATGACAGCTCAGATTGTGAATGCAATCTCTTCCTCCTGGCTCCACCTTCTAGCCAATTAGCAAAAATGTGTACTTGTAAACCACACTATTAAACATTACCATTTTTTCAACCAAAATCCATGGTCGGCTTTTTGTGAAGAGGAAAAGCTGCATTTTCATGATAATTGTGTCCCATCACACAGCTATTACCAAATAAAGACAACAGCAATTCAATTTTAAAAAGAAATTCCAATAACTGATTTTTTCTTTAAAACACAGCTATTTGTTAGTAATTTCTGTTAATATTTTGTTTACACAAAGACTGTTAAAAGCCCTGGGTGGGTAGTGGTGTTGTCTTAGTTTTAAAGTAATGCCTTTAAAGTTTCAGGTTGAACATGAGTTCCAGATCTCAGCATTCCACATTTAGACTCAAAACAGAATGTGGACACCTACTTTCAAGTATTTGTCCCCTCTTGCAAGTATAATTGTAAGGAAAACCTGGAGTCTCATTAAGATTTAGAGACTAAACTATCTCATGGTTTTCCTATACGCAGAGGAAAACTGCTCTCAAAGTAGGTTTTACCCTTGACTTGTATAAGGAAGTTGAAAAAGAGCCAAACCCCAAATCTGGTTCAGTAAAGTCCAGGTGAGGCCTAAAGTACTGAACCCGCTTTCCTTCAGCTTTATTCTTCCAATTTAGCACTTTTTTTTTTTTTAAGTAATTCTGTAAGAGTTTTTTAAAAACAAAAACTCGTATTTAGCTAATACATTAACACAGCAGACTGAAGCCCCCGGTGAAGGACTACGTTGGCTAACACCGCGCCCAGAGGGGCTGGCCGGAGCGGGGCCAAGGGCTCATCCCGGCCGGAGCGGGGCCAAGGGCGTGTTCCCGGCCGGTGCGGGGCGGAGGGCTCATCCCGGCCGGTGCGGGGCGGAGGGCTCATCCCGGCCGGAGCGGGGCCAAGGGCGCATCCCGGCAGGAGCGGGGCCGAGGGCGCATCCCGGCCGGAGCGGGGCCAAGGGCGCATCCCGGCCGGAGCGGGGCGGAGGGCGCACCCCGGCCGGAGCTCCAGCAGCGGGCCGGCCCGGCTAGGGAACGGCAGTGACGGCACTTGCCTCCGCGGCGCAGAGTCCCCGAGCAGCCGCCCCGGGACGCCGATCTGTGCTGGTGACCCCGCGTCCCACCGCGGTGTCGACCCGGCCGCCCTCGGTGACGGTCCCGCCGCGCCCCCGCCCCGCCCGGCCCGCTCTCACCTCACCAGGCGGCCCGGCACCTTCCCGCCCCCCGCGCCGGCCGCCGCCATGTCCAGGCCGAGCGCGGCCCTTCCCGCTACGGGCCGCGCCGAGGCTCAAACACCGCCGCGCCGCCCGGGCGCGGCCGGATAGAATTACTAAAAACAACAACCAACCAACAGCCCCAAACGAACCTATAAACAGCATCAACTGGTGCTGAGGCATGGAAGCGGGAAAACTGTGCTTGAATCAGTATTGCAAGACAGACTGAGCCCCCCTCATCCTCTGCTCCGGCGGGACTCGTGCGCTTCCTCGGCCTCGGCGTTTATTCTGTGTGCATTTCTGCACACTCGGTGTTGGAAATGCACCTTTTGAATTGGCCCTTGCCGGCAGGTGAGCAACTAGCGGGAAGGTTCTGGATCACAGTAACTCCGTGCTCTGGCTGAGAGAGGCAAAACGAGAGGAGCTGAATGAAGCTCGGCAGCTGCTGCTCAGGCACTCTCAACTGCAGGTGGGTTGGGCTGCTGCGAAGACATATGTTTGTTCCTGTAATCCTTCATCGCAACCAGCACTTTCTGCCCGGAGTCAAGAAGCACTAGAGCAGCCTAAACATCTAAACTTGCCCATCTGTCTTTTCTGACTCAATTATTCGGACAAGTGATTCACAAGAACATCAGTCATCTCCAAAATTAATACACCTCTTCGAATTTTAGACAGAACTGCTCCAAAGGCTTAGAAGCTGCATGGGTTAAAACCAACAAAAAACAAAACCAACGAATCCCCCCAGACAAACAAACAAAAGCCCAGAAAACAAAAAATCCACAAGCTATGAGGTTTTCCTTTAACAAGTGCTATGATAGAAATCTCAGTTGCCTAGTGAGGGTCACATGCTTCAGATGCTTTACCAGCATCATGGACAACACTTAAGTAGTTCTGTATCTGTCCAGCTGTGATCTCGTTATACTCCTCAAGCAACTATGGAAACTTCTTGGTGAACATTTTACTTAAAGAGTAAAATAACCCAACAAAGTTTCTGTGCAAGTTTGTGAAATGAAACCTTTCTAAACAAACACCTTGCTATTCTACAGGTCGAAAACAATTGAGGGAAACAGAAATAGGAAGAAAAGTGAGCAGAAAACCTGCCACTGATTCATGGAGCTATTGTTAAAAAGCCTTAGAATGACCACACTTTTAAAGTAAGTCAGCAAGTCTCCCTGAAGCAGAAAAGGACAGAAAGGATCTGCAGGAAGCAATACTGAGCACAGCTATGAAACATTTACTCATCTTCACTGTCAGTTAAGAGACCAGAAGATACTAGGTAAGCTGTGCAGTGCTAGGGACACACTTCAGTTCTGCTGAAATCTAATCTTCCTAGAAGCTGTATCTGAGTAGGAACCTTGAATTTTCAGTTCTTTGGGTTTCTTTTCCCAAAGAAATGATGGCCATCCTTCCTCCAACACCTCCACAGTACTCAGAATCACAATGAAGAGAGATACAATAATGACCTCAAAGGTGTCAAAACAATGGGTGCTGCAAAAATATTTCAGTGAGATAGAGAAAAAATCAAGAACATGTAGAGAGAGATAAGAGGAAGTGCATTAGAAACTGTTCACATCCTAAGTGGGCAGACAAAGCAACATGATAATAGAATCAACTGGAGGAACTTCAGAAACTCTGCTGAAAAGCAAACACCACAACTGAGACGGAGAAGCTGAAACTGAAGTACCAGATTTAGCATCTTTATGGGTTCTAAAATAAACCCAAGACAACAATCTCCTTGAAATAAAGAAAATAGTTTTGCATTGATTTCACTGGATTTCAGCATAAAGAGATTGCACAGAAAGAAAAAAAGACAATCGCTCTACCCCAAAGAATTCTAAAAAATGTTTTCAGTTTTTCAGATTTTTTTTAATAAATGTGCTTTGTTCACAAAAGTAGTGACATAAAAGACAACAGAAATGCCAATACACATTTTCTTCCTTTTCTTCTCCAGCACCTTAAGAATGAAAGATCTCTTGCACAGTCATAATTTTCAAATATTTCATAATCTAGAAATAATCTTGCACCGAAGCCAAATATACAACAACTCCTGATATCACCACTTCATTATTCAGGGAGGTGTAAGTATTTATATAAATCCCACTTTCCTCCTCCACCACAATCTACTGCCCCCTGTAAAAAAACCCAACACAAACCAAACCAAACAAGAAAAAAATCTCACAAAACCAAATAACCAATAAACCCACTTCAGGTACTTAGAATGATCAGCAAGAAAACCAAGCTGTTATGAATCTCAGGTCCCTAAACCACAGTGTTGTCACCAACCTCCCAAAAAGGATTAAACTTTAAATTGTCATATTTACGATATTTTGGGGGATAAATCTTGATCAGAATTGCATTTCTTTTGTATGAGTTGCAAACCAATTTAATCAATGCCGACATACATGTTTGATGGTGTACTACTTGTTTTTAAATCGATTATCAGTTAAAATATTAGGTGCACTTTGAAGAGTGCACATATTAACTTCCCATGAACAGCTGAACTTACAGCAGCAATAGTTTAACATGAGCACTGCTGGAATCAATTATTAATTAGGAAAACAGGCTTTGAATGACAAATGTTATAATGAAAATACTGACAAAGCCAATTTTGAAGCTATTGTGTTTCATTAGAGAAGTATTCTCTGTAACAAAAATTACAATTGAACCATGACTCTTGAATGTCTAACTTTTTCTTTTTACACATCAGAATTGTTTGGTTTGTATAACTATCATTCAGATTAAATAACAATTTGAATTAGGTATTTGGGAATGCTTTAAATTCAAGAAGAGACACAAAAAGCTTATATTAAAGAATATAGCACCACAGTTCAGCTCATGTTTGAGTGTAAGCTGGACCAGTGCGATTACTTTATGTAGGAAATCCCATAAAAGAAAAACAGGTAGGTCAAACTGTGACACATTCAGTGCAAAACTTCAGTGGAAGGTTTTTGTGGCAATCACTGTAAAATCCACACTATAAGTTCAATTTATCTGCAACTTCTGTATTATAAATATAACGTGGCAGTTTAATATGGTGTAAGATATATTTAATCACAATCTGTGAAACTGTATTAGTACTTTTTTACCAATTTTCAGAAGTCAGAAATAAATCATGATGTGGCACCTAGTTCAAGCCATTTACTATTAGGCACTTACATACAGATTTAAGAGCCTAACATTCAAATCTGAAAATTCTGGCTATTATTTTTAAATGGAGGGAAATCTAAGCTAAATTAATAATGAATGCTCTTTTTTTAGCCACTGACCAGAACTGGTTTTTCATGCAAAAACTCACAGATTCATTACACAAGTTAAAACGTAATAGATGAAAAAATAAATGTTTCATCTCCTTACAGTGCAGACCAGTTTTTAGTCAGCTATGGAGTTTTTATTAAATAAACAGAAGACTTTTGGGTCCTAATAAGCAAACAAAAAGTGTATGTTACCTTCACTTGTGTGGTCTGAATTACATGGCTTTATGCAAATATGTGTATCCTTGAAAAATCTGTACGATTACGTTCCTTTTTACAAAACCAGTTTGTAGTTACTGGCTAACTTAGGAGGTCTACAAATAAGAACAATTTGAGAAAAAAATGTTTCTTTTTAAAATGCATAAATAATTTACTTTAAAACATGACAGAACCCACCTTGTCCCCCAAAAAATACAGTTGGAAGAGAATACAGAACACCATAGTTGGGGAAATACTGATATATGTTAGTGCTTGTACACACATAAAATTGCAAAAACATATTCCAGCTTTGAAGTGAAACATAATTGTCTAGACGTACCATACTCCTCTGGGGAGAAAAGCCTCTTCAGAAATTGATATTTATGCAATGAAATTACACAGTATGTATAACTATGGATGAATATATTCCAGTGTTTTGGTGTTATGTCAAGAGGGCTGCAATAAACAAATCAAATGTGCAAGCATTGTAGTTTCTCCAGCCCGGGCTTAACCAGAATGAAACAAATGTTGGAAGAAAAAAGTTTTGTTCCATAATTAAGAAGGGACATTTGTACCCAAGTGTCTTACCTATCTGCACATTTAATTAAAGTGCAAATTACTTCTCCCTACATATACTTCTCAGAAGCCCACCAACTCCAGTGCCTTAAGCTCAACCACATTGAGTTAAAATACTGAAACAACATTTAACAAATTAAATAGAATTCACACTTCACAGCACTAAAGAAAAGAATGGTACCTTTCTGGAAAAAAAATAGTGATACAAATCTAAAGAAAGTGACAGCAATTTATGCTATGACATGAGTCATTTGCATAAAACTTGTATTTTTTCACTTTCATACAAGAATAAATTTTAAAATTCAAAGGTAGAAAAAAATAGCAAACTCTGTAAACCTTTGCATTTTCTTTATGCAAACCGTTTTTCTGTGTTGAGCCCATGTTAGTATAGCAAAATTAGTTATGCAAGAGATTTGACTGAAAGGGCATTTCAAAGACTACATTAACTTAGAAGCAATATAGGATCTTCTAGCTCATAGAAAGGAATAGAACTAGACTGGCTTTCTCCAGAGTCTGAGTCATAGGGAGCATCAGGCAGCTCCATAAAACCATAAGCTAGCTGTTCATCTTCTGTGTCTGACCGAACATAGCAGGAAGTGTTGGAATACTCCTCATCCTCTATACTGTTGAAATCCTGTGGGATATACAACATTCCTGGGTAGTTCCTGCTAACTAAGTCACTTGTTGTTTGCAGGGAAGTTTTCCTAAATGCCATCAGGTGCATGTGAGAAAACTTGGAATACTTGAAGCGTTTAAAACCCAAGGACTCTATGGCAATTTTCCAGCTTTTCATCATCATAGCCCGGCGATTCTGATGAGATGAATCAGGAGTTATTACAAGCAATAAGCCATTTAATACGAGAAGTTCATGTGCCTTCTTGCAGCATATCCATCGTTGATAGGGTGATGGAAAGTAAGAAAGAAGGAGTGAGAAAACAACAACATGGAACAGTTCTCCAGGCAGAGAGTCAATGGGATTTTTCAGTTGCTTAAGAAAGGCATCTATAGCGTCTTGTGCCAGTTGAAGAGGTTGCTGAATTTGAAGATTTAGGAAGTCACATTTGTATACACTCTGGTGGAGTGACAAAACAGAAAACCAAACATCAAGGTTAGTTTAAAGAGCAAACAGAACCAAAATCCACAGAAAAATCAATGATTCCCTTAAGGAAATGTCAAGCCTGCTGAACATTCCTCTTGCTATTAAATCAATCAATCTAAAAGAAAAAATTAACACACATGCAAAATTTTAGGTGTGCAGTATTTTACTAGAGATCTGATACCTGAGAACTGTTAATTTAAAAAAAAATTTAGCCCTCCCCCAAAAAAGTATTGACTCAACTATCTCACAAATGATTTGAGAACTCAGAACATTGCTTGTGTTTTCACAGGTGCTGAAAGCATTTTATAGGTTTTTTAAACTTGAAATTAGTAACTAGAAACTACATTTGATACCTCAGAATTTCTACCAATTCTTTAAAAAGAATCCAAGAAACTGAGTAGTTTGGTCACTTGGAAAAAAATGTAATTTTTTACAGGTAAAGACAGAAGGAGTAACAAGGCAATATACATTCTACAGTAACAATACACTGACTGCTTTGGAGCAGTGATGCAGTCATGTGTTTTAAGTTTGCTGTAAATGCAGAGTATAGTGGTACACATTTTGGCAGTTATCAAAGTAAGCTAAGGACTACAAACCATCTGTTGATTGTTTGTGCACTCAAGCTCTCAAAGACAGGAAATGACACCACAATACAATATACACAAGAATAAATTCTTAACATCCTTAAACAGAAAGCATTCAAATAATAAATGCATGCTATTTAGTGGTTTTAAGTTTTGACACTTCATCAAAACCTGGAACTGACTTTTCATAAAAAAAGGTAGTAAGATAAAATGTTGTGATCTGACAGCAAAAAAAATTGCTATTAATGCCTAGAGAATGTGCAGTGAATGACAGACACTAAACAGGTAAGCAAATACAAAACCAGACACAAAACGTTCTGTGGAGCACATCTGAAAGGTGGAATTAAATCTGTTGCATTTTAATACCATGAAAATATCGGTATCTATAGTGTGTTTTATGAAGCAACATTCAAAGAAGATTACTAGAACACCATTGCAAAGGTATTCATAAAGGAACTAATATGCTAAAACTAATTGTTTTCAAGTAAAAGAGAATGTTATTTCTGTTCATATAAAATCACATTCTTTTCCGAGTAAGCAGAAAATTACAAAAAGTAATCAATGTTCAAAAAAGTCTGATTTATTTTTTGTTAGCTTTAATCTTGGACTTCAATACACAAAAATCCAGAAAAAGATTTGCATTATGTGGCTATAACCATGAAATTTTAATTGCAATCATTATACCTGTAGGGCTATATTCTGTTTCCTTGTAATACTGTGAACAGGAAATTACAGTAGCAATTTCATTATATCCTGTAGTAAGTTTTAAAAGAAAGAAGCACTTTGAAAACTGACTGTTCAGGGTGACATGCTAACTTTACTTAGAACTTAAAAAGTCAGTGGTTACACATATACACTTGAAAATACCAGTTTAGACTGCAAGTATTTCTGAGTAGTGGAGAAACACAAATTAGTTATGCAGAAAAAATGTTAAAGACAATTTCAGGACTCAGATATGTTTCAAGTGGAACCTGTAATCAGCTTTAGGACAAAAATGCTGCTAAACTGGAGTTTTCTATTATACTTTAGCCATACAAGTCTTGAACTGATGTTTAAATCCTCATAGACACTGAAACAACAATTATATCTCAGTGCATCCACAGACATTTAAGAACACAATCGTACTTATGTGAGTAACTTTCACAGATATTTCAAAGAATATTCTGAGTTGGAAGGGACCATCAAATGTCAAGATACACACTCTAATTTTTAATGCCATTACCCTTCCAGCCTCTTTTTTTTTGGGTCTCAGACTATATTTTCTCCAACACATCTACTGCACACTCCAGTCTCAGTTTCCATCTTCCTAGCTTCTAATAATGCATGTTTCCCTCAGTGCACTTTACACCAAGACATTGGAAATGAGTGCATGCTGCCTAACTGAAGAAAATATTAATCTTTTCTTGGTGTGCAGTTTCCCTCTCTCTCAAAATCCAAAACTTTTAAATGGAGATATATTTCCATATTCATATATCTACAGTTTCCATTCCCTGTGTGTGACACACAGATTCTAAAAATTTTGATGGCACTAATCCTTTGGTTACATAACTAACATTTCAGTTCCTCTCCTAATATTTCCACAATTACATCCTTCTCATTCATCAAAATTAATTGAAATATGCTACTCAACTACTTAGTCTATACCCAAAGCATTTCTATATGAAAGTGGATTAATCTATTTTTATTAAAGAAGGAATTATTTAACCCTCTGAACAACGCTATTCAAGAAACTGGCTTTGTAAGAAGCCTCCGTGCTTCAGCTTGTTTCAAAAGGTACTTTGATATCTTACCTAAGAAATCTGCTAAATCAGATAACTTTACCAGTTCTTTCATTTTCAGCTTTTACCACAAGTTATCAAGATCAATTTTTCTGGTCAGAAGATGACATTAACTACCGTAATAAACCTCTGGCTGTTATTCCAAAAACCTTAAATCAGCCCAGGCAAATCCTGGCCCAAAGATAAATTTATTCAGGATGTTATGGTGCTGATGAAGCTCAAAGTAGAGTCATCTTCAGTACATCAGGGCTCATTAATTCTGTTTTGGAGGCAGGACTAAGCTTATTCTAGCAGATGCGTTTGACTGCTCAAACTGTACTCCCTGTCCCTCCAAGAACACTTGCTAGCCAACCTTCAAGGTGCCCTGAACAAGCCAAAGTATCCAAGAGAATCAAAGATGTTGGTGAGCCTGAGACAGGCCTCAGAAGTCAGCATGTGTGTAACCAACTACATGTACAGCAGCACTCCAGGAAGCTCCTATCATGCAGCTATGGTACTAACCATGTCAGGATGACCAGAAATCAATTATGCTGTCATTCCCTTGTACTGGGAGAGAATCTAAAGAACTGGTTAGTACATAGAAATTGCGTATATTCCTCCATTAAATCCACAGAAGTTACTTTTTCAGGACTTTTCCCAATAATGGTTTTTGGTCACTGTACGTTTAAATTGATTTTCATGAGAGCAAATGTAGCTTTCTTATGAAAACAGAATGTCAGATTAGAAAATAGACAAATATTAACTAGGCATACTCAAAAATTAATATTTAGGTTCAACTCATGTAACATTAGGTATTTAGGCTGCCATTATAATCACAGGAGAATCAGTCAATACAGTGAATACCCAATTCACCTCACCATCAAACAGCAGATATTTAGGTTTCACTGTTTTTAATACATCTCCACAGACTGTAATTAGAACTTAGAACCTGAGATGTAGACACTGAGGATCTATATATCATAGCTAGAAATTCACTTGCCATGTATTACCATTTTAAATGGCAGAGGCTACCATTGCAGTGGCATGTGTCTTTTCTACCTCCTGTGTCATGTCCAACAGCCCTACACAGATGTCCTACAGCCTCCCAAGTGGTGGAAAGCAATCATGATGCCTATGTTTCAAATTAGGCAAGATCAAGTCCACTCAAAGTTTGTGTTTTAGATGGAACTAACATTGAATTGCTTTTAAAATCAGACTCAAATTTTTAAAGAATGTCTTTCAGTATCTCTCAGCATTTAAGCAAAAATACAAATAAGATGTTAAAGGACTAAACATGGTAACAACAAAAATCTACCAGGCATTTAGCATGTAAACTACACTGCAGCACAGAAGAGAATGTTACTTTCCAGTTAACTGTATTATTTCGCCTGTATGCTTCCTTTCCCCTCTTCACTTCTACAGAGGGTTACCTTAGGGTGCAAATTGTAATAGAGCCTGATTTTTAACTCTAAGTAGTCAAGGTGTGTATAGTAAAAAACTTTTCTGTTTTCTGTCAAAAATGTATTTCTGTGTCGTTAAAATTTTTATTCCACCTCATCATTTTGCGTGGTTGATAAATGTGATTAGCACTGACAGAAGTTAGTTTAAGAGGAAAAGACAGAAAGAACATACGGTTACAGCAGAATTAAGGCATTTGAGAACTTTACTGCCTAGAGAAAATGAAGGAATTTACCCCAAATGTGCTGAAAAATTTGTCCTCTGGATTGTGTAAGCTCAATAATATTTCTGGCAATAAACAGAATACTCCCTTACAGTGCACTTCTGATTATTAAATCTCCCCAGAAAAACTCACCAGTCACTGATCATTTCCTTCTGTCATTGAGTGCAACTTCTGAGAGGTAACTGCCTAAGCATAAGCCTACTTAATTGCTATTTATACCTTTTAAGATGCAAGGACTAAAGATGGCTACTACAATTTTCCAATTTTAGGATTAATAATGCCATTATAAAGGCATAGCTCTGGAAAAAAATCGTATTTTTAAAGGAAAACACAACTAGGACTTAGAGCCTGTTCACGGGAAAGGATGTAGTGTTTAGTTCCTACTAAAACACAGATATTTAGTAAACATATAAGTACTAAACATACTTTTTTTACAGGCATTTTGAGGCATTCTACAAATTTAAAAATCAAATTTTTATTAAATTCAGCAAACATTACATACCTCAACAGCTGGAACAATGTCTATGCCAACTGTCAGAAATTCTTCAAACTTCAGAAACGGATTAAAGCAGCTACCAACATCAAGTAATCTGATCTTTCCCAAGGAGTGAAGGAATCTAAGAAGCAGCAAGAATTAAGTTTTATCAGATGTAACTTTTAAAGCTATATTCTGAGTTACAATTTCAGATAACTAATGCAAAAGATTCTCACAGAACACCACAGTAGTGACTAACAGAAGTGAATGAATGCCTTACTTCAATCACTGAGATACCTAAAGAACCAAGGTCCAGCAGTAAAAGGAGATAGTCCTCAAGCAGAAGAGTTTTGTTGAGGGCAGCTGTAATACCTTTAATTTGTGCACTTATAAGACGTAAATAAAACGGCAAATTGTATGTCCACTAGACAGGGTTTTCCATTTTGCTTTGTGTTTCCCACTTACCTTTTTTGTGGTATTTACTGATTTTGAAGTCACACTAGACACCTGAGTTAAAATTTCATGACTTGCAAAGGGAAACTGACAACAAATACATAAATTGGATCATTTATAGGGCTGCAATCTAACAAAATTCCATGATGATTTGTAAAATTTTAGAATATCCAAAATCCATTAATAGAGGCAAACAAAGTCACAGCTTTTACAGTGACTCCACAGAGAAGAGAATGATAACAGCCTCCCAGGAAGCAAATGTATTTTGCTTCAGGCTTCTGTAGCCAAAACCAACTGGCATCTCCACAATATCACTTGTCATGTTTCTGGAAAAGGCTCAGCCCTAGAGAGACAGATAACTGCAAAAACTTTCAGAAACAGATGTGCAGGGCCAATGGAATGCAACCAAGCCATGTCTGTACTCACAGCAACAACAAAGCAGTAAGGAATACTGCAGGGAAAAAAAGCCTCTAAACAGCAATAAAGAAATCTGGGCTCTCTGGACTCCTTCTAGACTCCCAGTAACCTACCAGAGAGGGGATGGTGGAAAAGCAAGAGAAAATATCTTGTTGCATTGGGAAAAACAATAATGCCAAGTTTAAGCATTTTGTTTCTACATGGAATTGAAGATATCCAGGGCATACTTCTCCCAAAATACCACCATGACTGAGGCAAAGAGTGCAACAATTGCCTTTAAGTTAAAGCTGCAAACATTACCAAGCTACCCTGTAAGTTAATCAGTAATGAGATTTCAGAATGAAGATGAAAGCAACAAATTTTCCAGACTTGGATGAAAATGATAATGTAATGGTCTCAATCCAACCCAAACAGTTTTATGACTCTTAAGTTGATTAAATGGACTCCAGCTCTTGACTATTAGCCCCTTTAAAAATGCATCTATTATTCAACAAGGTGCTGTACAGCCAAGTGACATTTTCTCTTGAAGTAGATAAAACCAGAACAGTTGCATGACCATAAGAAAAGTCACTTGATCTCTGAAATGAATCACTTCAAGTGCTGATTGCCTTTTTTACAGTTTTAAACTACTCTATTATTTATCAAGCATGGGAGGGGGAATAATTCACGAGCCTTATGCTGTTGCCAGAAGAGAAGAACAAATATATACATCTGGTTCTGAGTGGTAATACTGCTAGGCCTCAAACCTTACATAACATCCATGCATAAATATACCCAGTGGGAAGGTGTAGGTGTCTGAGATACATATGAAAGTAGGAATGATAGGTTGTCCCTTCCAAGGTCAAATCAGCACATTCTTTCTGAGAAAAACCCATACCAAAAAGGTTGTGATTTTTACCACTAAGGGTAAAAAGCAAGACTGCTTAATTTGACAGAAAAAGAAGAAAAATAATACTCAAAGAGAAGGCAAAGGGGGGACTGATTTATTGAAGAGAGGAGCTGTTAAACAGCATGGAAGAGCCACTTTTATCTTGCAAAACTGAGTCTTTCTCATGTCCAGCTTCACAACAGGTGCAGTTGTAATGTTTCTAATTCCATGTAGAGAACTCATTCTTGGATAGAAGGAAGTACTGTGGACAAGTGGAAAGGCTTACTTTTCATATAGATAAAAGTAAAAAAAAAAACGGACTGCTCACATAAATTATTTCTGAGAGACTCATCAACTTTATTCTGGCAAAGAGGTGAGCAGATGCTACAATAATGAGGGAAAAAATCTCTTTCCACAACAGAAAAACACTAGTGCAGGAAGTTCTAAGAACTAATCTATAAAGAATATGAAACAAATCATAAGTGTAACTTTTATAGATTCTATGCTTATGCATTCATTATTTCATTCACTTGCAAAATATATTTTTTTTTCCATCACACATGGAATAACCACAAGCATGAACCATATTTATTTAGGTAAAAAGAAGGAGGGTGGGACTTCACTGAAATAATAAAGTTATTCCTGGATGCCAAAAATAAAATTCTTAGTTGCGTGAAGGTCACAAACAAATTAAAACTGTTGTCTGGAAAATACCTCAAGGATACTACAAAGTTCTGCAGAGCCAGTCATCAGAAAGCTAGCACATTAAAAGTTAAGGCTTGTAATTCCAAATTGCTTTTGAAGTGTGTAATTGGAATCAAGAGTTTCTCTGCAATTATTTATGAAGAGAAAGTTTTAAGTACTCTGATATTTACATTTGGCACTTAGTACTTACATAAGCAATTGACTTTTCAACAGCGCTGAACAGCCATTAGATTCTAACTTAATTAACATCTCCCTTATTTCACCTCAAGGTTTAATATAAATTGCATTGTACACCAATGACACACTAAAGTGAAATTGCTCTAGCACTTAAATGAAGATGACTAAGTTGTCATTCTCAAGCAATTTTTTTGTGGCATTCACCAAAATATACTACAACATAAACAGCTCTTGAAATGTATATATTCACACAAAAATACCCTTTTTAACTATTAAAAATACATCAGACTGACCTAACACGTTATAGGAACAAAAAATGTCAGGGTAATTGTAACACTCAAAAAAGGAAAAAAAATCTGAAAAACAAGTTAAACTTACTCTTCTGTCATAGCTTCATGATTTGTCAAGCCAAAGTTTGGCAAAGGATCTTCAATCTTGGGAGTCTGAGGAACAGTTAAAGCTGGAGTGGTCTTAGAGGCAAGAAGTGCTCTTTTTTCATCTTTCTCAAGTGCTTTTCTTTTTCCACCATTCTGAAAATATTCTCGGCATACACTGGAAAGACAAAAAGAAAAATTCCCCAGGAAAACTGAATGCTCTTGTTGGCCATTTCCATCCTTGTACCCCTATCATGTCAACTGAGTTCTCATAATTCTATATTCTTCATAACAGACCTTTCTCATTTGCACATAAGACAGTATCAAAGTCAACCACAAGGACAAGCATCTTCTTCTTCTGGGTTTTCCCTAGTGAACAACTGGTAAGTGCCACAGGAAGGCCCGAGAATGGATAAAATTCTTCCCATTCAGATCCCAGGCTCTGCATAGTGGTGCAGTACCACAAGGTACCAAAAAACGCCAGCCAAACCACATAATTCAAACAAAATAACTTCAGATCATACTGCACTTCATAGCCACTGAGGGTTATCCCTCCTTTATGCTTTTCCTGGCATGATTACTACGTTGTCCTTTTGGCTCCTGAGCTCTCAGAGGAGTTGTCTATGCACTCCCCCTGCAGAAGTGACCCTCACACCTCCTGTGGGCTTACAGTGAATATGTGGGCACTCACTGCACTGGCAGCTACCAGAGCTAATGCACTCCGTTGTTTACCCTATGGTAACTTGTTGATGTAACCACATGTTTAACTTCACAGCCATTAAAAGCCATCATTGATCACTCTGGTTTTGCGTATGCAGTTATTACATAAGACTACATTTAACAACTGTCTCAAGTGTGGAACAGAGCATCTCAATTATCTACAAAATGAAAATTAAGGAATCTATTTTATAATTGTAAGAACTGACACGGCTCCATTTTTAACTGGCAATTAAACATTCAGTCTTTGATGACACAACATTAGCTCTACAATTAACATACTTGCTTGTGAAGAATTGTGCAATGTAAATGCTACCTTAGCTGACACTTGCTACAGTTCACACAAACTGTGAAATAAATATTTCAGGTCTAAACTGTTTTGATTTCCTAGAAGAGAGACAAGTTAGGTCTCTGGGTGAAGTGTGCAGTTCATGTCTTTGCTTTAAAAAAGAAATAAAAAAATAAAATCTTTGTATTTCCTCAGTGAAACTTATCTTGCATACTTCAAATCTCAAATGGTAAATAACCTGGTTCCAGTTGAGCCCCCTTGCTCTGCCATTTGGGTTGGACACGTAAAGGAAGTCTCAGTAAAAGCCAATATGAATACATATGATTTTGTTAATATTCTCCAGCAAGAAAAGAGAAGCTTTGTTTTCAAAAAGTGACCAAATCCAAGGGTTTCAATTGAATATAAAATGAAAAAACAGAAAGAAAAGAGGGGGACATTACCAAAAAACACGATATGAAATTCAAAAGCTGTAACAGAATCGTTAATTAGTTCTTCTCATGAAGTAATAATGAACAACTAAATCAAAGCTGGTGTGGTCAACTTTTATCATGGCAAAAAGCAGTTTCTGATAGCTGTAATCAATGCTTGAGGACTTCAAACACCCAGTTTTATTGCCGACTCTTTCCTTCTGCTTTATAATGAGGAAAAAGTGAGCTTGACTAATTTTCCTTAGAATATTCACTAACCAAAACCTAATACTGAAGCTGACTTTCAGTGAGGGTACAGAGAAATAACAAACTTCCCTTCAGAGCTGAAGTAACGTCTGGACTTCTCATCATGGTTTCTGTGTGCAAAACATTTCTCCCCATCTTCCACACAATGAGGAACAAGTTTATAAATGTCAACTGTCAGAGCTGCTAGCCTGAAAGAAAATAAAATTGCAAATCCTTCTACACATTTAACTCATCCACCTCCCAGCCTCCAAAGTGAAGGGAAGGAGAAGTCTCAATTGCCCTTGTACACCTTAATCATACCTAGAAGAGCAGTCAAGTTTACTTTGGACTAAAAATATTTCACAATTGTCATGCACACCCAGCTTCACGTTAAAGGAATAAGAGTGTTCAGCATAGGTGAGAACACTAGGGCTCTCATTGTAAAGCATTCTAACTTTTTATCAGCATAATTATATTTTTTAAACTTCAAGTTGAGAAACTTGTATAGAATACATTTTCTCACTTTGTTTTTGATTTTTGGTCTCAGTTTTAGGGGTTTGAGACATCTTCCTTTTGAGTGCTGCAACTAGATCTGTAATCAGATGTTTCTCTTGCGCTGTGTCCACGCCAAGCCAGTTTCTGGAGGCAATATCTTTTATTGCCAGAGGATTCTAAGAACTTGAAAACAGTCAGCAGTTATCATATGATCCCTGCTCTAATTAGCTCTAGTGTTCAACAAACAAATATGCTCTTGTCAGAACAAAGTAGGCATAGAATCATAGAATAACCTGATTTGGAAAGGATCCATCAGTGTCACTGAAGTCCAAATTCCTGGCCCTGCACAGAGCAGCCCCAAGAATCACACCATGTGCATGAGAGTATTCAAACACTTCTTGAGCTCTGTCAGGCTTGGTGCTGTGACCACTTCCCTGGGGAGCCTCATCCAGTGCCCAACAAGTCTCTGGTGAAGAACATTTTCTAATATCCAACCTAAACCTGACACAACCCGAGGCCATTCTCTCAGGTCCTGTCACTGGGCATCATAGAGAAGAGATCAGTGTCTGCCCCTCCTCTTCCTCTCATGAGGAAGTTGTAACTGCAATGAGGTCTCCCCTCAGTCTCCTCCAGGCTGAACAGACCAAGTGACCTCAGCTGCTCCTCACACAGTTCACCTCAAGGCCCTTCACCATTTTTGCTGCCCTCCTTTGGATGTCCTCTTTAACTTTAATAAACTTTATATCTTTCTTATATTGTGGCATCCAAAACTGCCCCCAGCACTCGAGGTGAGGCTGCCCCAGTGCAGATCAGAGCAGAGCAGGACAATCCCCTCCCTTGCCCGGCTGGCAATGCTGTGTCTGATGCCCCCAGGACAGGGTTGGCTCTCCTGGCTGCCAGGGCACTGCAGACTCACATTCAATTTGCCATCCACCAGGACCCCCAGGTCCCTTTCTGCAGCACTGCTTTCCAGTATCTCATTCCCCAGTCTGTCATGGCATCCAGGGTTGCCCCATCCCAGGTGCAGAATCTGGCACTTGTCTTTGTTAAAATTCAGCAAATTCATGATTGCCCAGCCCTCTAATTTGTTGACATCTCCCTGGAGAGCCTCTCTGCCTTCAAGGGAGTTGACAGCTCCTCACAATTTAGTATTATCAGCAAACAATGTGTTTAACAGCAGAAATTAAGACTGCCATACAAACGTGAACACTGAACATTATCTTTTCCTATTTTAAATGGTTCCCCTCCTGCTGTTTCTGCCACCTCCCTCAATTCCATTCTCCTTGCAATGAATTGCTTGACTAATTGCATTCATCCAAAAAACTGCAAAATGGTGTTGAAGGGACTTGCAAACGCTCATTCATTCAATCTTCCAATAAAACAGGATCAGCCTTCCAGTTCTAGCAGAGACCTGTTATTCTCAAAGATCCTCTAACAGATTACTTAGTCTTCTCTTCTTTTGACTAGACAGCTCCCGTTTCTGGAAAAGAACACCAAGGCTTTTGTGGGGAAAAAAAAAAGATTTTTGATTATTTCTTTATCTTTCTTGGAGCTGAGCTGCTGTTTGTTGTTTTTTAAATGCAGTGGCCATGGTGGTATTTTGGCAATGCTAAATAAAGTCAGAGGAGTACTTTACATATGTTGTGGACAATCTCATTAACACACTTAAGTATGATATTTGCCTCTACTGCAAAAGTATTCCATGACCACTTCATATTCAGTTTGGATTCAGCCTGCTACAGAATCCAAATGGTTTTTTGAAAGACTGACACAATCAATTATTCCCTGGCCTTTATTTGTAGAGCTGATATTTAATATAGTTGATAATGTTTAGTATAGTTTACAATTGTATTAATTTTAATTCTGCTCTCAGAGTGACAATGCCTCTCTCTTTGGTCTCACTTCCAAATTTAGTAAATACACTTTATTCTAGCAGACTGCTAATAAATGCATTGATTAGTTATGGATAAAGGGACAGACTTAGACAGAATCCGTCTCAGTAATTCACATTTTAAGGTAAGTATCTCACATCTATTCTCTGCAAACTTTTCCTAACAGTTCTGTACTAACATGTCATTAATTTTATCAGAACCATATTTCTTTTCTCATGAAACAGTCAAAAGACTTTTTAAAAAAAATGCTGGTCTAGATAGTGTTTTGTCACTGAAGAGCAGATACTTTTTGCTCTTTAAAAAAAACAGTCAAGTCAACACAAGTCTGAACACTGAGGCAAAAGCAACAGAAAGGAGCAAACCTGCTGGTCAGGCTTATTCTGCTCTAAATAGAACCAGAACAGGCTGGTATTCACTATCCATACAAAGGTTAACAGCCTGTCTATGCCAGCTAAAATTAAGGAGTTACAACTATTGCTCAGGGTAAACACCGTCTTACCCTATTTTGTTTTTTTTAAGTTATGTGTTGTAATAGAAATGAAAGAGAAACAGAAGTGTTAAGTTGAAAATACCACTTGCTAGTTACATTCAATTTTCTAAATATATATAGGGGAAGGGAGGGAGGGAGGGAGGGAGGGAGGGAGGGAGGGAGGAAGGGAGGAAGGGAGGAAGGAAGGAAGGGAGGAAGGAAGGGAGGAAGGAAGGAAGGAAGGAAGGAAGGAAGGAAGGAAGGAAGGAAGGAAGGAAGGAAGGAAGGAAGGAAGGAAGGAAGGAAGGAAGGAAGGATTGAGTGTTGCCCAGGCTTTTTACATCACCACTCAGGGGATCATTAACCTGGCTCTGAAAGCTAATAAAGTTTTAATCCCTCTTTCCCTGTCCCTCTCCCCAGTTAACAGTTTTAAAATGTTTCCTTGACACAATAAATAAAATTCATCCTATACAACTCAGCATATGGCCACCAGCATGGTCTATTACGTACTGGTTTCCATCTTTTAGTTTCTAGAGTCTAGATACAAGTTTCTTTAAATCAAAACTAATGAAAAAGTAAAATAACACTTTCTATATCATCTGGTATAAGAATTAATGTCAGAATTTTTCCAGTGGCTTCAACTAAATAGCTAGAAAGTCTCTTGAAAGAAAAACGAAATTGTTATTCTTGACCCTAAGAAGTACACATAGCTTCCCTAGTGGTTATTCTACACTATCTGATTTATTTTATCAGATGCTAAGAGAATACAATGAAATAGAAGAAAGAACAAAACCCCATACAGTCTTTTGTACTTCTTTTTTTTTTCCTAACGAATGGAAAAAACACTTCTCAGTTTCCGATCTCTGAAAGATCTTCCTTCAAATTAAAACAAAACTCAGTCTCTCCCTTCTTCAGAAGGGATACATTTGTGGTTCCAAACTATTTTCAGCATTCCACTCACAAATTAAAATTCATCTAATATGAAACAGCTACCTTCCTGCTGTCATGGTGACATAGTAATAAGCATTGAGCAAAAGCTTTCACTTCTCGTGCAAGTTCTCTTGCATGCAGTTATGCACCCAGGCACAAGGAGGAGTAACAATAGGACCTGCCACCTGTCTGGCACACCTCTTGGCCCTGTGAGAAGGAACAAAAAATTGCAGAACACAAAGTCAATCTGATATGTTCTGGTATTTAGCAATCCAGGCCTCAGAATAATCTGAGACACATAGAAGAAAAAAGCACCCCTCTCTATTAATGCAAAAACTCCTGATCCCTTGACTTTGCAAACTGAAAAGCTACGTGCTTTATCTGAAGCTTTATACAAAGACAGAGCATTTCAGTGTCTCCTAGTGGGTGGATTCTCTTCCTAATATCAGTTCAGGCTGCAAAGCCCAAACTGGCCACTTAATTCAATGTTTACTTTGTAAATGGTCTCTAACAAAAACCAAGTGGGAGCCCAAGACCTTCAATATTCAAGTCATCAATTGTCCTCCCCTGTCCACAATAAACATCATCCTGTCCTACAGGGTAAGACACAAACTTGCCATAAGCTAAGGGATTTCTGCTTAGCTGAAATTAAAGTAAACACACAGAGCTCTAATGAAAATGTTTCGCATATTAGTTGACAATCAAATTGTAAGAAAATATCAAGCAATGCTGCATGGAATCTGTCTTGGGTCCAGTACAACTATTTTTCTCACAGACAACCTGAACTGTGGAACAGTCAATTTCAGTTCCTTTCAAGTGATCTGAGAATGATGCCAAACCAGGGCAGGGTGGGAGGAAGATGCTGCAAGAAATTGCAATATTAGAATTCAACATGATTCGAGGGAGTGTAATGTAGTAAAGAGAAATAAAAATATCAGCATTTCCACAGAAGTAATGAATAGCACAAATACCAGTAAACAACTAGCAATTCAGGAAGCTGGTAACAGAAATAGGCAGCTGGGGATCACAAGTGAGCATAAGTCAGTGCCATGCCAAGTAACAAAAAAAAGCACACAAACAAACCAACCCAACAAAAACACCCAAACAACAAAATTTCAAACCCCCACCAAACAAGGTCAACAGCATAAACAAGAGTTTACTACAATATTAATAAAATCTCTTTATTTTTTTTATCCCTGACAGAGCCATTGAAACACTGCGTCCATTTTTGGGCTTAGTTCTTTATAACTGAGTCACCTCTCATGTAATTGGGATAAATATACACAAAGCATGTCCAGAAAGACGTCTATAAAGAACACTTAACTACAATGGATTTTTTTTCTAAGCTAAAGAATAAAACATTGGTAAGTAAAGGAATGGTTTTCAAATATTTAAGAGTTCCTGCTAGGGAAAAAAAGCCCAGCTTGTTATTACTTGCTCCATTTCCAGAAGCCACAGAACAGCTCAAGCCGCCACCAAGATCAAGTGTTTCACAGTTAATCCCCTCTTCCATTTTTTGTTTTATGGGCTTGAGAGAATTTAAATTTAACATTACCACATCTAATGTTTTTTGTTGTCTTTTGCTCAGCACTTTGCAACACTCACCTGCAGACCTACAAACTGGCACACAAGATTACTTTTTGGTTTTCTGAAGTCATCCCATTTCCAATGGCAGGACCACTGATAAGACTCTCTTCCCTTTTAAATCTCAACAGCATTTTGTTTTTTTCTGCTGCACAGATTTCATAGTAAGTCTTGGATGCCAGCTGTATGCAAGAATTCTGAATGACCAACATTTCTCCTTTTTTTAGTATTTATTTTCCTCGAGGATTGAAATCATTTAGCTCCTCATTTCATAGCCCAACAAAAACTAGATGTTTATGGCTAATAGGAATTTTAGAGTTTTAAATACATTTAAAACAAGTTTCACAGTGGTTAAAGTCTGTCACAAGAGATTAAGAACTGAAAATTAAGTACCAGAGATTTGCATTAGAGATTAAACACTATTATATGTACAAATTAAACCAACCCCCTGAAAAAGCTATTTCCTTAGTAAACTGGAACACAGAGAGGGTATTTTTTTGAAGAAAGCAATAAATTGTTAACATACTATAGGACAAACGTTAAACACTGGCATAAAGTAAAAAACACTTAAGCTTTGTATTATAAATAATTGCAAGTAGAAGCATGCATGTTTCAAATACATTTTTTACCTGCAACACCATTCAATTCGGCCTTCCCCTTCACAAGTTTTTGCCCAGTGATTATCTGCAAGGTTTTTCATTGCCACAGCATATTCACACAGAGTTTCCTCATCCTCACAGTGCTCACGCCAGATCTTATCAAAGTCTCCCACTAAACAAACAAACAAAAAAATTTGCACATCAGATACAAAGTGTCTCATTATCTTCATGGCAAAATCCCCATCCAGTTTAAAAGTTACATAATGCCCCAAGAGATTACCTGCACGTAACAAAAACAAGTTCCCTTTCTCTAGTCATAAACACAAAATTCAAAGTTTTGGAGCAGGAAGGAGCTATCTAGTTAAGAAACTAGAAGTATTAGTACACAGATTTTGTTCAGTTTGTTCTGTGAAATTAAAGTCCCTAAAAAGTTTTGCTTTCAGGTTTCTGTGCCTGAGTATTAATATGACAAACATTTTAGAAATGAAAGATTTAAAGGTCTGTACTAGCATTCATGTCCACGGCAAATACTGTGGATGGCATTACATGAAAAAGTCATGAAAGTTGAACCCAGAATATAGACTTCTTTGAGAACATTGGAAAGAAAAAGGAATTCAAACCCTCATTGATTTCTGTTTAATCTAGCCAGTCCCAGTAAATTAGCTTCTAGGGCATAGTACTGAAGAATCAAATGAACTATAGTCAGGAAATGACAAACTCCTCTGCTGATCTCTAGGGACAGACTTGTTTCCATGCTCGTCACCTTGCTGAAAAGAAGTTTTGCAGGTTAAGTTCTGGCACTTCAAAGTAATTAAACATGATGATTTTCCTTTTTTGCTCCTAAGTATCAACTTCTCCTAGCCTGCTTTACGTAATGTACTGCTAAATAAAAACAAGATAAATGCTAGTCATGGCTAGCCACAATTCCTACAGAGCATGCAAACCCCTGGTGTACCTTACTGAAAGGATATTTCTGCCCTAAGAAAGACGCTCTCCTGGTATGATGTTCACTAATTTCTTTTGTGTTTCTTAATCACAAATGTGTGCACACATCTAGAATATATGTCAATCTGCAGAATAAAAAATATGTACAGATTTTGAACCTACAAGCTAATACAGCTAAGAATAGGTTTTCAAGAACACGGCTCTATTTTAAGCTTTACCTTGGACAAACAACACACTTTTCACAACATGGTTCCATCCTGTAGCATCTTTATAGTAGAAAGAAATACTTTTAAAGTGTATCAGCCATAAACTAACAGGCTTCTAACGTCTGTTAAAGCCGGAAAGTAGCTTACAGTATGATCTGTCCGCACATCAGTAAGAAATTTCTGTTTGTAACACACAGCAATTTCTTTGATGTACTTTGTTTTAATTAGCAGTAAAGCAAAGGTTTCTTCCAGTGACAACCATTTCATTTCTTCCCTCCTGTGCAAAGCAACAACAATCCTCACCTCATTTGTCCTCCACTTACAGAAAGACTGGCTCTTATGGTCAAGTGTAGATGTATACTTAAAAGATTTAAATCAACCATCCAGGTTTACTCCCTAC
Source organism: Lichenostomus cassidix (assembly GCF_008360975.1). Classification (NCBI taxonomy): domain Eukaryota; kingdom Metazoa; phylum Chordata; class Aves; order Passeriformes; family Meliphagidae; genus Lichenostomus; species Lichenostomus cassidix. The sequence goes on along the minus strand of NC_139480.1, from coordinate 25,668,398 downwards.
TTAGGTTTGGTTTAGGGATGTCATAGCAATTTTCAGAAATAAGCACCTAGCACACTTGTACAATCATCAAAGTGAGTCATGTTTAAAATTAGGTGTTTATACTCCCTTGTATGAGATGGCAGTTGAGCTGGAAGGGAGTGGCCACAATTTAATGTTATCAAAATAAGGAAGAAATCATGTATTCTACTCGCTATTCAACAAGCATATATCAGAAACTTATTACACTGGACAAAAATAACCCAAAAGGTATAATATTTAATGGCATCCCTCATTATTTCCCAAGTGATTCAAGTTCAGAGAGATATGCTTTATAAGAAAAGGTATCAGCAAGGTCAACAGCTGACCACGAGACCAGAGAAAACACCCAAGTTGCAAGCAGGTCCCCACAGGGGCTTCTGCTAGAACCTGTGGGGCATTTTTCCAGTGCTTTCAGGAGAGCCTTTTGTAGAAACAAACATGCAGAACAAAATATACCCTACTGACAAAAGAGAGCAGAAAATGGCATCAACAGTGGCCTACCAGCACAGGGGGCAAAACAAACACAACTCCTAGCAATCTGTATTTCTTGTGTCAAAGTGCAGAACCGATACAGCACCAAGCCAGAAAGCACTAGCAAAGTTTTAAGTGATTTTCAACAGCAAATTAATTCTGGTGCAACTTAAAGAAAGTGTCATAGTTTCCCTGAATAAGACTCTGAATCTTACTGCACGGTCCAGACAACTGTGAAATGCCTCAATGGCTTGCAATTGCTAAAGATTTGTTTGAATACGAGGCCAGTAAGAAAGGTAAAAAGTAAATGAATGAACACATACTGAAGGAAAACACCATAAATACAAAATCTGAAGTTTATTACTGTTCTTTTATTTCACTACTTCATCTGGTCTATTCTGAAGCAATTATATTTCCAAATACCACTTCTCTTTAAAACATAAGACAGATGGGAAAGAAGAAATATGCAAAGACCAGATGTTCTTAACTAGCCTACCCTTACTAACAGCAAAGTAGTGATGCTTTTTAACACCAAATCCTGCTCAGCTGCCTATTCAGCTGCCCTGATACCCTGCTGAACATGGCTCTGAGCTGACAAGAAAATAAAATTGAATGATATAGAATATTAGGAGAGAGAGATGCAGAACACAAGTCAAAAATTCACCACAAAGTAATTCCATCACACATCCTGTAGTAAGTCAATTCTGTATGCACTTCTCGATTATTTTCATTTACCAATACAGAGATACAGAAATTGTCTACACGGGACAGGTACAGCCCTGCTTTTGTACGAGGAACTCTGAAATAGAAGAGAAGAAAACAGAAGAAAAATGGAGGACAAACTTCTACAAGATCACAACTGACAGAGGGAAAGTAAATGTGGACCAACTTCTGGCTGTTCCAAGAATACGAGACACAAAAAGCAGCTTAAAAGAAGAAAAAAGTTATTTCCTCATAAAATGTATAATTAAGCCTGAAGTTCATAAAGTCCATGCAGCTGGGCAAACTATGGGAAGAAAATCCATGACAAATTCTGTGTTCAAAATGAGGTTTCTAGCTCAGGAGCTCCTAGACCATAAAATCACTGAAAGACAGAAATACAAGCACACAGTGATACTCCCGCAGCATTTTTCAGTTATTCTTTTTAAGCATCTGCTGTTGGCCCACTGTCAATACTGATTTTGATATAATGCCCATTTCTCTGCCCTTTCATGAATACAAGCTGCACAACAACTGCAGATAATGGGCTGTCGTAAGACACCAGCACCATTGTGCAAGGCCTTTCAAAGGGTCTGGGGTCTAGTTTCCTTTAAGCAAGTAGCATGGCAGTGAATTGTTTTGTTTTGTTGTGGTTTTGTCTCCCCCCATACTTTTGCAGAGTGAGCTTTGAGAAGACACAAACAGGCACATTAGATATACAGGAACTCCAGATCCAGAATCATGCTCCAATACTGAGTTGAAAATGCAAACACGGTCCTTCCTATCTGTTGGGATTTTGAGATAGTGACTCCAATAAGTCTCGTAGCATTCAATTTCAAACTGATATCCAGAACACAGAAACATTAGGTATTAACTTTTTTCAATCAATACATTATAATCCACTGTGTATTAATTTTTCAAGCATACATTTTAACACAAATGCAAATATGGCGTTAACTCTATACTAGAGTTAAACATTTATTTATGAATCAATAAATTTTTGCTTATGTAACTAAGAGGGCAGTAAAATATGCAGAAAGGTTTAATGACAAAACAAGCAATTACTAGAGAAATAAGATACATAAAGTCTTCTGTTAAGCAATTAATAACATTGCAAATTAAACAGCAATTTGTGGTAGGCTAATCTAATAAAATTTTAAAAAATAGGTCTTGCACCTTTGATCACATCTTTAAGTTAATATTTGATCCTGTGTATTAAACTTTTCATCTCACATATTCATGACCGTACCATAACAAAGTTGAAGGCACTAAACACTCTAACTATGCACTTACAGATTACCTTTTATGCAATTTAAAACCTCTTTTGGGCGGCGAACTTTCAGAGATCTTCATGTGCCTGAGATCTCCATCAAGGAGCCAGTTATGTCAGTGTCCAGCTGAAAAGTGTGACTGGCAAAACTAGCTAATAACAGGAGTTTCATACACCTCTCAAACCACTAGAGTGATGCCATTTTAAAATTATTAAATGTTTGTTCTACTTTATCCACAATTACCTAGAAAATAAATAAATAACACATTCACTTTGAAGATTAACTATTCCTTTAAAAATAAAAAAGGCCAAAGCCCATTGCTTCCTAGAATTCTGTCAGTGAACAAATGACTGACTGATTTGTTCTCAGTAACTCACACTTTACAGTAACAAAAATCCAATACTACTTACCTAGAACAGATGAATCCCTCTGAATTTCCACCCATATTAATATTGCCCACAGAATAGCCAAGTCATAACCCTGAATTCAACCACAGAGTAATCAGCAGTTGCCAAATACTGTCACAGAGAGAACAGGTCAGGAGCATAGAAGTTATTTTTAAATGACCTTAATTACAAGATAATTTTAATTGTGGGTAACAGCAATAGAGATCAAATGTGAGCTCTATGTTTCAACAACTGAAAACATTTTTAATAGAGAAGAACCATACAAAATTAGTAAGAACTTCCTTTGTTCCACATTTATTTACAAGTTCTCATCAGAAGTTCCCAGAACAGCAGGAGAAGACCAGATTTGCCACTCTTGGAGGGACAATCCTACACTGTAATTCTTCTCTCCAGGCCGTCTATTATTAAGAATGAAAAATCCAGCTTTTTTCCATCCCATTAAAAAAAATGATATTAAGGAGACATTTATTTGTAGAGTGTTAAATCGAACTGTCATTTAAGGTATGCTTATAAAATAAACAGAAAAATTAATTAGGCAATTTTTCTTCAACTTCTGATAGAACAAATTATGCCAACTGATATTTTTGGAAAATATAATCCTCTGTAACATAAAAGAAGTAGATCTCAGTTCTGCAAAAGGCAGTATTTTTCATTTCAGAATGGAATGAAACCCAAAACAACTGATTTGAATAATTCTGCTTTATCAAGCAACACAGTAGTTGTCACACAGTTATAACAGTACTATCTGCACCCCCAAGAAGAGAGTTGTAATTACTATTTTCCATAATTCCATTGGTGCTCTTCGGAAAAACAATGCCGTCATCTCTCACAATCTCAAAACTAAGTACAACATACTTCATCCATCACCAAACGACACCTTGCATCCCCAAAGTTAACTGACACTGACACAGTGCATATAAGTCTTCAGGTACATGCAATGCAGGTTTAAGATCTTAGGCAAAAACATCCTCCAAAAAAAAAAAATTAAAAAAAACCCCAAAACCAAAAACCAAAAACCAAAAACCAACCAACCCCAACAAAACAAAACAAAACAGAACAAAACAAAACAAGTCACCTAACAAACAAACAAAAAAATCCCCCACAACAAAACAAACCAAAAAAACCCTAAAAAAACCCAAGAAAAAAAATTCGCACTTGAGAAAAAGCATAATTAGAACTGTCATTATTACCTTCTGGGAAACTAAAATATTCTCAATTCCAGGTAGCTCTAATTGGGAAAAAAACCAAATCAAAAAACAACAACAAAACCAAATAAAAACCTGAAAACAAACAAACATAAAAACCCAACCAAAAAACAAACCCAAACTAAACAAGAAAACCCTGAAACCCACCCAAACAAGAACAACAAAGAAACCCCCCAAGTGTCTAAGGGTTTGAAGTCATGGCTAACTACATACTGATATAATCAATAATGTAAAAAACCAGATTCAATCCATTCCCTTTGCAATACTTCCACTTAACAACACACTGCCTTCCTATTTTCTCCTCTACCAGAGCTTTGATAGCTCTGGTAGAAGAGAAAATAAACTCAATATATTGACTAACAACAAAACACAAAAGCAAAACCGACATGTTACTATTGCACAGCAGCTATTAATACTGCCTTAATACAAATTAATAAGTATTGCTCATTGTAAAAAGGAAACTTACCCCCACAATCAACAGGTGACCATGACAATGCTGGATAATTTCAGATGACTAGCTGCTGGCCTAGCAATGCCTAGCAAGGTCTTTGAGTTTTCTTTTCTTTGTTAATGGCAATGCATTGCAGAATGAAAAGAATCCACCTCATTTTCAGTCTCTTAAGATTCCTCTCACTTACTGGAAACAGTAAATTAGCTTAACATACTAAACAGTAAATGAGGAAAGCAGCCCTACACGATCCACTAGGCTAAAGCTGAAATCAAATTCCTATGAATATCTAACAAAATTTCCTCATTAACCTTGTCAGTTGAAATTTAGCTGTACTACTTATGTATGGATGCTGTGGCAATGGTAAGAAAAATTAATTACATGAGGAGTATCAGTAAATATTGTGACATTCGTAATTTTCATTGTAAACAAGATAAACTTACTGAACATCTGTCATACTAAAAGCATGTCCAGTTTTCCTTGTGAAAAGATATTAGGGTTTTTTTACTTCTTTGTTTTCCACTTTTACATGGCTATATACAGAACATGAACTTCAACTTGGACAAAGTCCAAGCAATCAGAGCTAATGTTGGACTGGGAGTTACCTGAGTTAATTCTTAGGAGTTACCTGAACTATTTCAGAATAAAATATTTTTTAAAAAATCAAATGCAAGAATCTAATTTTCTCTACCTCAGTATCAGTGTTCCTCCCTTCAACTTACATAGAAAGGATTCATTTGACCAAATGTGGGTTTCTCCATCTGACCTCTCAGGCAAACTTCCTAACCATCTGTTTACATGAAACATTCTCTGAGGACTCAATTCACCGATATTTCAGCATCTACTGGGGGTTATCTTAGATCACTCTGAAGAACCATTGTGTCTCTGATCTGCTATAAATCTCTGATGGCTGTCACACAAACAGCATGTATGTGATAGTTTAAGCAATTACTGCCCCCAGGTGTTGGATCTATTCTACTGGAAACTTCTCTTTCCCAAATCTGATTTTTTGGGATGGACTATGTGCTGCACCATCACACAACCAAAACAGTGATGAATATGTTAACAGGAACTACTGATTTTGGTAATTTTTGCAAATGCAGGAGCAAAACTTAGAAGAAGCTGATGCATAGATACAGATTTTATTATGCTGACCCTGTAACAGGAACATCATCTTCCCTGCCAGGGCAATAAAGGAGTAGGGAAGGTGACATATACCTCTTTGTTCAGTGAATGCAAGCCTATGCTGTAGCCAGTGTGTTTTCAAATTTCTGGGCTAAATAAATGATAGTAGTAATTAAATCTCCCAAAATGTAAAATCTTTTGCGATTTCTAATGAAAGCTTTGCTGCAAAACTGGGGTATGCAAACTGTAAGGGCAATTGTATCTTAAAGCTCATGTCATAAACTAGCATCAATTTTCATTTTAATTGAATATAATTTAGTTTCCATTGCAGAAAGTTTAACAGTTAGTATTACAAAATGTCTTCCTTTTCCAAGAAATTAATGCAAGTGGTAAAACATAAATGAGTATGTTGAAAACTTAGGTTTATTTCTACTGTAAACCAGTTATATTTAACAAAAAGGAGTAACAACTGTTAACTTATTGTGTACAGTGCAATGACAAAGTTTTTCCTGTCCTGTGAAAAATGACACCATTTCAAAATGTTTCCTGTTTCACATCAGGAAGAACTTAAGCTCTCTCACAGTTTTTCATGAAAAACATTAGACAAAGAGACCATGAAGCAACCGAGTTCACAACAGCCCTTCTGTCTAATGGTCTAAACCACTTACCTACTTGGGTTACTTATTATCATATGGTAGGGTCCTGTAAATTCTTCCTAATTTTCTGAAATACCTTTTAGAAAGTTGCTATCCATTTCCTTGAAGTTTCAACAAATCTTTCTGTTAAGGAATCAAACTGCCACCTAGAAATGCTTTTGTCAGCCTCTGTGATTTGGTAATTCGTAACAGGACAAACAACAATTCTGTGTGATTCTCTAAGCCTCAAGAGCCTTAGCAGGCATATGTTAGGAGTAATTAACTATTGTAGGGAGCACACAGGAAAACATTTCATAAAATACCTTTACAGATACCTCAGAAATTTTTTCCACTTGTGCTCATTACAGGACTTTGAGGGAAAAGTAGAGTCTAGTAAATCACCTTTCAGACTATATCCAAAACCATCTATAATTGAGGGTCATGCTACAGAGAAATCTTTACTTGATCAATACAGCTCTGCATGACCACAAAGTTAATAAACAACTGAGAGGAAAACAGGATTCCTCTGTATCAGGGGAAGGGATTTTTATTCCAGTAAAAATGAAACCTGTTTGGTTATTACAAGCAATTGGAAACAAACACACATCACATAGCAGATGTTCAGTAGATCTTGTGTAGTTCCTTAGGAACCACTAAATCTGCTTTTACAAGTGTGTGTCTCAGGCTCGACACACATCAGCCTACATGCAGTATTTAAAACATTCATGCATATATGCAACCCATAAAACACACTCCAGCCCATGGCTGCAGGTGCCCAAAAGATGCATAGAGGAAAACTGTAAAATTTAGGGTCACCTGTGGTACCAAGCAACAAAACTAAGGGTAAGCAACTGAATCAAACATTGTTTTTTCCTCATCTCCATGCAGTAACAGAAATTCAAACATCATGAAAAAACCTAATTTCTGTACTAAGTGCTTGTGTCACGCATCCAGAACCCTGAAATTTCTCGTAAGTGAATAACTAACTACTTGAGAGCAGTTCCAGCTTTTGGATTTTACAGTGGTGTTTAAAATAATTGAGATTAAACTAATCCGTTTGAACAGGAAGTGGGAATAAAACTAAAAAAACCCGAGTCTTATACTGAGACTCCTAAGAGAATATGTCACACCTCAAGAGTTACTCTCACTTATAGTTTTCTTTATGATGAGAAAGTTTAAAGGCTAACCTCAGGAATGGTGTCTATTTTTAGGAACCACTAGACAGGTACTGTCCTTCTCTATCCCTACCTTAAAGTAGCCTGAAACAATGTCTTAATGATTAGCTGATTTAGTTGACACATTTACTCAGTGTGGACAAGGACCAATTGCTTTTATTTAAAACCTATACTCATTAGCTAAACTTCATTAAATAATTTCAAAATATCACATAGAATACTACTGTAGGACCCACAGTAGAAAAAACAAGTAGCCTACAATTGCAAAATACCAAATCTGCCATGGCATTTATGATGACATGCTTCCCTTTATTTTCTTATTAGCAACAGAGATGGTATAAGGGGAAGTGAAGGAAATGTAGAAGGATAAAAAGGAGATGAAAAACAAGAAAAAAATTTAAATATTCCCAGTATAAGTCATACTAGTAATATCCAAAAATAAACATAAGTACTAGTCACACAGCAAAAATACTAAAATTGTTGAAGAAAACAAAAAAATACACTTCAGTGCAAACTTAAAAGCATGTCAGCTGCACCACTACAACGATGGTGAATGCCCATCATGAATGGCATGGGGCTATGGGGCTATGATATTACATGAGGCACAGTACAGAACCACATATAAAATCCATGCACCACTCTCACAAGTATAAGCCATTCAATAAGTGCAGAAATTAAAAAATAAGCCAAGGTTCAGCTTTGATCAATCTCCAGAATTACAATTTTTCACCAAGATTTTTTTCCTGATGATTTTTCACCAGGAAAAAAAACAAAATTGAACCCTTTACATGACATGATGCTGACTAAACTTTATTCTAGTAATTCCCTAGTAGCTGCAAAAAATTTGTTGCAATGCTTCCCTAGTTAAGAAATACTGTTCTTGCACTTCTGACAAGTATGCAACTTCTTCAAAAACATGTTAGCTTGCAATTTTGGAGCATATTGTCACTTTTCCACTGGCTCATCTTCAAAAAAGAGGGGAACCATTGCAGAAAATGAAACAAAATTTTAACAATGGTGCCATTTATAAGCAGCTCAGACAATATACTGGCTTGCGTGTTACAACTGCCCACTAAAACACAAACCTTGATAACGTCAACAAGGCAAATGAAGCAGCAAAGAAATCAGCTTATTAAAATCAAGTCCAAATAAAATCTATCAGCACATATCTCAGTGTCTCAAGGATGCATCTATTTCCTTTCAACACTTCCAAGAAGACAGTAACTTAGGATCATATTACAATACCAAGGGCTTTCTTACACTTATCTAACCTGTGCAACATAATAATATAACTTTCAGGATACTGAACATGCTTTTTCATGTTTAACAAAATTAATATGTGATTCTACTTTAGCTTCTACAGACAAAGCACTAAAGTCCATGCAACAGCAATTCTAGTACTGTTTGCTTATTTAGACAAAAGGGAAACTAGCTTCACAGAACTCTAGTAAAACATGAGAGGAGGCAGAGTAGAAAAAGAAAAGAAAAAAAGACAATACAAGATTCTGGAATCATACAGAATACTGTTTCTGCTTCATAAGGAAGTGAGTGCACTGCACTGTGGAGTCAAGAGGCTTTCCCCTCATAAAAAGCTGTAAACACATAAGCAAGGATGAGGGGATTTTTCCTCTTTGCTTTTCCATACTCAAGTCATAATTCAAATGGTACAGGGAAATTACAGATGATTTATTGATTTTTTTATTTCTATTTAACAAACTGTCAACTTTGATTTTGTCAGGGTAACATACTTGCCAGTCAGTGTCACCAAGTATTAGGAAAAAAATTCCAAGAAAAGACCCTTCAGAGATCAAGCACGTCCTAGTATTACAATTTCAGAATGACGTTAAAGGCATTCAAGAAGGAGATTTCCAAGTCTGCCTTTGGAAGCAAAGGCAGATACAGGGAGAAAAGACTCTGAAACTAGAATTCTTAAGCTGAAAGAACCTAACATATGAAGAATTACTGGCTATTAAGTACTAGTAACTTGTAAGGACCTGTGGCAGCACAGAAACCTTTCCCACGGGAAATTTTCTCTTCTTCTTCTATGTTTTATAAATAAAGTTTCATGTTATCGAAATGGCCTTTCGTATACAGGCGGTCAAACTCCTGGGCCAATCAATCCCTGGGGGGTGGATGATCATTGGCCAATCTGAACAGCCTTCTGATGTGTATATACATCTGTTAATTATTTAATAAAGTAGTTCTTTTAGCACTCTGAAAGGACTCATCTCTTCACTCCGCTAACGGTCAAACAGCAACAAGGACCACCTACTATTGGATGAGTAGGCAATGGGTGGAGCTCTTCTTGTTGCATAGATGTGATGAATTGTTTTAACTCAATGAAACGACATACCATGTTGGTAATTTGGAGCGACTAGGAAAATAATTGTAAAGTTTTCGCTAACGCATGATTGACAAGTCATAGGAAGTAAATGAAAATGCTGTTGGCTCTTTCATTTAACCAGCTACACGCAACCTACCCTTGAGGACGAGCTTGCTTTTTGCTATGAAGTAGGTAGTTGAAAAAATTCAGTTGTTACAAAAAATGCTCACTTTAAAAAAAAGGTTAGCAGTGCCAATCCTTGTCTGTCTTAATCTGCAGGCACTCTGAAATAACATAAAAACATGTACTGCTAAAAGCTGGACTCCTTTGCCAGGATTTGAATCTTTAAATATACTGTGCTCATTTTCCCAACGTTTGAGTGAAGAAGGGAGATCCTCCCTTAAGTTTTGCCTCACCAAGGGCAAACTAAACAGCGGCTTTTGATCAGTATCTAGATAGGCAGCTATTTGTGCCCAAATCCCATGAGCTGGCTCCAGTGGAGATTTTGGGAGTCCAGAAGGCAGTATGACCTTGTTTCTTTAAACCGAAGTGTCATACGCAAACACACAGGAGAGGCAAGAACTTGTGCCTGCAAGAGGAAGAGCTCCCATTTTATGTGTGTTCTTCTGGAGGTACACACTACGAGCTATGGGCTCACTGAAAGAATGGATGGATGAATTTTCTGTAACCTGTGTTAGCATTTCAGGGAGGTTTTAAAGCATTCCAATACCACCCCTAAAAACCTTGCATAAGGGCGTTAATACTGATGACAAAGTGGATTTTTCAAAGACTACACGGAATTTATTTTACAACAGCTTTACCCCAACCCCTTCACTTCGTGCTCCTGCCTTGAACTACTGCACTACGACTGAAAGACAGGAGGCACAAATAATTCACAAAGACCTGTGCCTTTCCAGATCACCATTCAATCTCTTTTGGCATTCATCATCTACTGTCCTCACGCTTGCAGATCCTCAGTTTGGACAACACTGCGATCCGACCGGGGAGCTCGCTCCTCGGGCAGAAGGGGCTCCGCTGGCAGCAGCTCCGGGAAAGCGGCACGACCCCGGCACAGCCGATCGGGTGCGCTCGGCGGGGCTGCGGGCAGCCGGCGGCGACCCCGCTCTGCCGGGGAGGGGCAGGAAGCGAGCGCGGAGCTGCTCCCGGCCGCCCTTCCCGGACACACCCCCTCGGCAGGGCCGGGGGCACCGGGCCGGCCCGCCAACCCTCGCCCGCGGGGGACACCCCGAGCCGCTGCCGGCGCGGGCAGCGCGGCGGCCCTGCCGGGGCGACCCCCTCCCCCGCGTTACCTTCCCGGTACTTCTTGCGCAGCCGCCGGTGGACGCTCTTCACCACCCCCGACAGCTTCTCCTGCTCCAGCTTCCGCTCCTGCTCCGGGGGCGGCGCGGAGGCGGCGGCGGCCCCGCCGGGCCGGGGCCGGGGCTGCGGAGCGGCCTCCATGGTGTTCCCGCTGCTCGCCGCGCACCGCCCGGCCCAGGGGGAGGTGCGCGCCCTGCCGGGGCGGTACCGTGCGGGCATGCGCGTGCCCGCCCCCGCCGCGCAGCCAGCCGGGAGATGGAGTCCGCGCTCCCGCCGCTCCATGGCCGCGCTCCGCAGCCCCGCGCTCCGGGCGCTCTGTTCTCCGCGGGGCACCGCGCTGGCCGCACCCCGCGGCTCTGGGACGGGTGTTTTCCGACAAAACTTCCCGTGCCACGCATCTGGAGCGGGTCACGTTTTTTACTGAGCGATGCTTAGTGAAACACTGAGGCGGAAAACGCACGACGCGTCCTGGGGCAGTGCCACTTCCCCCTCTGGCTTCTGTGCATTAGGCTCGTTCGCGGCCTTCCCAAGAGAGCCCCGTCAGAGATCCGCCGTGAGTCCGTCTGGTGCAGGGTGGCAAAACCCATTCCCCACCTACAAACGACCTTGCGGAAAAACCCTCAATTCAGGACAGACTCGAGCAAACCTGGGCGGCTTGGTGTCCGTGCTGTGGGCGCGGGCACTTGAAGAGCACAGGTTTTTTATTTCTTAACTAGGCTTTTTTATGTTTTCGTGGGGCTGCTGGGCCCTTTTCTGAGCTGAGCACAGTTTCCGGCGTTTGTGTGAGTGGAAATGCACTGCCGGAGCAGGAGCAGCACCTGCAGCCACCAAAGCTGTTCCTTACAGAGTGCACTTTGTCTGCAACTCTCTGCGCCCAGCCTCAGCCTTTCCCCAAATCCCAAAGTACTTCGGTTCTCTCTGCCGGTCATTGTTGGAAATAGGATAGACAAAACCATTCCTCTCGAGATCATGGCAGGGAAATCTGCCATGAAACTGCTTGTTTGACTTGGCCAGAAGCCGCTAATTGTCTTCTCTGAAGATGTTAAAAAACATTAAGGAGGTAATTGTGGCTACAATTAAATCTGTGACAAATCTGACGTGGGTAGGGTTGAGATTTCATCCTGATGAGAAGTCAGTGACACACAGCTTTGTGCAGTGGGATGTGTAACAGGTTCTTATCAGCACCATGATAGTGCTGCCAGAAAAATTTTACATCTAATCACAGAACGTGGTGGTATTCTGCTTTTCCAATAAAATTCTTTTGAAGGTGCAATTATCAAGGCAAAACACTAATGTCCAAAGGAAAGGTTTTCATTGTTAGTGACTGCAAAGACATCCCTTTTTCACTTCACTCTTAGTTAGGTAGGCAAATACTGATCTCACCTGTCACCTTGAAGTGCCCACATAATGTTCAAAGGTCTAACTTTTCCAGTGCTGATATTTTTCTGAGAGTGCTTAAACAACTTCATTGTATTTTGGATCGTTCATCACTATGTGTTGTTATGTATTTTATTGTTAGAGTATTTCCATTTTGTTTTCTTTGGGTTTTTTTTTCCTCAAAATACAGGAGAATAATGGAAAGACAATTAAATTTTTTTGCTACTGACTTCGGCATTAAGAAAAAAAAGTCCAATGAAGTGATTGAGTTATTCCTTTAGTTACATTTTCCTTTAAATTTTAAAACGGTAATAACTCATCATGTGTTAGTGACAAAAACATACCAGTGTATATTAATTTTACTCTAACTTGGAAAACATCCAAGAGTCATCTTCTAGTGTGGATTATTGTATTCCATATTCACCAAACTAGTTCAGGAAGTTAAATCTGAATTAGAAATAAAACTTGATGCTGGGGTTAATTATAGCTTTCTGAAATACTTTTATTTCTAGTTTTATGCTATACCTAAGTATATCCTTCTTTATACCTAAGAAGGATTAACATGGTATAAAAAAGATTTCAGTGATAATTACTAGGAACATTTCAGTTAACAGCGAGCCTACATGGTGATTAATGTTCTTTACATTTTTACATTGTGTAGGATTTGGGGAAGTACAGACTGAGGAGGAAAAGCATGAGCCAGTGTTCTGTGTGTGGCATCATACTAGGAGAGCACTGCGGGAGGCATCTCAGAAGAGTAGGAGTATCAGAGTGACAGAAGAGAGATGGAAGCATTTGGAGGATGCCTGACAAATACTGCTGTGGCATCAACAATCCCAGTCATGAGCCTCCAGACTTGGAAGTGTAGGTTACACAGTCAAAATATGAGTGTGTCTGTGATTTGGAAAATCAGAAATCTAATTGTAGAATTGGAAAACTGGGGGAAAATTACGCTTCTGTGAAATATTTTGTGTCAGAATAATAAGTTACTATTTGAATGATGTCACTGTTGTTTTTCGGTTCTCAGGATTTATTTATAAAACTAGCAGAGTGGTTTTAAATACAAAGTAGTTTTAATTTATCACAATGAAGTAACATAGAAGTTTCATTTCAATAAGCAAGTAAAGAGCATTTACCAGATGTCAAGTCTTTCCAGGCACAAAAATTAATAGTTGAGGAAAAGACATTGTAATCACAGGACACACAGGTATTTTCTGCAGAATATGCGATAGGAGTGAGGTCCCAGTGACAGACTTCAAATGCAAAATGATTGAAGAAGGAGCTTCCCCAGAGCCCTGCACAGAGATGTCAGTGGGCAATGGAGTGGGCAATCAAAGCAGGATTGATTCTGTAAGGCCTGATGGATCTGATGCCCCAGTGTTCTGTTAATGTGTGAAAAAACATTTCTTGAACACAGAAGAGTACAGGAAGAGTCAAGGAACAAATTAAGATGAATATCAATCTGTTTGTCCCCGAGGCATAAGAATAGGATGAGCAATAAGGATGCATGCACTTACTCCAAGGGGATAAAAGCAATTTTCTCCCCTCATGTCCTGATAGGGTTGATAGAGAACTCTCTGGGAAAGAATAGTTTTGAGCAGCTGGATTTACTATCTTGAATGTAGAAAATGGACAAATGATCCTCTATATATTAGTTACTTTCTAAATAAATTAATTAATTTTAAAAGCCAATTTAGAGCAGGCTATGACAGTTTCTCTTGGCATTTCTGAAATATTTTAATGCCCATCACTTTTCATGAGTAGCATTACAATCAAAAATTTTGATTCACAGACTGGGAGGAAGAATAATCCCAGCAGTTTCCAGTACTTGGGTGGCTGGAACATTGACTGAGGATGTGGGAAAACCAGTTCACATCTCTACTCTGCCTGCAGGGATCTGAACCCACATCTTCACTATGAGATTATATAAAGTGAAAGTGCTCTTCCTTCCTGAGGGAAGGGTGACAGAAGCCTGCATTTTCAGTCTTTCTTACCAGCGAAACTGTGGAAGAAAAGTAACATAAAAACTTTCTGAGCTGCAAATCACCAGTGCTTTGCTTCCATCTTTTTCGGTGGCAGTTTTGACAATCAAGTCTTCTCATCCTCCTCATGCCTTCTACCTTAAACATGCTAAGGATTTGGAAAGGAACTGGAACATCAAAGAGAAGAATCTGTCCAGTGTGATGACATCATCATGAGTCTGTAATGCAATGCAATCTGCAAAATATTACCAAAAACATGTAATTATTTTAATGGAATATTGAAACACTGTGGTGATTTAAAAGGAATAAAATGTTCTTTGTTAGATGTGGAAGTCTTTCTGCTACATGTATCTGAAGGGCAGACAAACAGGCAGCAATGGAATATTTTGGTTGAAATTAAGATTTTCTTCTTCATTAACTGTGGAGTCTTATAAGCTGTGAAAATAAGATAATTTGGTTAAAAAAGGGGGAGTTATATCCCTGAATTTGCACTGATACGATTATTAAGAGTTGGTCCATTATTACATTCTCCAGAGTACACACTTCAGTAATTTATTAATTAAAGTTATATTGTAATTAAAACTGCTACCTCATAACAATAATTTTATAACTCCAGATCTTGGATTCCATTTCTGGAGACTGACACCTTTAAAAGTCAATATACACCAGCGGTCCCTTTACTTAGTCCCCTCTGTTTTTTAGTGGGAAAAAATAGGCTTGGTATTGACTTTGGTTTGCACCTGAAGTCCCAATATTTACATAAATAAACATTTTGCTTCTGGTAAGCAGAGGATTTTTCTACTGCAGGACAAATTAAGTTGCTCCTCAAGTAGGTAGAGACACACAGCTTGTGGAAGGCTTAAAATACTTCACACATAGGGGCTTATTGTGGAATCTAATTAAGGATCTTTAAGACCATGAGAATTAGATCCTGATAAAAAGTTTTATTTATTGAAGTTATGCCTTTTACTTGCTAGCTTTTGTTGCAGGAATAATTTTGACAGCAGCCAGCATTTCTGATAAACAGTACATTCTCTATTTCCATTCGGGCTAGCAGGTACCACCTGTGTCTGTCCATGGAAAGGAGCTGTTTCTTTTGACACAGGGGGTAAAAGTTAAGAATTCGTAAATACCTTCAGACTGTCACTTGTGTAATAGTAAAGTGGGAATTAGATCTCATAGAACGACTGAAATACTTACTGAAAAGCAGCAAAATACTTAAGTTATGCTGGACGTTACGTGCATGGGTAGAAAGTAAAACAAGCCTTTAATGCTGAGAACAGACAATGTACTGTTCTAATAATTGCTGTATTCATTGCAACTTCTTTGCAGCATGAGCATCACATAGTTAAAACTCTAGTAACAAAGATTATTAAATATAAACATAACTTTTTCAAAATCAATCCTTAATTCCCTTAAAAATCTGTTGGGTTCTTTAATAGATTTTAGTCTGAGCACATTCCCCTGTTATTTGGAATGTATGAGTTATTAAATGACCAGAATCAATCTGATTGCTTTAACAGACTACTACCTACTCTCTCGAGATCAAGTTTCTTCTTAGCTGATTTCTTGCTGCCATGAAAGATTAACTCATAAAATCACTTTGATTTAGCAAGAGATGTCAAAACATCCAGCAGGTCTAACTGGTTTTCTTCCAATGTCAGTCAAAATAGTATGTGGTTTTAGTACTGATTCATATTTCTGTCAGCTGCTATGCATAAACTTGCTGAGTAATCAATTCAGACGCAGTAACTTTAGGAAAGTTTGGTACTAGTAGAAAAACATCTATGTTTGATTATTTGTGCATCTATGAAACATGGTAGTCTAAAAGATGTTCTCAATTTTTGGGACTAATATTCCAGTCTTCCAGTATGGGTCAGGTGTGTATAATTACAGTACATCTCAACAGCAAAGTAGGTGTACAGTAGGTCATTTTCAACTTGGGAAATACTGCAGTATCCTGTAGTCTTGTATTGCAGGTATGATAGCCTGACTCATAAACTGAGATGATCTCCAAGTTGGATTGGGGTTGTGTATGCTAAAAATTACCCAGAGAAAGGCTAAGATGCATGTGAATTTTCGAGGCAGGAAAAGAAATAAATTTGCAAGGAATAATCTATTTCTGTGATGCCGTGGATCGATCAGGGTATGCTGTGTCATTTCATTTTCCCCCTTCTTTCCCCTCCTAAGTCCTGGGAGGGTGTGGGAGAAGATATTTTAAGTATCATTAGATATGACCTATAAAAGAAATACATCTCTAGAATGAATAAAGTGTTCTTCTCTGTTCCAATGATTGCCCAACTCCTTTTAATCTCTCCTGCCTCTTGAATGCTGTCATGTGGCTTATTTGGGACTCTGCTGAAGTTCAAGTCAATTTTCAGCTAAGCAGATGAGAGAACAACAACAAAGTCTATTCATACAACATCAAACGGAGCTTTATCTTCAGGACAATATATTGCAGGCAGTATGATATACTTCAGCAAGAGCTTGTCCTGCACATAGGGTATTTGGCTTGTGCACAGATCATATTTTAGGTTTGGTTAAGTCTGGCCTTAGTGGTGTTAATATTTAACATGTTATCAATAAAATTAAAAGGGTTAGTATTCTCTTAATTGTTTTGAAGGATTGAGACTTAGGAGTCTAAAGAATGGTGGTAGGAAAAAATTAAGTATTGAATATTAGTGCTGTTTCAGAAGTTTTGACTGGAAGTACACATAGGTTTGTAGTAATTTTCCCATATGAGCACCACGGATAAATATTACCTGTTAGAAGAATGGTTTGTTTTTACTTCTTCAGAACATCTAATAAAACACCTGTGACACAAATACCATGAAGTGAGCATCCTTCACACTAGATTTTGTTAAAATTTTATCTCCTATTACTATGTCTTAAGAATGATGTGATAGCTGCCCTGAGGAATGAATTAGACTACACACTGCAGAAGAAGAAGAAGGCAGTTCTGAAATGCTTATTTAAAGATAGGTAGAATTGTGATAGAATTAAATAAGGATTTCAATTTGTTGAGGATGCACTGATAGACTCTTATGTTAAAAAAGAGAGGAAATAGAACAGAAAGATACTGCAGCAGTTAATGGAGACATACATTTCATACTGATGTTCAGATTTTAGTTAATACTTTAAGTCAGTTCAGATTTCTGGCTAATAAAATTATCTAAATCCTCTCTCTATGTGCAAAGGTGTTCCTGGACATTACCCATCTTGTTAACTCCTTGAGTTAACCCAGCACTTCCGAATCCACAACCAAATGATATCTCTAAGCACCACATCTACATATTTTTTCCAGCTCTTCCAGGGGCAGTAACTCTTAATTTCTTCAGAGTTGTGGTTATCCAGTGAATCCCTTGTCTTTACAGAAAATATGTTCTGTTTTTCGAAAGAGGCTAAATTTTGCTGGGGATCCAGTATTGAAGTCCTGACATGTGCCATTTCTACATGTTCCTTGAAATACATTGCATGTGATACTCTTTGTCAGAAAAGTTTTCAAACCAATGCAAACACTCCTTATAAATGTTGATTACTTCACTACGGAGAGACCATATAAAGAATGCTTGCATAATAAAAGTGTCTGTTTTGGCTACTCACTTTTCTGTACTGGTCATCAAGAAGAAGACATAATTTTGGAAGCCGTAATGACAACATACTACATAACAGGTAAAATTATAACATAGGAGGTAATGTAAGAAGGTTGTAAGAACCAGAGACAGAGCTCCTGCTTGCTGAAACATGACAGGTGGATTTTTGCTGAATGACTCCTCTAAATCTGGGAGAAATGGCTGTCAGCTACCAGGACATATGCTCAGCAGGAACATAATTTCATATTATAAAGTTGCAGCATTTGCCTCTTTTGGAGCCTAACATGATCAGCAAAATGCAGCCTGTGGCTTATCACACAGCCTGACAGGTACTTGAAGTATTGCTGTCCTTGCCTTTTCGGAAGGTAGAATAGTCTCCTGGAGGCTTTTCTACATAAATAGAAACAGCCTTTTCTTAGAAGACATAGAAATAATTCTGAAGCATCAAAAAAAGTAATTGTGGCCAATTTTCTGAAATAACTTGTGACCTTTCAAACTCTATTTGTACTCATGAAGGTGAATTTTATCCATCATTACCTAAAAGGTCCCTGAACCAGAACTAAAAGCATAACCAAAAATCTATTTTAAAAATAATATTGAAGCCGGTCTTTTCATTACCTTTTTTTTCTTTCTTTTTCTTTTTCTTCTTTTTCTTTTTCTTTTTCTTTTTCTTTTTCTTTTTCTTTTTCTTTTTCTTTTTCTTTTTCTTTTTCTTTTTCTTTTTCTTTTTCTTTTTCTTTTTCTTTTTCTCTATTTCTTTTTCCTTTTTCTTTTCAAATATGCCTATGTGAAAAGGTGGGAAGAAAATTTTGGTTTAAAAGTATTGTACATTGTACATCCCTTTGGTAAAAGGCTACATCCATTTTTTTAACCTTTAAGGCTGAAGTCTAAAGACTAACAGATCAAAAGATCTCTCTGTCCTTGTGGTTGTTGGACGGATGTCCATGTGAGTATTTATTTTTACACAATTAGATATTTCAAAAGAAGTTGCCTGTGTGGGACAAATAGAATTCTGTTGGTCTGTGAAGGCTCAGTTATGAAAGAGGCCTCCTACAAATCAGATGGAATGGGAAATTGTATAAAATGCAAATACATTGCACTTAGTATGGACACTGGTTATATCTAAATCATGTTTGGCGAGTACTCCTGGGGTTACTCATTTTCATCTTATTCTCAGATACAGCACGAGGCATCCTATGAATCCTTGTTGACAGTTTATTTTCAGGCTACCTACAAATCTCATTTATTCTATGAACTTGATGTTGCTTAGGATGCTAGGATGACCTAGGACAAACATGCATTCTTAGTTACGATTTACGCCTGAAGTGTTCCCATAATTATAGTATGTGATTTGTAGTGGCCCAGCCATTGCTTCATGAATAATGGCAGGGAAAACCTCTGAATGAGGGACAGCATGTCCAGCTGTTAACAGCAGCTTCTGTAGCCACCCCAGTGTAACCTGGTGGAGACAGAGCGGTAAGAGAATAAAGACAAACGGCTACTGTACTTCAAATTTGCACCTGACTTGTTTGTTTTGCTATTGCTTATTCATGCAGATGGACATGAATGGGACCTTAGCCAGTTTTCTTTTGCTGGAAGAAATGTTTGCTCCTGGGGATTGAGTGGGTCTGCCTACATTGGCAGTTAAGAGCACTGCATAAATAAATGTTTCTATGGTGTGAATTACCCTTGCCAGTGAATCTCCTACACTTGATGTTCTTTAAGTTACATTACTTAAGGCCTTTGGAGGACAGGAATTAGACTTCGTTCTGAAGAAACTTAGCTGGAAATTACACACTAGGAATTTTTCTAACACACCCTAAAAGTAATGGGTACACGTGATCTTTGGGCTGTTGAGAAGGAATACAGAGGTTGATCCTGTAATTATTTTGAATTGCACTGCAGCATAATTTCCTCTTTTATACTGAATAAGAGAAATACCAACACAAAGGTGAGCTTTTAAAGCTCTCCATTTCTGAGATTTCTATAGAAGTGCTAGGATTTCCTTTTTGCAGTATGGGCTACTTTGTGAGATTTTTGAAACTGTAAAGAGAGGGACTTTCCAAAATGCCTGTGTTATTGGTATGGGGTAAGAGACTTCCAAAAGACTTAGCTAATCTTCAATGAGTCACATTTTTAATGTAATTTTATTTTAAACAAATTGTCTTTGTTCTCTCCACTCTGGGATATATGCTCAGTGACTATAATACTTGCTGTTCTGATATATCAAGTTACCAGGTCATCTGTGAATGTTTCTGAGACTCCTCTTCCTGAAGAACCTGGCGCCTGAATGAAGATGACAAGCAAATGATTATTGTCTGAAGTCTTCCTTTGCTATTGAAGATTGCTGAATTCACATGTGCTTGGTGGGTCTTGGAGATGACTGACATGAGCAGCTACCACTTCTGACAGCAGGTGCTTATCAGGTCTAAATTTGAATCTCTTAACTCAGTGGCAAGACTTGGGTCAATATGCTTAGTAAGTGATTTGTGATCACCATTCCTCTGCATGTACTCTTTTTACAACAGTTTTACAAACAGTTGGCTCCAAACTAATGTAATCTGTCATTTTTCTAACTCAGAACTGGTAATGGTCATTAGATCACATGCTGGCATCTGGTGTGTAAACGTAAATCTTGATTGATAAATAGGCAAAATAGCTTCACAGTTTTGGATAAGGCTGCAATTCTGACTACAGGAATAGTAGTCAGTGTGTTCAGAGGAAGTATACTCTCACTTAAGTCTTTCACTGTTTCTTGTGTGGTTTTATAATTTCACATAGGTAGAAGTAAATGTATATTTATTTATTAACATACTTGTAGAGTTGAGTTCTTAAATAACAAGACCAGGAGAAATTGCAATTAGAATAGATTTGTAAACAGAATAAAACAAGCATAAAAATGCCAAACCAATTTTTCAATCTTGTGTACAAGTTATTGGCACTCTACACTGGTTTTACCGTTCCTGTAATTGTATTTAATGTGGTCATGATTCTCGTTTTTCAGCCATTTTTGGCACATGGGCACCTCTGCTAGAGTGCCACAGAAATCCTGTAATTCCCAGGACACCTTCCAAAATAAACCAGGGGGCTTAACCTACATGGCAAGTTTTGAGCCATCCATCTATTCACCTTTGAATAGTTGAGAAAGAAGTTGCAGCCTGCCAATTGAGTCTTAAGGCAAAGCAAGGTAATGAAGAGCTCAGCCATAAATCAGGTATTTGGTCTTGATACTCAATGATTTTGGACTCCCAAATTAGTATTTTAATTGCAAACTAGTACTTCATTTGTGAAGAGTACATAGTTTGAAATGGTAACTTTAGCCAAATATTCTTCATTTTTAAAAAATTTACAATATACCTTGTGCATGATTTGACCTAATGAAACACAGAAGAAAAGCAAAAATTAAAACTTATATGAAATATCTGTCTTTCTAGATTTTACCAGATTGATTTTAAGTTTATAGACTAGTGAATATAATACTCAGGAGACTGCAGTTTCGCATAGTGTTTTTTGGTTTATACTGGTGAAGCTGAATTAAAGTACTTGCAGATATCCTGTAAGTAAAAACTGTAGATTTCTTACCAGCATATGGAAAGTGACCAAATTAAATAATTACAGTGCTTAGAGTGTGAAAACAGAGGAATAGAGCATTTTTCTAAAGGTCATAATGTCTTGAACACTAGAAGAGATACTGTAAGAGTGGTCTGCAATCAGAAAAAGGAATTGTAAACTGATTTGTAATATGCTCTAAAAATCTGAGAGATAGGAACCAAGAAGAGGAAAGATCACATGCCAGGAACACTGTTAAATCCAGTCAGCCAGATAGGTGATCAATTAGACAACACAGCAAGGGCAAACAGATCAATAGTTCTATCTTCAAATGAAAACATGTTTATTTACCAATATTTGTATCTTTAAGATGTGCATAAACTCCTTTCATATCAGTTAAAATTCCAAGTCTTGTTGGTGTTGCCTCTTTTTTTCCTTAGATAATTAGTTTTATATTCATTTATTTTGACCTTACCTGACCTTGAGCAGAGACTGGCTGCCAGAAAGGAGGCAACCTTTTAAAACTGATATCATGCAGCTTTCCTTAGAACTTCCTGTAGGAAGTTCACAGAATTCCTTCTCCTTCATGCTGAAGTTACAGATTCAGATCTGTCCTAATTGGAATTAAAAATAATTAATTTCTTATTACTGCTTTTCAGTAGCTTCTTATCTGTCAGGAGCAGTTTCAAATGGACAAAGGCCTGGGTGACAGCTGGGTCACTAACGGCATCTGCAGGCTGTTTTAGGAGTGGTGAAAGGGGACACTGTTCACTAGGACTAATCTGCCACAGTTACAGGAGATTCTGTGAAATTGTGTGTTCTCAGCATCCGTAGGTCATCCTACTTCATGTGCAACTTTAAGTTTGTTGCTCTTAAAACTCAGCTGAAGTAGACGTGAAGTAGAGGGTCAGAAAGGATAAGTTAGGAAGGGACTTCTTAGGAAGAACCGTTTCATGGAATAAAAGCACCTCTCTTTTCAAAATATTTTATTCTTTAATATAAAGGAGGAAGCCTTCAGGAAAGAGGAAAGTGCACTGCCACTTTCTGATCCATTTCCAGAATGTGGGAAAGAAAGATCATTGCAGGGTATGAAACCAGAAGCTTCCACCAGCCCTGCATTGAATATTAAGAGTCACTTTGATCCTTCCAGTCATAAAGCCTGTGCAATGTGGAAATGGTTATGGTTAGCCTTGAGCTGTGCAAAGCAGGCATGAGGTGCTCTTGTTCTGCTTGGTGTGCAAACAGTAACACACTGTGTATACAGTAAAGACTAGAAAACACAGGTTTGTCATTCTTAAGCTTGAGAAATTTTGGAAATGCTTCTTAAATTATACTTCTTTTGAAACAACTTGTTCCAAAACCAGGAACTGATCTTATTGGTGTTTACAAAGACATTGTCTACAGTAAACTCACCCTTCCGCCACCTCTCCCTCAGAATCTAAGTATTGTGCTGTTCATTTACCGCAGGGAAGAAAATCAGCTGAAGCCACAGCTGCACTGGAGCAGATGTCACAGCCATACTGCTCATTGCCTTCCCATGTGTATGAAAAATCCTATTTACATGGAGAAGCAAGACACTGGTATGGTGGTGTCTGAGCTATGGAGACTAAAACCCAGGACCCGTGGATGAAGGTCTAAGAAATACAATGAAACTGTCTGCATCTAATAAGTGTAACTGCAAGTTTAGCTGATACACAAATGCATCAGCCCTTGAAAGCACAAGTGGAAATTCAAAACCAAATCTTTACAGAAAGACCTTGTCTTCCTATTACTCAGGAAGAGTGTGAATGTGAGCAGATTTCTCTGGGTATATAAACACTGTGTAAATGCATGGCACTCTAAGTGAAATGTGCTATGAGTGCCTCAGTGACTGTGTGCAATTACATATATAGTAGTTGGACAAAAATGAGATAACTACAAAATCATATTCAACTCCTGTTTCCTGCTCCCCACAAGCAAACACTGCCTTTGTTCAATCTTTAGGTTTGGGTTGTAAGTTAGAAGTCACAAGGAAAGCTGCAAATTTTGGTGGGGAACTTAGCTGCTGGAGAAGTACAAGAACACACATAATATTTTTTCCTGGCTTGCAGTAGGTAGGTGTAAAGGGATCTAAAGGAACTCCGAGTTCTGGGAAGAAAAGTCTTGGATGAGGCTCAGCATGCTGCAATTCAGAGCAGCTGTGGGATATAAGAATGCTGGGATTTACTCAACCTGGTTTCCTGTCACTTGTTTTTCAGCTGCTTTGCAAAGTCTGAGTTTCAGTGATTGCTGTCCTCAGCTGTCCTTGGCATTATGTCTTATTGACAAAACTGCTAGGAAGAAGCCAAGCTCCCTCTTTGTGTCCGCAGTTACATGGCCCAGGTCAGGGCTCAAAGGAGAATTTGCTCAATGCTGACAGGAGCAGTATGCAAAGACTTCATTACTTGTGTGAGTCACCCACCCAAGCTGCCAGAGAGAAAAGGATCTTTTGTATTTTCTGTCTGTTCCTGGCTCTTGTTGCTGTTGTAAGACAGGAAAAACAAGGCATCCTTTGACTCTGTTTTTATTTTTAGATGCGTTTTCTCCTCTTGCCTTATGCAGTATTTGACATATATAAAGCACTGGGATACAATTGACTTTCCTACCACTTTCATAGACAGACCAGATTCCCAGGAGTGTTTGGAATGAACCTGTGGACACCATCTGCGCCATCTCCTGCTGGAAGCAGAACTTGCCTGGAAGTAAATCAGATCAGCCATGGCTTTATCTAGCCAAGTCTGGAAAACTTTCAGGGATGAGGATCCCTTTGCCTTTTTCAGCATGTGCAGTTTAACATGAGTAGAAACAAGCTGACCATAGTGTTTTCTTTTTCACAAGTTTGCTGTTTGGTGGGAATGCCATCAGTAGAAGAGAGACTGAGTAACCTGCCTTTCCAATCAGAAAGCTAAATTTGCAGCAGTTAACCTTGGTGACAAAAAGTAAATGATGTTGTAAATTGGGTTTTGTTTTATTTTCTTGATTTTCATGAAGCATCAACTTTCAGAATCATATCAAGTAAGAATGTCATCGTGCTCTGCTTTATGTGTAAGTTTGTAATAGTATTGATTGCAGAAAAACAAGATAAAATGTAACTTCAGCATACTCCAAATTTAATAGTGTAGCACCCCTGCAAAGCAGAAGAACATGGCCCACTTGACACCAAGCAGGAATTTTCCAGCTCTGTGAGGCTTTGAGGGAAACCAGAGATGGTAATGAAATGCTTCAGATAGAAGTTGTTAATGAAAAGGTGCTGCAGCAAAGGACAATAAAGCAGCACTTCTTATTTCTACTCTGAGGTGTAAAGAATGCCAAGATTGTGGCAGGTGCTTGAAGAAACACTTTTCCATGATAGGACTGGAGCCTCTGGCTCAGTTTTTTTAAATGTTCTTCTCCATTTGCTCTCAACCCACAGCAAATGTTTTCTGAGAAGTAATTATAATAGGATTACTGTGTGGTGGGAGTAAATGTGCTTATTTGCAGTGTGACTAGAGAAGATGGAGTTGGGAGAGTAGGGGAATATTCTGTTGGACTGTCTGAATTCTCAGAATTCTGGGTAAGTGTTGATTGAGTTGGTTATTTTTACTTAAGGCCAGGTCCCTAATCATAGGTTGCAGAAATGCAGAGGAAGACCTGAGGGTGATGGAGAGCAAATGAGACAGGAGTTCATGATGTGATGAAGTTGCAAAAAATTAGTATTGTACCAGATATATAAATAGAATATGACTTTTAAGGACAGGAAAATATTTCTGCTTCATGCAACTTTGCTTACACTTGGGAACACTGTGCCCAGGCTTAAAAATATTTTTGAAATTTAATGGAATCCTGGACGTCCGACAGTAATCCTAAGGTTTTGGGGAATCATTCCTATGGAATTAAAAAAGAATTTAAGTCTAAAAAGAAAAAGCTGAGGCTACACTCTGTTCCTTATCCTGGAATAACCTATGATATTTCAGTCATGCGAGACAGTTGCTGATGTAAAACAAAGAGAATGTCCTCAAATGAAAATAACTGTCCCACTATTTAATTCTAAATGAACTTTGGTGATTTGCCCTCTTTCAAAAGTGGCTTTATGTACCATTTTAGGCCTGTGAAGTATTTCCTGCATCACAGAAAATTGTCACAGATGCATCAAAACCAGGATGGTAGTAGGCACTAAACTCCCCCATATCAGCTTGTCTGCCAGCACATCTTAAAAATACAAGCTATTCTCTTCTACAATTT
Organism: Lichenostomus cassidix; assembly: GCF_008360975.1. Lineage (NCBI taxonomy): Eukaryota > Metazoa > Chordata > Aves > Passeriformes > Meliphagidae > Lichenostomus > Lichenostomus cassidix. The sequence continues at coordinate 25,642,561 of NC_139480.1, read as the reverse complement.
TACAACGTGTGAGTTACTACTTCTGAGCAAACATAAATGAAGAATACATATTTCTTTCAATCTATAGCTGCACACAGAGCAAAATATCAGCAATGAAACATGCTTTATTGAAAAACACAGGTCTAGAAGTAAATATCAGTAGATGGGTGGAATACTAAAGACCAATATGTTTGCTAGCTTGAGGTCTGTGGCCATTTGCTCAGGGTAGTAAGATGTTAACATCATGGATTAAAAACAGGCAAACAGCTGATGATGTAATTAGGAGCTGCCAGACTGAATGTGTTTACTAACTCCAAACTGCTTCAAAGGTTTCACAGGCTTTCACAAGTTTTCACTGTTTACAGTGGTTTTAGTATTTAATGCATAAAAACACTGGATTTGTCTATAAGTCACGACAAAAATAAAACAAAACAAAACAAAACAAAACAAAACAAAAAAAATCTAAGCTCTGTATTTGTCCAATCACTTTATAAGTAATTTGGGAAGAGCAGAGCCTTATGTAGTCTGATTTCTGTCCTTGGATGTAACATTTCTGATCTTCTGTAGATCAAAACATCATGGAAGCCAAATACCAACGTGATGCCAGATACATTTTGATGCTGCTTTAGTATGCAAGTAGAGGTTATATGGCTAATGCCAAGAAAAATCTACAGTCTTTAAATTGCATGCTCTTGTAACACAGTTTTGCTCCAAACTCCAAACGAAGGAGCTGACAGAAAATTGATAACTGGAAGTAAAAATCTTTCCTTATACGCCTAAGTAGTTAGTAAATAATAATCTTTTATTAAATGCCCAATGGGAGAATTAAAATACTATTTTTGTGAAAAGTTCTCTACATAAGAAAAAAACAAAGTTGAAAAGCTGAACAAAGTTTCAATTGCTAACTTCTCCTTTTGAGAAGAATATTTTTCCTTAGAAAACAAATATTTATGAACATAATCAATCATAAGCTTTCTTCTCTCTTATTTGTAAAGAGAAGTAATATTTATGTCAGATGCATTCAAGCTCTACTGCCATTCTTTTCCCAGCATTTCCTCTATTAACACATAAGCTACAACAAAGGCAGAGATAATATCGTGAAAGATCTGTTTCTGGTGATATGAGTGGGAGCTTGCAGAAAGTAAGAATGTTGTTGCTACTTGATATTTTGTGCCCTTGAGGTGCTTGTGCATCCCTGCTGATGGCTGAATCCCAGACAGGGGAGTTGTTCTCCTGACTTCTTCAGTGCTGTCAAAAATACATCTCATCAAGTACAGAAATTTCCATGAGCATGTGACCTATCTTACCTTCACAGTTTTACTTCTCTCCACTAAATAAATACATTAAGTTCAAGATCACCTTCCTCTTCTATAAGGCCCTTAAAGACATTTTATGGTATGCATCTGGGTTAAGACAGCACCTGACAACTCAGGTACAAAGAATTTTCCTATCACAACAGAAAAGTCAGGGGATGAGGCAGAACTTTCCTGGAAATTGATCCAGGATCACTTCTGATCTCATTACTGTCTGTGCTAGATGAGGAACTGGAGGCCTGCCTTCATGGATAAGAGCTCATGGATTTGATGATGAATGAATACATATGCAACTTTTAGTGGGAAAAGTAGGATGGACTCTGTACATGACAGTTACTGTGGTTGGGTTTTTGTTTTGTTTTTTTCCCTTGCTGTGTTATGATTTGAAAGCATGGCACAAAAAAAGACATAGAAACCTGAATGGTGCTGTATAGCCAGGCCTACTGTTAATGCAAATTGTCATTAACATTTCAATCAAAGGCCTCGTTCAGGGCAGAAGTAAGGGTTCTATACATACATACATGTATAGATATATTTATATGGGTAAATATCTTCTGTGTATGTAGATGCATCTTTCTCCCCCTTCCCTGTGCATTTTCATGAATGCCTTGTGAGCTGGGAGGCAGTTCAGATGAGGACTGCAAGGTTCTATTTCTTTGGTTTTATGCCCTTTGATAGGGATAGTTTTTCTGGACAATGCCCTCATAGTAATTCCTCATCTTTTGGCACAATATGTGGAAGCCCTTCCTGCTTCCTTCTATCATTGGCAGATTTTGATAATACTTGGTAAGTATTTGTTGCAACTCTGTTAGTTTAATTCCTCTAACAAAGTATACAAATAGACATCCATGAGCAACTTTTTAAGTTATGGTAGCCAAGTATGACTTTCCAACTGGTTCTGTCCAACACTAAGCCCTGCATTTGCTCCCAATACACACAAGTTGTGCTGTCTGCTGGGTGGCTTTTGGTGTTTTGGTTTCCTCAGCCTCTAATAATGCAGAGTGAAAAACAACTATGGCTCTACCCATTGCCTGGCAATCAACTAAGAACTCAGAGAAACCTTTTGACTGAACTGGCTTAACTGCTTACCATACTGACTTTAACCTTAGGCAGGAGTTTCTGTTTCAGGTGTCATCACACATGGGAGTATTTAATTACTTCTTCCTTCATCTGAATGAAAGGTACTTACCAGACCTGTGTGAGTAATGGATATTGTTGTGGGGCAAACATAAAACTCAGATCTAAAATTGTTTGGATTTACTCCACATTAAATGTATCATTCTGACTGGGAATGAAGTTGTAATTCTAGAATGACAATTGTTTTAATTAAAAAACCACTAAAACTATTCACTTCATTCAAACCAGTTGTAATTCTTTCAAGATTTGCTTTTCCTCTTGTAATTTCTGATCTCTAAAAATGTCTTCTACCTCTAGTGTTCAGTATATAAATTTACTTTATGGTGCTGCTAATTTAGGGGCAGCCTTTCTTATGAACATTAAAATGAGGCTTTTGGGAATCATACTTTGTAAGTGTCTTTTTCCATCTGACATTAATTTTCAAATCCATTTTTTTGCTGGGGATATATTTTCTGATTCATCCTTTCAATGGTTGCTCTCCCCAAATACAGAGAAAGCAGTCTAATGCTCTTTTCCCTTTCTCTTTTATCACTTCATCTAAATGTGAAGGTCCTCATGTTTACCTTTACTTGAATTTGTCTGCTTGTATTAATGGCTCATCTTCTCTTACCACATGCTTGGATTTCCAGACTCTGTTCAGTATCAAATGACTAGTAATTTTTGAATCATTGTTAATTTCTGCCCCAATCCTTGACCTATTACTCTTTCACGTATGTACTTGGTAAAGCTCTTCATAATCCTGTTGCCAATTTGCCCAGTATTACTAACATGGATTCCTTTTTCTGATGTTCTTGCTCTTTCTGAAGTCCTTGAAATTTGCTTCTTGGAATATACGTGTTTACATTCTGAAAATAGATCTTTTCATGTGATGTCAAGAAAACTGTGATCGTTCGGATTAGTTCTTCAGAAAGGTGGATTCTCCCTCGCTTGAAATCTTTGATTTCAGGATCATAGAATTGTAGCTGTGTAACCTTGAAGGTTTATGCTAGCTTTGACTCATGATCAGAAAAAATATGCATCTGGAAAAGCCACATCTACTGCTAACTTTTACAGATTTCCAGGAAAAGATATGAGGTTTAGATGTTTTAGTAGAGTAGACTAGGTAGTCATTCATACACTTAAGGCCTATGATGATACAGTTATGTTTGCTGTTTTCTGTGGATGGTGTGTCAGTGGAGCCTTGGAGCTTTTCTGATATGCAGGTAAACTCCTTGTATTTTTCTTTTCTGAGCTTTCCATTGTTTCTATTTTTATAAATGGTATAGTAATATTTTCTGAAGATGTGATCTGGTACCTTTATTATGCACTCAGCAAGACAGGCTTTGTGTGACTTTGCATGCTAAATTCTGTATAATCTTAATGTACTCTATAAACAACTCATAATCTAAAAAGAATTGAGATGTATAATGTTGATGTATAATTCATGCACTCATTTCTGGAGGGCGCAATATGCACATGCTAGCAGTTTCCTCTGGGGCCTGCAAACTGAATGGAAAATTGTTTTGACTTATGTTCAATATAGTGTATAGTTTGGTAATTTTCCAAGATAAATCTTAATTGTCAGAGGAAGAGGTGAATTACTATCTAAAGTAGAAAGTAGGACAACAAAATCTATGTCATGTCAAAGTCATTAGTCCAATCAGAATACGAACAAAGAGGAGGGATCATGGAAGTGCTAACTTTGTCAATCATAAAGGAGAACAACCTCAAAATTGAGATTAATCACACAGTGATTATTTAAATGTTATGAGTGTCTTCTTTTGTCAAGTGTTTTCAACTCATAAGAGTGGTGTCTGACAAAGTGTATCAGAAATTCTAATGGATGATTGGTTGGGAAAAAAAGAATAAAATCATTATCTGTTGAAATAATATTAATTTAGTCTTCAAATTTGGGACACTAATGGGAAATGTCTCAGATACCAGTCGTATTCTAAAACTTATATTGTATTTTTCCTGGGCTTTTTAGCAAGGATGATATTTATCTTTACCCATATTTGACTAACCACATGTGATTTTAAAAGTACATTAGTAGTGAACACAAAGTGTTAACAGGAAGGACCAAGAGCATTGTGGGAAAACCACTTGCAAATGTTTGGGGAGCTTTTTATTTCTGTTCTTTTTATTGGTGGTGGTTTGGTGGGGTTTTTTTTTGGTTTTTTAAATTATTATTATTTTATTATATTTTAATGGAGTGTGTTGAATTTCCTCAACCTTTTGGGTTTTTTCTTAATTTGTAATTTCCCCCTCTGAAAAGGCTTTCCTATTCTTGGCTTTTTTTCTTTTCTTAGTCAGATTTTCATACTTTTTTCTTTCCTTGTCCAATTCCTCCCTTTCCTATCCTCTGTAGCTGCATTACCTTGAAAAGCCCTTGTCTTTGTGGCATCATGTTTGAGGTCAGGCATGACTTTTCTTACCTCTCTTTCTCTTGCTCAATGTTTGTAACAATCTAGAAATGCTTAACTCATTTCCACTATGATTCACATATTTTCCATCAATGTTCAAGTCAGTTATTAGAGTACAACAAGGGTTTACACTGTTAAATTGTTCTGTAAGTATTACATCAGCCCAATGTGGGCAGATATCTTGATCTGTAGCTGAGGACCCTGGGACAGGAATTTCATTCCTTCAGTCAGCAGCAGAGTCCAGTTGGAGCAGGCAGCTCTCCTTCACTGAACTATTAGTGCTTATTCCTTTAGACTGAGCCATGTGCTGGTCAGAACAGAGGTTATGTACATTTGTGAGTGGCTCCTGCAGCTTTAGCAGGGAACATGTGGTGGCACTAACAGCCATGGAAATTTCAAAATTGGTTTCAAGCTTCCTTCAAGTAACAGAGGAATTGGAGCTGTAAACTGCCCTTCCAGCCCTCCCTGGCTACATGGAAAAAAATGAAAGTGAACGCTTTGTCTGTTTAGTACAGAACATTATGAGAAGATCTCTGTACACACCTGAAGGAAATTTTGGCATTGCTAGCAACTCCAAAGCAGGAGAGTGACTGTACCCCAAAGGTCAGCTCTGAAATGAGCAGTCTGGCTTGGGAAGGCTTAGGGACACCAGACTCCTCATGTGTGTGCTTGGGGGAGCTGGCACTTAGATCAGGCACATCAGCCAGGTTTCCTACACTGCAACAGAGTGCAAAAGAATATATCTCAGTGCTTTGGAGACACACCTCTGGGGAGGTTTTGTCCCAGTTTTGCTTCTCTTGGCATTATGGAGCATGTGAGTTTAACCACTACAATAAGTCCTTACATTTAAGAAATAGGATTCCCTTTGTACACACTTCTACGGGGCTTCTTTTGACCATGGACTTTTTTAATCCTGCTCATGACAGTGTTGGCAACATAAGACTACTGGTTTTAGATAAATACATTAGTATGGTGCATTAATTTTAAAGAGATGGTCAATTCAGGGCAGCATATGACCACCATAATTAGGATCAGTTCGGGGATCTGAATGTGTTTGTTGGAGTCCTGTGTGGGGCAGTTGCTGTGCCCATGTTAGACAAGTGCATAGAGGCTAAAGCCAGAGTTGTGCTGGCTATGCATGTCCAGCTATGTCAGCTCTTCCAGAGCTGAATCCTCTGTGTTTCTCCACTGGGGCAAGCATGAGGGGAGTGAATGCAAATCTCCCTGCACCTGTCAAAGCAGGCACAGCCTATGTGAGTTCTCAGCTGGACTAACTGTCCATTACAAACATACTTTGACACTGGTCCACAAGCCCTGCTTTCCTCTGGAGGGGAGCATCTGAACACCTGAGTGCATTCCCTTTTGCATAAGGAAACAGTGAATGGTAAAAAACAGGTATTTCACAGCTGTAGATACTTTAAAACTATATCATGCTGTGAACACAAATTCAGACCCTGTCCCATGAAGTAAACAGTTCCTGTGTAAGCTAAAGCACAGCACAGAAATAAAATAAAAAAGGAGCAGGGAGAACAAGCTGGCAGTGAGCATAATGCATAATGGTATGACCGCCACCCAAACCTGCTGCCTGCTGTTCTGTGGGCATTGCTATGGACAAGTTTTAGGAGGTTTTAGAAGACTTTGCAGATTTTATACTGACATACACTTCACTGAGGACTAAAATGTTCAGCAGATTTTTGAAGACTTGGCAGACTTTTATACTGAAATCCACTTTTACATGAAGGAGGCGTGGGAAAAAATAAAGCAAGCTATGAAAACCTTAGACATAGCTGCACAAAAACTGCTTATGAAGTTAAGAAAGGGGGGGAAGTAAACCCCAGGCACAATGGTAGATCAGAAGGGTTCAAGAGTTTAGCTTAAAAAGAATGCTGAAAAGGGGAAGAGCAGGTATTTAATCATCACTTATTGACTGTGGCTGTCACAAGTCCTACAGGTATTCTGGTATCCTGGAGAGAGTTTTGAGCCCTACAGCACAACGGTGGTGGAGTGGGCAAGTGGTGAAGGGCTGCATGTCTTCCCTCTCCTCCTCCTCCTGTTCTGTGCTCTCCATAGCAAGCGCTCAACCACCTCTAGGCTGTGCTCCCACTATGACTTTTTCACCCTACCTAGTCAGTATGACAGCCCCACCACCTGGGAAGGCTTCAGCAGTGTATTTGCCACTGTTTGCAGCTCCTCCTCCAACAGCAGTTGTCAGACACTTTCTTGCCCCTTTTGTGATCCCTCACACATCCCTGCAGAGTGCTGTGAAATACTGTCAAGCAGAATAGCACTTTATACCCACTTTACCCAGACGTAGTGACTGTGCAGAAGTCACTAAAGTCCACAGAAGCTGAGGACAAGTACACAGTGTTCTGAAAAGTAATTAGTCACTGTATGTGAAATACCAGTGAAGCCTTAGAGGGAGAAATTGCTAAATGAATCAGTCTTGAAAACGTACACCCATTTAATCAAGTGAATTTAAAAATCAATCTGGTTCATCTGGCACAAATCTGTAATGTAAGTTTCTGTCGATCCTTTTAACCCTTGTGTATATCAATTTGGCTTGTGTCAGTAAGTTACTGATGGTGAGCAGATATAATAAGGGGCTTAAAACCCATGAATTAGGTGCTCCAATGCCCACATTCTAAGTGCTTGGAGCAAATTGCAATCATATATTAAAGCATCCAGGCTCCTCATACAGCCAATGGGAAGAATTAAGTGCCTAAGATGGGGGTTTGAACCAGCCCTTGTGCAACAGGAATCTCCTCTAAGTTAGTTACAGGGAATGTTGAGTACAGAGTTATGTCTGAACATTTGCTCCTTTTTGGAGTTTTAATGTCTGTCTAGCCTCAAAAAAGAGGTTGTGAACCTGTGTAAAGAACTCAAACCCATTTTTGGATGTCTGCAAACACACATAATTTTAGAAGCCTTACCTTCAGTCTGGTTGTACCTCCCACTTTCTGCATAACAGCTGAGCAGATGGAGCAATTGCCCAGAGAAAGAGAGCAAGCCCAGGCCATCAGCTTTCCTAGCCTGGAAAACTGCTCTGGTTGCTGCCTATTTCACCAGGAGAAGCACCTCCCACCCCTTCTGCAGCTGTGGGATACCAGGGAGCAATGAGAACAGTCATCACAGGTTTGTAGAGCAGATAGCTGCAAGTCTACGTTGGTAACATAGGGATGGGGTGTTTCTCAAGAGCAAGAAGATTCTTGTTCCATAGCAAAGTCACAGGGTTTTAGCTAGTGCATGTAAACCAACATGCAATACATCAAGTTTGCAGGGAGCAGGACGGCTTGTTGGAGGCACCTGCCTATCCCAATGTACGCCCTGATGATTCTGTGCCTCATCCTGGGCTCCCTTTGGAGGCAAGGGGCTAAGGATTCATTTTTAAATGGCACAAGTTTACTTAGACTGAGGTCTGAGGCCTTGACTGTGCAAATATTTGGAGCTGCCCTTTTTTTACACCTCCTTCGTGTTCATACTGTGTTTTCATATGTAAGGTAAGCCCTGCTTCTGCTTTCAAGTGGCAAAGGGGGGGTGTGCAGAAGCAGAAAGGCTGGACAGATTGCTGAAACATGGCTCAAGATTGCTGCTACATGGCCCCTTGTGCTTCAGGTATGTGTCTGAAGCAGTGTTGTCTGGAGAAGAAGCAGGACTGAAGGGAAAAAAACACAAGGTCAATCTCATACTGCACCTAGAAAATCAGCAGAATTTCTGTGGGAGAAGGGATGAGACATTCAAGTGTTAAGTGGAGAGGTTTATAGAATAAACAGTGAGAATTATTGTAAGTGTATGGTATTTGACCTCCACAAAGCAATCCTAATGCTGTTTTCATCAAGCTCATGGAGAGTTTTGCTTAGAGACCTCTTGGAGAGCGCTGGGTTAGGCTGAGGTCTAATTGAGTTACCTGAGTCTAATTCCGTTCTTGTAATTGCCTGGGGGAAGTAGAAGGGGCTGGTTACCAATTAAGATTTTAATGTTATTAATTTAACAGAGTTTGAAGGGCATATGTGGTCTAAGGAATCTATTTAATTGATAGGAAAACAAAGTAAATATCCTCCTGCCTCAAATTCTAGCTGTGTTCTCTCTCCAGGGAATTCAGTTTTCTATTTTTACTTTTGAAAGGTCAGGTCTTTGCAGCCTGAGGGAGGGCTGGCATAGTCATGTCACGGGAAGCTGAAATCCAATCTGCAGCTCTGGCTTTCCACTATGAGGGGCTGGGGGATGAATGGCGACACACCCTCTTCTGCAGAACAGCTGTAATTCATTTAACAGCTGGGTGTGACATCAGTGTTTAGGTGTCTCAAAGTCTAACTCTTGTCTTTCAGTACAGAGAGTAACAGAAGAAGAAAACAGCTTACCAGAAAGGAGCAGATTGCTTTTAGCTTCACGGCGCTTTGTTGAGAAGAGATAAATCCTCTTCTAGAAATCATAAGGGAAATGTTACATAAAATTTTTGCTACGAGACCCCATCCAGTTCATTTTTGTGAACTTCAGCTCACAACTGACCTGAAGTAGTACTACATAGTTACAAGGACAGCTGCTAAAATGTGGCAACCCTCGTTTTGCTGATGAAGGTTATTAAGTCTTCAGGACTGAATGGTTGCTCCAGATGTGTGTGATGATGCTAAAAAATAACCAACAAAACAACACCACAGTTAAATATTAAGCAAATTCCTATTACGGTTTTTTTCCCCCTAAATTTTTTAAATAAGAGAGAGGATGGAAACTGTTACCTCTGAAGTTGTATAAACTGCAGCCAAAGCATAATCCTGTGGTACAATTTGGATTTGTGTTTATCAGCCCTATAAACAGCTCTGTAACAGGCAGTGCATTCGCTGAGCTTAGTAAGTCTTACACTACTGGAGTGATTTTTGAGATGGCAAGGCTTGTTTTAGTAAGGTAGCAGTGACTTTATAAGGAACAAAATTGCAATTTATAATAGAAGCTGCAGAGTTCAATTTCCCAGAGTCTGACATAGGGCAGGTCTATCTTTGTGATCCAGAGGGACTCCACTTGCATGACCTGAAGGGCAGACCATTGTCTACCTGTCTTCAAGGATGTGGCACTGGTATCAAAGCAGAGCCCTGGGTCCTTAATGGGCTCTTTGAAGCCACAGCAGCAGAGGTGAAGTACTGCTGCTGCCTCCCTCCTTCTGAAGAAAAGCCAGCACAGCATGGCTCCCTAGAAGTTACATGTATAAAAGTAAAGAAACTAAATATGATTTTATGGAATGCACTGCTCTTGGAGAGTCCCTGTTTCTGTTGAGTTACCTTATTTGTTGCTGGAATTTTGACTGTAAAACCCCACTCTACTTTTGATAACAATTCTCTGGTCTGCAAGTGGAGAAACTTTGTGTTGCCTTCTCCACCACTGCAGTCACTTGTGCAAACAGAAAGAGATACCTCCATGGTGTTCATGTAAATGAGTACACACTGTGAAAAAAAGCCAACAAAAAACTGATTTGACTCTACAGTAAATAAAGATTGGCTGATGCTTTAGCTACCCTATTTGCTAAAAAACTCATGTAGCCTATTTTCATACTGTTTTGGTGGTTTCATTCTACAGGGAGAGCAACTAACTTAGCTAGTAGGAGTGATTGCCAAAATGGAGAATAACTGAATATTGCAAAATATTGGTGAAACATAGTACTGAATTCCTGTCTTCACATGGGTAAATTTATTGTCTGATTTACATCAGTGCAATCAAGTTTTTTTTTAAAAGTCCAACAAAGCAACATGACTAATCTATTGAAACAGTTCAATTTTAGTACTGACTAGTGGCAGCAAACTACCTACTAATGAGGTGCAGCATGTCAATTATTGTTGAAATTAATCCTTGAATAGTTTTGTATAGTGTATTGAAGAAAAATCACAATCTGTTTGCAATATATTTCAGGGCAGAAAGAGATTAAATTAATTTCATGTGTTTTATTTCTTTCCAAAAAGCCCCATGCCTTAATATGCATTTCCTACTGGCCTTTTATTTTTTCTTCCTGGTAAGAGAAGACCTACCTAAAATAGAAATTAAATAAGCAACTGAAGACAATATTCTACTAAGTACTGCAATAATAATATGGCTTCTTTCCCATGAGAAATAGGTACCAAAATATTAACATTAAGGACTTCTGTTCTTTGCTGTTACTTTGTTCCATGTATATTCAATCAGCCATTGATAATCCTGTTAGAAATTATCTTTTTCTGTGACTTTTCAGTTTGATCTTTACTCACTTATAGCAATTCATTACCTAGTAGTTAAATTATTAGAACTTCCTTTCAGAACTATGAAGGAAAAAAGACTATTCTGTTTTCTCTCTGGTCATGTTTCAGCCTTGCAAGTTCAAAAGAACCCTTTGGATCGTAGTTATGCTTGCAGGCTTTATGCTGGATGAGAAAACATTTGTTTGTGCTATGGTGGGGCAATCTTTATAAAGGTCTGAAGAATAACTCCTGGCTTGACTTGTAACCAAACTTATAAAGTTATCCTTTCAGTCAACAGCCAAAGCACCAAAGTGCCTTTGGGAATTCGAGTAACTGCCCACTGAGCACTCCGGGTTTACTTTGAATATTGTGAAATGTATATGCCAAAAAATACTTAATATTAATATGCTTTTATAACTTGGTACATAGCTGGTGAATTGGGATTCTGTATTTCAGACTGGCACTGCTAATATTAATGGTGATGGAGCAAAACATACATTAATGGAACACTTATGTGCTCTGATGGGGGCAGGTAAGACTTGAAATCAGAGTCTTTGTAGAAGTCACCTTCATTTTAATGTCTGTGTTTCTTGAACATGCATGAGTTGCCTCGGGAAAGATACCCAAGACCCAGTGCACACAAGTATGGACATGCCCAAATCTTCCAGTAAAAAAAATTAGGATTGTTTGTGTTAACCTTTGACTTGGTGGAACTCATCCATTACTTCTCGTATGGCAAAAGTTCCTGTGTCTCCAAGCTAGGTGTCAGGGGAAAAGGAAGCTTGAGGCACGAGCCTGTGTCAATCAGAGCTTTGGGTTATTTGCATTAATTAGTCCTTGCTCAAGAAGCTGTAGGTGGCACCTGTGCCGCTGTTCAGGGCTGTGCTAGGGCAGGGGCTGCAGCGCGGGAGCTGCCGCTGCCTCCCTGCCGCAGCTGGCTGGGCTCCTGGAGCACTCCTGTGCAAACACTCCTGGTGGGAAAACCCCAGTGGGGCAACTGTCAGAGAGAAGGTGAAAGGAGCAGGTCATGGCTAAGGATCAGGACAAGATAAGGAAAACCAACATCCTCAGCCCCGGTGTGGGGCTGGGACATGAGGAAGCATGGCCAGACATGCGTGTACCTATTTGGTCAGGAGGGCTGCCAGCATAAACTTTATAAGGTCTTTTGGCTGATGTCTTGGGTTTGGGTAATTTTCTGCATTTTGATCTGTCCTAGCTTTCCTCTATTTAACAAAAACCATCTGGTTTAATGCAGAAATCTGTTCAAATTGCTAACACCTTTTCTAACCTTCACTATTGAAGACTAAATGTGAAGTAACCCCACTCTAATTATTTGGTAATGTTTTGTTTGTTTTCTTTCAGTACTTCCAGTTGTGCACTGAAAGCAAAACCTGCTTGTAATTTTCTCTAGCTTTTTTAATTTGTCATTTGCTCTTATAGATTATTCAGTAAACTCAAATTGCTTTTTGTTTTAATTGGGTCTTATCTTCATTCTGCCCTGGCCAATTTTCAGCCTATCACCTGAATTGCTTTGTGCCCTAATAAGAATGCCTGGCTGATAAAGGGTAGTATAACATTTATTTTACACCTCAGATTCCCCTCAGCTTGTGTAGAAAATTAATTCTAAAATTAACATATTTTACATTTCATTCTAGCAGCCACCAGTTTGTCTTGCTAGCTAAAAGTAACTGGGACAAGACTGTTCACTCACACTCTCCCTTCAAACATTTAGGGGGTTTTTTTAGCATCACCCATCTAAAGTAAACTTTTCTGAAATCAGTTTTTGGAACTTTGATACTTTTCTCAAGCTTGAACTGAACTTGCCTGGTTTACAGTCTGGGTTGGTCTTGTTGGCATACAAATCTGAAGTTGCTGGATTTTAATGGTTCTGTTTTCTCAGTAATTAATGAACAACTTTTGATATACTTCTTCAGCTCAGACTTCTCCCACTCTTGCACCTGTGTTGTTGGTTTTTAATGCACGTAAGTAACCTCATATATTTTATTGAAACTAAGTGTTTTATCATGGATAATAGGCACTTTGAATACTCCAATCCAGTGATAGGAAATCTGCTGATCCTTGTTCTAAAAATGACATATCCTTGTTTCTAACTTCTCCCAGTTCATAATAAAAACACAGCGAAACTCAATAGGGATACATCAGAGGGTTACATTTTGGTATATGAATGTAGCTGCTTCAATTTAGCTTATATAAAAGTTATCCAGAGATAATTTGTGTGTGAAACATAAGAGAGAAGGTATTAGAACAGTAAAATTACAGTTTATTTGTTTTCAGATATTCACCCCAGAAATCTTGTGAAAGAGTTTGTAGTTTGTTGTTGTTGTTGTTGTTGTTGTTGTTGTTGTTGGGTTTTTTTGTTTTGTTTTGTTTTTTTGGAGGTTTTTTTGCAAATGAATTGGATCTGTAAGGTTACCTCACAAAGGAAAGTTAAAAATTATGTAATTATGGAAACAGAGGGATTGTGAGGTGAGTTATAATTGGCTGGCTCTGGAGAGGTGGTTTAGCTGTTCTGTTTGGCTACCTCCAGCTCAGCTGGGTTATCTCCATATGGACTCTGGTGTAAGGGGCCTGGTTTAGATAGGCATCAGGCTTCGGAGCCTTCTGGTACCAACCAGCTGAAGCATGGAGCAGATAAAGCTGTGCTGGTAGCTCCTTGGCGAGGAGAAACACCTGCTTCCCAGAGCCCCTCCTGTTCTCTGTGTGAAGTGACCCCTGCAGCAGTGTCCTTCTGTCCTCCACATCCAGCTGTGCTGCGTGAAACCACAGCTGGCTCTGCACTCGGTGAGCTTGGAATGCAAAAGGGTTTGGGGGCCATACTGAAATTCTCTGTCCTTTCCTGCTTAGCAGCATTCCTGCTCTAACAGGGAAGACAGTCAGTGTTGCATGTAGTTTCTACCTCCTTACAGATCCCATTAGCTGGGACCGAAATGAGCCTTCACTGAGTCTTTCAGTCAACAAAAATCTGCATGTGAAATCTGTCTGCTTTGTGCCAGCCATGATTACATGGTAATCACCAGCTGTCTATCCTTACATTATCTTCCTTGCTTGCTTGTAGGTGTCATGCTCTCCTTTCTCACTTTTGCTTCAGCTGTTAAACTTTCAGAAAAGGCTAGTGGTTTCGTAGGTGGTTGAAGCTGCATTCAAAGTTTTATAGATTTGTTTCTTATTGTGATTTTTTTCTTAACTTTTAAAAATGTTTTATTCTTTTTCTATTTCCATTGAAGTGTAAAAAGTAATAGATGGCTGCATTCTTCCACAATCTGGTTAGGAAACATGAAAAAAAGGAAATTTTTACGGTAGTTACTTGTTCATGAAAACTAATGTCTAGTAGAAGAATAAGAAATATACATATAAATCACTTATCAGTATTATCAGCACTATATATTCATAACTAAGAATATAGACATCTTTAAATTGGCGCACACAATGTACTTAGGAAAAAGTTTTTTTCCTGGCTACATACCCCTACAATAGCAAAATGAAAAGCAGAACATGTCATTATCAATGACCTGTAAGCAAGCAAAAAGCTTGTGTGATCCAGAAATAGGATTTAAAATGACACCCAATTTTATAGTGTTGATACAGAAGAAATGCATATCCATTTTTCTTTGGCAGTACACTATTGCTCTGTAGATTCATTATAAAGTTTTTAAAACAACACTGTGTTATCAAACAACCCTAAAACTGAGGACACATATAGGCTTTGTTATTATTACCAACCACTTTAGTAGAATATAAATGGCATCTATGATGTCATCACTGTACACAAATCAAACCATCCTATAAACCAGTGTAACACATCAGGGAGTTACATCTGTATATTTTAAAGGAATTTTCATATGCGAGCTGAAATTGAAATTACTTGTCTTTCTATAATTAGTATGTAAAAATGTGTGAGAAACTGAAGTGCAATCTAAGAGTAGAATTTCAAATGTTATTTTAAATTTCTGTTGCTTTTCTGCAAAAAAGTACTTCATGTAAATGTTCCCTTCCAACTTCTCCCCACCTGTTTTTCCATATTTCATCTTAGGCTTGGGAGGAAATTCTAATCTTTTAATTCATTTTTTGCATTATTGTGGATTTTGTGCAAATAGGGGTTCTTTTTCCATAATGTAGGACATTTTTTCTGGTGTAGTATGGAGAAGAATGTAAATTTTTTTTTGCTGGTATCTCCTTTGTATTTTGGTGCAAGTACTAGACAGACACATTATAATTTTAATGACCTCAGCTGGCAGAAGGATTGATTAGATGATGAGAAACAATAGGCCATATTTTTCCTCCCAGTTCAAATTAATTATAAAACTTCTTGTTATACCATACTAAAGATGCAGTCCTCTCTCTGAGGGAGGAGAGTGTGGATGTGGTCTTGTGTTGGTTGATACGTGACCTCGATGTTGTGAGAAGCTTTGGGAGCCATGGCAAAATGGTGGTTTTATCCCAGTGTGTGTTGGAACTTTGGACAGGATTTTTCCTAGCCTGTACTTCTAAATTCTCTTTTCAAACAGTTGTACTACAGAGCTAAAGTTGGTGTCATTACGTAGAACCTTCCTGCTGAGAATGAGTTGTGCCATGGCAATGCATGACAAGATGAAGCTATTTGAATAGTTTAGGTTCCAGCTATTTCTCACCATTTGGAGTTTGCAAAGCAGCCAGTTGCTTTGACCAGACCTGTATTTCTGCTCAGCATGTTGGAAAAGCCCTCCCCAGCCTGGGGCTTCTCCTGTTTCTACTTTCCAGCTTTGGCTTGTTTCATACCTATGGGAAGAAACAGGGTGGCAAGTAACTATCTGGTATTTCAGTCCCAGACCTGACCAGGCTGAGCTTAGAGGAGCTGTCCTGATCCGGGAATTGACTCGAGGCAGGTGCCTAGTGTGCTCTGCCCCTGCTGTCCCAGCACCGTGCTCCTGCCTGCACCTGGTTTGGGTTTTAGGGCTCCTGTGGATTTGCAGCTTTTACAGAGTCCATGTGTTTCTTTTGCTACTTTGCTCGTCCAGTTTCCCTCCACTGCTGTTGGCCCTGCGGTCTGTAAGGAAGGCTATTTGTGGGCTGTTTACTTAATTGCTGATCATTAATGGTAAGATAATTTCCTTCTAACCAGGGATGTAAACTGGTAAGTTTGATTAATTATTGTAACTTACTCAGCATTGTCTACTTTTCAAGTGCGCACTAGGAGTCTCGTGTATTGTTTTATTGACAAAATCAGTTGGGTTTTTTTTAAAGCAAAAATCCTTAATGTGAGTAAAGTAACAGCTGTTAACAGTTTACTGTGGTATTTATCATTACAAATAAGCAGAACATTTTCTCCCCTGCTGCCTTTTAGCAAATTTCAGTTCTGTCACCCATCTTTCTTGAGCATATAATGCTTGCTTTGTACAAAATCAGTGCGGCTTTTAATATTGAAGCAATGAAAAAAATCTGCCCTATTTAACAGCTGTCCTGTGGATATTAATTTTTCTGTGCTCTGAATGAAGAGGAACGCCCTCACTGCTTTTCACATTCTCTGTTTGTGATTGAATTGCTTCTGTCCATGGAGCCTCACAGGGACTGAAAAAAATTTAAATATCAATTGCATCTTAAGTGTCTATAAAGTATTTGAATCAAAGACAAGAAAAAAAAGCGTATGGAAATAAATACAAGATACAAGATTTCTTGAGGGAATTTTTTAAAGGATGTATTTTTGTATTGAAGATTACAGTGCAGTTTTAGCTAATTTTACTCAGATATCTTATTTTCTATATTCCCTTTTAATTCAGCAACTCTGGTTGTCTGTAATGGTGTTAATTCTCCCCTTATTCCTGTGAATCTCAAGCCTACAGACTTTATTTGGTTTTCATCCATTTTTTGGTATTCTGCAACTTCTTTGGTGAAAGTCCTCATATGAAAGTTCTGCTTTGGCCCCTGGGGACTGCAACACAATATTGGCTGTGGAGGCAGTGGAGACCTGACATGGTCTATTCTTTGATCTGCTGGAACTTCTATTGACTTCTCATCTTTCTCCTGCCTGATGAGCTACTGGGGATAGAGAGGAACCACTGAAACAGAGATATGAAAGCAGGGATTTATAGTTCTCCAAATTCAACCATGCAGAAGCACAGGGATACAGCCTTTATTAAAGTAGTAATTGTACTAAGTTAAAAAAAAGACAAAACCAACAAACCACAAACCAAACCCAAATAAACCCAAACTTTCAGGAAAATAAAAGGAAAGGCTAAATAATTGATCAAGGAGGAAACCTGTTAAACTGACTGTGTGCTCATCCTACATTACTGCAAACAGCAGGTATCTTTGAAAACAGCTCCAGAATTGCTTGCTTGTCTTGCTAGAAGTCTTGCATTCATACGTATTGTTGTGGCACGTGAAGTCCAATAAAATTGTTGTGTTCAATTGATTTTTTTTATTGTTGTAACTTGCTTTGCAAAGAAATTAAACAGGAAATAACTGGGATTTTAAGAAGTGCACATCTCTCTGCAAGCAACTAGAGCAGAAAATCTTTGTAGTAATTGACCTGTTGAGACTAATTCAAATATTCAGTGGTTCTAATGTCTTTTGCCTTACTTCACCAAAAGCTGAACACAACAGTTGTCAGGAGCAACTACAGGAACTACTCATTTTCCCAGGACATTGGTTTTAGATATGGTAGGGAGGCAGTGAGGTGAAAGGCAGGAAAGATGCTTGTACTGGAATTTCATGGCCAGGTTTCAGTAGCAGGGGTCTACAGGGGTGGCTTCTATGAGAAGCTGCCTGAGGTTTCCCATATGATGGATAGAGCCACTGCCAGCTGGCTCCAAGAAAGACCTGTCATTAGCCAAGGCCAGGCCCCTTGCTGAGGGTGGTGGTGCTTCCAGGAAAATGTGTTTATGGGGGCAAAAAGCCTGTCCAAACAGCAATTGCACCACAGCAGTGATTCCCCTGCAGCCCATGGTGCTGACCTGAGTCAGACTGTTTTCTTGCAGCCCATGGAGATCCATGGTGGAGCAGAGATCCACCTGCAGCCTGTAGAGCACCCCACACTGGAGCAGAGGGATGCCTGAAGGAGGCTGTGAGTCTATGGGAAGCTCATGATGGAGCAGGCTCCTGGCAGGATTTGTGATGCTGTGGGGGACCCATGCTGAGACTGCCTGTTCCTGAAGGACTGCACCCCATTGAAGGACCCAATGGAGAAGTTGGTGAGGAACTGCAGCCTGTGGGAAGGACTCACAGTGGAAACGTACATGGGCAACTGTCTCCCATGGGAGGGATCCCACCCTGGAGCAGGAGAAGAGTGTGAGGAATCCTCCCTCTGAGGAGGAAGGAGCAGCAGAGACAATGTATGATGAATTGGCTGCAACACCCATGCCCTGTCCCCCTGTGCTGCTGGGGAGGAGCAGGAATAAAAAAATTATGAGTGAAGTTAAATCCAGGAAGAAAGCAGGGGTGTGGGGAGGTGTTAAAAATTTGGTTTTATTTCTCATTACCCTATTCTGATTTAATTGTCAATAAATTAAGCTAATTTTCCCAAGTCAAGTAATTTTGTCCATGACAGTAATGGATGGGTGATCTCTCCCTCTCCTTGTCTCAATCCATGACTCTTTTGTTCTGTTTTCTCTCCCCAGTCCAGCTGAGGGGGAGGGTGATGGAGAGGCTTTGCTGGACACCTGGTGTCCAGCCAGGGTCAACCCACCACCACAGTGCTGTCCTTAAGTACAGCTCCATCTGAAAAACATTTTCAAGTTTGTTTTCATTATGGAGCTTTGGGGAAATATGTTTTGTATTTGAGAGATGTTGGTACATTTCTTTCACCTTCCTAAGAGGAAAAAACATTCTGGAGCACTTTAGGATGGCATTTGTGAAAGACTGAAATATTACAGCAGCTGCTGTGCCTTGCTTTGGTACCTGCTTTTATGACTTTTTGCAAACCCTGAAGAAGAATGTTTTTTAAACCATTTCTTCAGGCTTAAACCCAGCTCTATTTTCCTCCATAGCCAGCTTTTCTTTCTAAAGAAATTCAGTTGAAACATGTTCTTTGTCACCTCTGTTGCCATGGTTGATGGTTAAAATGTCCACTGGGTGTTAATTTCCCAGAGCCTATCTTTAGGAGACTGCCACCTCCAAAAGCACGTGTGAGGCACAGGACAAGCGTGCTGCTTTAGCTCCTGTCAGGGGCCTTGCTACTCTGGTCTTGGTGAGCACTGAACCTCTCCCTGGGCACAAACCCCTTTCCTGCTCCTGGCCAGACCAAGGGTAACCCTGAGGAGAGGTGTGTGGGGTGATTCAGTGTGTCTCACTCAGACCTTCCCGACACCATGGTGCATCTCTATGCCTTTTACCTCACAATCCACGCTGCAAAGTCTGGGCTCTGAGCACTGGTTTGGAAGGACCTGCAAAGCAGCACAGCTGCTGCTAGGGCTGCCATATGTCAAAGAAAATGTAAGATTTCCTCTACAACATGTTTTAATCCCATGCACTGCATGAAAACATATGTGACATAGCTTTTTCTGTGCTTTTGCTGTTGTAAAAGGCACCTGGAAAAGCAGGTGTTATACATCTGATGCTGGGTGGCCCTATGCTGCCCATACAAATACTTCTTTTTTGTGCCCATGATTGACCTGTGTGCTGGCAGTAATGGCTCTTGCAACTTTTTATGGCAAATCACACAGCCCATAGGGACTTCCCCAGACTGAATATTAATATCAATGTCGCTAGACAGCAGCTATTTATTTGCTATAAATTCACTGCTCCAACAGATTGGAGAAAGGCAGCTATTGGTTTCCCAACTAGATGTTATTCACCACAAACTTTTTGTGGTTTTGAGAATGTCAAAATCCATTTGGTGTCCAGGGGAAGTCTGGATATTATGGAGGCATCTGATCTTGACAAGGCCTGGGTGGGATTTTCCAAATTCCTCTTACTTGATATCAGACATGACACAAAGTGAGTATTTTAATCAGGTGAAGGCACCATTGAAGTGAATGGAAGGGACAGAGGTGATGTGGAAGAGCCAGCACATTTTGCAGTGACTCAACTGTATATGTAATTAATTTCTGTATGTAACTTTATTTTCTTTATTTCTGCATTTTAATTCCAGTTTTATATTTATGACTACTTCAGCTCCTCACCACCAGATTTTGACCTGTTCAACTAGCATTAGCCACGCCTGGCAATGCAATCAGTTTAGGGAGTTCCTATAAGGGACCAGCACACAAACAGGTTCTGCTCACAAAGCCTTCTCCTCTCTGGGATGAGCAGAGCAGTTCTCTTTGGCTCACATGGACATGCAGGGGCAGAAGATCCTCAGTCTGTTGGTACCCATTGCCATCCCCAGCTCCCCACACCAAATCAAAGTGTGACAAGTGAGAGATTTAAGAAGTACCAGAAAGAAGGTGAGGCTAATGTAATTCAATTTTGAGAGATTAAAAAAAAAAGTATATCTCAAAGGGAGACATTAATTCTGGTGCTCATAAATGGTTTCTTTTAATTTTCCCTTCCCTCCCTAAAATATAACTTCATTTTTCACTGTCTTTCCCAGCTCCGTGTGAAATACACAGACAATAATTGTTCCTCATTTCCTTCTGTCAAACAGGTGGCATACTGAACAATTAAGGTTTCGGTTCATAATAAGCTACAATGTCTAAAAGAAGAGAAAAAGACACAATTTTAAAATAATCTGAAAAATGAAAGGACAATCTGCTGTCTCATAGAAACCAGGTCTTACATTTTAATAAAGTAGAAGTCCTTTCTTAGGACCATGAAATAAGTTTTACCACTCAACACTTTTGATTTTCAGCATTAGCAATTGCTGGGGGAGGCAATCTACTTTCTATTGTCCCAACCTGAGAACATCAGTGGTATATCATTATCTAGGAGAGTTTTCTTTGCTGATAGAAATCCTGTCCTCAAAGAATATAGCCCTCTCTCAATGAAGCTAGTCTCAGTAGTGCCCCAGTTCACTGCCTGCACTGTGTGCCACTCCAAAACCAATTACAAAGTCGTTATCAGGAGACAGGCTCTGAAAAAGCCCTGCACATGTACTGGTGATTTTCTGCACCTCAGTTCACTTTGTAGGGCTGGCTGCTTCATAACCAGCCCACATAAACTGAAAAACCAATTTTACTTATTGTTCACATACTTAAAGTCTTAAACAGCTGAACACAGCAGCAACAATTTAAATGAAATTATAATGTATAGCATATAGGAAATAATATTGCTGATTACTGAACAGATTAGTCCAAAATATGTTTTTCAACTCAGTTATGAACATTTGGAGACATGTTTTTCTCTCAATTTGAGCATGAAAAGGGGAAAAATTACTAAACTTGAAGTAACCTTGCATGAATGGCAGATGAGATGCAAGTGAAACATGTTGCAATAAATAAATATACAATTTGGGTTCTATAATTTTCCATTGCATTAATTTGTCTGAATATATTTAGAGCAGTAATTTAGACTGGAAATTAAAGCTGTTTATGGCAACTGCTGCATGTTGATGGAAATATCGTTTCATGTGCTATATTTTAAAACCATGTCATTGACTTTTTAAAACTGCTTCAAAGTTAAATGCACAAAATTGCTTTAGCAAAATGTTTTGCCATACAATTAAAACATAAAAGATGAGAAGTTAAAGGTCTTGCATATTTTATGCATAAGCTTTAATTTTTCCAAGAGCAATTTAACTGACCTGGAATTACTTTTGCAGAAAGACGTTGTCAGATGTAGTCAAAATATCTTAGCTAAATCTTGCTTTGTCACTATTTTCAGTTTTAAATTCTGCATTTATTAATATATGCACAAATTTATTTTTGGCATTGTAATTTTTCAAGGCCTAAGTAAACCATTCTGTTGTTATAAAATAAGAGCAGAGTCTCAGGAAACTCTTTGAGAGCTCTGATTTAATGTTTCATTCCCAGGAGAACATACTGAAATTGCAGATTTTCCTTCATAGTACCCACAGACTGCTTCTGGGTGAGAGAATCTTTTGCCTGTGCACCTATATGTGGTTGGCCTTTGTTCTACCATTTCATTGCCCATTTCATAATGAGAGATCCCAAAACCTTCACAAAATCATTACTTTTTGGAGGGGACAGTGTTAATTTCAGTTTTAGCCACGTCAAAGATGGATAGCACACAAGTGAGACAAACTTAGCCAGTGTCCTGGGTGTCCAGAGGAATCAGTGGAAACAAATAATCACTTCCTACCTCAAGAGCTGTTGCTTAGCCTCAGGAGAAGACAGACATGTTTTGCCTGCTCCTAGAGATATGCATTAGTGAGGAGGGAGAGGGAGGCAGCTAGCAGGAATACTTGTTCCTGCAGTTCTTGGTGATGGAAACCAATGGACTCCAAACACTACCCATGGTGGCAAGGGGAGGCTGGGATTGTCTTCAATGAGAAAAGCCAGAGGGTGGGTATTTGAGGTGAGAGAAGGAAATAGCACAAGCAGTCAGGGAAGAAAGCAAATAATGATAATAATAAAACTCAAAATGAAACGTCAGTAGTTGTAGAATTGAATGTTGTTCTTAAAGTAACAAGTAAGGCTTTGGCATGGTTCAAAATTTCATTTTACTGGGAGAGAAGAATAGAATGAAAGAAGTGAATTTCATTAAGTACAGAGAGAGATTTTATCCTGTATTTTCGATTGTTGACTCTGAAGGGGTGCTCAGAAGAAAATGAAAACCTGAATAACTATATGAAAACTTCTTGAATGCGCATCTCTTTCTAATTGAAAATCATGCATGGCAAAGCTTCTGGCTGACAGGCAACAGCCTCTGAATCTGAGTGTCTCTTTTCTTGATTGCCTCTTCTGATATGCTCTGCAATGTGCAATAAAAATAAATACATAACTGGGCAGGACTGATGACTGGCAATGACTGGCATGCAGATCCACAAGCTGCAGTTGCATGACCATTACATTGTTTGTAAAGACACTGCTTGAAATTGTTATCCATTATAATGAGCACTACAGCACTTAAAAAGAGAGAAATGCAGAGATTGCTGTAGGCAATTATAAATGTGCCACTATCAATATTCTATCCAATTTAAGTTTAGTAGAGACATTATTCTTCATCCTAAAGATCGCCTCATTATTTTTTACAGTGGTAAGCTATCTTATATTCCCTCCTTTTTGTATTGGAAGGCACTTAAAATTACTTGAGCCTGTTTAAAAAGTGGCTTGATTATAGCAATAAGGAGAACTTAGATCAGTGCTTTGAACATGCTTTCAAACAGATTAACCTTTAATATTCTGCCTCCTACACTTAAATAAAAAAATACAATTCCTTCCATAACCTGCATTTTAAAAACATTTGGAGCTCTCATAAGCCATGATATTTCAGTTGAAAGGTTGTTGCAGAAGTTCAGCCTTGTTTAGATGTTCTTTCTGATCCTTAGGTCTGTGTTTATATCTTGCTTCTAATTTCTGAGATGTAATTAATACTCACTTGTTTTTGTATCAGTTTGTTTTGTGACTTGGTAGTTCTGTTTCCTTCCTGTAGTTTATCAGTGAGTCACATCCTGTCTAATTCTTTGTTCTAATAACCAAACCATTTTTTTTCTGGTATGATAACCTGGGCTTCCCCAGTCATTCAAGAAGGTTCCTCTGCATCTAACTGGCTTAAAAGTGGTGGTGCTGAGGACCCAGTGTTCACAAATTTAGGAGGTTTCCATTTTGGACTTCACTTAGTCTCTTTCTATGAGCTGAATGCCCATTAGCAGTCAGGGTACTTTCAATATGTCTCTTGAGTTTATCTTGTAGTTTAGTTTCTCCTCAATTAATCAGGTCCATGTGCCCTTTGACCACTCTGTGATGTGAATCAAGGCAAGGTCGGCAATGATGCACATCAAAAACAGCTGCCTTGTCCAGACTGAAATGCTGTTGTACATAATCCTTGATGGCCCCACAGGACTTTCTTGAGGAACTGGGATTTAGTACTGAGTCCTTTTCCAAAACTCTTCAGTCTGTGTACTGAGTCACATGTGATAATTGGTTGTCACCCTCCACAGCTATCCATTATAATAAGAAATCAGGTTGGTTTTTTTTTTTTTTAATGGAGAAGAGAATGCAGATTGCCATAGGCAATTTAAAAATATGCCACTTCTTACTACACCAAATGTCTTGATACTATATTTTTCTCATAGGATAAATCAATTAATAGAAAATCCATTTTTAATAGGAAACAATTTTAAAATGCAAGTACTAAAAGGAGTGTTCATTTAGACACTTCAAATAAATGTGCTTCTCAGTACTTTTTTAACAGTTTCTTTGTTGGGTTTTTGGTTTGTTTTGTTTGGCTATTCCAAAATGGCATGATTTTACTTGGACCTAAATGTGTTGAAAGGCACATTAACCAAGAGATGGGGAAAAAAAGGAGCTATATATAGTTTTACTGTCCCTTTAGGGATTCACTGCTTGAGCTTCATTAATATGCATTTTAGCACAATCTAATTTACTCATATGGCTGGCCCCAGGTGTTTGGAAAGGCAACCAGAGGAAAATCAGATCATACTAAAATTAGAGACAAGAAATATTGAATGCCTTCCCTTTTAGGTCCTTGAAAGGCACATATTAATTATAACTGGATAAATTTATGAAAACTAATACTATGAACAGCTCCGATAGTAATTATTTTTGAAAAATGGTCTTTACCACTAAGTGTATTCTGGTCAAAGTGCAGAGAAAATGTTCTGTTAAAGAACATATGTATATACTTCCCTCTCCAAACATTAAACTTTTAGTTCAGTGTCCCTGTGACATCCTTCTGATATATATTCAATCTCTGAAAATCAAAATAAAACCCCTTATTTCATGTGTGCTATTTTTTGAACCATTTCAAGTGGGGCATAAGAATTTGATGGATTTGTCCATTTTTTCTACGAATGCATCTCTGCTGGATTACAAAACGCCAAGGCCAGCAACACTGGGGAGGGAAAAGTGAGGAGGTGTGGGGAAAAAGATTAAAAAACTATCTCTGTGTTGTCTGATTAAAAGCTTCATGCTTTCATGATGTCAATAGGAAGCTTTGGCAAGCAAGTGTTCACAGCTGGTCTCTGAGCTGCTAACGGGATGTAGAGGTTCAATAAAGGGGCTTTAGATATTAATTTCCTAAGTGTCATCTTGATTTGCAGCAGGAAGTGTAAGCCAAACAATGTCAAACACAGTAGCCCCGAAGGTGCCTTTGGAGCAACACTCGGCAGTCTGCCCTTGCCCGGGTGCTCTGAACTCTTCAACCAGGGAGGAGCTTGCCTGGGGAAGAGACTATTTCAGAATCAGTCTTCAGGGCTTGAACAGCCTGAATTACAGTGGAACAGGCTACTGGGGGGTGCATGTGTTATGAAAACACTTAGTCATCTCTAGTGAGATTGTGATCTGAAATATCTGACCTTGCTATGATTCAAAAATAGTGAGGCTCCAGTGCAAAGGACAGTAACCACACGTGTAGCAGCACAGAGCCTGCATGACCTGTGCTTGGAGAAGCAGTGCTGACTAACAGAGCTGCTCCACCCTGCCATTCCCACCCAGCAGACAGTCTACAAGGCTTCAGAGGAGCTCAGCTCTCTCCAGGCTTCATGTATCTTGCCACAGGCTGCTCTGAAGAGTTTTAATCCTCTAGATAGGAACTTGGTAAGAGATCCTGTTATTTCAGCCTGGGGACAAATTTGGTTTTTCGGAAGGGAGTGCAGTTAGTTCTGTTTTGAGCAGGGTGTGAATTCAGGTGATACCCCACTGAAATGTACTCACATGCACATCATCAGATGTTTGTCAGACACTGCTCACTATACCTCAGTGGAGCTCTATGGACAAACGTTACTTTGAGGTGATAAGCATGGTGACATTAAAGGTGAATACTAGAGAGCACTATTAGGAAGGAGCTTAAAATGTACTTATGAAAAAGAACAGAGTCTCCACAGAGGGTGTCATTTAAGAATAGTCCATCTAAAGAACATTCCCCTAAAGCAAAACATCAAAGAGAGGATAGGAAATATGTTTTAGGCTGCAATTCTGGAAAGAAATCAAAGTCATATGAATTTCATTAAATCACCAAGGAGTTTAAGAAGTAGATACGAAATGTACATGAAAAATATTGCAGTAAGTGAAAAATAAAGCATCCAGTGACTGGAGAAAAACAGAGAAAAGAAGAGGATGAAAAAATGATGATTCAGAAGTAACTTAGGGAAAGCAGTTACCCTGGTAGATGGGAAAACATACCTATGGGAAGCAGTTTTGTTCCTATCTGACCACAAACTCAAACAAAGACTATTCTCAGAACCAACCTATACGTAAATATGATCCTTCAACCTTGGCAAAATAATATAACCATATTAAAAAAAAAAAGTTGAATTGCATTGTTTCTCCTAGACTAAGCCAATGAGCACATTTACAGGAATGAGAACATTGTGTTTAATTGTTTACACAATGCCAGCAAACCTACAGTGAAGCCCTTCCCTTCAGCTGGCTGCTGACTCATCTCTGTGGCTTGGGCTGCAACTTCTGGCTGGGGAAGACGCAAGGCCAGGGAAAGAGAAGGAATGTGAGAGCAAGGAGAGAGGTTTGGGGCTAGAAGTAGTGGCTGGGATGTAATGTGACAATTAGTGCTTTAATCTCTAGAAGTAAAATACTTGAGCAATGTTAGTTATATCTATTCCATATGACCTTTTGGTGAATGAAACCACAGAAGAACACAAACATTCAAATTATATTTTGTGTGTCTTCATTACATATGGTGCCACTGATGTAAGTGTTTTTGCACAAAAAATTACTTCCACTAATAAGATTCACTTTTACCCAAGACTGTGTTGACAGGTAATAGCTCAGGGAGTTGCATACAAAACCTCCTGGATGTATCGGACCATGAATCTATACTTCCACTATCCTTTGATGACTTGTTAAGTGTGTGAAATCCTGAGCACTGTAACTTTTAGCTAAGGATTCACCATCGACTTATGTACTTAAAACCAGGGATATCCAAGGAGACACTGATGTGAACAGTAGGCAGTTCTGGTTTCTGTTCATTCAGACGGTTGAACTCATGAAGAATCTAAAAGAGGAGTTGCCTCTGAAGCACTCAGGGTAAATGCTGGATGGATTAATGAAGAAGCAGAGCAGGAAGAAAAAGTGGAACAGATAGACTATGGAAGCTTTGTCTTACTTAGGTATGGAAAGGAACTTGTGCCTGAATTATACCATATTTAAACCTGAGTTGTACGCTGGGTTTACTGCTTGGGTAAGAAATTACCCATCTAGAATTAACTGTACGTTTTTGTATATATAATTGCATCACTTTGTTGCAGACTTGGGAAAATAAATTTTTTTTGGTTCTTGTCTTTACTGGCCCTAAGGAACCTATGCAAATTTACATCCATAAGTAAATTGTTATTATTAGCTAGTCGTGCTCCAATGAAGTCTAAAATTCTCTGCCCATCACATGCCAATACACTGTGAGTGGATATTACTGTGCTCAGCTGTAAACATTGCGTCCAAAACATCTTTGCAGAGAGCATCTTTTCCCTTGCCTTATCCTGGAGATGTTCTCAAGGTCAGTCTGAAAGATCCCCAAACACCTAAAAACAAGCATCTACTCTGCTTGGACATGTGCAGAACATATTCCCCAAAGAACATGTATTGAAATTCAGAGTTCAGATGACTTTTCACCTCAGTTCACCCCTCAGATGTGCTCTGAAAATCCTAACACCTAGAGAAATAACATTAGAAGTGGGAGCTGGAGGTCATCAAATCCTCTGCTAGCCCCAGGCTGGATGAGTTTGTATCTTTATCCAACCTATAGCTCAAGAATTCTGGTGATGGAGAATCTACTCTTTCCCCTGGTGAGCTGTTCTAGTGCATAATTACCTTGCTGCAAGAAAATATTCCTTTTAATCTAGCCTATCTGTTCTTTGATTAAAGACTTCTGTTGTATTATCACCACAGACATGGATAACAGATCCTACTCAATTAGCAGCAGTCAGTTTTTGAGATACCCAAATTTCTGATCATGACCTCCACCAAAAACCCCAGCTCTTCCATAATCTTCCTTCTAAATTCTGGATTTTAGCCATTGCATCATTCTCATTGTTACTGTGTTTTCTCTGTTTAGTTCATGTCATTCACAGAGCGTAATGCTGACAACTCAACACTGAACAGAGCAGTTCAGTTTAGGGCTTCCCAGCACTGAATGCTTGAGACAAAATCCAGAGACTTTTCAGGAAAAATTGTTGTTTAATTCATTATTGACATGGTTGTACTTATAGCTGACATTGGAAGCACTTACACAGGAAGAGGAAATTCTGATTTCTACCCATTCCTGAGTTTGTACATGTTTGGACCCACACTGTTCCTGTACCAGGAGAATGCTGTTTTTTTGGCTGGTTTAGCTAGCGCTGCCTTCAGCTGTAGTTGAATCACTCTCCAGCTAGAAAAAGAAGATCCACTTGGACAGAGAAAAAAATTTCAGGATGGAAAAATGCAACCAAATGGTTATGGCATTGGTAAGGGGCTGGGGTCTGGAAATAGCCTCTGGTACTGATCTTTATTTTTACAGTTGGCAGTCCTCGATTTACTCTAAGACGTTTTAATACAGAGCAAAGTTAAGAGGACAAAATGTGTTGCAAAGGTTTACTCTATTCTGTCAGACAGGGACAGGACTGATGTGTTCAGGTTCTATTTGCACCATGATTCTGATTCCACATCACTGGGGCAGGCATGCCTCTGCTTCATGGGAGATGCAATAAGTATGATTCATTTAGAAAAATAAAATTCAAGCATAAAAAGGCCATGCGTAGATACTTACAGGATAAAGACCAGAGTCTTAATCATAATGAATTCACTAGGAACACATAACTGAAACTATCTTTCTTCAGAAGAACAACAGCCTCGGAATAAGAATAAAAATTTCCATTTTAGGCAATGGGAAATTATGTTTCATTTATGGTGTATGTATATATCGGCTGGGACACGTGTGTCTGAAAGAGAGACCTGAATTATAACCTGAATTAAAATGTTAAAAATAGTTGGATCCTGTTTAGCAGAGGTGACACAAAGAGACCTCCTTAGTCTCCCAGTAGTGCACTCTATGGTTTAATGGCAGACTGCTCTATTTTGGTCACTAGTACATCATCCTGCATTACAGTGCCTCATATCTCATTCTCCCTTCATTTCTCAGACATACCACAGTACCATTCTGCTTTATCGACTACTCATGCTGCTTTTGCACATCATCCTTATGTACTCAGCAATGATGATTTATTCATTATGAGAGGAGGAATTACATATTTGGTGTGGGTATGGAATGAGACTTACCAACACAGTGCCCTTGCAAAAACCCCTGTTACTGATCTCTGTAATGTAACAAATAAACACATTTGATTTGACAGCAGGATAAACAGAAGTATTTTCATCTTCTTTTCAGGTGGGAGTTTGAGGATGATCACATTTTCTTTAAAATTTGCAATTTCTCTTAATATTTTAGCCGTTGGCATTGCTTGATGAAAGTGAGGTCAGACGGGCACAAGAAAGAACAAGCCACAAGTGAAAACAAGTTACAATTCAAGGTTAACAAATTTGTTTACCCACCATTAATGTGACTTAATTACGTAAGGTGATTTTGCCACCAAATCAGTTTTCATGAAGTTGGCCAACCAGGCCATGGAGGGTCTTCTGTCATCAAATTCCTATCATGTTTCCAGGATTTCTTATACACAGAGGCTGCCCAGCTCCACTGCTGTGTGTCTATGCAGCAGGTGGGGAGGATGGTCTGTGAGGGCTGCAGCAGGTGTGCAGTGCTGTCTCCAGGGGTGGGAAAAGGAAAAACCTTTAAAGGGGTTAGTAGGCATTAAGGTTCCTTTCTACAAGTGAGTGCTGCAAATCTTCCTGCTTGAGAAGAAAATCCAGGTTCAATTTTCCAAGCATGACACTAACTGGGAATTGCAAGTCCCAGCTGGGCATTTGTGATGAGGCTCTTGGCCTTAGCAGCCTGACCTGAGAAAACCAGGACCATTTCCAAGATGCAGTGGGGGGCTATGTGAAAAGGAAGTATGTAAACCAGAAATATTATTTCTCTTTACAAATAATTTATTCAAATTAGCATTTTTTACTGTCTTTTCAATATTATACATATACAATGGTAGTTTCTTTATTAGGTTGAACAGCTAATTCTTACTAAAATTATGAAAAAAAGATAATTCTTACAATTCAAACAAAAGACTTCAATGGGATTTCCACTGCCTGAATGAGCTGAGAATGCACCAGCTTGCCTCTCAATCCATGTGGAAAGCCAAGGGAGGATGCTCTCCCACAGCTTGGGTGAGAGATTTGCCACCAGAGGGAGTCGTGGGAACACAGTAGAAGGGTTGCTTTGGCACAGGAAAGGTCAGTAGACATTTCAGCCATGAGTAACGATCAAAATTTTCTCTTTGGCCACAGATAATTGTTTACGAATCCATCATGCAGTGAAAATGAGCTTAAAGTTTTAACTTTTGGCTAAACGTACAAAACTTCCTTGCTAGAAATGCTATCTTGATGTTTCATACTCAACCTCCATAATATGTGCAAAGTATGCTCAATAAAACAAAATTGCTAACTAAGGCACACAAATTTTATGTTTGCAAATACAACTTCAGGACTGAAAATCAAGACATGCTTTAAATACCATGTCTAATTTCACTGAGTTAGTATAAAAATTGTGGTAATCTGAATTTTTTCTGGCAACATCTTTGCTGGCAATAAAGCAGATATCTGATTGCTGTAATGGCTCTGCATTGCTGATAGACTGAGCTACAGAGCATCATGTAACAAATACTCTGGCTCTGGAGATGAGTGGAGGGTGGAAGAAGTGCAGCATTGTTATTGTAGGACTATTCTTTTGACTAGATCCAATGTTTAAAGAGGTACAGAATCTATTCAAAATAATACTGGAGTGCTTCATACTGCCAATATGTTTTAAAAGTGCTTATAAGAGGCAAGAAGAGAAGCTGATATGCTCTGATGCTTAGCAAAAGAAACAGAACTCCTTTATAGAAGTTTATCCATTTAGTTCCTTCTTTGATCTTATGTGCTATGCTTCAACTCCTGGTGCTTCAGATATGTGTTTTAATATGGAAATGTATGTACACCCCTCCCTGAAGAGACAAACCTAATAAAATTTTAGGATCCCATTTGTCACTCATTAAAACTCAGGTTCCCATTGCTTCACAGGGTTAAGTGTTGTGTATCAGAAATTGAAGAAACAGCAGACAGGAAAAGGACTAAAATAAAAGAGAAACAGCAGTTTCAAGCCCTGAGGGTGCCCACAGATCCCCCACAGTGCTTTGTGGCAGGTACCGGGTGGAATTAGGTTGTCTTAGATATATATAATAAATATAATATGTATAAATGCCTCTGCTTTTCCCTGCTTGCTTCCTATTCCCCCTTCTGCTAACCCACTCACTGCTGCTCCTCTATAGCACTTACACAATTTTTCTGTAGCTCTGCTAAACCAAAGTTCATTTTAAGGCTAGAGCATGTCACAGAAGAGGTGCTGATGAGCCTTTTAAGTATTCATCTCTTTCACTGTGGGTGAATTCTTTATAAGCTTAAGATTTCCTTTCTTTTGGGAATTGTGACATTTTCATTCAGACAGACCAAACATCCTTATGGCCTTTGCAATTTCCATCATCCTTTTCTCATAAATGTAAAAGAAATTCGAGGTCTAGAACTTGTAGAGATTGAAATAAACCACAAAGACCATCCTTTCTATATTGCTTTTCATACCTATTGGAATGGAGCTGTTCTGGTAGGAACCAAGTAACTCTTGAAATTCTGGCACATATAGAATACCATCTGTTCATAAACAAATATATAACAATTAAGGACAAAAATACTTGTAAAATTTTTATTTTTACAATTTTCATACTTGAAAGAAAATTTAAAATTAATTAAAGAAATATCAGTTAAAATAATTAAAATATTAAAATGGAATTTATAATTTGTCTCAACTACACTATTGTTAATATTTGAGACTATTGATACAATCCTCATTCATTTTTCTGGGGAGGGAACACGGAATTTTTTGTTAGGATCCATGGAGAGAAATCCATCACAGTTTGCAGGAATAGTAGTAGTGAATGTAGTTTGCTGTTTATTTTATAACTCAAGCAAACTTTGTAGTTGCTTTTCTTGCACTTTGTGCTGGAGAATAGCAAAATCTACAGAGATTTGTGATCATCCTGTGCATTCTTCTCTATTCTGCTTTTCGTTCTTTGCTCCAACAAACTCTCATGGGATGTATCTATACATCACAGCTCCTGTGCTTGGTGTTTTTGAGGGCTTTTGTAGGACACAGTAAAGGACCTGGATTGTTGTGCCTTCTAGAGCTCTAGAAGGTAGATAAACTTGTGGAGGGAAGAAAAATAAGTTGACCATTAAAAAAAAAAAAAAATTGGTTAAAATTAGTTCAACACACTCAACATTGCTTATGTGGCTCCATAAACAATGCCAAATACAGTTTTTGTCCTTACCTACACCTTTGGAAATGAAGAGGTAAGTTCACACCATTTCAAATTGTACACATGCAAAATTATGTCCTATTTCAATTTTTCAGGTTCAAAATAGATGTCAAAACTTGCACCTGTGCAGGTATTTCAAGGATTATTTTACTTAAAAATTGATTATATTAATTTTTTGTTAAACATCTTCTGGCTATAGTTTTATTAATTTGTGTTAGCAAAACATGTTTCACCATCTTTAACAGAAATTTTTTTAAAATTTATTGAATACAATGAAATATAAGTGATGAAAAATGGTTCATCTTTATGAGATAAAATTCTCAGTTCAACTATCATTTTTGAATCACTGCAGATTTGAATGCTAAAGTTTCCATTTCAACGTGATCTTTTTCATATCAATATTTTCTAATGTTCTTATATAAAACAGTAAGTGTTCCAATATTAAAAAATCATACTACTTCTGCATAAATACAATTCTGATTTTACATTTTTATCCCTGTTTGGAGTAAAACACTGTGAAATATTTCATTTTCCACTGAACTACACATTCTGTTTCCTTGCAGCTTCTATTTTATTGTTTGAAAAATGCCAATAAAACCAGTTCAAACCTGATAATGTTCCATATAATGAGCAAGAAGTTCATAATGACATGCTTGGTGCCTTCTAAGCTTGAAGATAGTGAGTCAGGTTCTGTAAAATGCTCAGGTTTGTAAGTACTTTTGAAAAACATGACTCGGTCAAATCCTTTATCTTTAGTAATAATTTAGTTAACAGAAGAATCTCAACAATTAAAATATTGCTCCCAAAACTCATTATTTCCCTAAGTCAAACGAGAAATACACAGATCAGGGTTTTTTTTTGTGTGTTTCCTTCTAATTTAGTATGAAAAAAATATGGAAGAAGAGCCATTTTCAGAGCTGATTAAAGAAACCTCAGATATCAGGGAACACCCAGCTCTTTGAAGAAAAGAAGAATATTAAGTAGCCTTTGAGCAGTGTGGCAATGTGAAATTTTTACAAGGAACTCATTTGGAAAAAGGTGAAGAGCAGATACTCAGAAGAGACTCAGAAGAGTGCAGCTATTATGCACTCCTATCATCTGGAAAAGGTGATGACTTGTTATTCTTATCCACTAGAAAGTATTCCTCAGCAGAACCAAATCCCAGCAAAGCAGATACTGTCTGCTGGGCCTGCCTTCTTAATTCTCCCCTTTTATTTTCAGTAGCATTTGTCATTCTTAAGGCCTTGCTCCTAATCTCCTTGGAAAATTAACCAAGATGTTAACAGCTGAAGAGATACAAATGCTCTGGGGAGGAGACAGGCACAGAGTCACAGATCCACTCATGAGCATCTCTCGGATACTAAAGAGCAGTTCCCGCAGGCAATGAGGTGAGTATGTTGAACATTTTTTGCAAGAAAAGCCTCTGCAGTATTTCAGAAGTTTTTCTACCCAAAAGACTACCTGAAAAAAATCTCCATAAAGATGCTTTTAAGGTGTTTCCTATGGTAGCTGGATTTTGTGCAGCTGTGAACATCCACAGCAGCCACTCTCAGTTCTGGCAGACATCCATGGAGAGCTGATGACTTCCTACAGACCCTAAGCTGCTTCACTGGAGTGCTGCTGTCACCCCTGAGAGAAGTTCCACTGGATCCCACCCCCTATGAGAAGGAGCTAAGAGAAGGGAGGGATGGACCTGCACAGGCGTCCTGTGTGATCCCTGGCTGGTGAGGGAGTGGGAGAAGGGCTTGTGTACCTGGCACAATTGATGTCTCTCACAAGCACTGCCTGTTGTAATACCTTCCCTTATTCTGACTGAAGCCACGTGGGCATATAATACATATAGAGCAGCTGCATAGGGTGTTCCAAAATAGCATGCCCATTTTCACCACTGTTGAAAGGCAGACCAGCTTATTTGGATCCACTGCTGCTGTGTGAAGCCATGCATTTGATTCTTATTCAGGATGCTCTGAAGAGAAATCATACTGGAATTCAACTGAAAACTGGGCAAATGCAAGAAGAATTAGGTTCATTTTGTGCAGTTATTTCCTGTATGGAGATAAATGCATATCACCTCATACTTTTTTGGATTACCTTATTCAGTTGATGTATAAGATATTTGTGGAAACCCACAGTCTGCTGAAGTGAGTCTAGGTAGTCTCACCTGTTTTGTCTTGCATGTGTTTATTTGCAATGATTGCTGGACAAAGTTTTACAAACCTAAATCTGTTCTTGATGGCATAAGGAAGAAAACAGCCCATGTGTCTATTTACCAAACTGAAGTGGCAACATCTTCTCTGCACCACTTGAGGGCTTTATATAAAGGAAATTACCATCCCTACTTGGAATGAAAACCTTTTTCTGGTTAGATACTACCAGGTTTACTAAGGGCTACATTTCTTTCCTTTGTTTGTTTGTTTTGTGTCCTCTCTGCTGTGCATTGTCTGAGCAATGAACTGTGAAACTGCATTTGTTCACAAGACGAAATTCAAATGATTTGATCCCAATGCAGCAGAAATTCAGAAATTTGCCTGTACCTACAAAAGAATTTTTGTCCTGAGAGTTACAAGGCTTTACTGCATTTGGATGACCAGATATTATCAGCAGGGGTGGATTCTGTGAGAAGGTTACAGAAGCTTCCTCCACGTCTGACAGAGCCAATGCCAGCTGGCTCCATGAAAAAACTGCCACTGGTCAAGGCCAAGACCATCAGTGAGGGTGGTAGAGCTTATGGGATATGGTGTTTAAGAATGGGGGGAAAAACCCTGTAGAACTCCAGCCAGAGAGAGGAGTAAGAAAATGTGAGAGGAACAGCTCTGCAGGTCAGTGAAGAAGAAGGGGGTGCTCCAGATGCCAGAGCAGAGATTCCCCTGCAGCCCATGGTGCAGGCCCTGGTGAGTCAGGCTGTTCTCTGCAGCCCATGGAGATCCATGGTGCAGCAGAGATCCACCTGCAGCCCATGGAGGATCCCACACTGGAGCAGATGGATGCCTTCTGGATGTGAGCCTGTGGAAAGCCCACACTGGACCAGATTCCTGGCAAGACCCATGGACCTGTGGAGAGAGGAGCCCACACTGGAGCAGGTTTTCTGGACTTGTGACCCTGCAGGGGACCCACCCTGGAGCAGTCTGCTCCTGAAGGACTGCATCCATGCAATTCCTGGCAGGGACTCACTCTGGAACAGTCAGTGAAGAACTGCAGCCCATGGGAAGAACTCACACTGGAGAAGTTCATGGAGGACTATCTCATGTGGGAGGGAGCCCATGCTGGAGCAGGTGAAGAGTGTGAGGAGTCGTCCCCCTAAGGAGGAAGGAGTGACAGAGACACGTGATGAACTGACTGTAGCTCCCATTCCATTTGCCCCTGTGCCACTGTGGCGGGGGGTGGGAGTGAAAAAGCCCAGGAAAAAGGGAAGGGTTGGGGAAGAAGCTTTTAAGATTTATTTCTCACTGTTCTACACTGCTTTGATTGGCAATCAGTTAAACTAATATTCTCAAGTTGAGTCTGTTTTGCCCATGATGGTACTTAGTGAGTGATCTCTCCCAGGCCTTATTCCAGCTCACCAGCCTTTTGTTCTATTTTCTCTCTCTTGTCCATCTGAGGGATGGAGTGGTAGAGCAGCTTTGGGGGGCACCTGGTGTCCAGCCAGAGTTAACTCACCACAAAAGGGATATAAAAATAAATGGAAAAATAAGAGCAAGTAGCAAATAACTGGAGTTCCAGTGTGGTCTACAATAGGGCTTTGCAAGGCTTTATTTGTTTCAAAACACAAAACAAGTAAACAAACAAACAAAAGGAGATAGTCCCTGAATTTTGTAATGCACTTTTAAGTGCAAACAACAAAGCTCGTTCCATAGATACTGTCTTATAGCAAGAGCTGGAAATCCAGAAAGGGCTTTTTGTCCACATTAGGAAAAAAGAATATGTCATAACCCAAATTAACAGCATAAGGAGGAATACAATGTGTACAAACAGAGCTGTATTGGAGGAAAAGGCAGTTTCTTTTCATCTTTCCCTCCCTTTCTCTTGTTCCGCCTCACCAGCTGCGGTATTTTCCCCTCTGTCACAAAGCTGCTGCATTATTTGACATAAAACATACACTATACTGTACCATTTGCTGTGAACAAACCCAGATAAAACTTCACAGAGGGTAGAAAATGGGACAGGGGAGCCCCATACATAATTGTGAACAGCCGAGTATCCTGCTCTGGAGAAAGGGACTATGGAAACAGGTAATGTGAACTGGTATATGTAGGAAAAAAAAGAAAAACTCATTCTCTTTTCCTCCTGTAGAGTTACTCATTGCCCAGCCACATTCCTCGACTGGATGCAGAAATATTGTAGCCTGATGAAGACATTCTGCTGATAGACCATAAAGGTTAAGACTGATACAGTTTTCTAATACAATTACTTAGTCCTTTTAATTTCCTAAGATGTTACTTTTCAGATTGTGTGTGTTGCCGAGTAAGCCAAACAGAGTTCTTTGATCTACAAAGACAGAGGCTAAGCCATGGACAAGCTTCTCAAGTCCTCTCAGATATCCACCAAATGCTGTGCTCCTCGAGGATCACCAATCAAAGATGAGGTACTCTTGGCAATCTGATGTAGATTGATGCTAACACTCACATATGATACTCCTGCATTGTTATTGCTTGGAGAATAGATGGGTGCTTGGGACTACATTCCCCTGCAGAAGAATTTTTTCAGGAATGGAGCAAATTGGTGCATGGCAGAGTTTTGTCTTCGCATAAGGCTAGTTGGAACACTACTCTTCCTACACATTTTGTGAATGAAGAGGAACACAAGGCTGTATTTGCAGTCAGATATAAAAAAACAGGACCCCGAAGCAGAAATTCTAAAAATGACCTATTTTTTCATAATCACCTGGAACCTACGCCTCTGATTGCCTCTAGTTTATCATCCAGTAAACAATCCATGGGAAAAGCCTTCAACCAGTGTCTTCATTAGACCACTCGTATTTAGCTGAGTTTCAACAGGAGTTCAGCTTGAATAATTCTTTTGCAAAGTTCTAAGCTTGCCAAGGCTTTAGTCAGGAACATTTCATGAGCTCTAACATTGTTTAAAATCCCGGAGAAGTTTCTCCTTTCTTTTGCTGGAAGCTGACTTGGGTAGAATGGATCAGAGGGTAAGATGTTAGCATGGTTACTTTGAGACCCAGGAGAACTAAGTTCAATACTCAGCTCCACTATAATCTTCCCTATGGCAGCTCATTGTTTCTGCTTCAGTTCATAATTTTTATTACTTTTGAAACAGAGCTGAATAACTTTCTAGTTTCCTTTCCAGACCCTTGTTCTGCTCAGTCTGGGAGTCACTAAATGGAACAGAATGATCTGAAAATACGGGAGGTTAGAGTGGGAAGGTTTTATATCCCTGGGAAATAGGGATGACACTATTTCCTTACGTAGAGCTTTAAAGTCTACTGAGATATCAGTAAGTTGGCCATTAACAGCTAAAAAGAGAGTGTTCGGTTGAAAATATGATACAACAAAAACAACAGCAACAAAGCTTTTAAAATTAAAATCTTTGGTATTTGCTAAGGAAAGTGGCACGTTTCAATTCTTCCAGTTTTTTGGAAATACTTTGTCAATGGCAATAGAATTCTTAAGACATCTGAATAATCGGTTATGTAAACCCACAAACAGGGAATAATTGAATAAGAAGGTAGGTGCAAATTTATTTGTAAAAAACCTCATATTTTTAATACACATATGGACTTAATATGAATTTCCCACCATAACCAGGAAACTAAGAAAACAGCCATTGTAGCTGCAAAAATTCCAAAGAATTTGTGATC
Source organism: Lichenostomus cassidix (assembly GCF_008360975.1). NCBI lineage: Eukaryota > Metazoa > Chordata > Aves > Passeriformes > Meliphagidae > Lichenostomus > Lichenostomus cassidix. Next base: position 25,604,255 of record NC_139480.1, on the reverse strand, counting down.
TTAGCGAGTCAATGGCAAATTACCTTTGTCTCAGTGGGGCCTGCATTTCACTTACAACTTGAATGAAAATGTAACAGATGTGGAAAATGTATTGGATTTTTATTTACTTTTATCAGTGACCATAAAAAATTGACTTGGAGTCCGAAGTTACAGTTTGCAAGCTTTTTTTTGGAAGGGTATAAAACACTTCAAAGCTTTTATCACATAAACATTCCCAGGATTAGTAGGTCAGATAAATCTGACAATCCATTTCACACTTTATTTTCTTTTACATGACCTAACTGATGCCAGAGTCTAAAAAAAAAATTAAAAGTTATGTCTAAAATATGATTACTTAAAAAAGGGAACAAGAATTTTATTTACAAAGGCTTGAGAAAGGACAGCTAAATTGAGTTTATTACGATGCAATTCACAACAAATGGATTCCTTTGGAATAGAATGGAGAATGTGTGATTGTCTAACATTGCTTTTGGAAGAATGCTTAACATGAAGATGATTGTCTCTTATCAGCTGAAGAGAAATGTATTTTCTAGTTGTGAGATGAGGGAAAATGTATAGAGTTTCCCTAGGGCAGCCTGTGAGAACTGCCTCTGCCTTGTTAGTAACAGCAGAGCACATGAAGGTACACAAGTTCTACTTCCTTCCCCTCTCCACTTCCCTTGGCCACTACAGTTATTCAAACTGTTTGAAGAGTTTTCGATCATGCAAAATGTGTGCCACTACTCTCTCCATGTAATTGAAAAAGACTGACTTGGCAGAGCACCAGACAGGATTAGACCTATTCAAGCTTTATAGCTGATGTCAGATATTCTTTGTGATAAAACTTTGACATTTTCGAAAAAAGGGATTTGTAGGAAAAAACTTTCTCTCCATCCATCCATCCGTCCATGTCCTAATTTAACAGTAAGGCTGGCATTTCATGTGGAAATATTGTGGACCAGAAATGAATCTTAAAGATGACATCTTTGCATAGTGAAATGGAGGCCTAAAGGCATTGTGACACATAGTCTTTGGTTGTTCATATAATTTTAATGACTTGACATGAATCTATGAATTTTCATGTGAGTTTAATACAAACAAAAAATCTGTAGCAAGTTTTAACTGTTTGCAGTTTGTGAATGAATTGATTTGTGAATTAATGTGCAGTTTTGACCTCTCCAATTACACTGTAATGGAAGAACATCCATAATAATAAATTATAACAGAAACCAAATTCTGGGACTACTTTTGACTTTTTGATAATTTGAACATGACTGAAGTTCGCTGTCTTACCTTACATCATCAATAACGTAACTCTCCCAGGAATCATCTCAGAGGAAAATTAAGTTAAAGTTCTTCATTAACACCTCTTTCATCTTATGGAGGATGGAATGAAAACTTATGCCATTCTCTTTTTTGGGGCTTAGATTACTTCTGAGAAGATGTTGCACTCCATATTCATCTGCACAGGTGTCCTTCTGAGCCACCTCTCACAAGGTAATTTCCCACCGAGGAGCAGAAACGAGTATTTTGAAATTATGTTCCAGTATTTCTGGCTGTGGCCTAGGAACCAATCATCAATGATCTGAAAAAATTAGGAAAACCAAACCAAACAGGCCATACAACATGATTTGGTTACACAAATTTGACTCAAACATGAGATACTTACTTGAGGCGCTGAAGGAAATTGCCAGAAAAAGATTTATAGGTGTAATTCTGTCCAGAAAATAGGTTAACAGTTACATACAAACATATGGAGAAGAGATTCACAAAAAATTTCCAATTTTCTGAGTCAAAATAACAGGGTTACCTTACTTTTCTCTGTCAAAGTTAATATTCTGTCAAAGTTTGGAGACAGCAGTTAAAACATTCTATATATATAACAAGCTCCACACATAATGATCAAGTTGTACGGAATTCATTTTGGAGCATTCTTCCAGACCTTTTTCTAACCAACTGTATGGAATTTTGAATGATTTATTACATTCCAAAAGTTTTTAGAATCACTTCAGTTGATGGTATTGATTATCAATGGTCCTCTTAGTCTCTAATTACACAGTCCTACAGGACCTGACAGCCCTTATCACTGACCAAAAACCAGCCCCACAGTGATAATGGGAGAGTCTTTATGAAAAACCATGCTGTCATTAATGTTTGTTCCAGAACAGTATCCACATGCTGGATGACTGAATTTCATTTAGAGTGAAAGGATGAAACAAAATATGGTGCAAAGACAAACAGTAAAATTATTCTTCTTTGACAAAATTGTAATTTTACCTACAACTTTCATCAAAATATACTTACAATCGAACTTGAGCTTACCAACTTATCTCCAGGCTTTTGCAAAGTCCCACCAAACACAGGTATTATGACCTCACACAGTTATTTCTACTGCAGGTAGCAAGTTTTAAGACAAAATAATGCAATAGATGTCACTTTCCTTGAAAAATTATACGAAAAGGTGCACAAATCTATCTCTTTTTAGGCAAATACTCATACATATGCTTAAATTTGAACTTGTATTTACATCCTTTTGAATTCAATAGAATTTATCACATTGATGCTTTCCTGGGCAGGAACTGTCAAGAAATGTGGGAGGGAAGATGTAATCCAAGCTATGGGAATGTGCTGCTACCAGAATTTCAGCTGAATATTCATAACAAAATATTAGCACACAAATAAAATAAGTAGACAGCTGTAATACCTATTGCCTACCCTTCATAACCAATATTATGCAATATTTCTTCTTTTTCTGCCTAAATATGGACAAATTAATACTGTTAATAGCAGAAATGCGTGCACACAGAACTTTTAAAAAGACTTTCAGGAACATGAATTAAAGAAATATGCCCTTTGGAAATATCATGAAACATGGCCTTTTCCTTTTTTTGAAAATATAACTTCATACTGTCATTTCTTGTGGAGTTAGGTAAGTTGTTGGCATTAACATGATGACAAAATACTTTTCTGTAGAAACTTAATTTACTTTGAAAATGAAAAAAAGAGAACAGGATTTTCTTGAGATTTTGCCAGTTGTATCCTACCCTATGATATATGTTTTGCATTTGAAAATTTTAGTGAACATTAAAAAAACCAATAAAGTGATTACTAACATATATTCATTTTGTCACTGTAGTTGCAATTTCTATGCAATTTTTTGAATTTCATGCTAATATTTTTTTCTATGGTCTCTAAGGCAGCTTACCTTTCAACAACCCAGGCAATTTTATAGGTCTTAAGTATTGCTTCATAGGAGTTTTATTGAGTGAAATAGAAGTTTCAACATTTATGAGAAATTAATGGTTAAAATCCACATATTTTAAAATGGTTATTTTCTTTCAGCACTTGGCAGATACCAAGGATAGAGAGGAATAGATGGGGATCTGGTGTGTGGAACCTCCAAGTATAAGAGGTCATGCTGTACATTTTACACGACACAAAACACCTGGATGGAGAGCTGGAAACGTGGAGAGATGTTCAAGGAACAAAGCAGCCTCCATGCATCCACACTGAACAACCAGAACATGACACACTCAGAATTAGTTCTTGTTCTGAAAATGTTGATTCATTTTCAAAAGTGTGTGTTTTCCTTCTCTATATAGAGCATGCTGTAAGATGATTCTATTTCTAGACAAACAGATGCTTGTAACTTAATATATTCTTCTTAGGTTTCACATCTTATACTGTGTTTGTGAAAGTTGTGCCCAGTTTTCTATGCTGTTTCTGCTACTGGTGTAGATACTCTAAAAATAACATATGTGAGGATGATATTCATTTTACATTACCTTGTCATTTGTTGAAATCACATTAGTCATGTCTTCGGGTGCTCAAATAAATGTATGTACCTCCATAGGAGCATTGTTATAATTCAATATCAACATCCTTTAAATAGAGGCTTCCATTTTAATGAAAAAAAGTAAGATATCACTTGTGTATGAGACTGAGGTGGATTTTTGGAAAAGATTAGTTTCTATTATTTTTCTCAGGTAAGGATGACAGAATAAAGAATAATATAAAACTAAATTGGTCTAGAGAAAGACAAAAAAAGTCTACTGTGAACAAAAGCACTGATGAGAGTTACAAATCTTGGCCCCTGAGAGCACTGCCTGCATTTCTTATCTTTACTGCAAACTGTCCATTCTAGCAGGAACAGAGGTTGAGAGATGCTCTGTGTTATTGGCAGGGCTCCAAGACAACCTGGATAAAATACAGCTTTTGCTCCACAGTGAAAGCCCACAGAGAGCAGTGACAGAGCCACTGCCTGACTTCGCTGGGAGAATTAATCCCCCACCAAGGAGACTGGCTGGCACAGGGATGTGATTTTCATATAAGCACTAATCCCATGGGTAAATTGCTGTTATGTAAAATAAACCTTAACAAAGATCTCCCTTGTGTCATTCTTCTACATGGCACAACGTGTATGAGTAAAATCTGTTCAACAAAGGGATCTCTCTGTAGCCCATCTCTTTGCTATGTTGCCATAAGCTTCTAATTTAATGGAGGATTCCTAAGTTAACAGTGTTTTTTCATTTAAGGAAAAGGTGGTCATTTTCTGTCTTGAAAATGTCTCACACTAAATTACTTTCCCTTCAGTTAAGAGATACTTTTTAACATCTTTAATTCACTGATCTAATAATTTCTGACAGTATCAGTGTGCTTTAGCCATGGCATCCTGAAATGCTTCTACTTCTGAAAATGTAAGGGGAAAAGGCCAACATATACTTGGAAAAAATAAGAATATATTTATTTTAAAGGCACTTTAAAAGAGTTTAGAAAATGCTGGTTATCCTTCAGCAATTTTCTTGTGAGAAAGTCAGGTGTTATTTCACAGAATCATAGCAGTGTAGAATTGTTTAGAAAAGACCTTTAAGATCATAGAGTTTAACTGCTAACCCAGCACTGCCAAGTCCACCACTAAATCCTCTTCTTGGGTGCCACATCTACATATCTTTTAAATACCTCTAGAGATGGTGACACAGCCGTTTCCCCGGGCAGCTTGTTTGAATACTTGACTACCCTTTCAGTGAAGAAAGTGTTCTTAATATCCAATCTAAACCTCTCCGGGCACAACTTGAGGCCATTTCCTGTTATCCTGTTGCTTGTTACTTGGAAGAAGAGGCCAAACCCCACCTTGCTACAACTTCCTTTCATGTAGTTGTAGAGAGCAATAATGTCCCCCTTAAGCCTCCTTTTCTCCAGCCTAAACTACCACAGCTCCCTCAGCAGCTCCTAAGTCTTATGCTCCAGACCTTCACCAGCTCCATTGCTCTTTCTTGCAGTAAGGGGCCAGAACTGACACAGCACTAGAGGTGTGACCCCACTGGTGCCGAGTACAGGGTGACAATCACTGCCCTGATCCTGCTGGACATGCTGCTGCTGACAGAGGCCAGGACTGGGCACTTGCTGGCTCATGCTCAGCTGGCTGTTGAGCAGCATCCCCAGGTCCATTTCCACTGAGCAGCTTTCCAGCCACTCTGCCTCCAGCCTGCAGCACTGCTTGGGGTTGTTGTGGCCCAACTGCAGAACCTGGTGCTTCTCCTTATTGTACCTCATACAATTGTCCTCGACCCATTGAGCCAGACTGTCCAGATCCCTCTGCAAAGCCTTCCTACCCTCCAGCAGATCAATACTCCCACCCAGCTTAAACTTGCCCTGTTATCTAGGGCTCCTGCTAAAGTGGTTTGGTGAACTATTCTGCCAGTTCCCTCAACACCCTTGGAGGGATCTTATCCAGCTCCATGGATTTGTTTGTTTCTAAGTGGTGCAGCAGGTCACTGGTCATTTCCCCTTGGATCATGGGGGCTTCATTATGCTCTCTGTCCCTGTCTTCCAGCTCAGAGGGGTGAATACTTTAATGGTCTTACCATTAAAGACTGAAGCAGAGAGAGCATTAAGTAGTTCATGCTTTTCCTCATTTTTTGTCACTATGTTTCCCCCAAATCAGTAAAGGCTGGAGATTCTCCTTGGCCTTCCTTTTGTTGCTGATGTATTTATAGAAATATTTCTGTCACTTGCTGAGAGCTGCTATCGTAATGATACAGACTTGTGCTTTGTGGCAGAGTCGTGAACCTCAGAAAGGTTAGGCTGAAAACACTCATGCCCTTTTCGGAATTTGGGAAACCTGACTGCCTCAAAATTCTGGCAAATTCTGCTATTAAAAAAATACCACAGCAAAGAACTTTCAGGCTGCTTTCTTTGTTGTATTTAATTCAATATTAAGTTGTTCTTAAAAAGCTTTTCAAAACCATGCACAAGGACAAGGCTTTTTTTTTCCTTGTCAATATCTTGTCTAATTAAGAGCCCACCAACCAGACATTTTTTGTTGTTTTAGACAGAATATTTTTTTCACTATTTGGGAGTCATGTAATTAACTCATGTTTTTAATGAGAAAAAATATCTAATAAGCAGACATGGTTAATGAAACCTAATCTGACAACATTCCTATCAAGGAAGCAAAGAAAGTACATCAAAGTGCATCAAAGACAGTTCAGGAATTCATTAGGACCTCATCGTCATGGTTCCTTGCTCATAAGAGCTCCATGAATTTATGATCTATCAATATGACATCAGAAACCCAGTCTTTCCTTGCTTTGTATCACAGTGCATAATCCCTCATATAAACGCTGAGTAAACATCAAATTTACGCTCTTGTTACTTGCTGCACCACCCTAGGCATCAGAAAAAGCTAAGTACAGGGTTCCCATAAAATGCATTATAAAGGATCACCTTCCTCTTTGGAAACCACTGCATTTTGGTGCAGTGACATAATTTTTTTTCCATATTATTCATCGCGTCCAACACACTCCCCCATCTCACTCTCTGTAAAATATCTTTAAAATCAAATCACAGTTCCCAGAAATGTATTTGCAAAGTCTCCTAAAATATTTCTTCCAGACATGAAAACTAGATCTTACCAAATTTCATAGGCATAGCACTGCTTGTAATTCTACAATTCTAAATAATTAAATTAGGTCTTGAAAGAAAATTGTAGCCTATTTATTGTGGCAATGTGAAATTTTGAGTGTTAAAAGGTACCTCTTACTACAGACTGATCACAAAAATTATTGGAAATTAAACTGCTTTACTCATGAGCTCTATAACAATATTCAAGGGGAAATTGTGACATTAATGCCTGTGATGACATTATAGCACTCAGTGCTGTAGTTAATTAGTATGGCCTGCAGGCTATCTAAAGCAAAGACTGTAATTTAGCAGCACACAAGGTGTTTTTATGTATGCAAAGGTGAGGTTTGTCTCAGTCCCTTTCTGTCTGTAAGGGCCTCTGGACAAGGCTCCTGTCATCATCCCCTCTCTCCCAAAGTCATCATATTACTGATCCTCCTAATCTCCACTCACTGTTTTGTGGAGGTTAGTCAAGGATGTGGATTATTGGTTATTTTCTAAGCCTTTCAAAATGAAATCTACCTCTTTTTTTTAATTACTATTATTATTTATTCCAGCTTTCCAAACTCCGCAGTTTTAACAGAATGCCTAGATATTGCTTTTGTATTGTTTCAAGTAATCTAGAGTCCATCACCATGCCTTTCCAGAGTATTCAGCTGAAAGTGCCTTGCGCTTTCAAAAACCAGCTCTTTCTCACAGGTTCAGTAGTCCAAAACCACAGTACAACTAGTAAATATATAAACATAAACATATTTTCCTTTATTTTGTCTGTAAACAAAATAATTCAAATAGATTTAAGACACACGATGTTGTTTATTTCTGTTTTGTTAATTTTATCTTAAATTGTGAAGCTGTGTTATAACAACCGTAGTTGGGTTATTTTTGTTTCAGTTTTAATTATTTCTTGCATTTAGAATGACCTTGCATTAGATTAAGTCTTATTGACCAGTAATTTTGGGCTCACTCTTTGAATGTCTTCTTAAAAGAGCAGTAAAACACTTGTTTTAGCTAATCCCCCACTAACAGATCATATACCTTTGCCTGCATCTCCTTTTAAGCATTCATCTGTATTTTTATTAATCTCAAAATTACTTAGTTTTTATCAGTGTTTCGGAGCTTTAGAAACAGAAGCATGGGATGATTAAGTGACTGTCTCAAAATCAGCCAGGAGATCAGTGTGAGGGCTAAGAACTTGGATTTCCATGTCCCGGTGCAGGGGTAAGACTATCTATCTTAAACTCCTTTTGAGTTTCACTGCAAATTCATTCTGTACTATGGAATTAGTTTCCCTTTATTATATCAATTTATTTTAGTGCTGTCTTGAACACATGACTTCAATACAGTCCACTCTATTAGAACAAGGAGAGTCCTCTATATTTCTGATAAGCTACAAAGTAAAAAAGTATAACTTCTCAGCAACACCTGTAGGCTTCTTAATTTGTTTCTTTAAAACTCTTTGATGATTTAGCCCAAAGTATGACCCATCTTATGGATACAGTCTACATAACAGTTTTCATAGCCCATAACCTGTTCCTGCTGCCTCTTTTGCAAGTACCCACAGGCACGAGCAAGGAGTGGGATGGTGATTGAATCCACGGCTTTGCCAGCCTCTGATGTGTTCCCCGCTTACCTCGATCCCTCCCTTCACAGCCCCTTCATCAACATATGACAGGATAAATGTGCCTCTGTCATGTGGCAAAAATGACAACATCTCCCTTTAAATCAGGGGTCTGTTTGTGGTCCTAGGAATGCACTGGCCAATGTGTCTAGGTGCTGCTTGTGTGCTATGAGGTATGAAATGTTTTTTTCTACATTGATTCTTTAATGTCCTTCTTCTGTGACATTGGTGCCTGTTGATGTCAGCTGGTAGAGTGTCTTCTTTACCTTTTAGATATAGCACAGTATTTTGTGCTCCATTGTTGGCAAGGAGCCTCACATTAGAAATGTGTCTTATGGGATTTGCAAGGTACATCTAATATGAAAATGTTTTTTTGGCTGACTTAATAGAAAATAATGTAAAAGTATTAAGTCAGATATCTCATTTAGATTAGTATTTCTGTCCGGTTCAGAGCACATGGCTTGCCTTTGTGTTCTTCCAACTAAGCCCTACTTCCTGCAAAAGCAATTCTCTACCTGTATCATGCTTCGATTCTGTTGGTCTGTTTACTCAGTGCCTCACTTAGGCACACTCCTAAAGTTTAAAACTTGCTTAAATGTTTTTCTTGGGATGTGTTTCTTTCAGTCTGAAAGTAGGAAAATGCACATTTTTATTGGATGACCTACTTTAAAAGATGTCTTATTTTAAAAGAAGCTGTGATGCATTTTTCAGACAGTGCTTACTCCCTTCCTCAGTCTTCCTGTTTCTTGGAAAGATTCTCATTCCCTTAGTTCAGTTACCTCTTTACTTGCAAGTTTCTGGAACAGAGGAGAATTGTGTACTGAACTGGGAAACACCAAAACCTCATTTTTGCAAATCAGTTCTGTCAACAAGAATGGGTTCAAATGTGCTTTCCTGAATTTCATCCCATTGAGAATTTGGTTTCAAGAAACTGTAACACCTTTGCTTTACATACAAAATTTTGTTGTAATATACTATAGCATTTCATCAATAAAAAGCCATTCCATCAATAAAAGCCAAATGATCATTTTAAGGTTAAAACAGAATTGAGATTCAGTATATCTAGATCTTTTTCTTCTAACAAGTATTTTTTCTGGGCCTTTGCTATAAATCACTTGTCAAATATGTTCATATCCAGCACCACAGGCTACTCTTTGACAGGAGCAAGAAATACTTTAGGAAATAGCAGGCTTTTTTTCTTATGGCCTCATTTTACCTACATCAATATTCCAGTATTTCTGGAATACTGATGTGTTTAATTTGCCACTCTCTGAGGAGAACTTTTGGAGCCTCCAGGAAATATAATAGAAATAAAATAAAAATGTAGAATTATTATTTTTCACCATATTCATCCTTGTTTATAAAGTTGAGTGGAATTTAGAAGATTTCAAGTGACAAATGATCCACACAAATTGTGAGTTAGAAAACATATCTTAGAATTTAGAAGGACATAATGACATAGCATTGATAACAATAGTGTTTTCAAGGAAAAAATATAGTTGATTTACTCATTGGAATTCTGAGAAAACCTAAGAAAATCGTAACTTTTTCTTACATTGCCTATCACTTTTCCTGTGAGAATGATGGAACCATGTTAAGATTCCTGAGTCCATAAGACCTTTTGGGAACAATTCTGATGGAGATTTCTCATAGAGAAATACACAGATGGAAAGGTTTGTTATGATCACAGTTGGATGAAAAGCATCCGAGGGATTTGCAAATGGCAGTTCACAGAAAACACGCAAATTAATATTCTGATGCAGTGTATAAAAAAATAAATTTGTTGTGAGTTATTAATTTTTATAGGGACTTCTTCCTCACTGTTTTTTGTTTTAGGTGGCTTTTTAAAAGTCATAAAATGATAAAAGAACCTTGCTATAGGGGCTGATATTATTGTCATCTTGAGTGAAGATGGGACTTCACACTTTTTCATATTGCTGTACCAACTGAAAAAGGAAATGGAAGTAAAAATATTCCTTGATGGAAATACTACATTAGTGCTGTGGATATAGAATAATGTCAAAGGTCTTTTAATGGTGGGTTATCCCCTTAGACCCCTAAAATCCATATGAGACATTGGCAAACTGTATTGAAATCTGACTTACTGACTTATTTTTACCAACTGTGAAAAAAACATATTTTTTTCTTTCTTTCTAAAGCAAAACAAAAAATATGCAATACCTGATAAGAAGAGATCCCAAGTCTGAAAACAGACTTAAAGACCATGATGATGTAACTTACGTCTATAGGAGGGAACATTTAGGATCAGATATTTAAGATGTGATTATCTGTTAAATAAATGTGAGGAAAACAAGAAAAAATGTTTGTAACAATTGACAACATTTAAGAAAAACACATAATGACATGGAAAGCTAAAGAATCTGTGTCTATTATCCTCAGATATTTATCACAGTTCTATAAGTTACTTTCATTTTAATTTTAAAATTTTTTTCTTGGCCTTTTGGCTGAGGTCTGTACTGAGGTCTGGACAGGGTAGGCTTTATTAGGAGGCTGTACACCTAAATCTGAGCTTCCCACAGCTTCTGGGACTGTCTCAGTATAGCCAATGCGAAGTGCAACTTTGTCAGCATCGTCATCACTGGGTAAAATAATTAGGCTTTGCAGAAGATATGACGACTCTTTGACCATAACAATAGAGTTCTGGTTCACAGAATCACAGAACCATGGAAGGGCTGATGTTCTAAGGGACCTCTGGAGTTCATCTTGTCCAGCCTCCCTCCTCAAGCAGGGCCACATAGAACATGTTGCACAGTACTGTGTCCAGATGGTCTTTGAATACAAAAATTCCTCAATCTCCCTGAACAACTGCTGCTGAGCCTCAGCCACCTTCACATAAGATGATGGTCAGCCTGCAGCTCCTGTGTTTCAGTTTGTGCCCATTGACTCTGGTTCTGTCACTGGATGCCACTAGAAAGAACCTGGCTCTGCTTTTGCATCCTCCTATTTATATACATTGATGAGATCCCCTGGAGCCATCTCTTCTCTAGGCTCAATATTTCCAGCACTCTCAGCCTTTTCTCATAGGGGAGATACTGCAGTTCCTTAATCATGCTCATAGCCCTTCATGGGACTCTTTCCAGTACGTCCATGCCTCTCTCATACTGAGGAGATCAGAACTGGACTCAATACTTCAGTGTTGGCCCTTCCAGTGCTGAGTAGAGGGGAAGGATTACCTCCCTCAACCTGCAGGCAACACTCCTCCTAAAGCAGCACAGGATATACCATTAGTTGTTGCCACAATGGCTATTTTTGGCTCATGGTTGATGTCTCCACCAGGACACCCAGATCCTTTTCTACTTTCCCCCCTGTTAGTCCCCAGCAAGGGCTGGTGCTGGGCTTGTTCTACTGCAGGTGCAAGACTTAGCACTTCCCCTTGTTGAACTTCAGGAGGTCTTTTTTACCCCATTTCTCCAGTCTGTGAGGACCTCTCTGGTGTATCAGCACTCCCATCAGTTTTGCCTGATCAGCAAACGTGCTGAGGGTACACTCTGCCCCATCATCCTGATCATACTGAACAGAAATGTACACAGTACTACCCCCTTGGATACACTGCTAGGTACTGGCCTCCAACATGACTCTGCAGCACAGATCTCCATCCCCTGGCCCTACCTGTACAGGCAGTTTTAAATCCATCTGACTGACTGCTGATCCGACCCATGGGAGACAGCTCTACTGTGGTCCAGGTAAACAACATCGCCTGATCTCCCCTTATCTATCAAGCCAGTCATTTCATAAAAGGACATCTTGTTATTCAAGCTTTATGTCCCATTTGTGAATCCATTTTTGGCTTTGCCTATGTGCTCTGTTTTGCAGTTCTTCGTGCACTGTTATGACAGGGAATTTTAATAATCCCTTTATTCTAAAAATGCCTATGGCCAGCAGCTCAGGCACTTTCCTAAGAAGAGAGTTGTTGTTGGCTGAAGAAAATGAAAGAATTAGTAAACAAGTTTGATAGTTACCATTAACATTACTGTCATTAGACAGATTTTAAGGTGTTAATAAACAATTAGAAAGGCATTATACTCCCATTCATATTATATTCATTGTATATAAATACAATGCATCATGTTTAATTCAATAAGCTCTTTTTACATAAAATTTTTTGGTAACTCTATATAAATCGAATTTCCAGAAACTCTGAGAAGGTACTTGGTACACTTGCACTCTGAAGGAAGGATGTGTACAAAGCTATCTTGAGACACAAGCAGGTCATTTAAAGTATTCTTTCAACTTTTCATTTAATAATGAGCATTGAGCATCAGCTGAAAACCCCTGTTTCTAAATAAAACTGATGTTTGAAGTACTTGCAGTCAATTTGCCTCCTCAATCTATTCCATCTTCAAGCCAAACCCTTCATTAGAATTTTCAAAGCGAGTTAATGTGATGGTTTACATTACTCTCAGAAAGGACAGCAAGATATTTTTAGGACGATGAATTAAGCTTGTGGGGTGCCAGTCTTTCAGATTTCATTTAGACAGACTGTGCTATCTTCCATAAAACCATAGTTCTGGAAGCTAAAATTCTCTTTTGATAGCATCTGCTGTCATTTCTCCAACAACAAAATCTCAGTATGAATGACCATATGATATGCACTGTAATATATTACCAGAATTAACATATTAGTGTTAAATACTGTGAGATGTAATGAATATATACAAATTTATCCAGGTCAGTGTCAGACCACATGCACAGGACATTAATGATCCCTGCTTCAGCTAACTCTCACCTATAAGTTCTGCTAGGTTACCTTGAGGGTTTACAGTTGTTTTGCATAGAACGATGAAAACTTAAGGGTGTGTACAGTGCAAAAAGTGGATAAAAGTAATTTTTCAGCTCCAGTGGCATAGTCCATATTCTATTTGATGAATGAACCAATAATCTCTAATGTGTTGCTGGAGAAAAATGTGAACCCTATATAGGCCAAACAGGATTATCTTCTTAATGACAGCAATTTGCATTATTTTAATAGGATTTATTCCAAGTGGCTTGTAGCAGAAAATGAAAGAAACATCCCAGCTCGTTCAACAAGATGTTTCTTGAATGAGTTCAGGGGGTTATATGTAATACTGGCATTGTATAGGCATTGCTGTGAAACAAGCCTGCATTCAATGGCAGAAGCTGGAAGAATCATGGAGGAATTGTTTCAGTCCTTTTGAACATAACCAAACATTTTGTTTGTGAAAAGAAATCCTTGTACAATTTTTTCCATAGACAAGGCGAAGAGAAACAAAGACTACAAAATGTGTTCTCTTTTGAGGAGCAGATTTCAGCACCTATAGGTTGTGGAGAGGGCTCATTCTGCCCCAATGGCAGTCAGGCTGACTCTGAGACAGAAAATAGGATTGGGGAACACAAGTTAGGACAAGAAAATTTTACTCTAACTGATTAAATTAATGATACCTTAGATCTGACCTCTGAATACCAAATAAGGTTGCAATTTTTCAGAGCTTTCTGCGCAGGAGGGTCTAGTGGAAATGCCCATGACCAGGAGAAACCTTGGCTCAAGGGCAATGCACCACTGCCTGGCTGCTCAGAAGCTGCTCTGTTAACCCACACGCTGAAGGTGAGGTCGTAATGCAAAAAGTCTCCACTATCAACATGCAAAGTGCAACACAGAAAATGTGCAGCTTAGCGGTAAATGTTTCAGATGTCATTTCATAATTGCTGCATATTTGTTGCATACAGGCTGAGACTTTGCATAATTTAGGCCAAAGTCTTTAAGCTGTGTCCAAAAGCAGATGCTGCTTAGGAGCTTTGCACTGAGGATGAGTAGGCTGCATAGTAAAACAGCTAACCAGAGATCCTTAACTACAGAACCTTGCTAATATGTGAACTGTCATGCCCTTTCATACTTCTGTTTTACATGTTTTATGTTTATGCATTTGTAAAGATAAAGATTGAACCTAACATTTAACACAGTATCATATGGTGTAATGTTATCATGAGCTAAAATAAATTGAAATTATGCCATTGAAGAAACTATAACAGAGAACTAAAGCTGAAGGCATTCTGGTATAAGCTCCTCTTTCTATAATCTGATCACAAAATATTGCAAGTATTGAACCATGTTAATTTGAACAGAAATATGATCTGCATTACACTTACTTTTCATCAATTGAATACCTGGCAAAAGCCTTTAAAAGGAACTAACTCTATGGCTTAAATTACTGTAAAACGTGACTGGCAGCTGGCTGACTCTGAAATCCCCAGAGGAAGTTTTTCTTCTGAAGCAATCTTAACAACTGTATCACTGAAGTGTAGCAATAATCAAGAATGATATATTCATAGATTATCTCCTGTTGTTTGATAACCTGGCAAAGTGTCAAATTACTTCATGCCTTAATAGGGAGCTACTGAAGAAGTACAGGACTATTAAATATTCAGAGATGTTACATAAATAGTCTGTAGTCCCTGACCATCATATAGTTTCATTCACCCAAAAAAAAAAAAAAAAAAAAAGAAGCTTAAGGGGATAGTCTTGAGATACTTGCACAAAAGCTAAAGGAAAATATTATGAGAGGGTAGGCTACTGACCAGAGCTAACCTGTCAGATGTTTTGGATATGGCTGAGAATGTTGTAGATTATGATGGCACCAGCTATTCTGCACAAAGAAACAGATTTTTCAAGGTTGCAGAAAGAAATAATGTTGACGCTTCTTTTTATTTTTGAATGATAAGGAAAGATACAACTTGAAGACAGCAAGAAGGAAAATTATTGCTTGGACTAGTGAAAATGCCCCTTTCTTGGTTAAAACAGAAATTCTATTGATAAAAGAACCTGCTAGGACTGTCTTTTAATTTATCAAGAGAGGATGGGGAAAAATTATGAATGAAAATAGAACACTGTTGTAGGAATGGGGGGTGACTTGTCTGATTGAATCCTGACAAATGAATAAGTGCAGCTCCTCAAATTAAATGAAAACCTCCACTTTCCCATCAGTTCCAGCTTGTAAGCTAAAAACATTACTTCCCTCCCCCCCATGTACTATTTACATCAATAATAACTTGTTTCAGTGCTTCTCAAGGGTCCATATCTGAGTTTAAAATGCTCTGAATTACTAAAAAGTATGTTCTGTACTTCTATTTGGCTAAAAAGAAAGCCCAGGAGCTACACCAGGAAAATTATACCAACTGAATTAGACTACTGAAGAGGGTGAATTCATGACACCAAGAAATGATGCTCCTGTACAGCAGATATTATAGTTAAGAAGCCTCAGTGGACTAAACCCATTAACCACATGTACGTTGTGGTGAAGAGCATGAACCACCTCTTAGAATGAATGAAGCTCTATGAGTTGGCCTGAAAGCTAAAAATATTACCTGTAGCTCAACCTTTAGCTAGAGTACCAAAAGAGCTCAGCATATTGACTGACATTCAAGGAAAGGGGATTTTCTTTAAAATTATTAGCAGAATGTTGTAGACTTTTATGTATGGTAGCCTTGCATATCTAAATGAAAAAATGTTGCTGAAAGGCTTATCAGCTGTGAGTTGGCAGTGGTGGGGCTTTCTCCTTGTGGTAAGAAAGTGTTTATAATGAATAAAACCAGCCCCATCACATGTCAGAGAGCACATGCCACCATGTATGGTACTAATGTTGGGGTTGAACCCAGTGGGGTTTCTTGATAAGGTCATTTTGAGCTGATCTGGTAACTTTTTGAGAAACAAATTCTTGTGCCTTTCCTAATACACTTGCAATAGCATAGACAATCCTGTAATTCCACTGGCACAGAAGCTTAACTGGCATGAAGTAAGGACCTGCATCAGGAAATATGATTCCATTTTAGTAGCAAAATCCTTTGTGTGGAGTCAGCAGAAACAACTATGAAAATCTGAGTTCGCAACAGAACTGTGACAAGACTGAGCTAGTCATTACCTCTTGAAAATATTAATGTCAAAATCTCAGTCCTCAGTTTGCTTGTTTCCTGTTTCCTTCAAGGACTATTTTAGGTAATGCAGTTCTCAGTTGTTTGCTTTAGCTAAAACAGAGATCCCAAGGGTAGTGAGAAAACTCAGAGAAGGAAATGATCAGCCAAACTGCCTAACTGGTGGAGTTTGGGTCTGCTTCTCCTCTTGGATGCCAGTCATACTTGCATGATCTCCCCATTACTGCTGCACATGTACCCACAGTACATCACACCTGTATTAGGAATGCTCTCTAATCACACATTTTACATTTGAGAACAGGTGAGGAAATTATATTTTGGTTTGACAGGACTTCTCATCCTTGAGATTCTCGTCCAGATTATATTTGTTACTCCATGAAAATGTTTTCCTTTGTTCAACTGCAGGCAGCCAAGTAAAACCGTACCCATGACAGAGCCACTGACAGTAACACAAAACATGCCCAGTGCATCCTCTGCAGGCTGGGCTGCTTTTTATGCGTCTGAGCAGGGCACTTACACACGCTGCCCTTGGGCAGCATCAGGCAGCTGTGTAAATTCAGTATCATTAAGTAGCAGTAGTGTTGTCTTAAAACACAGAACAGGAGAAGCACTTGTGAAGCCTGGGAGTTGGTTTGATTTTAGCTGCAGATGCAAGCCGAACTGCATATAGCACAAAAGGAAGAATCTACAAGAAAGGTATGATAAAGTCTAGTGCCATTTAGTGTGACAGTGGCATAAAAAATGTAGGACAGAAGACATCTGTGGTGTCTCTTTGTGTGCATATTACTAAGGATACCTTTCAAAAGCTTGCCAGTAAACAGATATTCACATTTTTCAGAGTTGTAAGGATGCCTGTAAAAAAATTATCCATTTCATCGTATCTGTGAAAATGGTTCATTTTTAATGGTAATATTTTAAATAATGAATCCCTTTCAGAGCAGTGAATAAGCAAAGGCATTTTCCATTTGGTTATTCATTCTCTTTATTTGGAGATGCCATGTAGGAATTCAAATTAAATTAAAGTGACTGTCTTTTAATATAGAAAAATATAAACAATACATATAAAATTATTGTTCTTATGGCTTAAGAAGAAATAATCCAAATTGGAATGATGCTAATTCTATATTTCTGCAGCTATCTCACATCTTTCCCTTCAGATGTTAGCCTGAGAAAAAATTAATTTGTTTTCCCAGTATGATTTGAAATTAAATATTAAGTAGTTGATTTATCAGAGAACTTAACGTGTTGTTTCCAAACAGTCTCCTTTTGCTTGAAACAAATTTACTGCAGGAATAGAAAAATGTATATTAGTCATCAAAAGCTGTTTATAGATGAGTTTAAAGTGCTATCAACGAAATGATTCTCATGATGCAGACTAAATTCCAGACCAATAGTGCAGAAGAGAATTAGTGGAGGATGTATTAAATAGCCAGAGGTAACTGAAAATGAGGGAAGGTAAAAATCTGCATTTGGTTTACGATAGAAATCCAATATAAGGGTTTATGTTTTCTAACTTGGTGTGATCCAAAGCCAACTCTTGATACTGAGGCCAAAAATTAAAAAATGACTGCTTATTTTAGGTATGTATTTCATGGGAGCCAAGTCAGATTCTGAATATGTCAGATTTGTAAACTTGGAAATAATCCTGACTTCAAATGTTACTATATCAGTGCAGCCTCCTAGCGCAAATAGGGAAAGCTGATTTTGTTGTGGGTTGTTTTTTGGGAGTTTTTTGATGGGTGAGACATGAAAGCTATGTCTGGGCTGAGTGTGGATGTCCTCTACACTGGAACTCAAGGTCCCTCTCCCTCAATCCTTCACCTCGAGGGATCTGACAAGCTGCTCAGTATTTTCCTTATAGCCTCTGCATCCTGATTTACGCGTTTGGCTCCACATAGACAAGAATTTTCTGCGTCTTAACACCCACCAATATTCTTCTAAGAGTGGAGCAAGCCTCATGGTTTCCTTTCAACCAAGAACTGTCTTCTATAAAACCAGCCTAAGAGTTACCATGCCTGCTCAGGGAGAAGGAGCCTCAAGTTTTAGGCTCTCTTCTGCCTCAGTGATACTAGTCCCTACACTGACCAAAGGCAAAGCTGGAGAAAACTCCTCAGTCTTGCTGTGTATCAGTTTCACATTCAACCATGACTGTATGAAAAGCAACATAGTCTCTCCCCCCTCGGCCACCTCTGGCAGATACTGCTAAGGCCAAGAATCGGAACCAGGAATTGTTCTGCTGCAGTTCTAATACTGTGTTTACTACTGAAATAAACTCTGCTGCCACTCTGCATTAAGCTTGGCCTAAACCTGCATAATGGAGAAGGTCTGAGAAGGACCAGGCATAGCTTTGAGGGCTGCAGCCTTGGGATGAAGTGCTTCAGTTCCACTGAAATCCCATGTCAGGATTCCGTAGGCTTTGTGGGTCTGCACACTAGCACCTTCATGAGTCACATGGGACACCTGGGCAAATTTTGCGGGCATGGGCTCATCAGGAACCTGAACCTAGCTCTACATCCTAGACTAACATTTAGCAAAATGCAGATCCCTCTGTTTAAATTCTGTGTTCAGCCATTGCTTGGTAAAACATCAGGATTCCCAGACTTTGGCTACTGTCTTGCTCTGAGCAAAAAGCTAGACTACCTGTAGAGTACTGCTGTAAATTTATAGCTTGCAGAGCTTGTCAAAATCCTTTGGGATAAAAAGTCCTCTGCAAATGTGGGCATTTTATCAGCACGCAAGAGAAAATATATTGAAGCGCAAAGTAAATACCTCCAGGGTGCGAAGCAAAGGTTAACTATCACTGCCAGTCAAGCTGGGACAGTGACAAATGACCTGAAAGAGGGAGATACTCTAAGGGCAAGAGAAGATGCTCTAAGGTTGCATGAAGTATTGAAAACAGACACTTGAGCCCTTTTGTTTTATAGGGTCTTTCTTACGTATGGGAGCGATGCCACCAAGAGGGTGGTATGCTTGTTCCTCCCTCCAAATCCTCATGACCAAAGAGCATAAATGTTTACAAATCATGGCTGAGGATCAGGAGCCTTAGACCCATATGTAAAAGAGAATACATTAAAGGTCTCATAGGACTAGGAGAGTGTTTGCCAGTAGAGATAAAGTCAAGAACTGGGAGAGTTTTGTAGACTGCGAATTATAAATGGTCCTTTGTGGGTTTTCCATCTAGTGTCTCTGTTCAAAAATGTATTGACTGTAAGCAAATTAGACAAGGATCCAGCATCAGTATTGTGACAACACTTTCATGTGGAGGGCAAACCTCTCTCATCAACTAAAGGCTTTGCCAGAATTGCTATTATATTTAATGAACCAGAAAATAATATACAGCCAGGTTAATATTCTTCCAAAAAATTCTATTATAGGCCACAGGTAGGGGAAAGGACACTGTATCAGTGACATGTGGTGGAAGGTCAATTACTGTGTAAAATCATTTCACGAGCTAATATTTAGCGCTCAAAGCTTCATCTGGCTTGCACTAATTGGAAGGCAGCCTGCATGTGAAATGCCCTCACAAATGCAGGGATGCTTGCAGTGGGTTACTGCATTGCAAATGTTATCTTTTGCATTTTTGCCATTTCCAAGCAAACAAATGGTGATGGCTTTGCCCTTTTTGTTACAATAATGTGCTGCCAAACGGCAACAATGCCCTCCCTAGGGACTAAGTTATTTTAATGGAGAAATTTAATTAAGATTGCCTCCCCCCCATTTCTCATTTTTGCAAGCTGGTGCACATCTAGATTTAGTGCAGAGATATTATGGAAAAAAGACACCTTACCCAAAAAGAGGAGCTTGACTAGACATGTGAAAATATTAAATGTTTTAGGACATGTTGTCCTAATAAGATTAGAAAATAATTCTGCTGATACAAGTGATTAAAGTAGGGTATGATAAACATATGGTTCAGATAAGTATCAAGATATAAAATGATCATCTAATTTGACCTTCCATTTTTTTTTGCTCACCTGGCACAGCAGAGCAGTGATAGCAATGAAGTCTTGCGATCCTTTCTGTAATTTAGACTGTTTTTACAAGCTTTTGCTACTGTGGAAGCACTCACTCCCAGCAGGGCTCCAGTATTAAAACACTACATTTCGAACCCTCCCTGTGAACACAGGAACCCAGGAAGGGACTTTGGTAGAGTTGCTGTTTCATCAGCCCTTCTGCTGACCTATACTAGGCTGATATTTCAGCTAAACAAATTCTTTTTATTTCCTGGATGGGATTAAGCAATAGCCTTAAATAAAACAGTTCCTCTAGACTTTCAAGCTTAATAGTCTTTGCACAAATTTCTTTCAACTGCTTCTCTCTGCTTTTCTAAATCTTGATCAATTTTTCACACTTCCCCAGCCAGAAATTGGTTACAGGATTCTGGTAGCAGTCACATCCATACCAAATGTGCAAGTGAGATGGTCTCTTTACTCCTCTTCCACATGGCTTTGTTTAAATACTGAAGGATTTAATTTAGTCCCTCCAGCCACAATTGTGCTCTGAGAACTGGAGTCTGGCTGATTACTGGGCAGTCTGGGCAGTAAGTCATCATCAGACTTATTGCTCATTATTACAGAGCTCCTGATCCTTAAGTATGAGCCAATAAACTGAACAGAAATGCATATTGTTTGCTTGGGCCTGCTCAAAAACCCAATCCAAATTTTATCAGTGATCTGTTAGCCTCATTGTTTACTGCTCCCTCATTGTTTACCGCTCCCTCTATTCCTGTACACTTTCTCCATCATGATTTTTTTTTCTTCCATGTTGCTGATAAAGAGCAAAATCATCTGAGCCCAAGAATAAGCCCTTGAAGGGTGTGGTAATTTTTTCTATTTGATGAAAATTCAGAGTCTACAGTGTCACACTGTCAGTTCTGTCTCAATAGCTTTAATCAGTTATTTTTGTATCCTATTTCTTAAGCAGAAAGTTGTACAAGTCTATGTTAAATGATGTACCAAACTGAAAGTATGTCACATCTGCAATACTGATTTTAACAATTAGATTTGTAATTGAGTCAGAAGTATTGAAGTATGGGTCAATTACATTTTTCTTCATTGGAATTAATCATTCATTAATCCCATCATTGGGACTAATTATTGTCTAGGTTTTTCTCTCTTATCTACCCTGATATTGATACCGGGCTAATCAGTTTGCAACTTAAGCAAACACTTAAAAGTATTCACCGAGCATAAACTCTTTTAGCAGAGTGTGTACAGATTTTTGGCAATGATTTTAGAGACTATCAGATAGGCCACAACTCAGTGCAGATGCCTCTTAGTAAAGAGCTATAATCAGTAAGACACCATTCCAAATGCTTCCATGCTTGCTCTCCTTTCAGTTTTTCGCCTTCCTCAGGAGAGGATTTTGTGCTCTGGATCTTGATAGAACAAGGCAGAAGGTCAGCTGAGTGCTGCTGAGCCCATTGTCACTTATCAGTGAGCTCTGATTTTACTCAGTTTATAGGCTTTCTTGGTTGCTCTCTGTGTAGGCCTGTTAATTGAATTCACTCCCTAATGACACATTGACACTCTGAATCAACAAGTATGAAATAGTTGCCTCATCTTTAGCCATTCCAATGACTAAATTAATGTCATTTTGATGGTCATTTTGGTTAGATCAAGGGTAAAGAGTCATTGACTTTGCTGGCACTGTGCTTAGATTATAATCCACATCCTCCACTGGATATTAACTTCACTAATATCATAGAATCATAGGATGTGCTGAGTTGAAAGGTACCCATCAGGATCATTGAGTCAAAATCCTAATATCAGAGCACCTATGACAAATAATGACTTGCTCTTAGCCAATAATGGGTAAATATCCAAATAATTGTGGTTTTTTTGTTTCTTTTTTTTAATAATGCCATTCTATTTATAAAGAAAAGTTGCAAATTTTGCTAAATTTAATTGACTTATTAATAATCTTTCATATAATGTGTCACTAAAGTGTTAGATGCCCATATTTTCTAGCAAAATGAAAGTATAATTTAATAACTATACTTAAAATTGTACTTAATTTTAGTGTGTTGAGGATCTCAAGATTAAATTCAGTGAGGCCAATTCAATTAGATATACTGCAGACCTCAGTGAAGATGCCAGCTTCTGGAGAACATAGTTATTAATCACTATGAGCCACATCATGTCCTCTGAGTTAGCTAAATACACACACAGAGCTGGACTTAAACTGATATTCTTGAGGACAAGACCTTTCACTCCTTTAGTGATTAAACACTAACAGTGCCATCAGTGACAAATTAGTTAAGACAAATTTCACCATCCAAACCTAGAAAGAAACATGGTAAAAATTTTATGTTTGAAGGTATTTAGCTAGAAAAAATCCTAAAGATCTCAAGTCATAACACTGGCATCCACCAAAATATGGCTGGATGATAGAGATAATTGTACAAACATTGGGAAGAATAAAAGTAACTCCTGCAGTGATTTGTCATCAATGGTTTTTGCTTTGGCAATCCCATCTGGAAGGACTCTCAGAAATAAGTTTCAATGTTTTACAGGGTATTTGTACAGTGAGCATGGGAAGTGAAGAGTTCTTCACCTTAGAAAGAGCAGAGCTCCCATTTGGAGTTTTAAGATCAATTTTCAACAAAAGAGTAAATTAAGTAAACTATGAAATGCTGTAGAGAAAATTTAGGTTATCTAACAAAACACTGAAGTAAAAACAAGCAACTCAGGTCTCTGATCTATTTTTACTTCAGGACACAGATGAAAGGTCAAATCTGCTTCACAAGTTATCTTTGAAAAGCAGCCCTAATCCATGGTCCTAAATTCAGATCCTATCTCTTCCTAACCAGGACATGTGGTCCATAAACATGGTATTCCAATTTTATTCCAACTTGTATTCTGTGAAGAAAAGGTATTTGAATTACAGCTTTTGTCTTACAAATTTTAAAAAATAAAACATTGCGGAAATTTAGTTTGTTAAGGGAAAATCAGCTTTTTTGAATAATCTTGATACACATATATGCAGATCAGCCAAGCTGACCCATTCTATCCATTTGATTCTGAAGTGAAATTAAAACATGCTATTAACCTTGGCCTTCTGCACTAAGGATGAAACCTGCTAATTATTATTAGCTCTATTATATACTGCAGTGTTGGCATCAGTATTTCATAACTAGGCTCACAGAGTAAAATATATAATCATTTCTTTTTCCTCCTACTTGCGGAGCAACTGCTTAGGACACTTATAGGAATTTAAATCTTGTAATGCCAAGATATTTTTTCCCCAGTCAATGGAGAGAGGACAGTAGATTTTCTGTTTCATTATTTACTTTGGATCTCCTTTCCCATATATGTATCAGTCCTGCAAACATTTATGCACATAATTAATTTTTTGCAGGCAAAAAATTACCTCACTAAGACTAAGACTACTAATGTTCTTAGTTAATATTTTTACATTTGCCATACTCTAAATTCAATTTATGAAGTATTTCTAGAATTTCCTGGTATTTCTAGATTCTTGCTTTGCTGCTGTTTATTATTAGCAAGATAGAAAAAAAAATGTTATGTAAACTTTCTTCCTTTGTTCATAGTACATTTTGGCTTCCTTTAGTGCCCCCAAAACCAAAGAGAAGCTCACAGAGGCTTAAATATATACTTGCACAAGCCCTGAGGGAATCATTCAGGAGTTCTGTTTCAAAGATCAGACATTCACTCACGCGAGGATCACTGCTTCTCTTTTCCTGCCATGTCTGCTCGTTTCAATCCATTCCCCTCAGTCTACTGGTATTCAAATAACCTTTCTTTCAACTACAGTAATACAAGTTATTTATTCCCAAGTCATCATTTCAGTTCTTTTCAAAATTGGCAGCTGATAACATTGAATTGCACTACAAATTCTTTTCAGAAGGAAGAGCCCCAGGCACTGGCACAGGCTGGGGGCCGACTGGCTGGAAAGCTGCTTTGCAGAAAAGGTCCTTGGGATCCTTGTGGACCCCAAACTGAACACGGGCCAGCAACAAGCCCCTGCGGCAAAGACAGCCCAACAGCATCTGGAGCTGCTCTAGGAGAGCTCTTGTCAGCAGGATGAAGGAAGTGATCCTTCCTGTCTACCCAGCACTGGTGAGATACATCTGGCATGCTGGGCCCAGCACTGAAGTCCTCATTACAAGACACAAGGACATACTGGAGACAGTTCAACAAAGAGCCACAAAGACAATGAAGGGCTTGGTTCACCTGACATATAGGGAGAGGCTGACAGAGCTGGAACTGCTCAAGTGGGGATCTTAGCGGTGTGTATAAATGCCTGACTGGGGGAGTAAAGAAGCCAGAGTCAGACTCTTCTCTGTGTCAGGATGAGAGTCAATGGGCACAAACTGAAAATCAGTAAATACCACCTAAAAACAAGAAGAAACTTTCTTATTGTAAGGGTTGTCAAACTGAGGAACAAGTTGCCCAAACAGGTTGTGGATCCTCCATCCTTGGAAGCACTCAAAACCTGACTGAATGTGGCACTGAGCAACCTCCTGTACCTGACCCTTCTTGGAGCAGATGATGGCACCAGATAATCTCCAAAGGCTTCTTCTAACCTCAGATTTTCCATCATTTACTTTAATAGAAAAATACTTTCTGAAGAAGGTGTTGGAGTGGTTCTTAAATCCTTGAATCCAATTCTGTGCATGCGTATTACTGAGAATAATATCTGCTATCAGAAATATCAGCAATGACGAATTGTTACTGATTATGGGCTGTATTTGCAAGGCTCAGCCCTTCATAAACTCAAGATACTCACTTCTAACAAGTCCATGCTTTCAATTAAGGGTTGTGCATTGTTCTTTAACAGAGCTTAGTACAACACAACATTCTATATACACTTCACTGCTTAGACAGGTTTGATGGAAGGTGGGAATCAATAATTTAAGTTCTTTTAAAAATATGCATAAGTACATCACAGAGAATATAAAAACTTCAGGGGAAAGGTGATATTATTATTTAATGCCTTGTTGATGAGGTTTATTTTGGTAAGCTCTTGACAGCACAAGGTAACATATCATCTTTGTGTTGACACAAACACTATCAAAATATGAAAGGATGCACAGCAGAAAAAGAACTGCATCTAAAATAGATTTTTGAGACAGCAAATTATTTTTTTCCTTCCCAATAGTTAGATTTTTTTTTGTTAAAATGCTGCCAACACCGTTAAGCAAAATTAAAAAGCATTTTTGTTACTGCATGTCACTCTTTCCAGGTCTGCTTAAAATTCTCAATTTCTTTCCCCCTTCCATTCAATTTTGGAGAATATTTCCTGGCATTTGAGATGGGGATGAATGTCTTTATTTTTTCATTGTTTTTTGCAATAAAGCTGCTTTCATTACTCACTGCACTGTGTACACTGTACTATGCCTTTTTACGTTGGAGACCAGGGCCTTTTTCTACTTTTCCTCTCTGTTTTTCCTTTGTTTGGTTTGCAATGAGCATGATTCTGAGAGCTCCAGAGGGCAGTGTTGTGCTGAAAGCATCGGTTCTCTTGGCTCTGCCTGGATACGTTTTGGGAACCAGGAGGCTGAATGTTATTTACTGAATGTTATTTACAGACTTGCTTGAATGGTTTAAGTCTTAATTCACAATTTTCTTGGATATACATACTGAATGGTTGGGGTCCTTGCAACAAACAAATTAGCTGAGTTTGTGCACATATATGATCTTCAAGGTTTTTCAAATGCTGTTAAACGGAATCAATTAAAAATTAGATGTAAAAATCTCAGTCATCTTAAATAATGGAATGCCAGATTCACCAAGAAGGTTCAATGAGCTGGAATATTAATTTCCCTCCTTGTGTCACACTGCAAGGAAAGAAGGAAAGAGTCATCCCCACGAGGGTGCAAAGCAATGCTGTTCCCCTTCTCCCTCAGGAGTTCTGCAATGGAGAAGTTTTTAGTTCCAGTTAAGGCCTCTCAGGAGCACACTGTGAGAAAGCCTGAAGGGAAAGCATCAAACCACACGCCTCCTTCAAGTATGGCCTCTCACACCTCCTCTCCAACTTGCCCTGCCTCAGTGAGGTTTGCACCAGAATTGCTACAGACCTGGAAAAAACAGGATCACCAGGTCTAAATGCCACCATCCTCCAGACTCCTTGAAAACTTTCAGACTGCATTTTTTCCTCATTTTTCAAGCATGTTTCCTGATCCCCCCTAAACCATGGACACTTTGTCTGTGTCTAAACCAACCGTGTGACAGAATGGCTACTAAAAAATGGTTACATTCCAGCAGCCTTTCAAACCACCACACTCTCCCATCCAGATGCACAAGTCTATCTGTCCATGAGTTTCTTCTACTCCTTGCCCCTAAACCCCTATGTCTCTTGTCATCTGTCTACATCACCTCTCTTTTCTGACCACCCACAGTGCTCCCAGGTACCCTGCCTTCCAACACTCTAATTTTGGTCATCTGTATGTTCTTCTCTTTTAGACTGAAGTCGAAAGCCCACTGCCTTCCTCCTGCTGCAGTTCTTCTCTCTGCCCCCCTTGCAGTGACCATGCTTTATTCTTTCTTTGGTGCTCAGAGACAGCTCTTGCTGCTCAGGTTGCTACTTGGGTTAGAGGCATGAGCAATGACAACAAAGGTATTAGTATTCTAACTTAGCAGTTGCCTAAGGACATCCTATGCCCCCACAGCTCTCATGAACAGAAGCACTTGCTTACCCCCTCAGACTGCAGAAACCACCTTGTGAGCTGCATGTGGCTTACAGCCATAGCTTGAACTGTTTGGATGCAAGCCTGCATTCAGGAGGATGATTTCAAGAGCTGGCAGGCCACCTTTTTTAAGCATGCCCTTCAAGCAGTAGCAATTGGACAGGCGAAATCCCCATAGCATGGCTTGAAGCCACCAGACGTATCCCAGAATACCAGTCTGTTTGGACTCTTTGTAGATTATATGTATAGGAAGGTACTATGGCATGGTGACTGGGAGCTAAAGCGAGAACCTGTGACAAGGGGCATGGAACATTTTGCACTTTAGGTTGCTCTTGAGCCTCCATACCACTGAACAATGATGGTAAAGAGAGGATGCTGCAAATCTTTACAGATTTAAGTGGTCCTGGAAGGGTAAATCTAAGTTTTCACCTGGGTATGAACTCTGCCTTCCTACAATGAGACACTCAGAAACAAGCATGTGGGCATCAAAAGAGCAAGCTCAGGACACGAATTAGTTTTTTGCTGAATTTTTGTTGAATAGGGACAAATACGATTGACTTCTTCAGTTGTTGTCCTCCAAGAATGCATTGTCTTAAGGCTGTAACAAATGGAAAATGAGGAAGGAAAAATTAAGGAGTGGGGCAGTACTTCAATGGCAATGTCGCATTAAGTGCTCATACGACAATTGCCACAGAAATACTTAAATGCTGTACCTCCAGTAGCAAAATGTTCCAAGTCTGCTTTTATATTCTTTGTGTTGGATGTTGGCAGAAGTCTCTGCCCTATGGCACCACTAAATTCCACGTGGATTTTGAGGATCTACTAGAAGGTGTCACTTGCACCCACACAGGTGACATGGGTAGCCCCTGGATATCTACAATAGCCTCATTGACATGAACAGCTATTGACAAGCTGCTTGGAAGTGCTCACAAGTGAAGTTGAGGTTTTCAACATTCTCATGAGACTGAGAAAATATATCACTCTTTAAAACTGCTCATACAGCACAAGAAGGCTTTGCTATTAGCTCTGTCAATAAACATATCTTGAGATTTGTGACTTGAAGACAGTGATGCTCCATGCTGAGAAAAGGGAGTGGAAAAGAAAATGTTGCCATCTGTTTGTGTAGAAGTTTAAATTCATGCACCAGCTCTCCTGCGCAGTGAAAGATGAGTCTTCCCTTTTTCTTACAGTCAGTCTTGAGAGTGAGGCAGTGTTCATATAGCAAGACCTGAAAATAGACTGAGAGGGTATTCACCATCAAGCCTCAGCCTCTGATTCAGATGCCTACATTGAAAGCGTCTAGAAATCAGAAAATCTGTCTCCAAAACTATCCATCAAGCCATAAGCCTGTTTGTCCAATCTCCACTGACACGCAAGGGAGCCTGGGTTGCTCATGCAAACCTCCAAGTGACACCCCAAGTCTCCACAGTAACTACTTTTTCCACAGGATCATTACAGGTCACCCAGGTTTTGCAGGTTTGGGTTCTAATAGTGTATTGGTATGATACAATTTCAAATATAAAGGTTTTAAAATGACATTGCTAGAATTCACCTGAATGATGACAACATTGCTGCCTGACAGAGGTAAATTTGAAAAAACCTCAAGTATCAATACTTGTTTTTATTTATAATAAATAGTTTGTGGTAACCCAGATATGGAATTGCCCAGACAACAGTGACTTAATCATGTGGAACTGCCACCTTGCATTTTTGCAGGCACATCTACCCTGACAAAGATTTTTAATATTTAAAATCATGCAGATTATCTATTCAGCCCTCAGAAAGCT
This sequence comes from Lichenostomus cassidix, assembly GCF_008360975.1. Taxonomy (NCBI): domain Eukaryota; kingdom Metazoa; phylum Chordata; class Aves; order Passeriformes; family Meliphagidae; genus Lichenostomus; species Lichenostomus cassidix. The sequence continues at coordinate 25,575,412 of NC_139480.1, read as the reverse complement.
CATTGTGATTAATTCAATATCTCAGTTTCAGGCGCTTCAACTTCTGACACCTTTCTTCAGGCTACAGAGAGCTTTATTAATTGTACTAAAAATCCTGTGCAAATATTTTAAAAATATTATTTAATACTCAGTAAATTTTTTTATATGAGTATTTTACCATCTATCAATGTTGTCATGAGTCTCTAGATCTCAGAAGTGTTTCTTTACTCTGCTTTCAAAACACAATTTTATTCTAAGAGCCTCTGTTTATGCACATTTATCAGTCATGTCTATTCAGAAATGCTTATATCATATCTGTGGTCAGGAATTCAGCTGCATTTAAATTATATGCCAGATGGATGGGCAATGCATACATTTCAGTTCTTTGACAACTTAATGAACATATCTCTTGGCAAGATGAGGTTATCTGAACATCCCAAATCATCTGTCACATTTGTCTCCAAACTTTTGGGCTGTGGTCTATTGTCAGCAATGAAAGCTGACCACCACACTGTCTCATCAACCTTTAGCTGAAAAAAACAATTATTTGCTTGCCTGGAGTGTCTGTGGGCATCTTACCATGGCCTTGTCAAGTAAAGGGGTAAATCCTGATTTATAATAAGTTTCAGAAATCTAGAAATGTTACACAATTAAACCTCTCATCCTTCAAGTAAGTTATTTTGTCAGCCATTTAATTCAACTGGCAAACTGTGAAGAAAAAGTTTTCAGTACACATTTTCAAGCTGACCACTGATCTGGTTACCTCATTTTTGAAAGACTATCTGGAAGTACTGTTGGCCCTAATCTTAAAAGATGGTCACGAAACAGAAGTTTAAAGAATATTTTCAGTTTCTCAGGAAGGAACAGTTTGAGATGTGAAAGTTGAAATTTCCTGCAGAAGACCAAGATTTGGCAAAAAAAAATTTAAATAGAACATTTCTGATCAATTTTACAACCTATACACCAACAACATTAACAGAATCTATACTTAAGGGTGCTGCATTCCCTTGGGAATTGATTCACTAGTATCTTAAACTGGAAACTCAAAATGTCCTTGAGTTGCTTAAAATTAGAGGATAGCTGAAAAGTTGGCTTACACAAATCATCCAAAGTCACCTATGCACTGATTTTAGTAGCAAAGCTGTAATGATAACCTGGAAGTTACTGGCTTTCATCCTAATGGTCACTTCACCAAACCAAGATACAACCATTATGGGACACAATGATGATAAAACACTGCAGTGCTCTCAAACTGCACTAAAACTGCACTTTCACTGCTCTGAAAAGCTATCATTCAGTCTGAAAGTTATCAAAATTGCTGGGCCAACATGCTCTAAATATATAGTGTCATGAAGAATGTAGTTTTTCTTGGTAGAGTAATATTACAAAAAAAACAAGAAAAAGAATATTGAAACAGAACAGAAAACCCTGCTAAAATGTTAAAAAAGAAAGAACATTAAATAATGGATACTTTTCAGTCATTCTTCAAGCTCCGACTGAACTCAGATATAACACTAACCACAAGACTTTGAGAGCACTGAGGTGACAGTTCATAAAGTCATAGAATAGTTGGGAGTTGGAAGGGATCTTTCAAAACTCATCTAGTCCAACCCTCCAGCCATGGGGAGGCAGTTGTCCAGACCTCACAAGTGCTAGAATCCCTTGGTATTGCTTCCATTTGCCATGGGCTAGCACAATGTCATTGATAAGCAGAACCTCTAATAGGTGACCTGTTCCTGTCAGGGTGGCCCTCACTGTTGGCTCTTGTTATCCTCCTGGCAAGTGGCTCATCGCTTCTTTGTGCCTCCCCATCCCTGACTAATTCCCCTGTCTTGTTGTTGTCATCCTTTCCATTTTTCCCAGAGTCCTCCATCTTCTGGAATGTCAATCCACATCTTCCCACTTAACTCCAAGGACATTCATCCAAATTTGGCCTTTCTGCAACCTTCCATTCATCTATTCTCACCTCCTATCACGCTTTCCAATAACTAATTCTGATTATCAACACCTCCTTTGTGGTTTATCACCTTCTTCTGTCTTCTCTCCGCTCACCTAACCATTCTGACATTATGCAGTCTCTTCCTTAATTTGTAAAGAAAAAGAAAGAGGGAAGGTGGTTCGTGTCTTGCTTATTTTGGTAATTATTCTGCCATTTTATTCTACCTCTCCCTTTTAAGCTCGCAGACTGCAATCACTACCTACAGTGAATGTTCTTGGCTTTCACCAACTGTTTTCATTGAACCTTACTTTCAACATGACCTCTAATTACCTTTTTCTAACTAATGCTGTGAATCAGTAGTCATTTCCAGTTCCTCCCTCAGCTTCAATGTGACTTCATTCTGCTCTTCTTGGCCTATCATCTTTTTATCAAGAGATTCCAATCTGCTCATGTTGACAGACTACCACTGACAATTATCACTGACAATTACATTTTCAGGGAACAGCCTTTGTACTTTCTCCCAAGCTGCTCTTCTCTTCTGAGAATCCACCCCCTTGTTATTTTTCAATTCTTTTAAAACTTTACTTTTCAATCATCTCTCTTGGTCTCAAAAATAATAATAAAAAGAAGCTGGAATATGCTGGCATTTCCTCGCTCATCATGTTTACCAGCACTGCCTCAAAATGAATTTAACAGCATTGTCTCATAATTTCCTTTAAATCCCACTTGTCTGTATCCTTCTTGTGTTATCTTTTAATTATTTACTTTCAGACAGAGGCTGCTTTTCACAAGAACCTAACATAAAGGGGTAATTTTCTATAAAGAGGCTATCAAGCCCCATGGTTATATAAATAAAAATTACAACAGGACTTTAGATTTCAATGCTGTAAAACCATAGTATGAAGACATTGATATAAAGAAAACAACTAGAAAGCTTAAGAATGTGAACTGGGCCTTAAAAACTCATTTCTCAGATATGCTATCTATACATGAATGTAATGTATACATCAATTGTACGGCATACATCCACTGGTTTTAGAAATTAAGGTTTATACATAGAATCCTGTCTTCACTGTAAGCAATAGGCATTTTATTACTAATTTCAGTTTGGTAAATTTAAGTTTTCCATCTGAATCCCATCATACACATTTTTTCAATATTTGCAAAGAAGTAGACAGGTAGAATATATATAACAATAGCATTTTGTAGTTACATTCAGTGACTAGAAATTATCTTGACAGATTGGTTTCTAATTCTGTATTAGGTTTGAATGCTAAGTTTGACAATACCCAGGTACCAAAGCCAATATTTAAAGGATCAGATATGTGACTTCAGAAAAAATTGCTTGTTTTTTTTTGTGGTAGCTAGTTTTACAAGGTCTCTCCTGAAATTTAAACGTATTAATTATTTATCAGCCAGCATTTGTCCTTAGATGACTTAACTTAGATGTCAATATCACCCAAAACATCCACATTCGCCAAACCTGTCTTGCATGAAATGGAATGAGGATATTTACATAAGGAAAATGCCAAAGCAGAAAATTAACCCATCCAGGGCTTTCATGTAATCAAATATTGCAATAATTATTAACATATCAAGTATTTATTTAATTGATGACAAAGGATCCTAATATTCCCACTGAAAGTGTGTTTACCAGTTAGACTGCTGGTCTTCCTAGTTGGGAGGAGCAATTGGCTTTTTTGTGATACTGCCTTTCAGTTAACATGTTGAGAAGAAAATTTAACATTAAATTTTAATGCAGACCATACAAAATTGACTTGTTTTCTCCGATACATAAGGATACAAGAAATCTCAGCTTTTGTGACAACATGTCTTTTAGAGGAAGGTCATCCCTACAGAAGTGCCTGCACGCACAATGGTGTCTGTCTTTCTGGGGGTGTGCAGGGGAAGGAAACTGAATGCTGACAGAAGGACACCATGTGAGCCCTTTGTGTGCGTGTGTGCTAACTATGCCAAAATGCAGGAGTGTCTGAGAGATGTGGTAAAATTATGGGGGCTTCCACACCTATCTCCACTTACAAAACTCCTCACACCAAAATTGGGCTGAAAAATGATTTGCTCAACATATGCATTTCCTTCACATGTACTTCTTTCCACCTTTCAAGAAGAGAAACTACTCACAGAAAACACTAAAAGAAAAATTTCAAAAATTTGACTCTGACCAAATGGTCCATCTGGAGCACATCCATAGGCTGATGAGCTTAGTGAATGTTAGCTGAAGGTGGCTGGGGCAGGAACTATAACGTGTACTGCTTCCAGTCTGCCCCTACCTAAAATACGGGGACATAAGGACTCAGCTGCACCATTACACCCCATCTTACTGCAGATGCTCTTTCCACTACTTAGGAACTTAGAAGGAGGTTTACAAATTAGTCCAAAAGCATTATTCACAACGATTAACACAGGAAGCTATTACTAAATGTCCCTCACCTTCGCTGCATCTGATTTTATACTCACTTATACTTGAGTGTGATACCTCCTGTCCTTCCAGGGCTTCAGCCATCCCTGCTTGGAATCAACTACACTACACTATTTTGGAGAGCCTGAGAAATGCATCCATATGAGTACAGACTCCCTCTTGAAACCCATTGAAAGACTGCTTTTGCACATACACTATGACAGAGATTACATTTACAGTCCTGCTATGCCAACCTCTCACCGAGAACTAGTCAAGTAAAAAACATAAACACTGATATAAATTACCAAGATCTTGTAGTCTTTATTGAGATGAGTTTCCACAAAAGAGAGGGAAAATTCTTCTAGAGTAGGGATTGCAGGAATCAAGCCAAAGTTACAAGGATTATGTTTCAAATAGTAAGATACTTTCTCGTTTTGTTTTTTTGCCTTATGCCCATCTTGCTAGAGCTATGACTGAATGTTAATCAAAATTCTACAGAATTGCACTCATTTGTGTGTGTGTTTACTTTTCATTTACATAATTATCTTACAAAAGGAGCATTTCTCCTTTGTGCTAAATGTCTTACGAAGTAATTTAAAGCCACAGTTACCAAAATATCCTACTCCATCAGTCCCATCACTATCAATTCTATAGCCCAGTCATTACCATAAATTATTATACAGGGGCTAAATATACATTTCCAGTCTCATGATGTCCAAACAGTCCTGCAGTCAAAGAAATCGAATATTCCCTGTGGCATGTCCTAAGAATCTGCATTTAGTGTTTTGGAACAAATAGGAGAAATATCCAAAGCTTAAAGGGCTTTCACAGAAAAATCAGGAAACACGTAATTGTAGAGTGCCCTAATTTCAAAAATAGGATTTGTGTGTTTGAAACACAGGAAATACTTATGGAAATGAGCAAGCACAAACAGTGATACATATCTGCATAATCAGTGCAAAGCTACAAATACATTTTACTGTTAGATATGTATTTTAAAGAATATACAGACTTGATTAAACATGAAATCAAATGCTCAACTGGCAATGGGTGGGATGCAATAGAGTAATTGAGATGGCATGCATTTTCAAAACAAACAAAAAAACCCCTAAAACAAAATCAAGAATAAAATAGGTCTTCTCAGTCACTTCTGAAAGGGCCAAGAGGGCATGAAATCCCAAGCAGCTTACACAAAACATTTATCTCTGTTTATTCTATTACTTCTGTTTTGAGGACACAAGCACCTATCACTTGTCTGTAGCCTATGAATGTTGTCTAGGCATTTCTGACCTTTGCTACTGCTGAATTTCACCCATTAGTACTCAGAGTATGTGCAAGCAAACTCCTTAAGCTCAACATGGAGTGAGCTGCAAGCCTGTGGTGGGACAGTTCCACAGAAGATGGTTTCACTATGGGACAACAGCAGGATTTTAAACAGCTATTAAAGAGGGATGAGAACTTTTTTACATCCTTCTACCTTCTGCTCAGAGTAGTCATTGAGTACCTATGCCACCGTTTTATATTATCTCAAGAACCTGATGAACCAAGATTATTATAGTGCAAAACTTTCTATTTTTAGCAATTTCTTCAATTTGCGTAACGATGTGAGCACGCCTGAGCTTGATGGTTATAGAATGAAAATTAAAGGGCTCAGGAAATTCTGTAGTAAATGGTGGCATGGGATTTATATCTATACCACATATCCACACTGACAAACTGTAAGCATGATGCTAGAATATAACCTTGCAGAAAATCTAATGCATATATGATGACTTTCCTAATTTCCAAGATAATCTTAACAGATGCATTTCCGGCTATTCTTTCTCCCTCCTCCAATATACTTGTTTCTCAGAGTTTGCACTCTGAAAAGCAAAACTCTAACTTTCCATGAAAACAAAGAAATGAACTGGAAGCATGTGACAGCAACAACGTCATATGCAAGTAGCATAATTGAAACTCAAATGAATATATTCATACTTGGGATTTTTAACCCTATGTTAGACCAAAACTTGTATTAGCCAACCAATGAAAGGACGATAAAATCTTTAACCAGAGAGCTCTTAAACAAAGGTGAAGCAGACTTTTCATGAAGTAGCACAGAATAATTTTGAATAATCTCTGGAGACAGTAATTTGCCTAACATTTGAAGAAGTTTTGTACCTAATGCAGATTTTGTTGAAGTTGATATCAGATAAATTCTGGTTTAGTACCTCTCATGCTTATTGTATACAAAGCATAGTACAACACCTGTGAGACAAAGAAGTCTCTCATTGGGCTGCATCAGCCAACTCAACAACTCAATTGCTCCTTAAGTGCATAAAGTCAGTAAGTACAAAAAATGCAAATAATTATTTTGTTATCTAAATTTTATGAAATATGTAGATGACTGCAATTACTTCATTTCAACTGTCTGAAGATAGTAGTAACTTATTTCCTTTTTAGATTACAAAAAAATCTAACTTATTTACTGTGACACTCCTTTGATCATCATATACTTACATAATTACACAGTTCAGCTGAACAAAAACACCACAAAAACTGTTTACTACTTATAATGAGCAATTTTTAAAGTTCACCTTTTTTTTTCCACACTGGCAAGTTAAAGACTTTTTCCATTTAAATGGATAGCTTCATCATACTTTTTTTCTAAATGTAAAGTATGAACTATTTTCAGCCCACTCATACAAAGTCTTGGTGTAAAATATCAAACTCTTTGATTTGTTGCATATGTATTGCAAAATATCATCTTGTCCTGTTTTTAATGGCCATGGCCAGAGAATACTTATGATCATTCCTGATTTAAATCACTGATTTCTGCACACTCAAAATCACTTCAATATACAAAAGCAGAGAACTTCTGTTGAAATTTAATTTTGAAGAACAGTATCTCAGACTGAGCCTTCTCTTTTCTCTGAAAAGTCAATCAGATTAGTAGTGTGCACTCATATAGCTCTCAATGAATATAAACTAGAAGGAAGTTGCTTATGTGCTATGCAGAATCGTACAGGCAACTCTCAGTTGTATGTGGGTGTGTAACCCAGGTTGCAGATTAGCAGTGCTATGCTAAAACAAAGCAGAAAAAAAAGGAAAAACACCCACCATTCTTCTTTGAATTTCTGATCTCACTTTTTACTTGAGCTTAACTTCATTCCTCAATAAATGTAATACACATAGGAAGTTCATATCTAATGTGGACATGCTTTGTAGTACCTATGTGTTAGCTTCATGTGGGTTAGTCTACTCCATTGCTAGCTTCAATAATTAAGAACTAACTGTGCAACTGTGCAACTATGAAAGAGCCCAACAAGCCAGAGGTTTATTTATCTGCTGAAAACCAATTTCTTGTCGAAATACCTCCCTAACTCACCTCAAAAATCATCAGAGTTCCCTTTAATATTATTTTTTTAAACCCATGAGTGACAACAACCTGCTGTAATACAGGATTCCTATTAATATAAAAATGTTGAGATGCTTGAAAGTCAAAGCAAAAGCAAAACAAGTGAACAAACACAATGCACTTAAAAGCAGACAGACAGAGTGGACTCCTGCCCTCAAGGCCTAGAGACTAACAGAAAGCCATTTTATAATAAGACCTTGTAGCTGTACCAAAAATCTTGACTTCACTGGCTAACGGTACATTTTGTTCATTTAGAGGGTCATTAACACCAAATATGCTTTTAAAAAATAATATGCTCTTGGGCACTGCAACAAAAACAATGGTTTCCTTATGAAGAACTTGTGAGAGGGAAAGCTGTCTCCTGCTGTCCCCTCCCCATTCTCATTTTTCTCTGAATAACATAAACAGCATCTACTTCATGAACAAAGCCAAAAGACAGAGATACCCCATACACTAGCCAAGTGCCCTAAGATCCATGAACTACAACGGCAGCTGGAAGGAAGTGGCAGTCCCTCTCCATCCTCAGGAAGGGAATCCAGACACTGACAAAACCTGGGAAGCTGCTGCAGGAGCTTATCTGCTGGAAAGGAGGAATGGCTGAGACACATCTCAAGGAGCAGGAGAAATACAGTACTCAGTATATGACACATTTACTGTTGTAGGATTGATGGAGAGTCTGCCAAAGGGCCAGTGGGGCAGGAGAAGGCAGGAAGGGAACAGGGGCAGAGAGCCTTTTCTTAAGGGAATCTGTTGTTTTTTTTTTTTCCTAATCAGAAAATTAAAACTACTAGCTCCACATTACCCACAAGCATTAAAGATCAATGCAGATATAAAATAGTGTGATATTTGCTATTCTGAAAAGAAAGGACAAAGCTACCAGCCCTGTATTCTAGCTTTGGCAACAGCTCAACTCCTGTACTAAAATGAAAGCAAAAGGCTCTTCATACTGTGACACAACAGTGTACTGAATTGGAATGAACCTTCTTGCTCCTTTGAATTTATACCTTAATACATTAGTTTTGATATGCTGACTAGGATCAAAATGACACTGATGGCAAAAAGTGCAAGCACTGCTTTAATTCATGTAAACATACAGTTCTTGTAGGAATCTCTCTAAACTACTTGACATTCTGTACCAGAGTGTTCCACTGAGTAATAACTTTGCATAAAATGTTACTTTATATGTTGGCTTTTAATTTCACTGAACATCCCCTTGTCCTTTTAACACTGGAGAACAATAAAAAGAAATACTTCTGTCACAAGACTTCTTACTGGCACAATTCTAAAAATTCACTTAATAAAAAGTACCTGCCCTTTCTCAGGTAGCAATACAGTATTGTCATATAGCCAAAGGAATTATATTCATATCAAAAGAAAAACATTTATCAAAATATTTGCTTTCAGACTTGTTTACTGTTTATTATTTTAATTTACATCAGTTGCTGCTTGCAAAACTTCCAGGGAAATAATTTAATTTTTTTTTCATTTCCCACTGCATAGTAAATACAGCCTTCTTAGTATTTCAGAAGTATAGCACTATAGAAATGCTAGGGCCTGCTTCTGCTCCAAATGAAGTTAATGGGAAAACACCAACTGACTTTATTAAGAGTTAGGTCAGGCCCCAAATTTGCAGCTTTTGAAATTTCATAGTTGAAAATTTTCTGGCTAATCCTCAGAACTGACTACTTCTACAACTATAACACTATTTACAACTTTATTTATATGTAGTTCTTTATTACAATATGTAATATCAATGTTCCTTGTAAAGGTTACTATTTCAAAGAAATTAGACTGAAGTTATTGCCAATCAACCTTTTAATAAACTTAAGTGGGATGACTTTCAGAATTTTTCTCAGCATATGATTCAGTTTTTATTCACTCCTTCTATCTTTGACAATTGCTTAACTACCTTAATTTCAAAGCCTTTTTCAGTGTAATAAAAATGGTAGAAGTTTGGTAGAAGTTTATTGGTCCCATATCAAATTACGTTCTGAAACATTCCTATTGGGATGAGGACTCATAATTTAAGCAATTTTTCGGTTTCAACACAGTATATAAAGCCATGCCTCTCAACCAATCAACCTCAGTATAAAAGTGTAAGTGAGGTCAAACAGATTGCTCACCAAATCTTTGATCAAGTTGTCTGATCACATATAGACACAACTGTCTGAATTGTTGCATATATTGTATAATGTTATCATACAAATTTAAGCATTTCCATTATTGACTGCTGCTTGTGAATGTACACATTAACTTGCTGGTCATAAAACTACAACAAAGGACAAGATATACCAATACTGAAATAAGACCTCTAGTCTTGTCTCTCCCAAAATTAAGAAAAATCTGTCTTCTTTATGACTGACCAACTAATGATGTTGTGCTTCAGATACACACATTTTCCAAAATTAAACTGTGAAGTTAATGTCAAATACTGTGTTGTAACTTTAAATATAACTGACATATTAGAACAGATAGATGGGTAATTATGATAAACTACACAATAGTGCTACTGCAGATAATATCATTTATCAATCCTGTGGTCCCCATCATTCATGCATTTACAGTTTGGGAATACAGTGACTGCAAAGGATAATAATTCATAATGGCTACATTCTCAGTACTTCATGCTAGCTCACTAGACAAAATAAAAAAGGTTAATTGTATAACTGGAAAAATGTAAAATTTTATTCCAAGAAAATTAACAAGCTACACAGGTAAATTTTGGCAAATGCAACTTTATATTGAAATCCACACATCTGTATCTTAAAGAAGGAAAGACTCACAGACTCTAATGTATTTCTAAAATACTAAGAAATCATATTATATGCTTTCACAAGTTAAAACTTAAATAATTTAAAACAACCAATACACCAAAATGTGCAGAAAATATAAACAAGACTGTGCCTTCAGTAGAATAAATGCTTCACAAATTGTGCAAGATATCATACTAAGGCTGCGGTCTCCCCATGACAGCTGTCTTAAAATATAAACATACATCAACTGCCTGTGTTTCTCAGAACAAACTAGAAAGGGCGGCACACCTAGAAAAAAAATCATATAATCCCAGTGATGTGCATATTGATTTTGGGAACCATTGGAGTAAAAAGGAAAAAAGAGGACTAAGTGATCTTTCATGCACTCCCAAATGACTGACCAGAGTTATTGATTCAATTTTCCTTGCTTATTTGCTTCAATGCTAAACAAAATGGAAGATACTAGATAACCCTTTAAGGCAACATGTGTTTATTCTGTATAATTATAACTGTTCAATTATGACTGGATATTATCATTAACGTTGCCTAACAGACTGATATCTAGCTTTTTAAAAAATATAAATAAGAGTCTATTAAACTTTATACCAAATCAGCAAAAAACACAGAATACAGTTAAATGTTAGTAATTTCACTGTTAAGGAAAATGGTAATTAGAAAGAGTAATATATTTGGAGAAAAAAAATTAAAGTCAAAATCTGAACAAAAATACTGCTTTGGAATGCTCCCCAAAACTTACTCACAAGGCAAACAGATTTGTAAGTGTGATAATCCAATAATGCATGGCACATCTTTAATCAGTTACAGTACTTGAGTCCCCAGTTTTCAGTCTTTGTAAAATAATAATTGTATGAAATGTTTTAAAGGTCTTCAGATGTCTAAAATTAGTTTTATCAACACATTAACCTCATATCAACTTAATTTATTAAGATGTCCAATGCTAATCTTTTTGATGTTCTTATTTTATGTAGTGATATACACAGCATTTAGCACTGATACTTAGCACCTGCTACTTTCATAATCTAGATTTCAACCACATAAAGGAATTCAGGGCAGTAGTTCAGTCCTTTGTTCTTAATTACAAACCTTCAGCAGTGGTCAGCAGGAACATGTTTAGGTTTGAAACAGGATTAGAGGTGAGCTATTGCAAAGACTGCAGAATGTTGCCCAAATCCTTACAGCTGCTGACATCCCATTCTTGATTTTCTCCTCAAGACATGGCTACAGGCCACAATTGCTTAGCAGAGAATGGTAGTGTTTCACAAGGCTAAAGATTTACAGATGCTCCCTCATATAACACAGTAAGGTTCCCTTGGTAACCTGGATTTTCTGCAGTAAAGAAGGGTTGTGCTGAAACAGCGCCTCAGCTCCCTGTTGGAGAAAATGCAGACAAAAGGATTGATTCCAGCTTGGGCAAAACTCATCCAGACAGCGGCCGTTAGAAATCCCCCAGGTACTACAGGCCCTCTTGCGAAAACTCTCCAGTAACAGGCTACCAAATAGGGACCCCACAAGGTCAGAAAGAGGAATGTCATGATGTAGAACATTCTGCTGATTCTCTTCTCCATTTTGAATTCATCTAAAACCAGTAGCCTCCTCCTGCCTGTGGTGTTCGCGTTCTGCCTGATTCCCAACAAGGTTGGAGGTGTGGGACCCCTTCCGAATCCAGCCAGCCAATTAGCAGCTGCTTGACCACTTGCTCCAGGACCATGAAAAGTCCAGTTCTGGCTCACTGCTGCAACAAACTGGACTGGCTTCATTTTCCTGCGATCATGAACAAAAAATATCAGCTTGAGGTAGACAAGCTGTGTGGCTAGGAGGATAAGGGCAAGAAGAAGCATAAATCCCAAGGAATCATTAGCCCTGAAGGAACGATGCTGGAAAGTGCATTGGTCTTCCTCCCTAATGAACGAGTAGGTGCCCACGTCTAAAACTGGGGGGAAAGCCATGGCTACAGAGAGAGTCCACACCATACAGATAACAGCCAAACAAGTCCAGAAGGTCAGTCTTTTCGTATAAAAACGGTGGTGGGCAATAGCTAAGTATCTCGTGACGCTTATGCAGAATAACATGAAAGCAGTGTGAAAGCAGGACAAAACCCCCAAAAAGGCAATCACTTTGCAAGTAAGAGTCCCATACGTCCAAGTAGAGCCATTTTTTACCGAGGTGAAAACAAATGGGAAACAAATTGCAGATCTGAGGATATCTGAGCAGCAAAGATCCAACAGGAAGTAGTAAGGAGCTCTATGCAAGGTCTTATCTTTGACTAGCAAAATGGAGATCAGAAGGTTACCCACCACACTGACTCCTATTATGAAACCCAGTGAAGTCAGTTTCAGAAAAGCTGTTAAAGGAGAGAGATTTTGTAAAATGTTGTCAGCTGCATGGCTGTAGTTCGCCATAGATGGATGGATGATATGTATATTGCCTCAGTCAAGTCTCATGATCTATATTTAAGAACAAGGAAAAAATAGATCCATACATCTTACTGAAAATGTAATCCACAAACAGAACTGATCTTGTGTCTAGTCATACAGTACATCCTCTTCTTTCTGATTTGTCATGCCATCAAAATATCTGAAAAAAAATCGAGCTATCAGTTCTTAAGTTAACACAAAATGATGTCAGAAAGTGCTAACAAAGATGTTAATTTATGGAGAACCAAATGAAGTTGTAAATTTGAGTACTATTGTTTGTTTTTAGAAAAGTGAGGCTTTTTTTTTTTTATACTTACTATTTAGTATGATTGACTATTGACAGATTTGGCTTGTTACAGTTTCAGGACTGACCAATACACCTTATATTTGGTAGCACATATAATTTCACACTTAAAACCTCAGAGATTTTATGAATCAAAAGATTCCCAGTTTGCAAGCCCAGGAGTTAATCACTGACATCTTTTTTAAAAATCCCCAAAGACTGCTGATATTTTGACATTACCTACATTTATTTTATGGCTACAGAATTTGTCAATGTTTTAAGAGGCAGCTGCTGTGTTGATATGGATCACACCCAAAGAAACCCTGCAGAATTTATGTTTTTTAACCCAAGTCACCAAAGCACATTAATCACACAGTGTTAGTTTATGCATTTTGTAAGAGAAATAGTATTAATTATCCCCCTCCCTTCCAGCTACGAACCATAATTTTATCGTTTAGGCTTTTAGATAAACAGGTATCTAGACAGTCGATAGCAGTATGCTTTAGGGTGTCGTCCCCCGGCCCCCCCTCCCTTCCCCCGTGCTTTAATGCAAATCGTTAAAACCTCGACATAATTCATAATAAGCAACCGTCAGGGTAAATACTGAGCAAATATAGGCAACACAGCCAAGATATAATGCCCATCCTTTCGGGAGGGCTAGTTTTGGTTATGCTTAAATAAACATATAAATTGGTTGGTTGTTTTTTTCGTTGGGGTTTTTTTGGCTTTTTTTTTTAGCTAATTAGGGCTTTCCGATTCCCATTAATCCTCCCAGTGAATCGCACCGGAACGCATTTCATGCAATAAAATAAAATAAAGAACTGTCCGTTGTTGCTTTTTCTATTTTTTTTGTTTGTTTTGTTTTGGTTTTCTTTTTTCTCCCTCCAGATCCAGGGACAGGAGCCACAGCAGGCATGATCAGGCTCCTTCGTTATTCACACGAAGTGTTTCCTATGCCACCTCGGGTGTACAAAGGATATTCCCACTGAATCCTAGCAAAATCCTTCCATTCTTACCGTCCACAAAAGAGCCTGATTGCTGCTGTGTAAACAGAGGCTGATCAGATCATGGCATCGTTTTAAAACCATGAAATCAGGCTCCCCCTCCCCCTCCCGCCAGCCCCGCCGCTCCCCCTCCTCCGTGGAGCTGTCCCCGCGGCGGCCGGCCCTGCCTCCGCACACACAGCCCGCACGCTCGCAACGCACCCGCCACCGCTGGCACACTCGCACGGCCGCTGGCACACGCACACACTCACGGGCACGGCCGCTCCCCGCGCCCGGCCATGCAGGGCTGGACTGCGCCGCGCTGCAAGGCGGCCCGGGTGCCGCTGCCTGGCATCAGCCGCATCTGCCGGAGCCGTGCGAGAGCCCCCCGCGGCGGGGAGCTGGGGAGAGCGGAAGAGGCATTGTCTATGAGGGCTTCCATCATGCCACTTCTTTGGAAAGCACCCCCCTGGCCCCTGAGCGGGAGAGCCCTCTCCGCACGCACCTGCAGCCGCGGCAGCCCTCGGCGCCCCCAGCCCCTCTCCTCCTACCTGTTGGTGCCGGAGATCCCCACATGCCAGAGCTGCTCCTTCCCGCCGACCGGGGGCTGCTTTACCCTGGCGGTCTTGTCTATTCTCCTCTGCCGTCATTCATTCTTCTTTCTCTCAATCCTTTTCCTTTTTTTTTTCCTTTCCTTCCTTTTTTTTTTTTTTTTTTTTTTTTTTTGCCTCGGTACCTTGGCTGAATATCCAGTCAGTGGCTCGGGCGGCGCATGCTCGCCGCGCCTCCCCCCTGCGCGCCGAGCTCCGTCCTCCCCTGTCGCAGCGCCACAATCTCTCCCAGTAACGCAGCAGCGGCGGCCACCTCAATGAGGGCACGGCAGGCTCGGCGGCGACAGCCGCTGCTGTCTCAGAGAGGGCACGACAACCTCCGCGGCAGCAGCAGCGTCCTCAGTGGTGCGCAGGCAGCCCCGGCGGCAGCAGCCTCCTCAGTGAGGGGAAGGCGGCATCCTCAGTGACGGGAAGGCAGCCTCCTTGGCAGCACGTTCCCATCGCGATGCATAGCCGAGCTGGATTTATTGGCGAGCCCGGGCAAGCCAGTGAGGAAAGGGAGGGGAAGGAATTAGGTCCTGCGCTCCTTGTTTATGCCTCTGGGCTCCCCCTCCCGCCCCATTCGCTTACAACGGGGGTCTGGAAGCGCCCGCCGCGCTGCGCGTCGCAGCCTGTCAGGAGAGGGACCGGGCGGTTTCTTCAGCTGCCGCTGCTTGATCCTCCCGCTCGTGGCTGGTTTTCCTTCCTCCCGATTCCCACCCGATGAATTCCTTCTTCCAGACCCCCGAGCCAGGGAGCGCTCCTTAACAAGTGCCGTTGTTCGCGGAGGGCGCATTCGCCGCGGGGCCGTGAGGACACCGCAGCTTTCTCCCTCGCAGCCCGCGGAGCGGCTTCCCGACGCGCAGCCCGAAGCCGGCGCAGAAGTGTCAGCGCGCTCGCTGCATGGCGGCGGGGACGAGTCTAGTGTCAGCCTGTTCCGTCCGCGGCAGGACCGGCGTTCCCGTTGGGCGCGCAGGGCGGCAGCGGCGGCCGCCGCGGAGGAGCGCCCGCCCGAGCCGGCGGCCGGCGGGGATCGATCCCGAGCCGTCCCGATGATGTCATGCGGGCCGGTGGGCCGGGGCGGCGGCGCCGGGAGGCGGCGGGTTGTAGCCTAGGCCGCCGCAGGGGCCTCCCGCCGGCCCCCGCACCCGCTGGCGCTGACCCTCGCCGGTGCCGCCGCGGCAAAACCGGGAGGAAGCGGGAAGGGTTGGGAGAAGGCTTGATCCCTCCGCCCTCCCGCCTCTTCGGTTTGTATGCAAGTTTATCCGGGAGAAGTGGGAACATGAAAGCCATGCCCCAAGAGTAATTCGCTTTGGCCGCAAGGCAGCTGAGGAACAGCTTGTTTTGGGTCGAGAGATTTGGATCCTGAGGAACTTCTTTGCTGGGAGCTTCCATTCAAGCCAGAATAAATCCTTCTGGGGGACAGATTTATGGGGTTGATTCATAATGTGTGTCACATCTGTGAGACCGTTAGTAGACTACAGGCATTTTTTAAGGCTGTTGTCAAGTTAGGGTTCTTTTTTTTGACACTCACTAAAAGGCATTGGAATTGGTTGCCAAACCACAAAATTAGCTTCAGTAGCAACCTGACCAAGCCTAGAGGTCTGCAGCCACTGGAAAATATAGTTATTTAAAACCAACATTGCACTATTTCAAGGATGTGACTTGTTTCCGATAAAATTTATTGTTAGAAAACTCACACAAAGCTCAGGTACCACATAATTTTTTTTTTCTGAAAATGTAATTATGAGGACATATTGGTGCTCATCTTTGGGGTGGCAGAGGTTAGTTTCACTTTAAAAAAATTGCCATTTTTGGTGGTTATTGAAGTTACTACTTCAAGTTGCAGTTCTCATGTCACGATCACCTAAGATACGCAGACCCCTCCAAGTATCCCTTTTCTGTTGTTAAATACATTTACCCACAGCAACATAAACAATGACCTTTGAAATAATTCCTAAAATGTGAAGGGCAAGGAAGTAGCTAAGCCAGCAAGGGCGGGCACTTTAATGGTCTGCCTAATATAGGAAAGAATTCCCCAAATGCCATGCATGGAAATGAAACATTTGCAATGCAAGGTTAGGAAGATGTATAATATGTGATACTGAATGACTATAGTATGGTCATGGCCAGGGCCTATTCTTACACTCTGATATGTGTAAGAATGATGATTTTCTGTTTAGAGTAAAAAATGCAACACAATTATCGTTGTTGTAAAATAGATCCAGTGCAGCAGCTTTTAACTTTTTTCTTTCTGGGCTTTCTTTTGGAGATGTTACACAATTATGTTGCTATATAAAATTTTAAAACTTGCTTTTCTTTTAGACGTGTAACAGACTTTTTAGAAGTAATCTGTGAACTTCAGAATTCATTCAGTGTTCAACCACCAGTTCAGCATAAATCCATTTGTCATAATAGGTGTAACCTGAGAACAAGTGTTCTAATTTTGTTCAAGAAAATGTAGACATCTAGATTGAAGTGACACATAACAAAGCTAGTTTCCTATCACAGAAAGCATTGAGAAAGAGATGCATTAGGGAGCAGATTATCTCATTCTGAGTCACAAATCTAAAGTCCATCATATGGCTTGAACTCTATTCTCTTTGTTGTTAAGGGTATTGTCAGCTAAGGGAATCCTTTGATACAACGTAAGAGATGTCTGGTGGAGTGACGTAATGCTGTGTTAAACTGTTGCACTTGGAGCAGGTCACATCCTCTATGGAGGAAAAAAATCCGAGAACCATGGGGTTGGGAATCCAGAAGGTGCAGGCAGAATGTCAGACAAACATGGCTCCAGGAAGCAAGAACCAGGAAATGAATGTGCAGTTGGAGAGGGGAGAAGAAGAGATACGGGAGGACAGGTGAAGAGGTCAGTGCTAACTAGTTCTTCAAAACAGCTGGACTAGAGATACGAAAGGTTCAGAAAAAAAAGTGTGAGGCAGCCCATGTTGCAAAGTGAGTGGATTAGGGGTAGCTGAGAAGATTTTCTTGGGGTTTTGGCACAAGTAAGGATGGTGAATCCTGAATAAATTGCCCACCACACAATATAAGGAGTGCAACACTAAGGGCAACAAGGAGGTTCGAAAACACAGAGGACCTGTGCCCCATACAGACATGTCAGAAGAAAGAAGTGATTACTCGTAGGAAAATAAACATCTTTCCCTGCCATTTCCCCCCGCCCCCCCCCCCCACTTGTGTACTGCTGTGTCCCAAGAAGGACAGGTAAAAGGAGAGAGTGTAAGTGAAGTACTAGCACAACAGTGTTCATATACCCCACTAGAGCTAGCAGCAGACTGATTAGAACTTCCACTAGAAAATGAGAGAGCCATTGCAACTTCCCTGATTTTCTGATTTAGATCAAAGATGAGAACCATCTGCAGGTTTGGACAATTCTGCTATGAAGTTCTTGACAGTTATGGTACAGAGCTCTTTCATTTTCTCCTCTTTGAGTTATTTAATTATCATGGCCAAGAAAATAATTGGTGAAATACTCAGATTTGTTGGTGCTGACCAAGGATCCTATGCTCCAATTCTTTGGAGTGTTTTTTTCAATTTAGGTACTATTCAAGAATGAGCAAGGAACTCTCTTTAGTGAGTTGTATCCTCTAGGTCCATTCCCAGGTCAAGACCATCTTTTTGGAGACCCCTACTTTGATATTCTCAGTCTTTGATATCATCTGCAGATCTGGACATTTCACTCTCATGAAGTGATGCTTGAGTGCACATGGCCAAGGAGCCAGGAAACTGAGTGCAGGAATCGGGCACAGTTGAATACTACTGCAGAGGAATTTGTTGGTAAGTAGCATTTGGGGTACTTGCCGTCTATTTCTTTTGAGGATATATGCCCTGAAATCCTATACCACAGTTGTGAACCAGGTGGGGATGCTGGGTAAGTGAATTCTCATTGTTATGAATGTTTTCCTCAGAATGTGAGAGGTTTTTGAGAAGTCTGACACTGAAAAATCTCACTAATGGAGTCTAAAGTAGAGATTGTGTTAGGAGACAGGCTAGTAGTGATGACAGTTGAAAAGATATTTCAAAATCTCTGGGTGAGATATTGGCCTCACTAAGGTCAGTAATATCTCTCATTTGTTTCAGTGGGATGAGGATTTCAGCATGGGGCTAGAATTTGTGGATAGCTAAAATCTTAAGTACTCATGTCCCTGTGTTTACTGACTGTCTTGAAATTTGTATATATGCAATGTCAACCCTGTCTGCACAATGTAAATTTAAGCATTGTAGGATTTCACAATATTTCTACAAAACAGGAGAGATAGTCTGCAAGGTGTGCCCACCCCTGGGCAAAGGCCAGCACAAGATTTATGTATTGCTAGAGAGACTGTGATAGATGCTACTAAAGCACATCCTTTTTCAGAGGGCTCAAGGAATTTTTCCAAAGGAACTTTCTTGCCCGTGCAGTAGATTTGTGCAACTTTGGAGTAGTGTTTAAGTAGGGCTTATATAATACAGAGACCTGTGTAGGACCCCTGCACAATAGAGAATGTCACCTGCAATATATTTGGTTCTTATCCTTAGTAAACTGTTTTCAGAGTGAAGACATTTGTTGGCAGTGTCTGGCTCCTGGTTTGGCTCTCAACACAGACATAAATTTCACCCCACAATGAAAATCTTTCTAGTGGTCTCTGCCTCAGTTATGCATGTTTTCACCTATAACAAAATTACAGTCATGTGACCATAAAAATTCTTATGGATAATAATTGTATTTTTAATGTTAATATTTAGCCCGATCCTCAGATGTTTTATAAATATTTCTCAAAAACATTTAATTCAGTATTTTATAAAAATATTTGATAATTGCACCTTGAAAATTAATTCTTGTTCTTAGAAGTGGGTCTGTGCTGCTCTTTTACACAGAAATAAATGAAGGTTTAAATGCAAATACTCTTGTCTGCCAAGCATATGAAAAAGGCTTTGTCCTGCAGAGGAAAACTGCTCTGCATGACTCTAATGGGAATGAGGCACCTATATGCTTCCAAAAATCCCTTTAGATACTTACCTGTATTGTTAGGCTTCTAAACACCTTTTACTAGTTCATTCACTAGGACTACATTTGAAAGACTGGACACATCTTTTGCATCTAGGTTTTGTAGATAAAGTGTTACATCAGTGTTGCAGTGTAAAGTTCAGTTACTGTGCAATTTAGGTAGTGTGGACATGGAATTACTTGACTTCACTTGCATATCAGGTAGTTTAAATGCAGATGAACTTATCTGTGGCCATGAATAATTAGCAATGTTAAATGGCACTGCTAATTACTTGTGCCTGCAAAAAGATAAGGTACATTTTTAAATTGCTGGAGTTCAGAAATGCTGATTTTATATATATGATTAAACAGAAAAACAGAAAAGAGAGTGTTAAAGAGTCAAAATAGTTCTATATACTGTCTCTGCTGTTTATGCACCATATATATGTTGTCCTGTGCTGAAGGTGCTTGTTTTCACAGCAAAGGATGAGTGATAACAAGTAACTTAAAAAAGATAGAGCCAGTCACATCCACAGTGATGCAGATCAATGACTGAGCTCCACAGAAGGAAATAAAAGGAACTTCATATTATCTGAAGTAGTTTCAGGAAGATACATTTGTTGAGGTAGTATTTTTGAATGGTTGAGAATAGTTGAGAGTATTTCTCTAATATTGTCATCTTGGATGTCTCCTTGCAAATATATAAATAATGTAATATTCAAAATACAATCTCTATACAATTTGTTTAGTTCAAGTGTTGGGTTGTTTGGTTGGATTTTTTTAATAGCGGAGGGTAGGCACTATCTTGTATGTCTATATAACAAGTCTTTTAATGTGAATTATTCTGAAGTTGCAGTTTCATTTGTGGGAAGCATTGAAATTCTTATTCCATCAACAGTTTTTAGTTAATATAGGCAGCACTGTAGAGGTGCCTCAGTATGAGTGCCTACTGAGCCTGAGCTGCTGACCTCAGTAGGACTGTTATTAACTGCATGTCTAGGAAGGAGAAAGAACTGCTTGCTAGAACATCAAGAGAATGTGAACCAACCTTAGTGAAGTTCCTGCTATATCCAGTCTCTCCACTCTCTTTCTATGCCAGAAAACCTGTTGGTGTTTTGGTAATTGGATGTGGAACAAGAAGGAGAATACTTCCTTCTTTCTCCATTACAAAAATTAAAATACCATTCCTTACAAATCTTGTAGATGGGATTTGTTGAAACATATGCCTAGACACAGGGAATAGTCTTACAGAAACAGTGATTCATTTATTTAATATATTTTCATCTGCTGTTTAATTAATTCAATTAATTGTAGATCTTTTAGTATAAACTCCAATACAATATGTCTTTCAACTGCTGTAAATACATTCCATTCACTATTTGTTTTTCTCTGCATGACATACGGTAATGTGAATACATCACATGCACAACTCAACAACCAAAATAGTAGAAAGGAGCTGAACACAGTTAGGAATTCATGACTAAATCACCATGGGTGAAAAGCATGATTTTTACATGAGGCTTATCTAACAAATAATATAAAAACAATCTGGTGAGAAACAGGTAGAAAGTATTCCAGAATCTAGAAGTCAAAATGAGAGCACTGACCCAGGGCCATGCTAATGGTGTTTCAGTTCTGATGCATGGCTAAGCAACGTTGGCCTCTTCGGTGACTGTCCTCCTATCTTACCTTTTGACACTGTAGCAATGACTTTGGCGTAGAAGGGGAGCACTCCCATACAAAAAAAGATGTCCTGTCAATGCAAGTCAGCACCTCAGCACCACTAAAATAGAAAGATCTTAATTTACTGTGGTGGGGGAATCTGTTACTGTGATTTTAGAAGTGTTGTCTGTTAGCTTTAGAAAGCTTGTAGATTTTCTTTTTTAAACAAAGTGTTTGGTCTGTGGTTTTTGTGCTCCTCAACCTTTCTCAGATATATTTTATAGTCCTTTAGTCTATGCTATTTTAGGATTTGATTTTCAATAAAATGCTTTCCCACAGCTGTACAATACTCCTGGTTTACTTTGGTAAATGGAAATTCAGGTCTTGAAATCAGCTAACCCTGCTGAAGCACAGAGCAGCTCTGCAGTGTCATGGTCATTAACAGTGCCAATCACAGCATTCAGGAACACTTTTTTCCTATCACCATTACAGGCACCAGTGGAACACTGTGGAGCAAAATGAATGGGGTTAGTGACATTACAGAGCAGAATGCTTGCCTTGAGAGACAAACCTGAAAATGCTTGAGAGACAGGGGAAGGATGACTTCTTCCAGCTGAGCTGTTTCCAACATTTTTATGTATCCAGTATAAAGCAAAGACAGGCTTGTGAGAGATGCACGTAACTTTACTTGTTATGTAAACCTACTCTATCCCAAGGTCTTTCATAGTTTTCCAGCATGTATTGATATGTGCAGAATATTTCCTTGGCTGGGGGGACTGCTGGGTTAGCAGGTATTGCTCCCATCTCTTGTAGTGCTGTTGGCTCACTAGAGATTATTAGGATGTAGTTGGGGCCTAATGAAAGGAATGATTATGGTTCATTATTTTTCATATACTTTCTGTCATGAAGCTATATAATGCCTAAGTGAATTTATGCAATTTCCTTCCCTTCCTTGGCCTTTAAACCTGAAGGCTGGTTTTAGTGGTGTCTGATACCTGAACAGAGATGTCTCAGAGGCAGGTGAGGTTCCTATAAATGTTGTGAATGTAGGTGTTGGCTGCTTGTCCTGGAGTTTAACTTTTCCCTTTGGCTGGCCACCAATGTCAGGCTGGCCACCACTCCCTAGGGACCCTGGTCTGTAACTGAGGCTTCAGCATACAGTGAGTGATTCATCTGCTGGTCAGAGCTGGTCACAGCCTGGAGTCTTACTCCTTTCCCCGTCTGAACTCTTTGTGACCAGTCTTGGCTACACTCAGCTATGCAGCTGAACAGGACACTGGATATGTCACTGTGGTTTCTGTATCCAGAGCAGAATGGCAAGTAGCAAAGACCCGGTTTTGTGGCAGGCTACACATTCTACTGACCAGGTCAGTATCAAACTGATCCACAGCCACACTGCTGAGCTCCTCTTGCCTCTGATGCAGTTACTGCACCATTTCTCCCAGTGCTCTTGGAACTATTTGCATGACTATTATTAGTGCACAGGGATATGTGTCAAATCAATCATTTTTGTAGAGCTGAGATATATAAATTCTTCCATTTTCTGCCATCTTTAAGGTTAGGTTAGAGGTGAGCCATGGAATGGGCAGTATGTTTTAGGATTAGAGAGACTATTTGACAATAGAATTTTCTATTTCTAGCAATATACTGAGGGGGGATTTAAAAATAATAGGATAAAACAGGATAACTGTCACTGACATCTTTCAAAGCTGTCTCTTAGGCTGTGTTTAGGGACAAAAATTACCAGTGTCAATGTAAGAAATACTTATTTTTTACTGATATGACTGGTTCACATCTAAGCATCGCCCTTCCTACAAATCTGTTGTTCAAATTTTAAGATAACACATAAAGTGTATGCATTTTATACATATATGTGTGTCTTTGTGTGTGTAGATATTATATATATGTATATATATGTGTATTATATAGTACAGTGTAATGACTATGGATTGACATAAAGCTCTGTAAAGAAAATATAAGTTGTTTATAAAGGTATACTGCTGAACGATAATTGCTTTGAATGCATAAGATTGAGACAATGGAGAGTCTAATCTGTAATGTCTGAGGTGGAGGGTGAACACTGGTTTTGCAAGCAGTTACTATGAATATATGTTCTACTACCAAGCTTCAGGTCTTATGATCTAGAAAGTGAAAACAGTTTTGGATATTCATGTCAGCTCAGCTCTTTACAGTTCACTGCAAATAATTTGCTACCTAGAACCTTATGCCATGGTCCCATTTTTTCAGTTTGTTGGATATTAAGCATGATATATTCTCATTTATATGTAGAACAAGGAGAAATAACTTTAAGTTTTATACTTCTGAGGATGCAGAGAACAGTTTCTCTCTCTCAATAAAGGTAGGTCATCTTGTTAAGAAACACAACAGTTTCAATTCTGCAGATATTATCAGAACAGCACTGTGAGGGCACAGTAGGAGGAACTGCATGAATGCAGCTCTGATGTAACTGTAAATATAAATTTATTACTGCATTGCCTGTTCCATGGAGTTATGAAAGAATGAGTGTTTTATTTGAAATGTCACCTGCAGAATTAGTCAAGCCTAATGTAGCAACTGGCAGTATCTTTTACTCGATTGGACTAGTATTTGCATGTGGTCAGGCAATGTGTGAGTGTGGTATTTAAAGAAAGAAGTGAAACACTGAGCAGAAACAGGATGTTGCATTGAGCTAGATAAGACAATCTGCTGGCAGGAGAAATACATGGAATCTGGTCCTGGCTACCTAGATTGTTTATTGCTGGTTTTGCTTTGTTTTCTGATTGACTACATAACGTCAGGCCATGGAGCTGAGACCTGGACATAAATCTTGCCCTAGGACACAGGTACCGTAAGCAGCAAACATGCAAGTCAGTCTCTTTTGCCTATGTCCCACCTTCCCTGTCTCATTGATCTTGCATATTTATAGCTGGAGGGTCCAGGATAAACAGGAGACTAGAATGTATTGTCTAGTACTGCAGGCAACTTTCTTTGTGGGTGGGAGACTGGGCTTCAATTCCAGATCTTCTGTTTTGTGGCATGTAAGTAAGCACTAGGTGGGAAAATGCTGGACTTTCTGCAGCACTTGTGCATTCACTGGACTCAACACTGCTGCTGATGTACCTTACCTGAACACCCCACTCAGACGAGACTCTTGAAGGGACATTGCCAGGAGCGAGTCATTTAGGTTATACTCTGTCTCACATCTGTCTGACTGGGATTCTGCACTGCCCACTCTTGGTCAGTTCTGCATGTGAAAGGAAAGCTTGCAACATCAGGTCCAAAGTGCAAATGTCAAATGTCAATTGAAAAGTTAGCACTGATAAGTCTTTCTGTTGATGCAGTGAGGGATTTCTGGATTCTTTTTCAGAGGATTCTGCTCAAATAATATTTTAGATAATTGAACCACCTCTTAAGATCTTGCAGTTCCTCACTGCATAATTTTATCAAGTCTCACTGAACTTATTTGTTCTCCATTATTAAAACAAAATGTGGAAATAAGAGATCCAAATAATATTAATCTGTTTTTCCTAGTCTGAGATATGTATGTGGACCAAAAAAGTGCTCTTCTAATGAGTAAATACACCAGGTCCTCACAGTACAGTACCAGCAGTAACCAAGTAAAACATACCTTACAATTCAGTGCTGCATTGTAAATTTGGTATTAATGTAATGCTTCAAAAGCTAACATAACATTTAGTTGGTATACTGTATCTCTCTATTATGTATAATATCTCTTCATAAATATGCATGCATAACAAAACTGGCAATTTGAGGAATTTATGTAAAACTTATTAATTCTCTTTGAAATTACGGGTCCTCAAGATATATCTGTTTCAACCTGCATGCTCTATATTGATGAAAAGAAATAAGTTCTTTCTTTTTTCCCAACCTTTTTAGTGCATTGAATTTTCAAAGGACACTGCCACAAGGCCAGCCATAGAACATAATGAAATGCCAGCAAGCTGAAATCAAATGGAAGACCTTCAGACAAAAGAGCTGACAATTGCTCAGAATGATTTATTTTCCCAAGTAGGTTAGTTACCAAAACATGGATCACATCTTGGGAAAGCCTGGTGATGCTGAAAGAGAAGTAAAAGTTAAAAAGGGGAAGAAAACTAAAAGCTAAAAAAGGGAAGACAACTTAATGGCCATTCTGGAGTAAGGCATAAGAAAACAGAAGAAAAAACTTGTTGCAGGAATGTAAGAAGTTATTTTCTTCTGTCATAGCCACACAGAGACAGTTGAAAACATAAAATTACTGGAATTACAAGGCTAGATTCAAATTAATTTTTGACCAATTTATGCAAACCTAGTTAGACAATAAATGGAGCTGGGATAACCTTCAGTGGACACAGTGAGAAGTTGGGGAGAGCTAAAGTGAAGGCCTTAATTATGAAACTGTCAGACTTCTGGTACACTTGTCAGTCTTGAAATTCAATTATGAACCTACTTAAACCAAAACTATTTTAAGCTGAGGTAGGTTTTCAACGCTTAAACTCATTACCCTTTACTTAAAAATCTGTAAATTTGGGGTGTGGATATTCAAACATGGCTCCTAGTGAATAGATACACTTCCAAAACAGAAAGTGAAATGCTTCTTTTTAATGTAAAAAGCTACATGTTAATTCATGCCTGGGGGCTTCTGAAATTGAAAAATGCAAGAAGACTAAGAGGATGAATAATTACTAGTACTAAGAATATGTTGAGACTTTAACATTGAACTTCCAAGTGCTAAAATGAAGAAAGAAATACAAGGCTAGAAATACAAGTCAAGACTTTGACTCTATTATGGTTTAAGGCTTAGGGATGCTGTAATGTGAAAAAAGTGCATTATATAGCAGTTTTGAGAAAGGATTTCTTAAGCCTCTCTACCAGGGGATGGTGAAAGATTTGTTCTGGTATGTTCAGACTGAGCACCCTAGGGGGAACTTTTGGAACCAGTGTAGTTTATGGGTTTCTGTTATTTTGGTGGTAAGTTTAAGGCAACATATGTTTATAAAACTGTTTACAAATGTCCCAGTTTCACAAAAGCTACACCTTTCTCAGCCTTTGGAATAAGACCAGAAAGAGCTACTGTAAGCAGGTGACAAAGATCAACTGTTTCAAAAATGAAAAACATGATCTGTCACTCATGAGGTTTATTTACTTAGAATTTATTTCTTGTGAGACCAGGGTGCAGCTTTTGAAGCACAGGCCAAAAGGAAAGTGGGGTTTCGACACCAGATAATGAAAAAACAAAAACTCAGTGCTGTAAGAGGACATAGAATTTTTACTGACCAAATTGCTTAGCTTCTACTGCATGAGAGTATATTTAAGGTACATCTGTCGGCACCTCTGCCCTGTTTCAATGACGGTTATTTCCCAAAGTCTGTATTTTAAACTGAATTAGGCAACTTTCATTGTCCTGAATTATGGCAGTTGATATTATGATATATTAAGGCAGCAGGTGGACAATTATTATGTACAGTCAATTTCAGATTATTTTGGTATTTTACATAAAGTTATCACATGCTTTACATTCACTACTGGAAGGTCAGTATCCCTTTGGAAGTAGAAGCGATTTTAGTTCTTAATTCCTATTAAATATATTGAGAGTTAGGCAGAGAAACCTCTAGCAAAACTCATGAAAGTTCAGATTTCTAGTCCTTTACATTTCTATCTTCAGCTATAATAATTTCCTTGCTGGCCCTTCTGAAATTGAGAGCATGTAATCCTTTTTACTGGGATTTCAGTGTTACTTTTGGACAGGAAAAGAAAATGTACAAAGTTCTTATTTAATACATAGAACCTCATGTAGACTAGGTGAAAGGAGTTCCTGAGGAACAATTTGACACCGACACAAAACAGATTGCTTTTATTACTGAAATAATAAGAACAACAAGGCAGAAAGGGAAGCAGATGTACATCAGTCATGTACAGCAGACATACATTAAAAGTGTACAAAGAGGCACTTTATATTAGTATGGTGTCCTTGAGAGAGGGCTGACATGGATTTTCCTTTTCCTTTGTTGATAAATCTTGTGGGGGAGAAAAATCTTAGTGGAATCTAAGTTGAATACACAAGTTCTGAAGTGTATTTGTAGAATAAGAGTGGGGAGAATAATTATTTCTAGTATTTATTAAGATGTAGGTCAAATAATTTACTGGTAGTAGACTGAGAGAGAAAAAAAGACAGGATCTATTTTAAGAACCAATTTAGATTTCCACGTAAATGGAAATCAAGAATAATTCTACTGCATTACACAGAAGTATAAGGGCTGGTGCAAGGTCAGAATGAAGCCTCTTGTGTTTTCTGTTCAAAATGAATTTAAATCAGGATGACTGCACTGATTTCAGCAACTTCAGGCTGTTTTTAAACCAGATGAAAATTTGGCATTCAGTTATCACAATAAATAATTCAGCTAATATTTTTCTGAGGAAAGAGAAGGGGATGGAGACTAATGTGGCTGCAGTTCTCCATGAGCACCATCTGGTGCAAGGTGCACTGCTATTCAAATGACAGAGACCCCTCCATCCTATCAACATATCTACTGCATCCAAACCTGTGTTTTGTATTTGACCTTGTCTTAAACTCCCACTGATGCCAATGGGAACCCCATGTGCAACAGAGTCTTTTATTCTGGCTGTCAAACCATAATATTTTCAAAACGTTAACTTGGGCAAGAGTTGACATAATTCACATTTGGGGCTTTACACTGAAGCACTTGAATTGCATTTGGAGTAAAG
Organism: Lichenostomus cassidix; assembly: GCF_008360975.1. Taxonomy (NCBI): domain Eukaryota; kingdom Metazoa; phylum Chordata; class Aves; order Passeriformes; family Meliphagidae; genus Lichenostomus; species Lichenostomus cassidix. Next base: position 25,547,262 of record NC_139480.1, on the reverse strand, counting down.
TACCAACCCCATAAACCCATCTCTAAAAATCCCACTCTGAAAAGAGGATTAGTGTACATGTGCTGCATTTGCTCCCTTTTTTCCATAACCTTTTAATGCCTCAGGGATTGAGTTTCACTAGACACAGTGGGAGAATCCTGGTACATCTGGTTTCCCTGTGGTCTTACATGATGACTGAACAGCCTCACAGCTTTTACAGTCAGGTTCCCTATGGGCTCACACTGTGATTAGATTTGTTCACCACAAATATATCCTTGTTTGCAATGAAGATACGAATGAATTGAGCTTCTGTTTATGCATCCCATTTTCAACTAGGATTTCATAGAATCATACAGTAAATTAGGTTGGAAAGGACCTCTGGAGGTCACCTTGCACATTTCTTGGCTCAGTCTCTTCCCAAAGATGATTTCTTTTCTCCCTTTTTTTTGGATGGACAATTTAGAAATATCCTTTCATCTGACAGTGTCCTCTGCTTTTCTACTTCTCCTAGATGTATTCACCCCAGCCCACATGGATGCCATATTTTCAAAGATTATATACTTTTTAGTTTTAAGGGGTTTTAAAAATTAAGTGTACCAACAATATTAAACATTGAAATGTGAAATCTGGCATGGAAGGTTAAAGATGTATAAGCCACACAGCTATTCCTGAATGTTTAAACAAATAGCTCATCACCTATTTGACTTTTTTTACAGGAGGAGATGAATTTATGGAGCGAGAGGGTAGCAGTGTCCTGGGCATGTATTTGGCACCCAGGGAGACACAGCTGTCTGTCACTTCCTAGGCAGCATTTTAGGTTAACCAGCATCCTGTGCATCAGGACAGCCTGCTGCCATAGCCCTGGCATGGCGGATGGTTGTGGCAAAATTATATGGGATTTAGAAGGCAGTGTGGTCACCCCTTTAAAAAGCTTAGTTTCAATTTAGGACAATAATTTTTTTTGTGCTGACTTCATTGAAATTCACACCAGAGTTATAATTATTACTAAATAATAGGGACTTGTTCTTGAAAAAGCACTTTTTGCCTATTTTTAATAAAAAATATTTTTTTTTAATTTATGGGGTTTTTCCTGCAAATACAATAGGATGAAAAACATGGCTGTGTGACATTTACTACTGAATAGCGATTTCTTATTGGTTAGTGTTCCAGCTGTACAATCAGCATCTTTAATTTTATATTTTTTAAAAATTTATTACTTTTTATGAAAAAGGACTTTTTAATTGTAGATGTAGACCACTTTATAGATTATATACTGTCTGCAAATATCAGATAGACTTTTGGAATTTGATCACAAATGGCCCTTCTGAAAAGATCAAATTTTAAAAAAGCTTAATTGTTCCTTGCTTTTCACGTAGATGCTGAAATAAATATGAGTTGTTGAAGAAAAATGAGTCAATATGGCTGCTGCTTATCTTCCAGGTCATTTGAATAGATAAAAAAAAATTAAAACTGCTTCCATGGGACTTACGAACAATCATGTTAGGTTAAATTCTGAGAAATAAGTGCAGGTATTGAGCATGTAATTTCCATAACCATATCAGTTCAGAAAGAGATTGGTAGAAAATGTCCTTGAAAAGTTCTAGAATTAAAGACATTCTCATTTCACAGGTAACTCATGAAATGGAAAGTGAACATATTTTGATGAAAGGGACAATTTTCTTCACTTTAATTCTGCCAAGATTAAGATTAGTCATGTTTTAGGATGGTTGCTTTTCCGTGAGAGGGTAGGGAAGGAACATGGGGTTATATTATTTATTATTAGCACTGTCACAGTGCATGCAATCAGCTGCACAAACAGAAGAATAGAAAAGCAGATGAAAAAGACAGACCCTTCTCTTCTAAGTTTTACAAAACTGTGTTGCTCTGCAGTGTTTTAGCTCCGTTCAGACAAAGAAGGTAATTTTCATGCTTTTATACTTGCCAAGTGGAGAGTAGCAGTATGAAGATGTATGTAAAATTTTAGTGCCTTGAACAAATGGCAGCTGAGAAAGCTGCCTGGTACCATTGATTCCATCTGAAATTTCCGAGACAATGACTAGCAAGGAGGAACACAGGCAATGCAGGAAGACTGAAGCAGAACACAAACTTTAACTCAACATGGCAGCAACATCTAGTTTTCTACAATAGCGTGCTTGTGGACACAATTCTCTCTCCCCTGCCCTTAATGTTTGCAACTCCTACATCTGTTGGAGGGCGCTCTGCTTTCACTTACACTGTGTAATACACCCTCAGCAAATTTGCTGATGGCACCAAGCTGTGTGGTGCAGATGACCCACCAGAGGAAAGGGATGCTATTCAGAGGGACCTTGACAGGCTCAAGTGGTGGTCCCATGTGAACCTCATCTCATGAAATTCAACAAAGTGAAGTGCAAGGTCCTATACCTGGTTCAGGGCAATCCCAGACACACTTACAGGCTGGGTGGAGAGGTGATTGAAAGCAGCCCTGTGGAGAAAGACTTGGTGATAATGGTTGATGAAAAACTCAACATGAGCCAGCAGTGCACACTCAGAGCCCAGAAAGCCAACTGTGTCGTCGGCTGTATCAAAAGGAGCATGGCCAGCAGGTCAAAGGAGGTGATTCTCCTGCTCTACTCTGCCCTTGTGAGACCCCACCTGGACTCATGGGTGCAGTGCTGGTGCTCCCAACAGAAGAAGGGCACGGAACTCTTGGACCAAGTCCAGAGGAGGGCCATGAAGCCTATAACTGGACCACTTCCCCTAAAAGACAGGCTGAGAAAGTTGGGGCTGTTCAGCCTGGAGAAGGTTGCATGGAGTCTTCATACCAGCCTGCCAATATCTGAAGGGCTCCTACAGGGAAGCTGGAGAGGGACGCTTCATCAGGAACTGTAGTGACAGGACAGCGAGTAATGGGTACAAATTAAAGGAAGATATTAGGAAGAAATTTTTAACTGTGGGGATGATGAGACACTGGAACAGGTTTCCCAGGGAGGGTGTGGTCGCTCCAACCCTGGCAGTTTGGCCAGGTTGGATAAGGCCTTGAGAAATGTGGTTTGGTGGGAGGTGTCCCTGCCCATAGATGATCTTTAAGGGCCATTCCAATCCCTTAACATTCTATGAATCTATGGGTCTCTTTGCTTAGCACACTAAAGGGACATTTTGTTTTATTTTTCTCATGAAAATCTCTATTTTGATCTGATCAGATGAATGATCCAGAAACAAAAGGCTCTGCTGACTGTCTAGTGTTCCTGTACCTAAATGTGACAGAGCTTCCCACGCATTTTCAAATTTCATTACAGAGAAACTGAGCTGAGGAGACCAGTACAAGCTCTGGAAATGTTTTGAATGCCTATATAATTTTATTGTTCCTTTTAGTTCAAAGAAAGATGTACTTTTATGTTATTTACCATATCATACTTGGTCTGTAAATTCCAGGTTTCTTGCTGGAAAATTTGCTTTCCAAATGTAATATTTGGTGTTACTGTGTATTCATGTGAACTGAAAATCTTGGTAATTTAAAAACTAGTTACATTCTTTAAGAATTGAACACTTAGCATTGTAGTCAGTCTAATATATTAAAAATTTTTGCTTAAAAGTTCTGAAGATTGTTTTTGGCAGGAATTAAGTAGTTTGGGTCCTATGCATCAATAATCACATCAGATCTTGCCCAATATGTTTTGCTGCATTTGGTTCTGAATTAGTAGTCTCACTTTGTTCATCTGGTGAACAACCCACACGTTCTGTTGACTTACTATCTGTTCAGGGGTAAGCCAGGAAGACAACCAGACCCAAGCTCTTCTTTCCACCATTCCTAACAATCTTGTCATTACACCAGTTTAGATCTGCCAAAATTTTCATCAGATGTAGAAATAAATTGAAAGGTTATTTCTGTAGCATAGTAATTAGGGCATTTATCATGGTAACAGACCTATTATGGTTCATCCATTTAGCCATGTTTATCTTGTTATAAACAGTGAACTCCCTCTTCCCTTCTTACAAAGCTTATATAAAGAGCATTAAGCAGAGAAGAACCAGGGCTTGATTGTGTCCAACTGTGTCTAGTCAGTACACAAGAGTCTCTGGGCTAGTCCAAGGACAGCTCCCATGGCAGGATATAGTGGCTGAGAACCACAAGTACAAAACACCCCAGAAAACTCAGTGAGTATCCTGGAGATACCAACTGCTTCCTGTGACATCATCATAAGCCAGTGATTCTCCTTCCACCTGCCCCAAGGATACAACTGGGATGCAAACATTAATACCTGTAAGCATATAAAGGTCCTCAAATGCAAGATGTCAAAGAATTGCCAGATCCCACAATAGTTTAAAGCAGCAACAGCAGCAGCAGCAGAATTTATCTGAGTAAGAGAAAATGGTTTACCAGTGTTCACACACCCAGAGAAGCAAGTGCATTAAAAGCTAGGTGAAGCCTTTGTATTCCAGCCCCAGGTACTGCTGTACACAGCAGAATGGTAAGGCCTAGCTGGTGTGCAGCACCTGAAGGTACATCCCCAGAAGTGAAGGCTTTCTGTTCGTTCACAAAGGGACTGCACATGGACTGTTAAATGTTTTAGGATGGCTGCTTTTTAGCTACATTATTTTTAAAGCATATGGAAATCATAGCAGTTAAAAGCTACTCTTCTTGTCCTGTAGTAATTTTTATCAGAGGGTAGGTGGTATTTGTTAAGAGGTGGACATTGTCAGGCTGTTTCTACTTTATGCTCTGTAAACAGCTACTAATAGTATTAGCTTAGTGCACAAAGTGAACTGATCTGTGCAGTAGCTGAAATCCTGAAAGAGCTAGAACCCTGTTTTCACAAAATGGTGGAATAAAACTAGCTCTTTTAAAATTAAAAAAAAATAGAGTATAATTGAAGTAACTAAAGCTCTAAAACATAGTATTTCTTCAAAAGAAAAAAACCAACAGAAAATGGTCCTTTATATCCTTGTGTCTCCAGCTAGAAAACTGACATAAATAGCTTTTCTGGTATGAAGGCAACTACATAAGATATGTTGAAAATTCAGTCAAAAGGAAAAGCAAATACTTCAAGTTTTCCTTGTACCAGGCAAACAGGATTCTTTGCAACTACAAGCTGACAGTGTCAAAATAAGGGGACCGGCTCCCTTGAAGTGCCTTAAAGTAAGCAGTTACTGAAACAGGATAAACAGGTAGTAGGACCAAGTGAAGTACACTCACTGCACAAAAGTTAACTGAAAACACACCTTATGATACATTAGTTGGTAAAGTTATCTAACATAAGCAAAAGTAGATAAGAAAGTAAGTCACCAGAAGGAATTTCAACAGTTTCAGTAATTTCTGTCATCTCAATTTTTCCTTTTCATAACAATTACTTCATCAAGCTGATGACAAATCATACGTCAAAGTTTATTAAGACAGAGGAAAAACAGGGTATCTGACTTTACACTCAATCATTGACAAATGCAAGTCTGTAACAAAAAAGCTTCTCTCAGAACTCAGGAAACAAAGCCATTATGCTGTGCAAACACCTTTCAATGAAGTACATACAGCTTTGGGCAAATAATACAATTTCTCATATCCCTATTGCCTGAAGATAATTACTCTGTTACAATTTTGTTCTCCTGCAGTGAAACCGTTGCCCAATTCTGTGAAACTATTGCCAGGGATCTTTTCCAAGGTGTAAATGTAAATGTATTCTATTGAAAGAGCAATACTTAATATTTCACTGAAAAAATGGCAAAATTTTGTAACTTTGGGAATTATAAAGTGAATTGAGTAGCAATTTTGTGGGGGGTTATTTTATGGGGTTTTTTAAATTTTTGTGTTTGGATTTTTTGTTTGGTTTTCTTTTTTTGGTGGGTTTTTATGTGGTTTCTTTTTTGTTTGTTTGTTTAGCTAAGCTGGAACATCAGCTGTACATGATCCTGTATGTGATAATTCAACTGGGTGGGTGCAAGTACAGATCCAAGCGTGATCCTCTACTGCTGCTAGGGAGCTTTCAAAGGTGATGCTACTGTCTGAAGCTCCCCTTAGGGCTGTAAATTTCATTTGCACATAGTAACTACGCATCGTGTCACTTTCTGCCAAAAATGTCATGCAGAAATCAGGATTTGGAGAACATGATTTGCCCATCCAATTACTTACATAAGACCTGCCCAACAACTCTTCTAGCGATTCTTTGTGCTCTACTGAACAGACACACAGAGGAAGTGAAATAGTATCAAAATACATAGCTCTGAAAGACAAAAGCCAAGATTTCTAGCCAGAGTGGCAGTGCCCAAAGCACAGAAGGAAATTCTGTGAACTGTGGAGAGCTTGCTTTCCTATGTTCCTTATTCTGCTGCTGTTACAGATTGTGCCCCTTGGCTCAAGCAGACAGCTAGAACACCCTAACGAATCAGAGACTTGTGGCAGACATTCTTGGCTGAGCCATTTCACCTTTGGTACTTAAAGAAACAGGTCCTAGACACATTACTATGTCTTTCAACCATATACCAAGCAATCTGATTGAGCATGAATACAATAAGACTATTTACATCCTCCCATTCTGCACTAGTATTTTTTACTTCGGTTTTGGTCCTAATCTTCTGTGGAACTCATGTGCATCAGTTAGAGAAGCCTAAACACTCAGCTAGCAACATAAGTTTGTCACAAGGAATACACTCAAGAACAATGGACCCGTTGACTAAACCCAGGATTTCAACAAAACAAGTTCCTTCTACATTGTAAAACAAACATGCACAATGGTCTTGTTATTATTCTAATAACCTTCTAATGCAGAAATACTACATAGAATTTCTCATCAAAATAGGAAAATCTTCAGTTTTGGAGAAAAATGTACAACCACCAGACAAAGTAAGCCTTAAACCTGGTGTGCCTTGAGGAAAGCTGAGTACAAATAACCAAGAGACAAAACCCACATCCCTAATCTGATTTATATAGCCTTATGTGTACTTTTCTGTGAAATACATGTTAAATAAAAATGGTCGTCTCATTCTTAAATGTATCTACTCGGTAACAAGAATGGGCTACAGAAGTGGCATATTCTAAAATAAAAATACTCTAAAAATATTCTAAAAGAAAAAAAAATCTTTCATGTTTCCTTGATTCTTTTAAGTCTCATCCCTGTGACAGCAGAAGTGAGCTGTTCGGTGTTAACTGTCATTACAGAGAATATGAGCACAAGCACACAAGTGAGAGCACTCTGCTCACTAGCTATCTAGTTAGAACTAATTTCAAAACTCTTGTCATCCTGACCAGAAGATTAATAGCTGCTTCCTCCTGATTAAACACTGAAACCAAAATTATGGTACTTGTTTATGGCCTCTCTCACATGCTAAATTTATCAGCTTTTACTGTGAGCCACCCTATAGTTTTACTTCCCCATTCAAAAGGTTTTTACCCTTCTCTAAGGCAGTATTTAACCATAAGCAATATAAAAGTATCTTTTTGTAATGAAGACAGATCATACAAATCCCTTTTACTGGGTACAGTGTTGATTCTGTTGTACTGAACAGTAGGAGGTATTTGCAGAAATATCTGCTACATGTTTTTTGAAAGTTATCCAGAACCAAAGCTCGGTCTTACACCCGACCCCAAGTGGTGTTTGGAAATTCACTTCATCTGAGCATTTTCTGGAAATCACTGCTGCCCATTCCTTCTCCTTGCATACAAGCCAAGGCAGGCGCAGAACCCGACGACGCTGACAGCGAGGCCTAGGAGGAAGGCAATGGTATCTCCTGCATCCAGGGCTTCAACTACTGGCAGCACCAGCAGCAACGACAGGAGGACCAGGAAAAGTCTTGAGGTGTTCTTGGTTGAAGGCATGCTGACGACCAGCTGACCCCAAGGGGAAGTTGAATGAGGAAAGTGATGGAGAGCAGGCTCTTCAGTGGTATCTACAAGGAAAACAAAAGGAACATTACCGCATTTCCCTTCCTTACCCCCTGGATTTGTCTTGCCAAAAGCCAGCTGATGTGATTGATGCATTACAGGTATCTGTATGAGGCTCGTGAAATTCAAGTATTATCTTCCCAATTACAAAAGCAAATGACTTATTATCATGAGACGGCCACAGTGGGTTTGCTATCTTGTTTTGTAATTCTTTTGAAACTAATCTAATCTTTTGAAGTCTTACCGTGAGGTCATGTCAGAATAGGCTCTCCTGCCTGCAACTCCCAGAGCCTGCTTGCCTGGTGCTTTGCTACGCTGGCCTGTTTCACCAGGCGTTTAGGGCTTATGGCTGTTGCACATCGCTCACCCACACTTCCTAACACCGGGCGTCCTCGGCATCCGTGAGCACAGACAGACTACGGTACACTGGGGAGGGCGGGGATTTAACCTCCCGGGCAGTGCCACCGTGCACACCCTCACTGCGGGACAAATGTCCCTCCTGGTTCCCACAACTCGGAAAGGCGCCCGGAGGAGCAGCCCGGACCGCCCTCTTCGCAACAGTTCTTCCCGAGGGGACAGCTCCTTCCCGGGGTGCACACGATAAAAACGCGCGCCAGGGCACCCGAATAAGCGGCTGCTCCGTTCGCACCCCCGGCGAGGCCAGCGCCGGGCTCCGCCCGCACCCCGCAGCCCCGTCCGAACGCCGCGGGGCTGCGGGGCGGCCCCTCCTCGGGGCAGCCCCCTGGAGACCGTGCCTGCACGGTGCCCCTCAGTCACCTCCTGCCGCCGGCTCCGGGCTGGGCCGTCCCCGCTCCGCGCCGCCCGCGGGGCGCTCAGCAGCCGAAGGCGCCGTGCCGCGCCGCCCCGCCGCGCTCCCCGCGCCCGGCCGCGGCCATGACAGGAAGGGGCGGTGGCGCGGCCGGGGGCGGGCGTGACCCGGCCGGGCCGCCTCCGCTCCGCTCCGCTGCGGCGCACCGCCCGCCAGTCAGCCCGCCTCGATCCGCTGCGATTCCCAGGGCGGCTCGGGGCACGGGCGCTGCAGCAGCCCGGGCGGCTCCGGTCCCCGCCGGCGGCCCCGGGAGCGCTGGTAGCCAAGCCGGCCTGGGCCCGGAGGGATGCGGCGGGGCCGGGCGCCTCCAGGGAGACCTGGCCGGGGCGCGGGGTGCTCCCCAGGGCGGCTCCCCCCGGAGCCCCCGAGTGCCCTGGGCTGGTGAACCTCGGCCCGTGACAACGACAGCAGCGGCTATGTGCCCTCACTGCGGCTCCATTGGAGTGGAAGTATAAAAATACACCTACATGGGCTGGTCATCTGCTCTTTTTTTCTGCAAATAAACGAGTAGCACAGATCACCATTAGGTTGACTCCATCATTTCAGATTTAGGCCCTTGGGATAACAGTACTAAAATGTGCCATCATAACCAATCCCCACTCTGAAGAAAGCCATTGAAGCAATTTTATAGAGTGAAGAGCAGCTCGCTCTCTACTGAACGAAAAACTAAAGTGTTAGCAGGTAATTGAGACCACTCCCCATGGTCTTACCGTGTCCCAGTTTTTATCTTATTTATGCTTTGGATAAGGCTGCTTGTAGAAATTGTACATTGGGCTGTTTCGTTGCTCTAACTAGTTCCTAAACAGAGCCTGGTCTTTATTTTCCAGTGGCAAAGGTGCGTGCTTAAGTTTGGATAAAGACCAGTAAGCAATTATTCTAAGTTCGCAATATGCGTTTTTGGAATACTTATAGAAATAACCCAAAGAAACTGTGCTAATTTAATGCCAAAATCCATCTAAATTTGTAATCTGTTGCAACAAACATTAACTCATGACTGAGAACCCCTGTCCTCACAATGTTCCCTATGACTTCTGCTAAAAAAGCAATGTTTATAAACATTTCTCTTTACAAAAACAGTTTCTGATGAGCTTCTTAAAAAGGAGACTCAGATAGAGGATTCAACATACATATAGCTTTGCCTTTGCCTTATAAAATTTTACTGTAATTGCTCTTGAGCAGCCTTTCTTCATGGTTATAGGAGCTTCATATGTCTGAAGTGGGATGTTACTATTGTGCCAATCATAATACTTTTATTAATGCCCTTCTTTTCCCCATCAGTCAGGATCTATCAGCTATCAATTTTAATAGACGATAAATTTCAAGGGATAGAAACATCTTTTTGCTCCTTTATTCCAAGTAGCATGAAAGCATCATCTTTATAAGCTGCAGTGTCTAGATTCTGATAATGCAAATAATAATGAATATCTCTATAATTCATAGAGATCCTTTGCACTAACGAAATGCTTGTTTCACAGTTTTTCTGATCTTAAAAACTTGATGCTTCATGTTCAGTTCTGAAGGCATTTTCTCAAGAAGCTGATGCCAGATAACCTCACTGGAGAAAAATCTTGAAATTTCTGAGAATGTTGTCATGGCATGGAGAAGAGTGATGCTGTGATGCCTTGTCCATTCCTTAATCAATCACAGATAAATCATAACCCCTAAAGGACCTGAAGAATGCAATTTGAAGTGCAGGATGTGTCATCTCAATCACTGCTGTCAGCTCAGAAGAGTGGCCTTGTGGTCCTGGCCCTCTTACTTCTTTGCTTAGCCTATTTACTACATCCTGCACTGTTGACAAGTAAATGTTACACTGTTATGCAATGTCAAAAAATGTTAATTCATCCCTCTAAACTTCAGTGTTGTATTTGGTGTTGCCACCACTTACTAACTAAAATTTTCAGTAGTTGTCATTTAATCCCACAAAACAGATGTGAAGGGGTTGAACAATGTCTTTCAAGTTCTTTTATCACTAGAAATGCCAGTACCAAAGAGCTGTGGCACATTTGGACCTAAGTATTTTGAAGGTGAGGAGCGTAAAGTCCAAGCGGAGGGCTGGGCTTAACATGCTCCTCTTAATATCTCAAGAACTGTACACATTTACAAGCAGTTGAAATGACACAAACTATGCTATACATATAGAAAATATTGAGTGTAAGTTATATAATTTGTTAGTAACATCATGGAAGTGCCATTGAGAGCTAGTAAACAGTGCCATTTGGGGATATTTCTTTGGCTTATTAGCTCTTTCCATGCCATTGCATTTTGTAGCTTTGGTTTCAGAAACAGTGCTACTTTGGAAAAAAGCCAGCAAAATCCAAACAGTCAAGGAGGCTCTGTTGGTTTTTGTGCTGTCGGAATAGCAGAGAAGTGTGTATTCAGCTTCAAGCTCTGCCATCAACTTCCTGCATCACCTCAGGCAAATCTTCCTTTTGACCTATCACCGCTTTGATTGCTCAGCTGAAGCTATTATGTAACTAATATTCTGAGGAAAGACAGAGAATTCCCAGAGCTGACAAGCCAAAGCTTTGTAAATTTTGAGCACAAGGCTAAGAAGGTATATGTGAGACTGGAAATTGAAAAGAAAGTGTACTTTCTGGAGTGGAAAAAGTTATAATCAGCTACACCCTGAAGGGGGTACTTGTGGGGTTTTTTGGGTTGTTTTTTTCTTCGTCCTTCTTGGTTAATCAGTTTTTTTGAGACCCATTTGTTTATTGCATGACCACACTAATCTGATATCGTGGTTTCACTGCAGCCACAGTCTAGCCCCATGCAGCCACTCACTCACTGCCCCACCAGCAGGATTGGGAGAAAGAATCAGAAAGGTAAGAATTCGAAAACTAGTGGGTTGAGATAAAGGCAATTTAATAGGGAAAGCAAAAGCTGTGCACACAGGCAAAACAAAACAAGGAATTAATTCATTGCTTGCCATGGGCAGGCAGGGGTTCAGCCGTCTCTGGGAGAGCAGGACCCCTTCACATGTAACAGTTGCCTGGTGTAATTGGTTTGCATGGCCAAGCTTTGGTAGAAGGGGAGCTACAGGGGTGGCTTCTGTGAGAAGCTGCTAGAACCTTCTTCCATGTCTGGCAGAGCCAATCCCTGGCAGCTCCCAAGATGTGCTGCTGGTCAAGGCTGGGCCGATCAGAAATGGTGGTAATGCCTCTGTGATAACATATTTAAGAAGAGGAAAAAAAGAAAGCTATTGTGCAGTTGTAATTGCAGCCAGAAAAGAGTGGGGTGAGAATATGTGAGAGGAACAATTCTGCAGACACCATGGTCAGTGGAGAAGGAGAGGGAGAAGGTGCTCAGGCACCAGAGATGAGATTCCTCTGCAGCCCATGGTGAAGAAAGACCATGGTGAGGCAGCTGTGCCTTTGCAGCCCATGAAGATCCATGGGGATGCAGAGATCCACCTACAGCCCATGGGGGAGACCCATGCTGGTGCAGGTGAATGCCTGAGAGGAGGCTCTGACCCTGTATGAGGTCCGTGGTGAGAGGAGTCTTGGAAAGATTGAGAGGTATAATGGACTGCTAAGACTATGTGTTAAGAGCATTAGGTAATGACACATGGAAGCACTGGGATGTGACTTTAGTAGAAGCCACTAGGGGTTTACACTAGGGGATCTGCTAACCACCCTGGTCCTGCCTAAACAAAACCAAACTATTGCTTTTTTTTTTTTTTTTTTTTTTTGCATTAGTAAACTGCCTTATCTCAATTTACGAGTTGTTTTCCATCTTATTTCCCCTCTCCTGTCCCCTGGGAGGGGGTGTATGATAGAGTGGCTTGGTGGGCACCTGGCACCCAGCCAAACTCAAACCACTACACTTTGGAAGACGAATGCCATCACTCCAAAATGTCCCCTTCTTCTTCCCCCCATTTTACATACTGAGCATGATGTCATATGGTCTGGAATGTCCCCTGGGTCACTTGGGGTCACCTGCCTTGGCTGTGTCACCTCCCAGCCTCCTACACCCTGAGCCCCCCCTCACCAGTGTGGCAGAATGAAAAGCAGAAGAGGCCTTGGCTCTGTGTAAGCCCTGCTCAGAAACAAAAGCATCCCTACATTATCAACACAGTACAGCAAAAATCTAAAACACAGCCCCATACCAGCCACTGTGAAGAAAATTAATGTTACCCTGGCCAAAACCAGCATGTCTGGGAAGCTTTCTGAATAATTTTTGGACATCAGTTGCACTGTTGTAATGAGAAAGGCTAACTCTGATTATAGATAAGATGCTGACTATGGGGCAGTGATTATCACTTCTTCATCCACATGTTCACCCTTGAGCTACTTTTCTCTGATGATACTTAATCTGACATTTTAGCTGACTATCACTATATCCTCATCTTTTCACTTCAGTCATAGATCCACATCCTGTTTTTCTCCCACAACAAACATGACTTTTCTCATTTGCACTTCATGGTGACTTTCTCCTTCTTTGAACAAATAGGCTCTACTGCAACTACCTCATTTCCTTCTGCAGAAAAAAAACAAAGTTAAAGTATGGAATTAATTACTTCTATCATTGACCTTTTCCACATTTGCTTCTTGGTCTGCTGTTACACAAATGTTGACTTCATTATTTCTTACTTTCTCTCTAAATATCCCTTCCCCTCCTATCTTGTGTGTCTACTTCAGCCTGCCTTTTTCCCCTTCTATTTCTCAAAGTCCTTAAGTTTTCTCTCAAATAAATGTAAGTAGGCACAGATCATCCCTGTCATAAAAACACCCCTTGGATTCCCTTTCTGTATGTATCACTTCATCTGTTTTATTCCTCTTGTGTCTAGCCTCTCCAAACACACTGTTCAAAATTGCTGTAATCCTGTATCTCCTTCAGTATGGCTCAATCCTTCCTCCATCAGCTGGATATCACATTGATATCCCCAGTTAACAGCTTAGACATAAAGGCCTGCATTTGATCATTGGCTCTGACTGATGGACTGGTTTAGAAGCTCTCATTCCTCTTCCCAAATCCAGCAAACGCTTAAAAAATCCCCAGTGCACTTCCAAAAAAATAGTCTTTTCCCATTTCTTCTTCACTTTTGCTTTTTGAATCTTTAGTGCTGGCTCCTCTTTTTTCTGCTGCTGCAGGTGAGCTCGGCTTCCATCTGTGTTTTTTCCTCTCGACTCTCTATATATTGTCCCCTGGATGCTCTCATTGACAAATAGAGTTTTGAATACCACCCATGATTCATGTTTTCCTTTGTCTTCCTTCTCTTCCCCACTTAATTGTGTTGAGGTCTTACTGCTTGTACTGGCCTAACAGTTCCTACTGCTTGTAGCACAGGCCTAACGCTTCTGTCTGACTGTATGACTTAGTCATGTCCTGTCTCTCCTTGTGACCCCTGCAGCTTTGTTTATTCCAAGTGCTGCTGCAAAGGGGCGTCTCGCTGGCTTCTCATTTTTACTGTGTTCCTTCTCTTCATAATCCTCTGGTGTTTCATTTCCTCTTTTGCTGAATCAAAGACAATTTTCTTCTCAGTCCTATGCGATCTTTGCAGTATAAGCTTCCTTCATACTGGCTTAACCTATTACCATTGTCAGGAGGTTAACTTCTCCTTTTTCTTTGTCACCCTGGCAGACTCCTTCTGATCTCTCCAAGAAGCAAAAGTTGCTTCTTTCTGAGAGCACAGAAAGGCTTACAGAAAGAATGGTGCCATTTTTTGATAGAAAATTCTTTCCTTTGGGGGTCACATACTTCCTGCTGTCCTTTATACAGACATGAAAATAAAGGATTAAACAGCCCAGTGATTCATTTTCCCTCAGTCCTTTGCTTCTTTAGCCTGGCAGGGGATCTCCTCTGCCTGCTGAAATCTCTTTAAGCTCTCTTGCCAGCACTTGAGAGAGGTCTCTGTGCAGCACTGGCTGGAGCAGAGAGACATGGAGGCAGCTGCCAGCCCTGCAATAAAAAAGCTCTGGAGTTGGTGCTGGCAGGAGCAGCCAGACTGCAGGAGTGAGTGCAGAGGATGCCAGCCAGTTAAACACCCATTGATTGACTTCCCTGCTGAACTCTACAGGGGAGTGTGAGAGCTACCCATCAATAATGGCAAATCTGGGGATTCCCTGTGATAATTATGAAACTGGCGTGTTTTTTGTGGATTATAAGAAAGAGGCTTCTTGGGTTTTTGTAGAAGCATAACAAAAGTAGAGGTAGACTTCAGCTGGAATGATGCATCCAAACTACTTCCAGCTTTGAGAAAGTAAAGTCTGAATCTATTCGCCTTGATTTCAGTGTTTGTACTAATGTAAGCTATTGAGATGTTCTCACATTCTTCAAGAGTGCTTCCACAGGTGGTTTGAATATTGTGTATTGTTTGCCTGTTTCTTTTTGAGAAAAATGAATAATTTTACAATATTACCAAGGAAAATGTATACAGCACAAACAATTCAGCTTCAGAGGGCCTGGTGATGCCCAATAATTTATGATTATTGAATAGTAAATAAAAGAAGATACTATTTAACACAAGAGAAACTGGTTAAGATTTAAAGGGGGAGTAGCAGCTGTCATCCACATATTTTTTTCTGTACTGCATCTTTTTTTTCCAAGCTACGCTGTCAGACGTTTTCTTGACTTCTGTGCATATGGTTGTTACAAGTAGAAGTTTCATGAAAATAAAAATTGATTTTAACAGCATAAACTTATGTAATCATATGTTTCAAATCTAGATCTAATCAACATTTGGATACCTGTTTAGAGGAACATGTCCACAGCTTTTTTTCCCCCTCAGCTTTAGGTATTATTAGAAATAAAGTTTACCTGCTTATGGAGTTTGAACTGTCTAAATCTAAGCATGTTAGTCATAAATGAGAAAACTGACATTATAAAAATTGTCCCTCACATTTGCATACCTAAAATATGTTTTATTCAAGATTGGTTCCTGTATTAGTTTGAAAACAAACCAGTGTGGGATCGCAAGTCAGGATTATAATTTAATAGGAAAATTAAAAAATAAGTGCAATAGTACAAGGAAAAACACTGACAAAGTCAGATACAACCTGACACCCTGTTAGGGTGGTGGTAGCAGTGCAAGTGAAGTAGCTCTGTTTAAGCAGTGATCCTCTGGAAGGTCTGGTCGCCACCTGAAGGTCCAGTGGTAGTAGCTCTTATCCTTTGAGAATCCAGTAGACAGGACTGCCTTGGGCAGTTCCAAAGCCGGGTTATATCCAGGTGGGAATGCTTGGCTCCTCTCCCTGGGTGGAGCATCTCACAATAGGATGAGGTAACTCCATGAGTCATAGGGTTGGTTCTTGATAGCTCATTAACAGTTATCAGGGGTGAGTCAGACCAGGAGATAATAGCCAGTGCCCCATAACATGTGGTAACAGGATACTAAATACATCCATATTGTAACCTAGGACAGTGCCCCAAAAAACGATTACCGCAATTAGAAGGTGGTTTGGGAAAACAAGAAATTACCTTCAGTTAGGCTGAAGGTAGTTTCTCTGTCAGATGAAAGGACAAAATTCAGAAGAAGGAGCTGTGCTACACGCCAAAACTCATTACCTAGGGAAGGAGAATCACAGAACTGCTTCCTGTGAAAGGCATCTCTGGAGATCACTTAGTCCAACCACCTGGTTTTGAATAGCTCCGAGGATGGATTCTCCACACCCTCTCTGGGCAACCTGTGTTGCTTTCATCTGCTATCAGGGCAAAGAAGTTTTTTCATATGTTTAAATTGAGTTCTCTTTATTTCAGTTTGAACCTGTTGGCTCTTGTCCTGTCACTGAATGTCACTGAAAAGAGCCTGGCTCTCTCTTCTTTAACCCCCCATCAGGTATGTATACTCACTGCTGTATATTATGTGTATGCATTCCTAACAGCCTGCCTGCCTTCTCCAAGCTAATCCATCGCTCATATTTCAGTTTCTTCTCACATGCCAGATGCTTCAGACCCTTAGTCACCTTCCTGACCCTTTTCTGGGGTTATTCTTGTTGTATCCATGTCACTCTGTACTGGGGAGCAAAGGACTGGACCCAGCACTCCAGCTGTGTCTCAAGGTGCTGAGTAGAGTGGCAGAATCACCTCCCTTTAACTGCTGGCTTTGCTTTTCCTAACACAGCTGAGGATGCTGTTGGCAAAACCCATGTCCCTACAGTGTTACTATGCCCTACAAATTCTGATCGGTACTGATCTGAGGAGTAGAGTGGTTTTGGAGGAATTTATAAAACCTTGACAACTCTTAAAGTTACCACACATTAAATACTCTATGGTTCTGGGACACTAGTTGTAACATGCTTTTGTGTAGTTCTTGCAATGAGTCTTTAAAAAGGCAGCTTGGCATTTCTGTTCATCAGCTCAGCATTTTTTCTAAAGAATCTTTTAAGACTGACTCAAGTCTTTCTGAACCCTTTTGTCATGGTCCACTGTTAATAATCTGGTCAGGGACCAGGCTCCTCCATTGTTATGCATGAAGAGCAAACAGTCCTGATACACAGATTTTTATGGAAGTATTTCCAAGGCAAGAAACAAATTTATACACAGAATCAAAAATTAACAAATCCTGAAGAAAAAAAATGGGAAAGAATAAAAATATCTGAGACACATAGTTTGAAACTATGAGAAGACTCTTTAAAGAAAGAAGAATCATAGTTGCAGATCACTCTGTTAAGAACTAATTAAAATATTTCTGTTCACCTTGGATGTTTTTATTTAAGATTTCTTGAATTCCCTATCTAAAGTATTGTTTTATTGACTTATATTGGAGTTTTCCCATTACCTTCAGTAAGCCAATGATTCCACCTATATCTGAAAAACAAGCAATTATTTTTCCCAAGACTGCCAAAATTTCATAAATTTTCTGATGCACGTGCAACAGTGCAAAGGTAGTGGTAAGGCCATGGGAAAACCTATAAATAATTTCACCAAAAGTCATTTATCCTAGAAGATACATGCAATTGTTTGGTAAATGCTGAAGTGTTACTGTTACAAGCGAATAAATTGTGTTTTCTTTGTGAAATGTATTTCATATATCTTATATTGATCATAGAAGGCCCTAAAAATACTTTGTAGAATACAAAGTAAATCTGGATTATTTCACTGCCAGTCTAAAGGGAAGTGGAATCATTCATGAGGGGTACATTGAATGAGCCAACTATCCATTTTCAATAGCCTGCAATTCATTCCAGCACTTGGTTATTTGGCTCTCTTTTCATTAGTAAAACACTTTGAGTTTCACTGTTGAACTAAATACACAGCTGTTCTTACAAAAGACACCGTGATTCAGAAAAATATAACTGCTTAGTGCCTTTGTGTTACACAGATTACACAAACTTTTAAAGGAAAATGTATGTAGCTTTTATTACCAGTCTGAAAAATCATGCCATAAGAAATATCACTTGGGACGTGTACACTAGAAATACAGTTGTAAATACATGTAATTAAAACTGACATATTTCACCTTAATGACTCCAGTGACCATGGGGGTAAAAAATGAAGACATGTGAATATGGAAGCTATTTATATTTATGTTTATGTTTGCAATAACACACATATGAATAATATAATAATAATAATAGCCAGATTAATATTAGAGCACTCAATCCAAACTCACCAGCCAAAGTTATTGGATCTTTTTTTCATAGATTTAGTGGAGATTGGGTGTTGTTTAAATATTAGCTTGCGTGCATGGGTTTTGTGGCTTGTTATGAAGGACAGTGGGGACAATCATCCCCAGTTTACATCCAAGATAATAAAAACATGCAAAGAATAAATGAATTCCTGGAATTCTTGCAGAAATTCAATGGTAAAGTCAGGAGAGAATCCTGTGCCTTCTCATTCTTTCCACTTCTGTTCCTATTGTAGCTGATGGCAACTTCCACAGATTGATGTGGGAACAGAAAAGGAAAACACTTTTGTGAAAATGCACAATGTCTGTCAGGATGTATGAAATTTCCCACCAAAACCACAATGCCCATGAATGTCCAAGCGAATGTCTTTTGCAATGATAGAGTTCAATCTCTTCTGTGCTGACTGGCCTTATGTTCCAGTGGAGATACAAAGATGACTGTGATGTAAGCTGTAAAGTTATATGTAACACATATATGTTCTTCTGTCACTGTTTCAAAATTTATTTGTAGCATCTTAAATTGGAAAACATTTTATGTTACCAATGCTCAAATTCAAATAGGATCAAGGCTACTTCACTTAGAGGGCTATTTGCTGTTTTATGTATCTCTAGAGCAGGAGTAGGGAAAATTACACATTTTTATGCATTAAAGGTGTTTTACTTCTCTTCAGAAGTGTCTAGAAATATGGTCTGCAATAATTTCATCTGTGACTGTAAACTCACCAGCACCAGCAGGACAAGGCTCAAGCTTCATCACTTCTTAGATAAAATATGCAATGCCGCGATAATATAAATGTATGAAATACACGCACCCAGAAAATTGTGTTTATATGTACATAAACATATATATGCATATGTGTATATGGATGTAGGTGCATATGCACACATACTCTCTTGAAGTATTTAAGATGTTTATCTTCCCCCTTAGTCTGAGCAGTGTGACAGTCTGCACATTTTGGCTGACATCCTGTGAAGCATTTCATCAGTCATGTGCCACCCAAAGCGCATGTACGTGGCACAGTCAGCTGTTCAGATTTACTCACATGCTTGATTGCTCACAGTGTCAGGAGCAGCACAGTTAGGACCTTGCCACATAAAGCCCTAAATCTCAGCCGATGAAGAAGGCACTAAATTCCTTGAATTAGTATCCCACTTTTTGATAAAACTTTTCTAAGTGTTAAGGTTGGATTTTCAGTGTATAGAAGCTAAGCTTTATGCCTCAGTGTTATGTACCATTGCACACCTGCAGAGACCATTCAGACAAACATGCAAACGTGTAGAAATGGCATCTATGTTAAAGACCATTTGAAACTAGATTCCAATATGTAATGCTTCCTGAGGATGTAGAGAGTAAACTCCTAAAAAAAGGGATGACAGGAGATTACTGAGTTTGAAACCAATTTTGTCTGAGCATCTGCCTTCTAATGCTTTTGACTAAATTACAAACCCATTGCCTATTTGTTCCCATTGCAGAATATATTAAAAATATTTAATAGGTGGTGTTAATTGCTTATATTCATAGTCTCTGGGGTCTTCTTTTGTCAGTATCTGTCATCTTCTGAAAGTGTCAAGCACTGAGGAATTCAAAATTTATTCTGACTCTTTTATGATTTGCAGTCCAAATTGAGATAATAAGTCACACTTTCTCTTCCTAGCTTGTAGTAATGTAGGCTCTTATTTATCCATGATTGCAGGCAATTAGAAAGCCTGTATCCATTAGGCTGCATGTTTTGGAGCACAATAGCTATATGCAGATTGGTTTAGACATTGCTTTCCTTACAAATTTTGTCCTTTTGTTTCATGCTTATTTTCTTATTTTCAATGCATCAGAAAAGATTTATGCAGATGATGGGCCATAAAGAAGAAAGTCGTATGGGTCAAAGAGGGAGATGACAAGAGCACGCACTGGTATTTTAACAGTAGGTATAGAGTGAAAAGGTTGGATTTTGATTTAAAAAAGAAAGCTATGTCAAGGCCAATTGACATTCAGGCACCTGGTGGAATCTGTGTATGGATAGAAGATTATACTGGAGCTGCAGATAGTGCTTGTATTCTTCATTCTATGGGAAAGAAAACAGAATATTAATTTTGGTGAGTGCTAAGATGTGACGCCATATCGGCATAATCTAAATTTATTGCTGTAAAGCAATAATTTCTGATCAGTTTTGTAACTTTCATTGCCACTGGAACAAACACCTTGCACTTTGATTCTGAGGCTGTCTTGGGAAGTCTCACAGAACTAGGATTATACCAGAGACCACAAGAGAGAGGCTAAGAGTTAACTTTTTGTTTGTTTATTTGTTTTCTTCCAGAGAAAGCTGATGGCAATCATTTAACTTTAGCAGAGTAATTGTCAGCTGAGTATGGCTGAAAGAAGAATACTGGTCCAGGCAGGATTTGAATTAGTACACACATGAAAGGCTACATAACACCTTAGTGGCCACTGAAAAAATCCTCATTCTTAGTTTCACTGCTCTGACACTGTTCCAAAGTGTAAGGTCCGTGACTGTTAATGAAAGTTTTTCATGCTGTAGTCTTCACTTTGCACAGGATCACTTTTTTCTCTGTGCCTGGACTAAAAACCTCAAGACAAGAGCAAGTCATTGTTACAGTCATACATTTGTAAAAAGTTATAGTGTGCAAAAATGTCTCTTTGGAAGATGAAGAAAGTTACCTGGACTATTTAATAATCCTATGGTGTTTGGCTTTATTCATAATGTCTCTGTGGAGTGTCAATTGTCATGCTGTCTACAAGAAGGATGAATGATAAGCCCTTGATGTCAGTTTGAGGTAGGAAAAGTGTTACTACTTGTTAGCATTATAAACCCTAGTGAATGAGTAATAGAGAGATTAATGCTTTGGCTGAATCTGGAGTTAATGTGTTGAAGTTCAATACAAATTCTTTTCCCCCATTTAACTGATACTAGAACTGTAACTTATTCCTAGAAGTGGAATGTATTTATTACTATTTTCCTTTCTAACAGTTTTCTAAATATCTTCTCTGAGTTTAGGGTAATTCTCAAGTAGAATAAACCTTCTCTATTTATTTGGTTCACTTCCTCCAACTGACATTTCCAAACTGATAAGATGCAGCAAGTCATACTTCCCTGAAGAAGCAGTATTACAGAAAAGCATATTATCTAGCCTTTAGATGCAATAGGGCTTATGATGAGAGGAGTAATGAGAGAATATGTATTTTTTATTCCTTCCTGTGATCATTTCAGGAAATTTAGCATAGCACCTTTTTTTGTTTCCTCTATGCTTACTTTTTTTAATACTGAATTACTGAACTGAGCTCAATGTTGTTTTCAGTTTCAGTTGTGACATCAGATGATGATTAACTGAAACTGAATTAAAGTATTGGTGGCTTTATCAATAGCAGTAGCAATTTGTTGATGAAAAAGCAGTAGACAAATCAAATTATCAAACTCTGAAAGCACTGTAGTCATAACCCTGGCAAAAATAGGTCAAATTCATCAAGAGGACTTAGGTCCTGTGTGTATCTCCATGTGATACCACTGCCATTGATCCCTTAACCAGTAAGTGTCTATAATCTTGCCACCAGGCATGTGCAGAACCATCTGTGAGTTGACACTACTCCATGGTTAACAAGCTGCCCATTAATTGTTCCAGAGAGATAACTGGCAGCTCCAAGAAAGGGATCCTCAGTGTGGCTGAGGTGTCTTCACTGTGGAAACGTAGCCCCAGACTCTGGCGGAGCTCAAGCTGTGGATCAGCAGGATGTGGCTTTCACCACAGCCCAGAACCCAGGTGCATAAATGCCAGTGTGCACACAGAATCATGTACTGTGTTAAGCAGCACCTTATGCCCAAAAGATTCAGCTTCAAATCTTTACCTGGGCCTAATTCAAAGTGGGAACTCTAACTTGCATTTTTGACGTGAAGCAGGAGCATCCTGGCCGCCCAGCTGCTCTGCCTCTTGGGAAGACAGTGTCCTTAAATACAGAAAGACATACAATTTGGTGTTTCAGGCAGAAATGAGTGTGTGTCCCCAGAGAGGTTATCTGCTTTGCTTGCACCCAAACTTTTTCCTGTGAAATTGAGTCTTGCAGAGCTTCTGAGGATCTCACAGAGCAGGTCTCTGGCCTCTCCTTACACCCTACAGTGACAAGGCAATGTCAGCATGGAATTAGGCACCAATGTGACCTGGCACTAGTAGCAGGGGGCTTTATGTCTGGTTATCAGTTTCCAGGCATGACCAAGAATGTCTCAGAGCTAGGCACTGTTGAAGAAACATATAGTATCCTCCACTTGTGGCTGTGCAGTGCTGGGGATCCTGCCAGGGGTCAGACTTAGTCCATATTTGAGTCAGTTGGTAGTGTGGAACTTCAAGGGCTCTGCTGTGGTGCTTTTGCAGACATTCTGCCTGGCAAGCTCAGTCTCTGAAAGCAGTATTGTCCAGTGTCATCTTTTCCTGCTGATGATTAGTACTAAAAATAGCAGAAATATGTAATGCCATTACAAATAAATTAAGATACTGCCCAAAAAATACTATGCTGACCATGTTCATTTAATCTTTGAGTTGCTCTTGGATGAACAAGTCTTTGGTCTCTTAGCATAACTACTTTTGGGGGTGGCAGGTCCAGATACCCATTTGTGCCCTGAGCAATTTGATGTGATTAGTCCCTGTCTGTGGCCTTTTCTGGCACATTTCACAGTAGTTCCTTTTCCCCAGTCTCCTAAACACTTTTGTCCATCTCTCATATTTGTCTGCTGAGAACAAATGTTGCATAAGCCTTGGGTCAACTTCATGAAAAACAGATGCTGGTGACTAGTTTCTTATCCCAGAGATGAGCAGTGCTGTTTTCGGGAGGTGGTGGCAGCTCCTACAATACTGACAGGTCTTTTTTTAACCCAAATTTGTATCTTTCTCATCCTGCTGTTCTTCAGTGACTCTGATATTATTTTCTTACTATGCAGGTGTTTTGTTTTTGTTTAGCAAAATGTCAGGAGCTGTCAGCACATGATTCATTGATATAATTTTGTGATTATATTATCTGTGAAAGGAATTATAAACTACCATGAAGACTGATATGAGTGCATAGTGAATGGAAATGCAAAAGCACCAGAAAGAACAATAGAAAACTGGCATGTATTGATGACACCAATATCAGCAGTCTTCAGGATCTCAAAGTGTCTATGCACAGCGTCTCAGGATACCCAGATCAGAAACCAAGAGACAATGAATAAGTCCTTAGACTTGATGGAGAAGGAATTTGAATTGCATTCTCTTCCTGAGTACAGGAAAGCACATCCAAAACCAGCATATTATCACTGACCCAAGATGACCCCAGAAGACATGATGAGGACTCAGTAGCTGGCATCCCTCGACTTCTGTATCATCCAAGACAGAAAGACCAACCACCTTGGTATTGGTTTATTGTTTTAACATGTTTTATTCTGTACTGGCAATTAACATGGACTCACTATCCTATAGGTAGTCACGTATATAATTTTAAAATGCCTAGAATAATGTCCTTCAAACTATAAGCCCATTGTCAGACAGTGCTGTCATATATAGCATGTCTGGCAAAAGCAAATTTGTCAGCATAAAACTCTCACTAAACTGCAATTGTAGCTATCTAGGGTAAATGTAGTGACACCTAATTTTTGCTGATCAGTGTAAAATCTCGTCTGAACTAGTGAGATATCGTGGTATTTACATTGGCCCTTCATTTTGATAATTTCATGGTAACAGGTCTTCTTCAAGTGCTCCCTCTGGATATGTTCATGGGGTATTTAATGGTGTATTTGTTGTCATTGTATTTCCAGGCTTATGAGTTTTTTAGGTAACTTGTTCAAATTCTCAAACTTTTTATTAATACCATTATGTCGTATCCATTATGTGTTTTCTTGTAATTGCACTTTCAGCTTACCAGTACAGACATCTAGAAAAGGAACATATGTGGTTCTTGCAAGAAACTGTTGTGAGTCTTTTCTGTTGAGATAGGCACAGTGGTGAAGTCTTAGATTACTATGAAATACCCTAGCATTCTGTATCATTAATGTATTTCATTCCAAAACACAGAATGGAAATTATATGTTTCTTTTGTTTAGTAGTTTTTGCATTTTCTCTCAGATGAAAATGCCCTTTATGCAGGGCCTACCATAAAAAATATATTTTATTTTCTAGTGAAAAGCCTTGGGTGCCCATCTCCAACCCAACATCTTCCCAAGATGTTTAACACTTCTGCCACAAGATTTGATATTTCTAAGGTCATTAGCTAGAGTTTTGGAGTTGCAAAAACTTCAGAGAAAATATTTGATAAATATATTAGATAAATTTGACAAAATATGAGTCCTATTCCTTGGTATTATAAGCTGTAGGTAGTGGTGATGAATTCTGTGGCCTGATCTTTTGCTGGTAGGCAAAAGGTTATGCACTGTCTATGCACTTGAGGCAAAAGTAACCAGAGTGATCAATGGTTGCTCACTCCTTCTCTCTCAGTATGGTTATAATAGGAGAGAAATGCTTAGGTGCTTCCTTTGTTTCAAACCACTTTTTCAGCACTCTACCCAAGCCTGACAAATGCAGCTTTGCTCTATTTGTGCTTATAACCCTCCATCAAGTGTACCTGAAATAACACCTGAGTCACTGATTAGTGTGCAGACTCTCCTCTCCTGGGCAGGCATGAAAAAATGAAGCTCCTAAGACTACTGAACAGAATGAATGGTCAGTCATGCATGTTAAAACCCCTGGACTGTATAAATCTCTTGTTAGGACAGAGAAAAAGCTTACCAACCCCATCCCAACTGTCCTGTAGAAGGCAGCAGCAGCTGGCCAGTGATGTGTTGTCACAGCTGATCGAGCAAACTGCTATAATAAACACCAGCTGTGGAGTATCACGCTGCTAAAAGCTTCCCATGTTTCCAATACTGTGTCAGCTCTCTGACTGCACTTTGGTCCCTTAGTAGAGTGGGCTGTGAAAAACAAAAAAAAGCTTTGAATATCACATCAAAGCTCCCTCACTAAGAATCTGGGCCTTAAAAGACACAATCTCTGCCCCAGAACAAGCAATAAATCTCACTTTGTCTTAAAAATTCCTATTATGTTAGGGCTTTGACATCTCAGGTGACTGACTCTGAGCTAGACCTGGTAATGGGTGGGGAGCTACACTCTTCAGTCTGCATGTGGTTTTAGGTCAGCTCTGGGAGAATTACAGAGAATCTTTTCCTAGGGATGTGGCAATGAGTATCCAAAGGTTGGCAAAGAATAGCAGGGACTATGCAACCTGTGCACCCAGATGAACTCAGGGGTCCTGCACCTGTGTCACAGGTTCTAAGTCCTAGTTCTCATACATCCCCACTGCATAACGTTTGCTCATGCTGCTGAGAAAGACCTGTCAGAAATTACACAGAAAAGTCGCTAAGGTAAACTTAGAGATAAAAGTGAAATTGTTGAGATGGGATTGTTAGCAGCTGAAGCATTCAAGACGAAAACACAACAGGAAAAAGTGTGAAATCCTAAAGGAAAAAACCAAGAAGATTGGTCAAGAGTTAGCCCAGGAATCAGAGTCATTGAGTTGAGTCATCATTGTCAGTTATCAGTCCCAATAGAGCTGGTGCAGCACAGCAGCTCTGCAACACCTGGGAGCCCTTCCAGTCAGCTGCAGAGAATGAGCTCTCCCCACCTGCAAAGACCTTTTGGGTAAGCATACTAATGCCTAATAGCTAATCATTATATATAACAACTTGCAAAGACAGTGCCCAGCTGAAGGTATCCACATAAACTGCCCCTCAAAACAGACTGTGATAGCCAGGAGCATGAGAACTGGAAGTTAAGTAAGTGATTGTGTAAAAATGATGACATACTGCTGTAAATTTTCTAGGCATCAGGCTATGGAGAAGCAGGAAGACCTAGTAAGTGGTTTAGCCTGGAGGTGAACTGGAGGAGAGGAGACACCAGCAGTTTGCCACCATGGCCAGGAGTGAGAGGTAGTGAGCAGTCATACCAACAGTCCCTTTATGTTAGAAGAGCGTGATTAGCATGGCAGGCTTCTGGCATGCTCAAACTGTGCACTTGAAAGATCTCTCTCTGCTCTCATAATTTCCCTGCATCATTTTCCTCTAAGAGCATATTTCTTGTGAATATTAATAATGCATAGTAAGATACTTTTTCCTGGTTTCACAGCAGAAAAACAGGGGAGGGTTCTTCCAAGAGACCGTGACCTGTTTCAGGCAACACATTGGTAACCGCAGGGGGTCTCTAAAGCATACAGAAAAATGTAGGTAGTTAAAAAGTTTGCAAAGTCCTAAGAGAGGGTAATTCATATTCATAGAGAATGTACCTCATGTCTTCTTCACTCATCATACTGCTCACCCATCAAGGCTGACAGAATTTCACTATATTTGCTACAGATGTTTTCTCTGAGGCTTTACACACTTTCTTATTAAATCTTTTCTTAATCTTACTTTTTTCCTGACCCCAAAATTCCTTCCAATGCTCATTTGCTTACTTATTCTAGAGGTTAATAGCTTACATCTAGAGTCTCTCCTATAGCAGATTTGCATAGCTGTCTTTAAATTGGTTCTTCTTGGTGTTTATCAAAAGTAAGCGGTACCTGAGAGGATGAAAATGTAATTCTTGTGACCTACTATATTTCTGAATTTGGTAGCTACTAATAATTAATGTTGCTAGGTATTTAAGATGCTTGCATTGATATCCCTGGTTATTGACTATTACATAAACTTCTGCAAGTTATTTTTGTCAATTTACAAGCACAAATCTGTTTTTATCTTTGTTGATCTGAAGTCTTGTTATTCTTGCTACTTCTTTCAAGTCTCCTGTCATTTTAGAAGAGTTAAGGAGGTAAGACACCTTTTTATTTTATGTGGCGAATGCAAAGCTGTTCCTTTACCTTGGTTTCTTCTTTAAGCTCCTACATTAAAAAAAAATATTTTGTAAGTTTGCAGTTTTAAATTCAGGTATTCAATGTCATTCATTTATATTGTCTTTTGTTTTCAGATTTCCCAGATTCACTGTTCTTATGCATTACCAAAACATCAGATACATAACATTTCTTGAAATTTCAGAGATTTTTGTGGCAGAAATAGTTCTGCCAAGATTTTCACACAGTAAAGGACTTCTGAAAGAAATAATTAGTAGTTTGCTCATCACAAATTCAAATAGGAGAATAGGAAAATTTTAAGTATAATTGCTTTCCTTATGATTTTAAGACATGTGACCCATGTTTCCATAATTCATAGTCTTTGAAAATAACTGTGTTTTCCTTGCCCACAAGATCTAACATCTTCATGGACTTTGGCCATACTTTTCAATTTTCTTTCTGAGTACTGGCAGATTTCTACTTCCTTTATGTTCACCATTGAGTGCATAACTAGAAAAAGACCTTGACTACTATAATAATACCACTGTATTATTAATATGAAGATATTTTACTTGCTTTTTGGGGATAATGGAAATCTTATTTGACTTTTAAAGTATTGAAACATACCTACAATGCAGATACATAGCTAACAGACCTAGTTATTAATTTTCCAAATAATGTGAACTTCTAGCTACCCCAAAACTCTAAGGCTTGTAGTTAATTGCTTCTTGTCAACAATAGGAATTTTTTGTGTATATCCACAGAAGTGCATTTCAGACTAATAATGAGTAGTTATAAAGTGCACTTGTAGTCTGTAAAATGTTTAGACTTCTTTAGATGAGCTTTGTGACATTCAAAGTG
The DNA here is from genome assembly GCF_008360975.1 of Lichenostomus cassidix. Taxonomy (NCBI): domain Eukaryota; kingdom Metazoa; phylum Chordata; class Aves; order Passeriformes; family Meliphagidae; genus Lichenostomus; species Lichenostomus cassidix. The sequence continues at coordinate 25,519,325 of NC_139480.1, read as the reverse complement.
TTTTGTAAAGGCAATTAAAATATGTTTTTATTTTATGTGCATTTGGATGTATTCCACCAATATCAAAATAAAAATTTTCACATCAGCTCCAGTCATTAAATTATCTTGCTTTTCAGGTTGGTGAATAGACTCCTAGAAAGTGAAGGATATTGCCATGACAGTCATGAAACTACAATCATATTATTCATCGCTGGTTCTTTTTCCATCCCCATGGCAAGTCTTTGTGCCTCAGGTTCTCCCATTTCTTACTGAGGCAGTTTATAATCTCTTTGGGACAGGAATTGCCACTGACTTCTAGATAGATAGCCCTAAAGGACAGACCTGACACTGGGAGGATCATGTGAACTAGTCATGTCCAAAAGAGATGCAATATGAATTTGACCCTGGTCACTGCCATTGACTATACACATACTCTGTGGGCATCCAGGATAATTTCCTTTACACTTATCCCTTGGTAAAGTCATGCAGACAGTTATGACAACTTAGTTGACTGCAAGCTTATCCAAAGGTCACTTAAAAAAATTTGTTTGTCTATTTTCACTTGCAATATCATTGTTCTCTATGTGTGTTTAGATATAGTAATGATATATGTGTATTTAAAGAAATACATATGTACTTAAAGATGTGTTGTACTTATGGTACTCTAATAAACAGTTTGATGGCTTAATTTTCTTCCTTGGTATGGAACTGTTACGTACCAAGAAAATGACAATTTATGCATGTATATCACACTCTGTCATAAAGAAGGAATGAGCAAATAACATTAAATATAACACATTCTGCATATTTAGCAGAAATGTGATCCTCTTCACTTTAGAGACAAGGACTTGCAGAGTTCAGATTTCCTAACATCTATGCTTCTGTTAAACATTTCAGAGATCTAATGCTCTGCCTTTCTTTTCTCTATGCCTCATTGCACCAAAATGGTATCAATGTCCAGTTGCAGACTTACTTCACAGCAGTTCACATCGCAGTAGCAGATGTCAATGTTTAATACTGGCTGTAGCTTTAATTGATGACAATGTAGAAGTACATTTTAGGGCACTGAAGATGGACCAAGGGTTCATATTCTTCAGGGATCTGATAAATTTTAAACTTATTTCTTTCCTTGTGTCTATATTTAGTATAAGAACAAATCATTTTCATATAATTTTCTGTTCTGGTTACAATATTAAGGATGTCAAGGGAATGGATAAATGGATAAATGTTCTGCTATTTTCTCTTTATTATTATAATTTTTCTCACAAGATTGAGAAAAAAGGGAGAATATAATGAGAATAAAAATGCACAGTATTGAAGCATTAAAATTTGGTGATAATTCATTCCTGTGACAGACTACAGCAAGTACAGAATGCAGTGTAAGATATATTCATTTTCCTGACAAAATCTGTGGAAGGAGTAGGAAATGGTATAAAGGTAATTTACTCTTATTGCAATTGCCCTAAGGCAGCAGTCTTGTCCTTTTAGAAATGTCCCTTGTGACAATATAGCTGTGGATATTTTATTTGAAAGTACTCATCAGTTCAGATTTATTTCTAAGGTATGAAAACAACACTGGGGTTTGTGCATAGGTCATTAATTCTACTTTGGGAATGTGAATATCAATTTGTCTGTCAGACTATTTAAAAGAAAGAGACTTTCAAAGGAAAAGATCAATTTCTAGATGTTGACATTGATATAGGAAATTTTTATGATGTTATCTAATAAAACTAAAAACAATGTGGTTTTGACTTTTCCTTTTGTGGGTTTAGTTCTGAAGTACTCTATTATTTACATCAGTGAGAACAATAATGGTTCAATTTAGAACTCTGTTCCTCAATTTAACCCCTCTGTAGCTACCAAGATGTGGAATAATAGAAGACATTATTTCCTAGTAATTCTGGCATGAGGTTTGTGGGCATGAAATATTTAACTTGAAATTATATGTCCAAACAAAATTTAGCAATAGTAAACACTTAAATAAAATATTATTAGAGCACAGAGCGTTATCTTCTCCTTACATTGCTTCAATTGAGTTTAATATACTTTTACTGAGAAATTGTACCAAGAACTTTACTGTTTGGTTATTAACCAATAAATAGCTTGCAATAGATTTTAGCTTTAGACAATGTTTTGCCTGCATGAGAAATCTCAATCACTGTGCCAGAAAGGTTTAGACACTAGAAATGCTGTAACTGTCCGTGTGGATGAATAATGGCTATATGGTCAGCAATAGTTTGCATGATGTTGGTGATTCAAAAGGGTTTTTTTGGTTGTTTTTAACAGGCAAAGACTTACACAAACCCTGGTCTAAGAATGAAGGGGTAGCTGAGTGATGTATCAGGGTCCGGGGGGGTGGCAAAGGCCGGCTGCCCCCCCGGACCGGGTCTCTGGTCCGTGTGATCCCACCGGATCTGGTGCGCCCGGCCCCCGAGGTTCTGCGGCATGGCGTCAGTCTCCAAACCACGTCAATTCAGCAGGAATATAGTGAGATGAAGGAAAGAAATGGACTCCATCTCTGTTCTGGCAGGGAGGTTTATTTGGGGTAACGGGGAAAAGGGGATTGCAGGGGAGGAGAAAGGGGGCAGGACAGGCAGGCACAGGATAAGGGCTGCCAGCTCAGAGAGAAGATCTCGAGCTGATCTAGACATCGCCTTATAAAGGGAAAGGAAGGGGAGGGACTGTCTCCCCTAGAGCCAGTCCTGGGGAGTCTGAAGGGAAGACAGGCATAGGGAACCCACCAATAGATTTCAGGTACAGCAGAATGCATATTTCAAAATGAACCAATGGTACACCAAGCGGGGAAACACAGAGAGCATATGGAATCCTAAAACCCCACATTGCTACAGCTGAGCTTTCCTTTGGGCAGGGTATCGAGGAGCTGGAACAAAGGTGTCTTTAGTATGCATGGAACAGCTAAAGCCTACCTCAGAGTTTCAGGAAAATGGAGATTATATTATCGCACAAATGGTTGTCATGAGACTAAATTGAAAGAAATCTAAATCTAGTAATCTGTCACCCTGAAGGATTCATGTAGTAAGGTATTTAAAGAAGCTAAGATTAGAGTAGCTTCATTTGCAATTTAAATTTCATACAAATTGTTTTTTGAAAGCATATATGAGGGTCCTAGTTTGGGAGTTGTCGTTTAGTGGGGGGTTGTATTTGAATTGTATTAAGGTAGCATTTTTCAAACTATCTTTTGCCCATGCCTAGCTTTCCTGTGCATTTAGTTTGTAAGGAAAAGTTGAAGGGTGTGTACACAACCACCACTGCATGCCATGCTCCAGTTTCTTCCTATGCAGTCCTGGTACTGCCCTGGCATGAGGAGGCTGCCTTCACCTGTCTTGGCTGATTTCTGCAGACAGTGCTCACTCTGAAGTCGGTCTGGAGACAGCAACCAGACTACAACACATTTATATATTACACCTGTGTTAAACAAATGAAACACAAGTCATGTGAAAGGGCTGGCACTAGATGTTCCTCAGTTAGTTTCCTAGGAAGCGTCCTGTCCTTGGCCTGCAGGTCTCCTACATACTGCAGAGGAAGCCAAGTGGTTTGATTCAGGAGTTTGGATTCCTAGTCATTGAAAAAACAGTGCAGGACTCTGGGCTGCAGAAATTTAAAATTTTGGGGGGGTTTTTTGATCCCATGATGGACTTGTGGTTGATGTGATTGTTGGAGGTTGTTTCAGCACACTGATGACAAAATTGTAATTTTTGATTCTTGTAGAAGTTAGGAGGGCAGACTTTGGCTTGTTTAGGAGAGTCTTTGGCTTGTTTAGGAGAGACTTTAGCTTGTTAGTTGTGAGAGTACCTTGGGAGGCAGTCCTGAAGGGCAAAGGAGTCCAGGAAGGCTGGGCATACGTCCAGAAGAAAATATTCAAGACACATGAGTAGACTGTCCCCATGTGCTGAAAGGTGACCTAGCAGGGAGGAAGTCACCATCCCTGAAGGTATTTAAAAGACATGTAGATATGGCACTTCAGGACCTGGTTTAGCGGTGGACTTGGCGGTACTGGGTTAAGAGTTGGCCTCAATGATCTTAAAGGTCTTTTCCAACCGAAACAATTCTATCATTCTATAACATGCCAGGCAGCATTGACAAGACAAGAAACAGGAATTTAGAATCACAGATAATTAAATTCCCTTCTATTGCCTACTTTGTTAGGATGACTTGAAGGTTTATGTTAGTGCAAGGCAGGCCCAAAGTGGTTTATCAGATTTTTCTTTTCTGGTTAGGTCTCAGTTCCTCTCTGCTGGATATGTAGCAAACCAATATACTTTTATCTCTGTCCTACCACAGGATTTTCTGCTCCCACTCTGAGCTATGACAAACCCATCCTGGGTTCTTTGACTGATGAGAAGTACACCAAGGCCATGCTGCTTTAGCTGGCAGTATAACATAGACATAGTGTTTTTCCTTGGTATGGTTAATTCTAAAAATGAGGATTGTCTTTGTACATAATCTCACAAAAGTATCACAGATTCAGTTCTGTCCTACTGGAATTATGAGCCTGTATAGTAGGAGCAGCAAGTAGGAGGCCTTATTGATGGGAATGGTTTCAACCACCGATATTTGAACAAATGGGGATTTTTAATGTAAGAAAAAGGGTATGTGGGTTATTTCCCATTTCACGCCACTATGTTGAGATCTTTGAGTGGCCCAATACTGTTCAGTCACTGCAAAACCACACCTCATTCTTGCCATGCAGGCTGTCTCTGGGGCAATTCTGATTCTGCCAACACCACCAAGTTTTTAGATATACTGTGACAGTCCTGCATCCCCAATGCTATTCTTGCTACTGCACCATAAAGTGATAGTTACGCCTAGGTAGTATGCAAAATATATACCTGCAAGCCTTTAAAATAGCTTTAGATAATTAAATAGTAATGTTTGCTCACTGTTTTTAATGTGGTCCACATATTATTATTCTGTATAACCAATATATTCTTTCATCAACAACCCCAAAGAGCCAGACTTGTTCAGTAACCAAAAAGCAGAGCACAGGTGGCACAGCAAGTCATGAAGTATATTAAAGCACACCAAGAGTAACCCCTGAAAAACAATTGGCTCAGGAGCCAGAGGAAAACATCATGAAAAACAACAAAGTGAGAAGAGGGCATGCAGCAGGGCAGAATGTTTATCCCCCAATTATGACAACATCCTGTTTACTCTGGTAACTTTAAAACCATGTTTAACTAGAATGAATTTCTTTTCCAAGAGAAAATATGTTTGTGTTAAGAATAAATGATCATTGCTTTTTAATAGTGCAGCAATTCTGGTCAGATGCCAGCATGAAGACAAAGGAGATTGAATTTGTTTAACTTCTTTCAGGTAAACGAGTCATACACCGCAAAACCCTAGACTTAGGGTTTCAAATGACAGTGTCCTCTACAGAGTGAGCAACAACATCAAAACTTCTTCCAGTCAGCTCCTGGCAGAGAGGAAGGAACTAATGGCTGAGAGAAAATATGAGTCATTAGAACGTGAAATTTGTGGCCTTAATTTCTTGCTAGAGATTAGGTACTATTAAAACAATATTTTTAATCTTAAAGCTTCTCTAAAAGCCTACTAACAAGAAAGTACTATAATGAGAATCCATATAATGCTCATTGTATTGTCAATAATAGTAAAAATGTTTCTGTTGGTCTTCCTGAAAGAAAGTGGTTAAATATCACAGTGTATCTGCAGAGAAGTTGCCAGTTAAGTGCATTTCTTTTTCCTGGAGACCTGTCAAAACCTAATGTGGCAGTATGTTCCTTCTGCGTGAGATGAAACAGCTACACTGCCAGTAAGAATATGTCAACATGGTAAATTTTTGCCTCTCTGGAAGTGGGCAGCTTGATGATTGCAGCCGGATTGTGACACCAAGGAACATTGCTGTCAACTCCACTACCTCAGATCAGAGAGGAAACACAAAGGTATGTCAGTCTGAATAATCTTTCCCCCTGTGAAAGACAAATTGCATGTCAAAGATATCACTACACACTAAATAGCTGTGTGGTGGTAAGATGCTTTCATCTCTGTTCTAATTTGGTTCTGGTAAAACAAATGAACAAAATGAATAATTTGGATTTGCACTTCCTGTATCTTTCCTTGTCAGAAGGTTTGCAGGTGGGTCTCTCACATCAGCCATTGCAGAGACATCTCCCAAAGCTAATCACAGAGTCATAGAATGTCAAGGGTTTGGAATGGTCATCTAGTCCCAACCCTCACTGCCATGGGCAGGGACATCTCCCACTAGACCAGGTTGCTCAAGGCTTTATGAACCTGTCTTTCTGCCATAGATATCTCCCTGCAAGGGCATCATTGCTTCTTTTGCATGTCCATCAGCAGGTCTGTCCCTGAAGGGATGCTCTGAGCATTTTTGCATTGCTGCTATTCTTATTTTTAAGCTACCTTAAATAAGGCTTTTTCCTAAGAAGAAAAACTTGGAGGATATTAGAAATGACATTTTTTCATGCTATTTTTCAAAGAATACAGTACTAATGATATAATCATGCAATATTTTGTACTGCTGTCGAAGTTTGCATTTGCTATTCTCAACAGTAGAACCATTTTCTAATGTATGTCTTTAGATAAGTGGATAAGTACAAATCTAAGCACAAAGCCTGATTGTCCTCATTCTTGCGTTGGCTTTGCCCTTGTAAATATGTTAATTTCACTAAAGAAAATGAGCCTTTCTTTTTCTGCTTGGTGAAGAAACTGACTCCCTCAGATGCGTGCCTGTGTTCATCACATCATACCAGGAGGGGCTGGAGGGTGCAGTAGGGGCAGTACAGGCTGGTGACAGAAAGTGTCAGAGCCTAAGTCCCTGTGTGAAGGAAGGAGATGTAAAACTTTCCCTGGGCTTTCCAGGCAGTAGTGGTCTTTACATCAGTGCCTGGTTGAGCACGAATGTAGACACATGCAGAGACAAAAGCTATGCAGACACATTTTTCTTCAGTCATAGTAAATACTGTATGGTGGAGGTATGGCTAAGTAAGAGCAATCTGAAGATGATAATGAAGACAGTGTAAGCAGCCCCCATAAAACTCCCTGCTCTTGTTTTCCAGATACCATCTCTGGGAACATTTACTATGGTTGTGTTTGTTTAATATCTTATGGTGGGGACAGAAATGGGGTGCAATTAGGAAAGTTCCTTGCTTAAAAAAAAAAAAAATGCAAAGACAAGGTTATTTCTTTCATGACCTGACCATTTCAAGATATCATGCTGTGCTTTAACTTCCTGAGTGATGCAGTAAGAGCATTTAACACTGTTGCAGTAAGATGGGTAAATATTTAATTTCCTTCTGAAATGTCTTTTATAAGAGAGAAAAAATTTTTAGTTCACATGAGACAGTGAATCTTTGAGAAATTCTGGCACAGTTGTTTGCATCTGTATGCAACATTGGCTTTACTAAGGAGTTCTGTGCAAAATGGTTTGAGATTACATCCTATGTGATGTAAGGACTGCTTCATGTCAAAGAGGCTAAAGCTTGGCTCAGATATGGTACTAGAAGAAGCAAGAGCATCTCACTGCCAGGCATGGACATCCTTGTAGGCATCCCGATGTTGAATGTCCAACCAAAAAGAGTCACAAGTAGCAGATGTTTTAGGAAAAGTCGACATGTCTGCACTTGTCACTCAGGTGATACATACATTTTATCTGCAGATTGTAAGAGTGACAATCTGCTCCCAGAAATACGTTTTGGTGGCACAAGGTGAGCCTTATCATGTCCAGGAGACACCTCTTTCTTTAACAGGAGTCACTGTACCCACTGAAGGGATTCCAGATCCTCAATACCAATTTTCTCAATGGAACAGCTTGATTTCCTCCCACTGTGCTTGTAATAGCTTAAGACTGAGCATAAGAAATAGATTTCATTTCAACAATCACAACATTAGAGTGATCTTCTTTCAGTCTTGTTCATTGCTGCTCTTAAATTCAGAACACATAAAGAAGTGATAATAGGGACATTTTTTTCAGAGTAATTTACAGCTGATGAAGGTGTGTGCCTCATGTATGCAGTTCTGTCATAGATACCACCACTGGTGTGCTGTGTTAGAAGATGAAAAGGTTTTATAGTTTGTTTCCTCATCCTACCTTGAGTCTTTGGGAACTGTGTCCATTTCAGACCAGTTTGAGATATGTCTTGAACTTGCTAGAATTTTTTGCATTTCCTTGGTTGTTCTTAATTTTCTGAAGTTTATATATATATGCTTTTGAATATTCATGTTTACTCTGTGTTTTAGTATTTGTTTGAGAACTTCTCCATCGTACTTCTCATGTTATATGTTGTCAAGCAAATCAAATTGCAACTACCTTACTTTTGCTTTTTCCTTAAGTTAAGCTTTGCTTATTAAGCTCAATCAGTCCTGAATACTAGCAAGCTGTTGCTTCTCTGCATAAAATCATCAACATATTTAAATAAGTTACTGTAAAAATTATGTCGGGTTTTCCAAATTTTCTAGTGGCTGTTCATTACCTGGCAATAAAACCAGAAAAAAATCACAACCCTCCTAGTCTATATTTCTTTCTTATATTTACTTTTCCCCCCAGGATCATAACTGTTGAAATATCAAAATTTAATTGATGGTTTGTATATACTTATGTATCATCAGGAAGGAATGCTCAGTATTCAAAAGACACTGGCATTTGAAATGTCACTCTTCAAAGTTCAGCTCAGTGCTCTTTTGTCCAATAACTAATTTGGAAGTTGGTGACCTCCTTTTTGTAGCTTCTTCCTTAACATTTTCTCTCTAAGGCAGATACATCTTTTACCTTTGGTTAGCCCAAATCTCTATAGCCCTAAAGAGGTCATCCTTCAGCTGGCAATGTTTCTTTTGTTGCCTGGAAAGCATTTGCTGATTTTCACCCTTGTGTTTACCTCCTCACTCTGAAGGAATTGATTTCAAAGGCTTAATTGCCTGCTTATCACCCTTTACAGTTTTTTTTCCTAAACGCAGAATTCAAAGCAGTATTTTTACAATTATCATATTTACTGAAGTAAAACAGGGAAAGAACCATGCAGTTAGGTATGGAAACAGTGTCTGAAATTTCCTCACGAATATATTCCTACACTTTGTGGTGTATTTTGAATGTTTCTGTGGAACTTAATCTACTCTTGAGCAAGTGTTGATTGATTACTACAAGAACAGGGCTTTTGGCAAGAAATAAGGTTAACATTGGCAAGTTGCTTGATAATTACTGGAGTGTGAAAACCAGCACAAATACATACATTATGCAGGGAGCTCAGTCTCAAACCACATGTATGTGTTCCTCTTGGAATTGATTATAGAAGTCAGTTATGCTATTTAATGGGAAAAATAAAATTAGAATTGATAATATTTAATTCTGAAATATCTATGAGTGTTGAAATTAATTTCAAAATAATGAAACTACTATGTGTAGGTGGTCTTCATCTGCTACATTTGTTGCGAAGATGCTTCCTATTCCTTTCCTTTTTATCTAATGATTTTGATATGGTATTTTTTGGAAGAGTTTCCTTTTGGATTTTTTTGTGTTTAGTGGTTTAATTATAATCCTGGTCCAGACATTTCAGTGAAACCAACCATTTACAATTTGGTAAGAGTTTTTAATTCAGAAAGTTTAAATGTATTTACAAGTTAAAGTGGAAGCACTTTCATCTTGAAATAGAAAGAATAATTTCTTGATAAAATACCAAGGAAAATGCAATGAAAATAAGATTAAACTATATAAATATAGGACAGTGTCTACTGTTATGTTGTTATCTGCAAAAAACAAGATATAATAACACTGGTGTCCAGGAGAAGTTCTAATCTTGAAGTGCCATTTTACAGAGCATAATATCTGGGGAAGAAAAGTCACTGGTTGATATTGATTCTTTCTCCAAATCCATTGTAGTTGCATCTCACTTGACAACACTTCAGTTTTGTCCAGCAGGGTATAACTTCCTATGTAAGGACTGTGCCAGCTTCTTGTTTCCTCCATCTTCCTCTGACCTGTGTCTTCCTTCTCCTCTTCATTAGCACCAATATCATGCGTCGGTTTGACTCTGCCATCAGTGACTCAAAAGTGAGGAAATGAGATTCTCTAGAAGTTATTCAACATCTTTTAGATCTTTTTCTTGAGATAAGACCTTCCTTTTCTGGTTAACATACCTGTAAAAATCCTTCCTCTTATTCTTTGTGTACCTTGCCACGGTCAGTTCCAGCTTCTCCTTGGCCTTCCTTACCTCATCCTTACACAAGCAACCTTCACCTCCGTGCTCTTCCCAGGTTACCTGTCCTTATTTCCACTGCCTGTGGATTTGCTTCTTTGCCTTTAGTTTGACCAGCAGGTCCCTATTCAGCCATGCCAATCTTTTGCCTTCCTTACCCAATTTCTTGCTTTAGGGGATTTCTAGCTCTTGTGCTCTACGGAAGAGTTCCTTATAGATGTGTGAGCTCTGATCAGTGTCCTGGATTGCCTACTGCTTTCTGTGCAACTTTCCCAGCAGATGTTGGTGTGTTTGAAGTCCCCCAGCAGGACATGAGCCTGTGAACACGATGGCATCTGTAGCTGGAGCAAGAAGGCTTTGTGAATAGGCTCCCCTTGATCAGGGGCTTGTAGTACACGTGGAACACGAGGTTCCCTTTGCTGCCTCAGTCTCCAGTTCTTACCCACTGGCTTTTGACCTGCTGTAGCTGTTCTTCAGAGACAACTCTTCACACTCATTTCACCTCATTTACACCAAGAGATGTAGAGGGCAGCATCTGAACCTCTCCTCCTCTGTCTGTCCTGAACAGCCCATCACCATTGATAGTTGCACTCCAGTCATGGGATTTGTCCCACCAAGTTTCAGTAATGGCAACAAGGTCATAACCTTGTTTCTAGCAGCACAGGGTCTTCCAACTCCTCCTGTTTGTTGCCCATGCTCCATGCATTGGTGTAAAGGCACCTTGGCTGGGCTGTTGGATATGTTGCCTTCCTAGAGGAACACCCCTTAACTCATTTGAGATATTTCCCTGGTGTTTTCCTGTTGGCTTCTGTTACCTGAGGAGTCCCTGATGTATATCAAAGAATGATAGAATTATAATAGTAAGACAATATATTTAGACTTGCATAGGTTCCAAAATTTATCATATTTTAATTCTCAGACTATGCATAAGCTAAGTTACATAGATTGACCATGTACTTCTAAGAGGGAGTGATTTGACTTGCATGCAATATAAGGGCATTGCTGATATAAGTTGTGTCTTTGTTGTGTAAATGTGGTTTATGAAAACAATGTTCAAGTCCAGAGTGGTAACATAAACCAGGCTTCTAGACTTGTATTTATAACTTAATCTGTGAGCCACTTCATAGTCAAATGACAAAGTGCTGAAATGTGGAAAGCTGCAAAAAAATATAAAATAATTCTTAGATAAGTGGAAATTGCAAAATGGTTGAGATCATCAAGATACTCTTTATATTTGTTCAAAGTAAAGACAGAAAAACATGTTTACTTAGAGATGTATTCAGCTTTTGTACTTACCATCCTGAAATCTAAAATGCTCTTGATTGAGAATATTTTGTCACCAGTTTTATGAAGTCTCACCAAAATATACTTTGCCCATTACATAACAATAAGCAAAATGTGATTAGAAATTCTACAAACAAAATTGACAAAGGCCCATTTCTCTTTCAGTTTTCTGAGTTTCAAGACAGAAATTCAATTTCTGTTTACAGAGAGACTCGTTTGACTTAATAGATTTGTTCTTATGCAGTTGAGGGCAAGACTGGGGCAGAAGGACATACTGGGAAAATCATTCTCCTCCCTTCATAGAAAGGAGTTGATTCTGACATAATGTGATTCTGACAAAATAGATGATTGTCACACATGTTGCAAACCCACTCTTGTGCCCTCCTCTGTATAAGGCTAGAATTGAGCCCAGTGTTTCTATTTTAAGCATTGAAATACAGAGTCTAATAGTGATGTACTTATGTATTATTCCTACATCAGAGTAATAACTTTTTCAGAAAACTTGCACTTGTGTAACACGTTTATTTAGCCTTTTGTAGATGTATTATCTAACTATTGCTTTTATGGTTCAGGCCATGGATTATTAATTGAAACAGTAAAACAAGCAATCATCTTTGGTTGCCATAGCAAAGATACCCAAAATATAGTTGCTGAGGAAACCATACTGAGAATATACACAATATATAACCTAATAATATTGATATACAGCTTTAAGGGAATAAGAACATAAAATATAATTGTGCTCTTATTGGGAAATTAAATATTGAATCTGATACATGTTTATTGATTTCTTTTTGAAAGTCTTCCTGTTGCATATAAAGATACTGGTTACTTAACTATCAAATATGTTATATGTCTGTAATCTTTAGACTATTTAATGATTTCTAAAAAAATCCTGATTCATTAAGAGAAGAAATAGGCTTTGGAAAAGGATCATAAATGGATGAAAATTGAGCAAATGTCATAATGATAAATGCTGCTTTTGTAATACAAATAAAATACTACAATTACAAGAAAAAGAATAATCAAAATTATTATTTTTCCTTGCAGCATTGTGGTAAATTATTTCTAACATTTGGAAAGGGCTAGAATGACCTTCCATGTCCAGTATTGGCACTGTAATATATATAATATCTTTTCTGACAAAGGCATTTGTTGAAAACATTTTTTTATATGCTTTCACCCTGTTTTAGTGTTTCCAAGTTAGTTGTAACTTTTTAAATTAAAGAAACACAGTTTTCCATTTTTCTTGACTCTTTATGTTTTATGTTTAGATTGCTACCACTTTCTTGAAATTCTGTGTCTTGAATCCCTTATTCCAGCTGAAGCTTAATCCATGGTAGACAGAGCAAGGAGACTATTTCACTTGTTTTCACACATTCCTAATTATAACTCATAACATGGCTGGATGTTTATATCTTGTGGGTCGAACATTATTCATTATTCACTCATGTCCAGTTTGTGATCCATTGTAATCCCTAAAATCCGTTTTTGAAGATCTGCTATCAAATTCAAATGCCATACATCCTGCATTTGTGCAGTCAATTATTGCTAAGAATAGGAACCTGCATTTATTTATGGTGAATTTTTTCCTGTTCTTCAGTAGATCATTCCTTGTTTGTTAAGAATATTTGAACTCTAATGATATTAGCCTATATATATGCAGCCCCTTTTAGTTTTACCTTTGACAAATACAATCATTGTAATAATGCAATAAAAAGAGTATAGGAAGTAATTCTATTTAATCTTCAGACTGCTGAGGAAAATGTTGGCTAATAAAAGTCAGGACAGACTAAAGTGGAACTTCTATACAACCTTGTGGGTTTGTCACTTAACTACTGTCAATTGCTATCTAGCCTCCAGTTGTCCAACCAGTTTTGTAACAAGCAGTAGATCGAGTAAGACCCACTAGAGTCTTTTCTGCAAAATTGGATCCCAGGTTATGTGGCTGCAAAAGATCAGGGCAGAACTTGAGCTGGGGCAATTAAACCCTGGAAGAGTACTGCTTTCATTGTCTGTTTGGATCTGTCAAATTTACAGCATGAGGTGTTCTGTAAAATAAACTTTATTATATGAGCTCATTAGAAGAGAAAATACACACAACCTACAGGGGCTCAGTTGCCTTTGTCCACACTAGTCTAAAGTGCTCTCACTAATTCATCATAGTTTTCAAAGTTTTTAACTTACAACTTCTCTAATTTATTACTTGCAGCTCACAGCTTGTAACTTGTGCACCTATGAGCTAAAAAGTAATCTAGCCAAGGGTGAGCATGCTCATCCTTCCTCTTCCATCACAATGTGGCATCCCCTGTATCACACCAGGAAGCATGAAAGCCCCAGCTGTCTAGCTGCTCTTAGGTCTGCTTCAAAAACTCCTTGTGTAAGCTGAAACATTTACATCTTCAAGCTGGAAAGTTTGGTCTGTCCAATTTCTTTGAGTTAGCAGGTTCTGAAGAAAAGTGCCAATAAATCAATGTGCAAGGATTGTGGCTGCAGGAGACAGCAAGCTGCAGGCTGCAGTGGCTGTGTGATGAGTTCAGTCCTTCCTGGCAGCCATGTCCTGCCTATGTGTTGCCATCACTTTGACCTAATGGCATTGGTCCCAGTGCCATTTCAGGGCACATACAACAGGCCTTGGCATGAGCTGTGTGCTACCCAAAATCTGAGCAGGAGTTGAATGTAAGACTATGGAGAAACTGTGGAGACAGACAGTTAGGAGTTTATCAAGTCACTGCTAGCCGGTTGGTGCTCCTAAGCCTTGGCATATTATTTATGGCAGTATCCTTAGTGCTCTTCTGAATGACAAATGAGACATAAAATCCTTGGACATCTTTTAGTTACTCCTGAAAGGTGACACAGTTCTTGGTCTCCAGATGGTGCCAGAGTGGCATTCAGGGTTATGTTGTGGCAGGCATGTGCTTTAAAAAAGCAAGTTACTTCACACAAGGAACTGGTCACTTACAGACTTGTGAATAATTTTAGCTGGAAAATTCAATAAGGATTTTTAAGAGGGTGAGCTTAGGATTTCATACAGGTTTATTGTCTTAATGCTCCCTAAGCACAGCCTGAGTAGTTTGAAGAGGTTATTGTGTCAATAAGCAATACATTAAAGATTCCACAGGTACTGTGTACGAAGCAACATGACTGACCCAAATGGTTCCTTGAAAGTTCTGGTTTATTGTGTCAGTGATCAGCAGATAAAAAGTCTCTGGGAGACTTTTGAACCAGGCTTCTCAATTCTTGAAGGAGTAAGGATGCTCAGATTTGCCAAATTTAGGAAACTTTGAGAGATCTTGAAGCATATTTGAAGGGCTTGAAGCAATGTCTCTGTACTGGGTTCACATGGCCAGGTTTTGGTAGTGGGAGGGCTACAGGGGTGGCTTCTGCAAGAAGCTGCCAGAAACTTCACCCAGTGCCAGCCAGCTCCAAGATAGACCCTCTGTTGGCCAAGGCCAAGCCAATCCAAAATGGTGCCAATGCCTCTGTGATAACACATTTAAGAAGAAAATACCACCTCCCCCCCCCCCCCAAAAAAAAAAAAAGACACAAATGTAATTGAGGCCAGAGAAGAGTGCAGTGAGAATAAGTGAGAGGAACAGCCCTGCAGACACCATGGTCAGTGGAGGAGTGGGGGAGGAGCTACTCCAGACACCAGAGCTGATTCCCCTGCAGGCCACATAGGACCATGGGGATGCAGAGATGCACCTGCAGAGTGTGGATGACCCCACGCCAGAACAGGTGGATTCCCGAGAGAGGTCTGTGAACCTGTGGGAAGCCCATGCTGGACCAGGCTCCTGGCAGGGACTTGCAGACCCCTGGAGAGAGGAGCCCATGCTGGAGAAGGTTTCCTGGTAGGACTTGTGACCTTGTGGGGGACCCACATTGGAGCAGGCTCTGCCTGAACGACTGCACCCTGTGGAAAAGTGACCCAAGATGGAGTAGTGTGTGGAGGACTGTTGCCCATGAGATGGACTCATGTTGGAGAAGTTCAGGGAGAACTGTCTCCCATGGGAAGGACTTCACACTGGAGCAGGGGAAGGACTCCTCTTCCTGAGCAGTCACTGAAATAACATGTATTGATCTGACTGTAACCCCCATTCCCTGTCTCCCTGCACCACTGCTGAGGAGGTAGAGCTGGGAAGGAGGGGAAAGGTGTTTTTAAGGGGAAAGGTGTTTTTAAGATGTATTTTACTTCTCATTATCCTGCTCTGATTTTGTTAATAATAAATTCAATTAATATCCTTGAGTCTGTTTTACCCATAACAGTATTTATTTGGTGGGTGATCTCTCTCCCAGACTTTATCTCAACCCATGAACCTTTCATTACATTTGGCTCCACCATTCAGTTGTGGAGGGCAGTGACAGAGCAGCTCTGGTAGGTGCCTGGCATGCAGCCAGGGTCAAACCCCGAAAATCTCACAGACTTTTATCAAAGTCATAACTTTGATTTAAATGAGGGACAGTCAGGAAATGCTGTGATTTTGGACTGGGAAAAGGCATGTATGGTAGGGAAATCATGCAATACTCAGCCAAAGTCTTAACTGTAGAAACAATTTTGGAGCACAGAGGTAAAGCAAATTATTTAATATACTTTCAAACCTTACAATAGCAACACAATGTTGTATCAAAGTATCTGACTTGCTGCAGACTCACAGTAGAACATATTTACGTTCTTCTCCTAGAGTAAGAAGTAGTCATACAGTAATTTCATAAGCAAACTTTAAAATGTTAACAGTACTAATTACTGAGTGATAGGTAGCATATTGATAGTTTTGTTTAATCTAATTAAAAATGGCAGAAGGAAAGTTTCAAAATTAATTGACACAGCTTTGTGCAATGATGTGATGTGGAAGTAGGAAACAGCTTTGGAGACTAAGTAAAATCTGTCAGCAATGGAAATTGATACTGAGACAGGTTTATTTCAGATCAAACATTTTTGTTTCTTTAATCCAGTTAGCATGATCTCACAAACCCTGGTGTTTTCACATGATCATTTCTTGTTTCATGTTTGCACACTCAAAAATATAATTCTTACATTAGAAAAGTTATTAAATAAACAATAATGAAAGCATTCAGTACACAGCATGTTCTTACTACTTTTTAAAGATAAATCTTTTGTGAGTAAACCATTGAATTATAAAGACTTTGTCATATAGAAAAAGACAATTCAAAATGTCAGCTCTAGTGGATTATTGTTTTTGACAAATGTTTTTGCCCAATTTTTTAGGGATAGCTGATAGTATCCTGGGGTGCATTAGGAAGAACATTGCCAGTGGGTTGAGGAAGGTGATCCTGCCTCTAGTGAGGCCTCATCTGGAGCACTGTGTTCAGTTCTGGTCTCAGTGCAAGAAAAAGACCTACTGGAGAGGGTCCAATGGAGGCCACAAAGATCACTTGGAGTCTGGAGCATCTGTCTTATGAGGAGACACTGTGGGAGCTGGGCCTGCTTAGTCCAGAGAACACTGAGGCATACAAGCATCTCAAAGGCAGGTGTCAAGAGGATGGTGCTAGATTCTTTTTGGTTTTGTCGTGACAAGACAAGAAGTAATGGCCATAAACTAAAACACATGAAGTTCCACCTCAGCCTGATGAAAAGCTTTATGTTATGGGTGGCAGAGCACTGGAATGAGCTGCCCAGGGATGTCGTGGAGTCTCTCACCTCAGAGACATTCAAAATCCACTTGTGTAACCTGCTCTAGGTGACCCTGCCTTGTCAGAGGGATAGAGCTAGATGATCCCCATAAGTCCCTTCCAACACTAACTATTCTGTTATTCTGTGATTTTCAGAAATTGCAGTTTAGAGGTCTAGCTACATTTTATCAACTTTTGGATTAATAGATAATTAATACTGTTTATTAATTGTTATTATTAATGAATTCTTGTTATTCATGTCTGGATCCTTATTTATTCAACTAAAACAAGATTACCTTGGAATGTGACTGAGCTCACTAGTCTTAGTTTGCATGGAGTGTCTTTGCAGATAAATTACTTATTTGAAGCATATTTGTTGTGAATCATTATGAATCTTAATGTGTTGCTTAGGCGTTACTTACACATCGTTAGGGTAACCCCCAAATGTTTTAACAAGAAATGTAATAACTATTGTACCTTTAAATGACAAAAGACAATTCAGCAGTGAACCCTGTCCTGGTGATACATGCCAGCAATCAGGAAATCGGATGGCTATCCTCTGTCAAGCCAATGATGTGAATGACAAGTGTTATTCTTCCTTAGTATTCAAAGTGGCAGAGCCACAGCAGATACGTGATACTTGTGTCTAGTCACATGAGGCATTTGGTTAACAGGTGGTCTGCAATAGCTAAAATAGATGTGTGGGACAAGTTGCATTGAAATGCATACTGCATAACTTTTTCTAATCTTTTCACATTACATGAGCACATTCTGCTCTATTAAATTTTGTATTAAATGAACATTGTGTCCTATAAGAATTACAGCAAGAGGAAATTATTCTCACTTATCACATTACAGAAATGCAAAGCTTTGAACGTTAATGTCAAATTATTTTTCATTATAAGTTTCTTCATGTGAGGCTGCACTTACTGTTTGGAATTCATAGTTTTAAAGTTGTGCCTCCATTACATTACAAGTTGCAGGTGGCCTGATTAAAACCAAGACTTATTAAGAGTTGAGTGGGAAGATCAAATCAAAATGAAGGAAATATTATGAATAATATGTAGTCATTTATGTGCAGCACAAGCTAAAATAGGCAGGCAAATGTTAAATTAGTTCTCTCAAATTTATAGAGAGCAGAAAAGCACATTCTGCATTCTCACATTTGAGCCTTTGAAGAACCCAGCCTGTCACACACCATTCATATTTTAGCCTCTTTACCTCTTTATTTCACCTGTAGTCCTGTTGTACCCCAATTCCTTAGGTGTATCTAATTAATTCATTCTAATTAAAGGAATCTGTAGACTTCAAAGGATTCATGCTCTCCCACAACCAAAACACTCAAATGCTACTGGAGGCTCTACATCTGTCTCAAGAAGGATGCTAAAAAATCAGATAGTTTGGCAAAAGTAGAGTGCTTACAAAGAGTGAATTTAGGCAAAACACAAAGGCTGGCATTTGCTACATGTACCTGTTGTTGTGATGGTGACTGACAGAGAAGACTGAGAAAGAAATAAATTTAAAAACAGAAACTGAAATAGATGCCTTCATCTAAATGGTGAAAACCCAAATTTTGCAGAAGTTGTTTGTTTGAAGGCATGCCATGCAGCCTGCATATCTGTTGGAAATGCATCTGTCTCGTGACATTCTGAAAAAGATTGGAAACAAAAAGGAGGGATCCTCATTATGTGGCAGGTTGCACCCTGTATCAATGTTTCAGTTTTATCAATGCCACTCAAGTTAGAGCCTGTAGTGGGGATAGGAAACACAAATAAAGAATGCCTTTGATAAAGCCTCTCTTTTCCTTAAAAAGCACAAGGGGTAAGTTGTTTGAAATATACAGATTTATGCAGATGGGAAGATTCAACCATTTCAAGAAAAATATGATCCATTCCTATTCGGTGCAGTGTTTTAATGCTCCATTGTGTTTTTACACTGAGATTTTTTCCAGAGTTTTTCTCTTTTAACATTCAGTTAGCAACTCATGTAACTGATCCTCATCTAACTATAGCCAATGCTGACAACATGTGTAAGGGCAGACATATAATTTCAGAATAAGACAAGCTTATATGTATCTCAGAAAACACAATGTGCCACAAAAAAATCTCCTACAACGTTTTGTAATCTTTTTATTTTAGTGGCCAAAATATGCAGATGTTGGCTTTTGCTATCAAATGAGAATCCGTACCACAAGATACTCTGCATTCCATTTCTACTACACATAAACTGAAGAGATTTGGGATGGGAAGGACACAGAGAAAAATTTTTTTAAGCCTGTTGGGAATTGCTCATTCCTATGCCTTATTTGCAATCCTACCTATGTAGAGCTTTTCCTGACGACCAAAATTATTGGAAACAGTGCAAATGGAGTCCATATATGAGGATTTAAAAGGATAAAGATAAAAACTGCTTTCCCTATGTGATGACCAAAACCATGCAGTGCCTAAAAAGGTGGTGTTACATTAAAATACATTTTGCAAACTAAATTAATTTTTGCGCATATTTCATATTTTCTTCATCTCAGTCAGTGAAGCCAACATGTTTTTTCAGTTAGTTTAATGTTCTTATGCCTGACTACAATGCTGATGTTTGTTGCTAGCCTTTTGAGCAAGTCTGTGTCTTTAGGCACAGCCATATGTAAGACAAATGGCTGAAGAACCACAAAAGCAGCTATTGGAGGCATTGTGCACCAAGGACACTTCTCCTCTGCTCATATGTTGGGGGGGAAGAGAAGACAGGAAGAAAATTTCTAGCATGCCTTAAAAAATAATGGTTCACTGCTTTGGTCACAGTGGCCAGGTTTTCTGACTGCAAAGTATGTGGGTGAAAAAGTATGTGGAGCATTTTTGGATGGAATTCACTTTTATGTTCATTTCATTTCATTTGATTTCATTTTACCTCTCTGAGGTTGTTTACTAGCCCAGGCCTGCTTTAGGAATCTCAGGGGACTTGCTCTCCTTTTTGCCAGTGAAATGAAAGGAGCAGGCTACCTCCCAACACAGTGAATGTTTAATGTGTGATAAAATTGGCCTTTCAGCCTCAGCTCCCATTTCTAAACTCAAGGTAGGAAACAGATAAATCACTTAATGGGCATTAAGTAAATTCTGAATATTTTCTGTGATATTTTCTAATTTCTTTAAGGTCCTAGGAGCTCCCAAAGAAGTGAAAAACTTTAACTGTGATGGAGAGGAAAAAATTGAAACAATTAGAGAAAGTGCAAACCAGAGTATACATCTAGCTGTGTTGGTGTCTTTGAAGCATTAAAATCCCATGGAAGTGGTCAGCTGTGTCCCTTTGGGTCTAGATCCCACTGAAAATTCTGTGGCTGTTTGCAGGACTATTAAGGCCAATTCCCATTTTGCACTTTTGTGACATCTGTCAAGTCACTATAGAAAAGACTGTCCTGCATTTTGCATGCATACTGCAGTATGAACAATACACATTTCTGTATTAAGAAATGCTGGATTTCTAACTTCTAACCAGTTTCCAAAGAGGGCTGTTTTTCTCCCTTCTGTTGACTGGGGTTCTCAGGGTACAACTGTGCAGCACAAAGCATGCTTTGTGGAGCCATCTGCACTAGCCTGGAGAGCAGAACTATGCAGCTATGCTACCCTGGTTCTTCTCCAGAGCACATACATCCTGTTGCTAATCAGCATTAAGTACAGAGTATTGAGCTCATGCACAGCCTAAATGAGTCTATGATTCTGTGCCTAGCCTGAGGCAGCTTGGGCAAAGTGAGGATCTTAGTTGTCCAATTACCTACTGGTGGAAGAACTTCTCTTCCACTAATATTTGCAAGACAGTATTTAATAGAAATGGAATGTCAATAAAAATACAGCGTGTTCTTATTTGTAATCTTGCTTTCAAGTTTCAGATGGAAGAAAGACACTTAGATAAAACACGATGAGTTGGCTAAGCAGCACTGGTAGTTTCTTGGCTCAAATGTGGAGGAGGAAGCACTGAGGTGGCAGTCACATATTTTAATATATTCCCAAGGCAGTCTTCTTCGTAAGGGTACTATTTACCCACCCTAGCATAAAAGGCTGTTGCATTAATTTTGAAATAACTTTTGAATTTGTTCTTTCAATATGGTTTGGATTCTTAGCTCCATTCTTTCTTAAGGAAATAATTCCATTAAGTTGATGTTATGCATACATAATTGCTATAGAAAATAATTTAAAAAAATACTAATAATCGCTTGCATAGAGAGAAGATTCTATGCCAGAAATCAAATGGTGAAGATTGTTGCCTCTTTCATCTTTAATAACCAAAGTGTGGCCCCCGGAGGCTGAAGGTTGCAGCATGTAATGTTTCGTAATGTAATATGCAGTCCCAGCATATAATGCTTCAGCCTGATCTCAGGGGCAGATGGCAGGAGTCACAGGTACAAATATACAATTTCACGCTGTTTAGATCAAGATGAAATGCTGTGGAAGGCACCTGTTGTCTCTGAAGTCTTTGCAGATTTTTCCTCTGCATTAAAGTTGAAAAGACTTATAGCTCAATAGACTGTTAGCCTGCTTTCCTTTTGGTGATTGTTCTGTCTCTCTCTGCAAGTCATTTCCCCTACCACAAATATATTTTGAGGTGACTGGCCAATTTCCCCAAAATTTTACTGAAATGAAGTCTTGAAGACATTAAGCTCTTAAAAATGTCATAAAAAGCAGGGGTAGAGGAATGACATCAGAATAAAAGCCCACACTGGCAAACATCCATTTAAATCCCTGCGCAGGCTGATACGTGATCTGAACAGTTATTTGTTCAGTTTGGGCTCTGACTGGTCAAGGACCCTGTGCGGAGGTCTGCCTGGCTGCAGTGCAGAATAGCTGGGGAAGAAGTGCTCATCTAGGGTAGAAAAGGGAGATGGGGGCTGGAGGGCACAAACAAAACAGGGGCAAAGGAACCAAAGCTGTGAGTTTGGTGCCTAGGGAGCAGAGACAACTACAGGGCACTACAGAGGCAGCAGCTCACATGGGGTGGATAAAAAGTTTTGTGGAGCGTGTGGCCATGAATATACATCAAACCAGGGGAGCCCATGGAATGTGCATGAAAATAGATCTACTAAATATAGAATAATTTTTAACAACTACAAGTAGCCAGTAGGTTTTGGAGATTTGCAGCTGCCCTGTTGAGCTTTCACCAAATCTATGCTGTGATCAAATTCCTAAATGCAATTGGTATAACTACCACTCACTGTAAGCATGTGCTTGGGCTGACTTGGTCTGACTGCCAGATGCCTCCCAGCCACTCTCTCACTCTGCCTCCTCAACAGAACAGGAGAAACAAAACAAAATAAAAGCCCATGGGCTGAGAGAAGGACAAGGAGATCACACCAATTATTGTCACAGACAAAACAGACTCTACTTGGGGCAGATTAATTTAATTTGTTGTCAATTAATGTAGTTCTTCACCAAATTCTCGAACTTGGGTCTCTGACCTGGTTGTGTTTGCAAGGCTGTTTCTCACTCCTTTTTGTTCCTGTTTTCCTCTTCCTCAGGCATTTTGCCCTTTCTTGGATCTGTTTCCCTGAGGCACCACCACCACAACCACCACCATTGTCCCCAAGGGGCCTGGCTGTGCCCTGGCTGGGGCAGATGGGCAGGAGGCAGCTGGAACCAGCTGTGTCCCACCTGGAGCAGCCCTGTCCATGCAGATGCTGCTCTGCAGCCCCCATGGCCAGCACCTGGATGTGGGCACCCTGGGAAATGAGAGGTTTGAGTACTTAAATACACTCAAAGGGTAGGGCTTAACAGCACTGTCAAAACACCATTGATTTAACAGCAAGTCCAAAGAGCAGCAATGTGGCATAGAAATGAAGCAAACATTTTACTGATAACTATCAGACAAAAATTCAGGATATCCACAGCTACTAGACCACAGAGTGGTTGGGCATAAACTTTGGGCTTATGTAGTGTCCTGTACTGTCCTAAAACTTTGGACAATGACCTGAGCCTTGAGGCCAGAGTGCCCTCTGTGGACCATGGCACTTGTCTTTCAGAAACACACTACTCCAACATGAAATCAAAGCCCAGCCCTTAATCCTGTTTGCTTCAGTTTCACTCTTTACAACAGGGAGGTGATGATACCTCCCAGCTTTCTTAATGTTGCAAGGTTCCAGCCCTTCAATGGGAAAGAGAATAAGTTTGTCACTACAATATGCATAACATTAATTTTAGTAGGTGTCCTACTATGTGATCTCACTCTCCTTCTAAACTGTGATTTAGATGTCAGTCTCAAACTGACTCCTAAGTGGAAGTCTGCATTGATCTACTTAAACATGCTTATTTATGGCCATTGAAGATATTTTTCATTTCCAAGAAATCTGCAGGAAGTTTTACCTCAGACAGCCC
The DNA here is from genome assembly GCF_008360975.1 of Lichenostomus cassidix. Lineage (NCBI taxonomy): Eukaryota > Metazoa > Chordata > Aves > Passeriformes > Meliphagidae > Lichenostomus > Lichenostomus cassidix. The sequence continues at coordinate 25,495,897 of NC_139480.1, read as the reverse complement.
TCATTCCCTCCTGGATTGGCAATGGGAAGTGAGATGCCACACCAAAACATGTCTAATGATGGTCATGTTCTACAATCAGGGAAGTGAGTCTGACCTGGGGCATCTGATGTCTTCCCTGCTACAAAAGGAAGGAAAAAGTGACTACTTGAGCTGTATGGCCAACCTGCTGTGAGTGTTTCATGTGCATTGCAAATTAGAAAACAGTTTGACAATGAAAGTTCTAAAGTGTTTGAATCCTGATGCAACAGTGGTGTTTAAGTCTTAAAGCAAACAAGATCTTTGGCATATCCTGGTTGTTGTATGTGCTTTGCACATCCCAATAGTAAAGCAAGAAGATGTGGTCGATTTAAGAGATGAGGAAAGTTAAACTGAAAAAAGGAAGCTGCTGTGCATCTACCCTGTAAGCTATACATTTCACTATAAATTCCATAAAAAACATGGGATGCAACTATTCAGAAAGGCTGGACATTTTGTGAAGGTCTGTTGCAGTTCTCAGTCTAACCAACAAACAAATGAAATCTCTCTGCCATGTGCTAATGTTCTGAATGTGGACAGAAGCTGCCTGAAATACCTTGCAGATGCAATACTGTATTTTGCTAATGTTTCTTTTGCATCTGGAAAGCGGCCTCAGGCTATTGAATTGATGTTAGATACTGGATCAGCATTTCTGTACTTCTGAATTACTTAGCAGAAGCCTACTGCTTTCTGAGCCTAGAGAACATCTATGGGAGGAATTTAATACCTACATTTGCCATTCTCCACGTGAAGCTTAGATTGGCACATACTACTGCCTGGAGCATTCATAATTGTGCATAACCATATTTCCACTCTGGGCAGAGACTTCTGGGTTGCACCAGCCAGTTCAGGAGTTAGAGGCCACTGAACGTCTTTAGAATCCTGAGTGAGGATTTCAGTGTCTGCTGTTGTAAAGGCAGTACAAAAATATCCCACACTTTCCTTTGCAAAATGATTTGCTTGCTGAAATTAAAGCCCATCAAATATGACATTTGGATGACAAATGCCACCACTTACTGTTCTCCTTTAGAAATGGAGAGTTTTTACTGTAAGAGATTAAAGCAGCCCAGTAAAGCACCAGTAAAGAAACAATGAGAACTCTTAGTATACCATGACAACTGTTTCACAAAGTGGATGAAACAAAAAGACTGTGACTATCTGTCTAGATATCTGTCTGTGGATATAGCTATAGGGTGAATGAGAATTGCTTACATTTATGAAATACATCTTTCTAAAGCATTGCGGAACAAATTTGTTTGCTCATTTTACTTTTAAGTTATGACATGTAAACCATTACATTATTAGGACAGCAGATACCTGACAGCATTTGTAGCACCAAACTGCTTGGTTCTGCTTGGTTTTATATGTGCAGGAGAGATTTGTACTCCGTGCACTTAGAAATGTCCGCAATTGTTTAATTTTATCTTGATGATGCATCAGACTTTTAAAAGCTTAGTTACACAAAACAGTCTGATAAATTGTACTGCATTATTCCTTTGTAACTTTGTTAAATGGCTTGCCAGACAACTGGCTGTCTATTTTTTTCTTTTTTGTGACTCATAACTTTGCAGACAATGTCTTATTGTAAGCATTTTTTTTGTCTGAGGCCTTTAATCACAGGATGCAAGTTCATTCAATATTATGTTCCAGTTGCTTAACTCTCTGGATCACTGCTTTGTAAACTTTCAGTCTAGTCCTGGATTGCTGTTGTGGAAACTCTTTTGGAAGAGTGAGCAGCCTACAGTAAGCCTGGTACTCTTTGTTTTTATCTTATAATTGAGATAAATTCCTCTTCGGATTAGGGACTTCTTGTCCAGTGGTGGCATAATCATTGCAATTAATTTTTAAAAAGTGAAGAGGAAATAGAAAATGTGATGTTCCTAGGCTTGCAGATCAGTGGCACAGAGGGAACTTTCTTTTAACATATCAATTTAAGAGAAACTAGAGAAATTCCTGAGAATCCAATGGTTAAATATTCTGAAATGCCTTCACTGATTTTTAGTCAGTTCTTCTGACTGAAAACCAAGTTTTCCTTACAAGATAGATGTATGATATCGGGTGTTCTTTGACTCACTGTCATAGAAATTATAAAGGCAAAATGTGTGGTTGTTCTACACTGGATGTACTGCTATGGATGGGATATTGAAGTTAAGGCTGCTCTAAAATTTTGCTGCATGTAGGTCACATTATGGGACAGGAGGCACGTGTTGCACTGTCATTCCAATTTTTCCTTTTCCTTAATTCACTGTAAGAAGAACTTGTGAATAATACCATAGTGCCATTTGACCTAACAGATCATCTTCTGATAAATTACTTCAGGAAGGGATCAGATATAGTGCTTATGTTACTACGCACTTTCCACAACCATAGGTGAATTCTCCTTTTGGTGAACTGTGGAGCTTGAAGAGTTAGGACCTGACACCAAATTGCAAAGAATATCCTCAGGATCTGAAGCTTTGCTCAGAGAGAAGTATTGTATTGAGAGGTATTGTAGTGTAGGAGATTGACAATGTGTGTTTTTTAAGATGGTGGAGGGATTGAACACTTTGTCTATATATTTGGGAGAGGTTTTGCTGAAGCTGATCTAGAAGAGCCTTGAAAACCTTTGCTGCTGATTTGCTCTCTCCTGAATAAGGTAATTCAAAAGGGAGGATGAAAAGTTCAACACTCTTCACTCTGGATCATGCCAATTTTTTCACCTGATTGTCAGCGGCACAACTTTTTCTGGGAATAGGGAGCAGGACCACTCATTCCTACCCTATCCTAAATGAGTGCCCTGATGACAAAATCATACTGCTGGCACCTTCCTTATTTGCCCAGCTTTTGATCCCAAAACTATTGTTGCCTTCTTTTCATACTGACTTTGCTTTGGCAGAAGGAGTGAACAGTAATTTTAACCTATTATTTTTTTCGTCTTCGGGGGAAGTTTGAAATCTGTCACCTGGAAGAGAGCCTAAACTGCATTTTCCACATTCTAGAGTGACACAATGCTATTCTGAAGAATGTGGAGAGCAGCACCAATGCCATTACCTCTCCTTCAGTCCTGGTTTCAAAAGTAAGTGTGATCAATTAAGCAGCTACTACTAGAAGGCAGCTCAGGCCCTGTAGAGGGGTGGCAAAATAAAATCAACTGCTTTCTGATGATTGGTCTTGGCAGACACTTTTTTGGCAGTACCTGGGGAGGGTCTTACTTTCTATGTGGTGTTTGAAGTGTCAAGACTCCGATAGCTTCCATTCCACTTTGCTCAGTACAGGAGTCCTAAGGTTTGAAAGTATATAAAAGTCATGGAATGTATTAGAAATGAAAGCTTTTAATTATGCTGAACATTCCCTAGCCTATTGCCATCAGTGGAAGCGAAGTGACAGCAATATGCATGGGAATGCCAAATGTAATTAAAAATGTTGGTTTCAAGTAGAATCTGTGATTTTTCTGACACCTGCAATGTCACAGTTTTTAAATGGATCTCATCCCATTTGAAGGCTGAAAACCTACCTGAGCCTCAGGAGGAGAGAATCAACTAGGATAAAATTAGAACTGTGCCAAATCTTTACTCTTTGAAATTCACACTACGATGTAGTCTGAAGTCTAAAGATGTTCCATTTACATGTTCTCCTACTGGCAGTAAGGCTGCCAGTGTGTTTTTCCATGACACACAGAAGTGCTGGGTGGCTATGGCATAAGCAAGTAAAAAACCTGGAGCAGTCTGCTCTCCAAGTGGAAATGCAAAACAAAACTATCATGCAAATTAACCTCAATAATTCTCCATTGACTGAGGTGTCAAGACACCAGGGTGGGGTTCATCACATCTGGTTTTAGTGATAACTAAGGTACACAACTGCTTTGATGTAGTCGCCTTGACTCCTGTGATAGTCAATAGAGATATAGATGCACTTGCAAGTTTTCTGATATATTTTGTGAGCATACTTCAGGATGGGAGGAATCACACTGCAGAAGAGCCTATTTCCCCTCTATAAACAGTAAAATTTACAAGTCCAACATAGTTGCAGATGTCTATATTCTAACATTTTATAATGGTGAATCAGATGGATATAACCCCATGTCTATGTAAGTGTGGTGATTTCTACCAAGTTGGTGGTGGGTCAGCTGAAATCTCTGTTCAAATTATATTTATCTGCAATAAAGTCACTCTATATGCTGGAATGCCCCCTAAACCAAAGTTACTCTGTGAAATTGAACTCTTTGCTTTAAGTTCTTTTATATCTTGTATAATCATGCGCACTTCATCAAAACAGTCCTTCAAAAGAGATTGGGATGATTTTGTCTTCTTCCTTTCCTTTGAGAAATGTTAAGTCTTGGTTCAGATATTGCCATGCTGGCATTGAATGGACTTAGCAGGAGTGGAAGTGGGGAATTAGGACCCACAATGTCATAATAGTAATGTCTGCATTTCTGGGGAGGCAGGTTAGTATGAAATTAGTGCAGCCACTCTGCAGCCACCCTTACAGCTTGAACACTGGAGAAGAATCTTCCTTCTTCTTGATGACTTGTATGCTGGTGTAAGAAGATTAACTGCATTTTTCAAAGTTTCAGTCCTGCAAAATATTCCTCTAAGAACTCTAGAAACACGAAACCTTATGCAGACATTATATTGCCTCCCACTGTAAAAACTGTATTTAGGCTGGTGCTCTCAGCACTTCAGTGGCCATAATTGTGCTCTTGTTAAATATTGTTCAAAATAAGGCTAAACTGTAAGTATATGTCAGTATTTCTGGGTTAATAAGGAAAATGTTAACAATTTAAATATCACTGCAGGAACTTTATTTGGTTTTAATTATCAGACAACTATTTATACAGTAACCAGGATTAATTTTAATTTACTTTCAGAGGGTAAAATTACCGCTTCGTTGCTTACATTGCATAACTTTTGCACCACCTGATTTGCGAGTGAGCTTGTCACCTACAACATTAATGCCAAAGATCTAGTGTCAAGAATACATATGATGTTGGTACAGGCTGTGCAGTCCAGAAGCTGATATACTCAGTCTCTGGGGTAGTCATCTGTCTAGCCAGTGTAGGGAGCATGTCCTGCTGTCATTACAGAGGGAAAAAATGCTAAGTGACAGCTTAACAAGAACTGAAACAGTAAATGCGGAATAATAGAAAGCAGTGGAAGAGAGAAAAACATAAAACATAATTAATCTAAATAACTTATCCTTATGTCACGAGACCCCAAATTGAAATTGCTATATTTCTTCCTGTCTGCTTGCCAAAGAAAATGAAACTCTTGCCTTAGCAAACAGGTTTGTTTTAAAGAGAAAACTGTGCTATTAACTGTGCTATTAAGTTCCTTCTTGATATAAAGTGCCAGACAAAGATTATCACTAAAACAATGCATTTACTTTTTTTCTGGAGGATTTCATCTTTTTATCCAACTAGCTAAGAAGGTTGTACCATACAAGATGAGAGAAAGGAGTAGATGAAAACATGGAAATTTGAAAAACCAGTGCCAGAGTGGGCTGACTATTCAAAGATAACAAGGAGGGAGCGTGGGATCCCAGGTTTGTCTGGAAAGCACTTGGAGAACACTGTTGAAATCAGACCAGGTCCAAAGATGGAAATGAAAGAACTGTGGCTAATCATTGTGCAGAATCAATCCAATTAGCTTAATGGTGAAAAGAAAATGGAACAGTTATTAAAAATTAAGTGCTGTACTGTGGTTTGGTTGTTTGTTTGGGTTTTTTTGGTGTTTTGGGGGTTTTTTTGGTGTTTTGGTTTTTTTTTTTTTTATTCTTAAATTAAATCCTGCCATCTGGACAAGTTTCAACTAGCATGGCTTCATTAGCCATTCTAGCTCTTCTCTGGCTTCTGCTTCTGCTTCTGCTTCTCTGACTCTGTTCATCTTACTTGTATTGCTTAATACAAAAATTTTTTGATTGACATTATTTTCTTCTTGACATCATGATCCTGCAAAGTGTTTTGCTTAAGGCTGGAACCCAAGGCTTAACACTGACCCTTTTCAGAAAAGTTTCTGAAAAAGTGTAAGAGCCTGACTCTTTCCTCTGCTGCAAGTCTGAGACAGAAAGTGGCCTCTGAGTCCCTCTGTCACTGTGGCCCTCATTCCTTGGGGTCTGTCTGTAGTGTGCCAGAAGTCTGTCTCAAAATCCTTTCCTGATAAGCTTCTGTTGATCAGCAACATTCTCAGCTGCATTCAGTGCTTTATTTTAAGTGACTCTTTTTGGTGATCTTTGTCCCCTCTTTGAGCAAAACAATTTATTTGCAGTGTAGATATAGCAATGCAAGCTTTATTCAAACATTGGCAAAACTCTGGCTGCAGTATCATGGTACTCAGAAGATGGACATAGGCAGAATTTTGTCTTTCGCTGAAAAAAAAGCCCCTCTTTTCTGCTGAAGTTAGACTGCCACAAACATTCAGGCTAGTTTGTACAGTATAAGCTACCATGATGTCAATCTGCAAATGCAGTGCAGGCATAGCTAATGTAAGATTAACAATTCATGTATATGAAAAGCTGAAATGCAATGCTGATTTTATTTGATGTTATTGGCACTCATTGGAAATCCACCTCCTGATGGGGCATACTTATTTTTAAACAAATATCATGTATTGCAGAGAACTTGCACAGCAGGGAGTCACAACAATCTCTCTTGGTAGCATTTGCTAAATAGGCTGTAGGCACACATCCATCGCTTATTCATGGTCATATTTTATTTACTTTGTTTTCAGCTGTGCCTATTCCTCATCCTAAGTTTCTTTTTTTTTATTGCTCATTTTCTTTTTGTCAGTTGTAATTTTCCAGGTCAGGCACCTCTTACCATATGCAAAGAGGCTGCAAATAGGATATACTTACAAGTATAGTATCATTATTTAGTGGCTAACACAACTACAAGATGACAATGATTACAGGCTGGGCTTCACTGCTCACTGGAGTGCATGCTCAGAGGTGATGGGCTGCTTTTCTTCAGATTCTTAGGTTTTTCTTTAAGATTTTGTACCTTCTAAAGTTCATATTTTTCCTCTTGAACTTTCCTCCTTGAACTTCTAACAACCTGTCTCACCATCCCTGTGCCTACAATTTTAACTTTCTTATCTTTGCTGCTGCTCTACATACCTTCTGGGTTCTCTTGCTCACAACTTCACAGTTTCCTTGACAGCCTGAGACAAGGATATGGCTACACTGTGCCAGAGCAGTGCCTCCGATTACAGAGTGCTTAATCCCTCAGAGGGGTGGGATTCAGACTTCACCACATCACTCTTCATGTTGGAGTGTCTGGCCCTTTAGGACAAACCCATAAAGAGCTCTGGAGATTTTCCTGGGCAGGTTTGGGCTTGTTAGAAGATATATGCTAACTTCCAACTGGTTCTTTTTTGAACTTGCAGTCTTTTGTGCTTTATTATTCCCTGCTGACTCTCGTGGTCCCTTTTGCTTATTCTATAATATGACTCAAACCCCAAAGATTCCGAAGTATTCCTCCCCCAAACAAAGCAGTTTCATGGCTTATATTCATTTATCACTGACAAAACAGAGCATATGGCTACCCAAATACTCACCCAGTCTTTGCAGTTATAAGCCTACCATTTCCTTTCCCTCTCATCTGAATGGAGAATTCTGTGGAGTCCCCAGAGGTCTTGGGCTGCTTCTATATCTGGTTCCTCTCCTGTAGGGTGGAAGATGGCTATGCTGGGATTCAGTGATATTGCAGTATATCTTCTAATCAAGCTGAGGTACCACCTTTAGCTGCCGAATACAAAATCACATGTAGCTCTGTGGAGACCTTTGTAAAGCTATGTGTGAGCACTGAACTACGAGGGTTAGAGCTGATTTCGTGTGTTGTACAGGCCTCCAGGTTCTAACCTAACACAGAGGGACTTCCTCTCTGCTCACTCATGGTGGAGACAAGACACAATGTTGGTTGGTCAACATCAAAATTAGCACTAGTTTTACTCTATAACTCTCATTAGATTTTATAGCAGGACTCAGTTTGTAAACAATTTTAGGTAAGGCAATAGCATTTAAAGGTCTGTATGTGAGATTTGGGAAGGAAATAATCTTGTGTCAGGGTATTTAGGACATGTGTCTTTGTCGTGGGTCTGTAAAATGTCATTCAGCACATTAGACCAATTAGCCTTGGAGGTTTCCTTCCAGAAAAAAAAAGTATCTTATGCATTTATTTGCAGACATTCAGCTTCCAAAAATCTCTAGCTCCAATTCACTAGAGACAAGTCTTTCAAAGGAACATAGAGATTAAAAAAAAGAATTTTCTTGATTTCTACTTGAAAGACACAATGCAAAACTAAACTGTATTTACACTATATTTAACTCAAATGACACTTTCCTGACATGTATAATAGTCTACAGTTGTCTAGTGTTAGGAAATGTTCCATGTATTTCTTTACATGTTTCCATCTTTTCCATATAATGAATTTACTCCAAGGGACACATCAATTTTGCAAGCCAAAAAAAGGAAGCACGAACTCCTTTTTTAGCACATGCTATAAAATTGGAAGAAATCATGTTTCAATAATAAACAGTTTCCACTGTAAATGGGCCACAGTGCCAGTACTGGTAAATGCTTGACAATCACATTAATCACCATGAAAGGACAGTCTCCTGCAACCAGACACCATGCTCTGGAACTGCTTGGGCATGCATTCCATTCCAAGATGAATTTGTAGTTGAAGAACAGCTGGTTGCTACTAGTCATCAGTGTACACTGTCCATTTTGAGCAGCAAATTCAGACCTATTCAGCCTCAATGAATCCTGACAAGCAGAAATGGAGCCATATTCTATTTTCTGAAATGTCTTCTCTCATTACACATTGGTGCTCCTTTGACAGCTTCTCTTCCTTCTATCAAAGCTTCCTCTGTCATCCAGCTTCCAATGGACTCAAAACAAAACTCTGCATTTTTATTAACTACTGCCTGCTGATATTCAGGGATTCTGTACTCATTATCAATTCAGAGTTCTCCTACTTCCTTTTTCGTACTATGCCAGCACAGATTCAACTTTTGCAGTAGTATGTTTCTCTGGCTTTCCACAGAGCTTATTGAATGTTGCAGTGCTGTCCAGAGTTCATATGTATCAGATGGAACATCACTGTCAGTAGAGGCAAAAGCATTTCAGCAGAAGATATTTGAAATGCTACACCAAATCGTAGAATGACTAACATCAATCATAGCTCTCTCTTCATCAAATATCATATAAATGTTTAGTTCATTAAAAAAGTAAAAAAAATTAAATGTATGTTTCATACCAGTTTCCTTAGGCAATGTAGTATTTTGCTCTATGTTTGACAACATTTGCAGGTATATTTGAAAGGAACTATTTCTTTTCGCATGCTATTCTGGCAGCCATGCCATATATGAAGATACTAAAATAGAATAACACAATAAGGTATAAAAATTACTATTAAGCTGAGTTATTCCACCATTTTCCAAGTAATCTTATGAGACAATTCTTGAAGCATTGTAGTTGTCCTAGCAATTTCCAGCTTTGCTACTATAAATAATCGGAGAATTCTCAGAAGGTCAGGGACTGGATAATTACCATTTCCTCTTTGAATTGTATCACTCCTTTCTTCAATTTCTTTGTTGAAGGACTGGCTTGATCAGATCCTTCCTTTCCTGATCCTCCTCCTCTGCCTTCTCCCTATCCTCTGCCTCTTCCTCCTCCAGGTCCTCTTCCTTCTTCACATCCTCTTCCTCCTCTGCCTATTCCTCCTCCTCCTCCATCTCCTCCTCCTCCTCCTTGCCCCCCATCCCCCACGGGGCACCCACACGGGAGTGGCTTGTGAGGAACTGCAGTTCTTGGGAAGGACATCCCATTGGAGAAGTTCATGGAGGTCTATCTCCCATGGAAGGGACCCCATGCTTGAGCAGGAGAATCCTCTCCCTGAAAAGGAATGAGCAGCAGAAACAACCTGTGATGAGCTGACCACAGTCCAGAACTGACCACAACCCCCATTCCCTAACCCTCTGCACCCCCGTGCAGGGGAACAGGTAAAGAATTGGGAATGAAGTTGAGCCCAAGAAGGAGGAAGTGGAGAGAGAAGGGTATTTTTAGGATTTGATTTTACTTCTCATTATTATTCTCTGATTTGATTGGTAATAAATTCAATTAATTCCCCAAGTCAAGTCTGTTTAGCCCATGATAGTAATCGGTGGGGGATTTCTCCCTGTCCTTATCCTGACCCAGGAGCATTTAATTCTTTTTCTCTCCCCTGTTCAGCTAGAGGGGAGTGACAGCCTGGCTTTGGTGGGCACTTGTCATTTAGCCAAAGTCAAACTACCATGCATGTTAAACTGATTTTTATGGATGCCAAACACTGCCACATATTTCTATTACTTGTCACCCCTGCATTGACACTTCACATCTAGTCCACGGTTGACATATAACCTGAGGAAGTACTGTGACTGGGGAACTAATCACCAGAAAACCTACAGAGTATGTTCAAAGATATTTCTATACCCTCTGTGAATTGAAGAAACAAGCAAGGACGGGAAGGACTAGAGAATATCAGCACTCTTAGATGTGGCCTGATTTTTCAAGGATTTGAACATTTGAATCTCCATTTGGCTTCAGTAGGAATCAAGGTTATTCATATCAGAGTGGAAGCCAATCCAGCAGAAACTAGACTGTGACAGTCAGTATCCATTTGTGGCTGATTACTTCCCAAATCATGTTACAGAGTAAAACAATATTTTAAAATGAGTAATTTTTCATATTGAAGAGAATTCTTAATGCATTTTTTGTGAAAAATCAGGAGTTTTCAGTCTTACTAAAATAAAAACTTATACAGAAGGTCCTTCTAAAGTGTGATTAATAGAAACAAAATTTGGTCAAACAAAAATGCTAATTATTTATGTTTATTGAATTTTGTAAAACAATGGAGTGCCTCATAATGTTTACACTATGACAACTGGAAAGCAAAGTTAAATGTGGAACTGATAAGAGAGATTTCTTGGAAAAAAGGCATTTAACAAATATTCTTGGATTTTTGGAGGTTTGGGGTCACAGGATGCTCTGCACCGGCTGTGATGGGGCGAATGGGAAGAAAGAGAAAGACAGTGCAAGATCCTTTGGGCATCTTGTTGAGAAAAGGTTGAAAACAAATGGCATAATAAGATAAATGCTGCAATCAAACAGATTCAGAAGAGGTAGAGAGTGAGTAACTTGCCGGTCCCTCTGGATGTTGGGCACCCTGCAAAAGTGAATGAGTCCTTGCAGAGGTTGCTATGGTCTTTTTGCTATTCCCCAGTGCTGCTTTCAAATCCACAGGACTGGAATGGATAATGAGCATCACCTGTCTCCTGATGGTGATATAAGGAGGATCTTCAAGAGCTTTCTGCTTTGTTTTTCTCCCATGAGTATTGTTAGCATTCTAGCCTGAGGTACCTAGATGAAATAACACAGTGCCATTGTAAGTGCTTGTTATACACTGGCTCTGCAGTAACTGAGCTACCCAATTATTGATAGGTTAGATATCAGTATGAACTACTAGGTGCAGTTTAAAAGGGTAGTATAAGTTCCCTAGCTGGCTATTTTTGATATGTATATAAGTCCTATTCAAAAGGATTTACAAGAATTGAGAATGTGACATTGTTGATGTGACATTTTAAGTTTCTGTTCTCCATGCCTGTTCTGTGTAATGATTGTTGAGTTAGTCTGCTTGTGTATGGTGAGGAGAAACAGATTACTTTTACTGTAGCTCTAAGCTATGCTGCAGTCAGACAGGAGTATTTTCTTGAAGAAGCAAATGGCTGTAATAAACAAGGAAATATAGATAAAGCTAATCATGATGGCTTCCATCAGATCTGTCAGTACTGCAGTTACTACCTGATTTATCGGAACATCATGGATGTTTCCATTTCCCTAAGGCACCTGGATTGCAAAGTAGCTGGTGGGTAATAATTGATTTTGAAAGTTTTAGTTAATTTTAGAGCTGGAGAATTCCAGCCACCAACACTTTGGAAAAGTAAATTGTTTTTCTGGATACCACTGGGAAAGTTTATTCATATCATAAGTATGTCTAAACATTGATTGTTTTTCCATATAGGTTTCAGTGCTGCAATTATTCCCATTTAGGAGATTTTTCTGTTATTGACCATAACATTTTTTACACATCAATTGCTTCTCACCTAATCCAGGAATTCTTAAGTCTTTAAATTAAGTAGAGATGAGCCCAAGCAACAATCTGAGACTCCTATCAGAGTTTCCTTTCTCCCCTTCAGTGTGAGAACTTTTTTCATAACACTTTAGTTCAGCTACCTCCCATTAGTCACACATGATTATAATTTTGACCAATGCAGACTCAATTAAGGGCTGTGATACAGCAGGTTTGTGATACAGGCAGTTGTGGAGACAGCTGCAGAGGATTTGGATGGAAAGTCAGCAAGAAATACATCCTATTGCACACCTTCTGGTGGTGTCCTATGCACTGACAGACAACTATGCAGCACAGATGAAAGGAACTGTCAATAAAGGAACAGGATTCCAATACCTGTGTCTTGTTTCCAGTACTGGTCTATTCCAAACGTTTCAAAGGAATGTGCAAGAAATCTTGACGAAGAAAACTACAGGACAATTCACACAAAAGAAAATTTATTGACATAAACAATTAGTTTAAGGATGGCTTACAGTGAAAAAAGGTACTTCCAGTGCTTTTAGTTGAAGAGTAGAATTTGAATTTATAGAATCATAAAATGGTTTGAGTTTCAAGAGACCTTTCACATCATCTAGATCAAGCCCCTCTACCATGGGTAGGGATGCCAGGCACCAGACCAGGTTTCCCAAAGCCCTGTCCTTGTACACTTCCAGGGATCCACAATTTATCTGGGCAATCTGGTTCAGTGTCTCACCACTCTCACAGGAAAGAATCCCTTCATAATACAAAATAAAAACCTACCTTCTTTCAGTTTAATTTCAGATTCATTATTTGTGACATTAATTTTAGGATTTCTTTTTCTCTAAGAGCTCTTTAAAAATAGATAAAATTTTAGTAAAAATTGTTAAAATTTTATCAAGAATGAAAAAAAGAATTATTCTGTGTCCCAAATAAATGTTCTTACTAAATTTTTGTTAACATGTTCAGCTCATGATGTATATTAATTTCTTTTGTTTAGAGGATTTAAATTTAATTTAAACTTCATCATGTACCTTATCACTCAATTTCATTTTATATTTATCCCTCATGTAATGTCTTTTTGTAACTTCATAATGACATTTTTTATTACTTTCTATTATATACATTTCATTAATAAGAAATTCTTATGGTTGTAAATGCATTATTATTATTATTATTATTCTGTATTCCAGATCAAAGCATCCCTTATTTAATAAATAATAAAGATATTCTGAAAAAGGCTTTCTTTCTTAATCCATCTCATTGTATTTACTATTTTTAGTATGGGAACCAACATTTGATTCTTTTCTCTGGGAAGAGTGAAATTGGGAGGAAGGAATCAGTGTTATGCAATCCAGATTGTATATTGTTTTTATTAATATTGTGTATGTAGCATTGGATGTAGATAAAAGCAGTTGTGTTTTGATTTATATCAATGTTTAAAATAACTGAAAAGGCCACTGATTGATTTAAGAGAAGGTTCAGTTAGATAAGCAATTTGTCAGAGCTGTAAAGTTCTATTGCTGGAGGAACATGCAAACAAATTTGCTGTTTTCCCAAAATCAGACTTTTCTCATGGTCAGTGAACTGCAGCATAATTACTTGCTGTGCATTAATATACAACAAGTGTACTTTAGTCTCAGTGGGTATAAGTAATGGCAACTCCACCTACCTCTCACCTGCAGCCTGAAGAAGTCACTTGCTATATTTTTTCAGCACTCCATCCTGAATTTTTCCAGTGAAAGGAAATGACCTGAGATTAAGTTATTCTCCAAGTGACTATTCAGCCCTGCTTGTGGTGATTTAGAAAATGAAAATTAAGGATATTATCACAGAAAGATTGCTACCAGCACCAGTATTTTAGGATATTTCTTCTGTTCTTTATTTTTTATTTTTTATACAGATTTTGAGATACGGGGTTGAAGTACTATAGAGGCAAAAAACTATGACCATCTCTGTAAAGACCATGAAATCTAGAAATCTCCTTAGAAAATTAATTCCTATATTATTTTCAGATAGGGATTTACTGTACATCTTGGAGAGTTTACATAAACAGAACTGCAGGTGTGCCCATTTCTATGCAATTTCTTGACAAGTGCTTTGATATTACATACATTCAGATGAATCCCAGTTCTTGCTTTTCTTCACAGGTGTAGTACTTATAGTGGATACCCAGGGGCTTAAATCATATTTAAAAAGTACCTCTCTTTTCTTGTAATTACCTAATTTCCCCATATGCTGCATTTTATTTTTATTGACTATAGGAAGAGCACTCTCTTTTTTCTGTCAATGGCTTTTTGAGGACAACACTTAACAGTGGCATTAATGGCTTGCAGCTTGGAGAAATATTCTCATCCCAAGGGCACTGGATATTACAGCAATTGACACAGAGGTGCTAGCATCAGCGGCCCTGTGCTTCTTACTTTCACTGCTAGTGGCATTGATGGCCAGCTTAGAGGGGACTGGAGAATATCAATTGAGGAGCCTGGGGAATGAAGAGTAAGCTTTGATTTTTTCTTTCTTTTTTTTCTTTCTTTTTTTTTTTTTTAGATTTGTTTGGTTTTTTTTATTTTGTTTGGTTTGGGTTTTTTTATTTTGTTTGGTTTGGGTTTTTTGTTTGTTTGGGGTTTTTTTGTTGGTTTTTTTTTTGTTTGTTTGCTTGTTTTTGTTTTTTGTTTTTCTTTTAGCTTTATGCATTTTAAGTCATTCCTCATTGATGTCTGGAAAAAACTCCTAGGAGGAAAACACAAGAGAAAAAGTAAAATTGTGGAATCCACCAAACAAGAATTCCTGGCGGTGACAAGGTCAATCTAACAAAATAATTAACTCAGTATTGCAAACACCATTTTTGTTCTCCGTTCCAAGCTGCTGCTCCAACAGTGAATTTACTTTGCTCAAGAATGTGTCTTTGAAGAACAAGAGAATTAATGTTTCTCATTTGTTTCTTTTTATTCTACATAGAAAGCAGGAAGAGTCAGTAATAAAGTTATTCTTGATTCTTCAGTGAGGAAATGTCAACAAGAATTTGCTTATGTCAGTTTTTCTCACTCTCCCTGTATATACCACAACTTTTTTAAAATTGTCACAAATGACAGATAGCAGTGATAGATTCATCTATAGGCCAGATGGACTAGAGGCCTGGGGCGACATGAACAGCATAGAGAAGTCAGAAAAGGAAAAGTTATTCCCTCAAGATTAAAACTAGATTTGCAAAATTTTACTCTGCCAGTCATCTGGGCTGAGTAATGATTATTACATTTTTTCCTTAATGAGTGGTAGATTATCTTTAAAGCTTCTGATTTTTGCCATAGTAGTCAAAAGCAGGGATAGTGAGACACCTTTTCCATCACTGAAGCCTGGAGGTAGAATTTCAGTTTGGAAAAGTGTGTTCTACTCTTCTGCAAATAGTTATTTTGTCCATAATTTCTTTATAAGCTAATCATATAAGTTATTTAATGTTCTGTGGTGCATGAGTATAACAAATATTAAATTATTACTTATTCTAATGACCAAAAAAGATTAATATGTACCTGTAATAGCTCCAGTTTCTCTTACACTTGCTTGAAGGTTGTGTGTGTTTCCTGATAATCAGAACATGATTTCATTCAGACTCCTGAGTTTGGCAGTATCAAGTTGCACTGCTGTGTTCATGGTAAGAATGATGGAAATCTCTGGCTGCCACCTTACCACAGTTTCAGTAGGGCAAGAGTACTGCAGCCTTGGACTCAGAGTAGGGCAGGGTACTTGTGGCAAGATATGGGACTTCTAGGCTAAAGGAAAGACCTGCAATAGCTTGAGAAAAAGCATGAATAATTAGGTATGTTGTGTATGTTGTGATTGCAGATATTCACTGCTGTGCTACAAAAGTGTTTGAAGAATTAAAGGCAAGTATCTTAAGTTTTCAATAGATGGAGTAGAGATTAAGAGAGTTCTTATTTCTCCTCTGGGTGATAGAAAATTTTATTTGATTAATAAGCTGTTTTCTTCATAGTGGTTTAATATAAAATATTAAGGAAGAAAGTAACTCTCTTTACATTAACTTTGGCTATTAATTAATATGCAGTATTGGATATTGCTTACAGGCTTTTTTGCACATTGGCTTTTGTGATGTGAAGAATAAGATAGGTATACAGTAGTTTGGAATTTTTTTTTTCTGTTTAACATAAAAATTCATACATGAGCCAAACTTTTATGTGGCTGCCACTCCAGAAGAGAAACATGCTGTACATATTGACTGGTGGATCAGCAACCATTAGTGCCACTAGCAATAAACTACCATGAGAAGAAGCACACTTAAACTGCCAGCATGCTGGCAATGGAGAGTCTTTATTTTGCAAGAAAAAGTTTTCCAAACTTGCTTTCTCCGTGAGCAATTCTTTAAAACATTGTGAAAGCCTTTTTAGCATTCAAGAGCTTTTACGTTTGTGCTGTTCAGATCAAATAATGAGGTAGATGTTGTTTCCTTTCCTCAGGTAATTTGCCTTGGAAATTATGTTGAGTTGCAGTTGCCTTAACCTGCTTGGAGGGTGATGTTTCTAAGGTTAGCTACATAATGACACAGCACTCCTTGCCCAGGAGCATGGCAAATCTACAAAGCCCAACTCTGGAAAATCCTAGCAAGTGCTCAGCTCCAATGCACGTCCTCTTTTGTAGCCAGAAAGGAGAGGAGGGAGCTGTGCAGGCAGCACTGAGAAGTGACACCACAGGGGCCAAAGGAAGCAGAAATTCTCCCAGGGGCCATAGGTGGCACTGAAGACTCTCAGGCACACTATTTATTTATTTATGAAGTTTATTATGTTAATTGATGTAACACAAGGTCCAATGGTTTTGCTTCATGATGCAACACAAGGGTCTGATTCAACCACTTTCTGAATCAATGTAAAGCTGAGCAATTAAAGAACTGGCAGCATCATTATTATGGTGACCCTGAACTGGTTTTATGTTCTCACAATACTCTGTAATCACAGTCCAGATTTACACAGCAGCATGTGTTGTGAATCCTTTCAGTGCATTTTGCCACTTTCATTATCTTATTTTTACTGTTTTATATGGAAATATACGGTGACAAAACACACAGCAACCAGTAAGACAAACACCTTGACTACAGAAAAATTTTTATGGAGGTGGATGTGGTCGGCAGGCTCTGAATCACATTTGCTGAGCAAGGAGCTGTAGTGTCCAGGACACGGTGGTCCTGTGGAGCAGAATAACCTTCTGCTGGAAGTTGTCACAGCAGCCGTCCTGGCAGCCAGAAAGCAGCCAGCTTGCCTTACCTGCAGCAGTTCACAAAGGCGTTTCATCATCCCTTCAGAGGCAGGTCAGGCTGTTTGAAGCCCTGTGTGCTGGAGT
This sequence comes from Lichenostomus cassidix, assembly GCF_008360975.1. NCBI lineage: Eukaryota > Metazoa > Chordata > Aves > Passeriformes > Meliphagidae > Lichenostomus > Lichenostomus cassidix. The sequence continues at coordinate 25,478,432 of NC_139480.1, read as the reverse complement.
GGCTGGTGCTGGAAGCAGACTGCTTTTTAATGTCTTTGCTCTGGCAGTCACAGCCTTCAACAGAGGCAAGGAAACAAAGAGCTGAGCTTGACAAGGTTTGAAATCACCACACTGACTTATCAGCAGTCATCTGTTAGAGCTCAAGCCCCTGACAGATCGCAGTAAATGGTATTACATAGAAAAAAAAGGTCTTCTGGGGGCAGAAACTTTAAAAAAGCTATTTTCTACAGGTTTTCTATTCTGTTTCTGTTAAATAGTCCTTCATTAGCACTTTCTTAGCTACTTCACGTACTCCAAAGCCTGTTTCTTAATTCACAGGATACCCTCACAGTGATTGTTCTGATCACATATTGCAACTAGGATTGCAAATTCTTTCAGATAAAAAGTGAAAAAAAATTCATGAGCAGGAAAATTTTGTACAACCTGATTCCTAAGCTGTTCTGATAGCTTGATTATTAAATTATAAAACCAAACTGCTGAAATTGCTTTTTTTTTTTAAAGAAATGGTGGTTTTAGCTAAGTGAAATTAAAAGTGTCAATTATCTATTGTGTTCTGAGCAATTTGGAGGAAGGAATGATTGTCTTAAAGTCTGTCTTGGCAGAACAACAGTCTTCTACTTCATTGAAAAAATAAAGTAGAAAAATATATTGGTTTAGTCTTTGACAGAAAAATGTACACTTCTTTTTCCAAAGGGACAAAATCTGTTTCTAGCTAGCTTTAGCCAGTTTGCCTCTATTTAAATAAATTTTAAAAAATTAAAAAAAAAAGTAAAAGGTTAAAACAAAACTAGGAAAATAGATGGGGAAGGAGGGAAGGATAGTGTTTCACAAAGTATCCTACAATCATCTTGGAACACTAGAAAAATGCAGTGCTGCATTTTGCAGTATCATGGTAACCCACTTTGCCTCTGCAAAAAGAAATAGGCTTGAAGCAGTTGGTTCCCCTTCTCAAAAGTCTCTTTTACAGCAATTCTTTCTGCTTTTCCATGCTCTATTCTTTGGAGAGCAAAAGCTGCAAGATGAGATAACCTGTATTTTGATCAGGTGAGACTGGCTTGGAAACTTGATCCAAGTACATGTACCGCAGGACACCTGTGGCGGCTACTTCTGAAGTCATAACCAGAAGTGCTTTAAATGCCACAGGAAAGTTCTTTCAGTGGGGAGAAGGGCTGTCTTGAGCTACACAGGAGATGAATTTGGGCTTCTGGAAGTCGACTCAGGCGAGAGAACGAGATGAGGTCTCTTCAGCTTTATTGGGGTTACATCGGAGATAGGAAAGTTTGGAGAAAGATCTGAAGAGCCCTGAACAAAGGCTCTACAACAGGTTATAAGGGCACATAACTAGGCGGGTTTACAAGTTTTCAGAACAAATAGAAAAGTGAATACAAGTAATTTACAGTCTAAACTTACCAATGTCTAACAATGAGATATGCATGCGTCGAGTGGTTGGAGAGAGATAACGGCCTATACTATCTGTAATACTTTTCTGGGAGGTTGCTGGGATAATCCATCTCTTCTTCACTTTTTTCTGGCACTTCTCCCATTTCATCCCAATCCTCCACATTCTCAAGGGCACTGAGTTCTATCTCAGCTGCTTGGGCCGTAACATCTCCCCGTTTGTTTTCAAATAAAAAGGATAAAACTGCCTTTACAATGATAGATTTGCATATACACAAACAGCAAAGAACAAACGTGACAATGAGAACAACTGACACCAAGGTTTTCACGAGGGAGGTAAGCCATCCGGACAGGCCCCATCCTTGGAACAGCTTCCCCCACCAAGTCTCTGTTTCATGTTTCAGATTTTTGATTTGTGATTGGATGTTGTGAATCTTTTCAGAAATGCTTTTCCCATGTAGGGAAAAGTTAAAACAGCACATTCCTGCAAACTCTTCACAGCCGTGGCCATGGAGGAGCAGAAGATAATCTATCGCAGCTCTGTTTTGGAGAGTGGCATGTTTTAAAGTTTCTTCATCTGCAAGGAGTTCGCTTAGGGCTTCAGAGGTTGTTTTTGTATTTTTCCCTATCCAACATTCTATACGATCAATTTCTCCAAGGTTGTGGTAAATGGCTGTCCACGGTAGAAAGATAGTTGCAGCTAATTTTTTGCTTTTGGGCTAGGTTGTGATTTCACTATTACATTTTTCCCAGTCCAATTGTGCTACTCTTTGATCTCTTTTTTGACGTTCGAATTGGGCAGATTTCCCAGTCAAAGATGTTGGTTGTTGACTGGGAAGGACTGAATTTTTGGAGGAAGAAAGCCAATCCATTAACTGTTGTTTGTCTGGTGTAAATGTCGCTAATCTACCGAGTGTATATGGGCTTCCTTGTAGATGAGCAGGGATTCCTGCCCAGGCATGGTTGCCGCAAATCAAAAAGAGGCCTTTTGGCAATTGTTTGTGTTGCTCGGGTCTCACTGATCTATGAATTGCTGTGGTCACACACCAATCTCTCGGAGAATATTTTTTGTCTACAGGGATGAGTGAATATTTTATTTTTTCTGGAGCAATGAATGAGATACATTGATCTGCACGGGCTGACCCATGCAGTTCAAGTTCTTGTGGTTCTGCTTTCAGAGGTGGTAACTCTGTGACAAAATTGTCCCAGGCAGCTGCCGAATCTCAGCGGTTATTTACTAATTTGTCTATAAAAGGAAATTCTCTCAGTTTCAGTGGGATTCCCAACAAACAGGACTGGATAGGATCTTCTGCTCTGTCCATGCCTAGACACAAACCTTTTTGTCCCAGAGACTCGGCGAGAGATCGCCAAATGTTAGCTTTTGGTTGGGGTACTATGAATGTTTCAGTTGCAACTATAGAATCCAGGATGATGATGATCTGCAGGAGTTCCTTCATCGTGAAACCTACAAAACAAACATGATTAAACAAAAATAACATTTTTAAACTTAGAAGGGTCTTCCCAATACTGAAGAATTTTTGGTTTCGGGAAGTCAAAATTCACTAGGGAATATATGTATGATTCAAGAGGTATTTTAACTAAAGGGGGATCTTTGAGTCTGATTTTTTTCTGTTGTTTCCAGTTGAGGATTGAAAATCGTTCCCAACTGGGTTTGAATTTTTGTTTTGGTTTCGCGAAATTCACTCGAGGGGGATGGTGTTTGAAATCCTCAGCCGTGTACGGCCGGACGCATTTTGCTGGAACCCACCTGGGCCCGGTAGGCATGGATACGCACGCGTAACCACGTCCCCAGGTTACCAGGGGAAATGGTCCTTCAATGTTTAAAGTTTCTAAATTCCGAACCAACACAGGTGGTTGTATTTTCAATTTTCCTCTCTTGTCGTTCATGAAGTGCTTAAATATAGGCGGCATGGGCTCCTCACACGAGGCACCATCTGTGGCGGCTACTTCTGAAGTCATAACCAGAAGTGCTTTAAATGCCACAGGAAAGTTCTTTCAGTGGGGAGAAGGGCTGTCTTGAGCTACACAGGAGATGAATTTGGGCTTCTGGAAGTCGACTCAGGCGAGAGAACGAGATGAGGTCTCTTCAGCTTTATTGGGGTTACATCGGAGATAGGAAAGTTTGGAGAAAGATCTGAAGAGCCCTGAACAAAGGCTCTACAACAGGTTATAAGGGCACATAACTAGGCGGGTTTACAAGTTTTCAGAACAAATAGAAAAGTGAATACAAGTAATTTACAGTCTAAACTTACCAATGTCTAACAATGAGATATGCATGCGTCGAGTGGTTGGAGAGAGATAACGGCCTATACTATCTGTAATACTTTTCTGGGAGGTTGCTGGGATAATCCATCTCTTCTTCACTTTCTTCTGGCACTTCTCCCATTTCATCCCAATCCTCCACATTCTCAAGGGCACTGAGTTCTATCTCAGCTGCTTGGGCCGTAACAGACACCTAGTGAAAAAAAGCATTGCAAAAATAGCTTAATTATTTCTGAATGTCTGTGTTTGTATTAAGGTCAAGAACAACTTCCATTCATTTCCATTTGTGCAGGTGTAGCTGTTGATCTTTCAAAAGAATTGGAAAAGAAAGATAAGAGGGAGAGGGAGGAGGAGAGAGGCAGGGGAGGGAAGGAATGAAGAAGGTATGTAAATGTAGTAGAGACATAAATGAAAACTCATTTGAGACAAATGAAGACACAAGCCCAAGGCAATAATGGTGGAAGAGAAAGAAGAGGAGGAGAATTTCCAAAATGAAAGCAGACAAAAATGTGAAAAGGAAGCTCAGTGGAGAGAAGTTAGAGAGAGACATGAAAAAGCAATATGGAAATAAATCTTTCTGTTATAAAATTAAGTAGTTATATGCAACAACCGACATGATTTAGTGTCAATAATTTTTGCGTCTATTAAGTTAGTCCACAGTCATGGATAAAATGGTGATGTGAGAAGGGGTGGGAAGACACAGAACAAAAATGTGTCTGTCCTATAGTAATTTCAGTCTGAAGTTAAAATGAAAGACAACATATGGTACAAAAGAAGAACACAAGGAAATTTTTAGACAGCGGTAACTGAAGATGTTGAACAGGCCTAACTCATGTTACGTGTTTCGGAATGTGACAGAGCAGGAAGATTTAAGTGGAAATGTGAAGGACAACAATGAAGTAGATTTAAAGACAGCTGTTGGAAGATCTTCTCAAGCATGAAGAGCAATAAGGAAGAAAGACCCTGAGTGCAGAACATGAAAGGCAGTTGTGACTGAGTGGCTAGAGGGTTATGAATGATCTTGAAAATTTAGATGACTAAGCTGTGCATGAGTTTGTAGAAAAGATAATGTTAGTGGAGAGATAAAGGATTGAAAAGACATTAAAATTAGGTTGAAATTTGATTTTTGCAGTGGTAATCTCAACAGACATGAGCAGTACAAATCTGACCACTGAACAGACTCTGTAATAATAACAATAATAATAAAAAAAGGATAAAAGGAATGATTAAGGTTTGCAAAGTACTTCCCTTAGGTAGTTGGGGTGAGACTGTTATTGAATATTTCTATGTAGGAAGATGTATTTAGATGTAGACTTGAAGCCAAAGAAAAAGGAAGTCAGGAAAGGTGCCTTGTTTATGGTCCTGGTTAAGAAATGAGTATCTGAGACTATCAGATGGAATATATGAGGAGCATGGCACATCTGAGCACCAAGTGGTTTAACCAAAAAAGGTCTTCAGCAAAGTGACCAGAAGAAAACTTGCTCTCAATTATGTTGGTTTTTGTTGTTTGGACACCTGAGCTAGTAGCTGATGGTAGGACCAGAAGTTGTAACATGTGAGAACTATGTAGGGACTTGCTGAAGGAGCCTTTGAAATTCAGGTCTTTAGTTCATGGAAACAACTGCAGAAAAAGACACTTAGGCCCAGGAATCCTATTCTGCTTTTTCCTCATCAGAAGAGTGACCTTACTAAAGCTTTATGAAAGCAGCCAAGTGAGGCTCAGAACCACAAACATGAAATGATTTTAATACTTGAGTTGAAACCTGTTCTGGTGAATATTTCTGACAGCCCTAAAAGGCAATAAACATCTCTCTGTGGCGTGCAGTGTTCTGGAATATCATCAGCAAATTGATTTCTTGTAATTATTATGGTCTGTCAGGAGTTCCAAGGCAAAGAAACTTTTTAATACATTTTGTCAAAATATTCTCAAGCCAATATTTGAGGACTTTATGTGGGCATTTCTGCAGCATGACAGAAATGAAAACTTATGTGCAGAAAAATGTGCTATACATATAAATGTAGGAAAGTAAAGAGGAAAATGTAATATGGGGGTAGAAGAATGAACATTGGTTCTTTATAAATTTATACAAAATATTTAGAGATGTAGAATTATTTTACAATTTCTTGGCTGGTATTATAAATACCGAAGTAAATTTTAAATTGTGAAGTTCTGTGTATTTACAGAAAAAGTTAATTCACTGAACAAGGCAAGAAATTAGTCATAGTTGAAGTATTTTTAAAGAAAATTTTACTGAACAGTTTTTACTGAAAAGGTTCAAATGTATCTTACATAAAGAAAATTAAGAGCCTTTTGTTCTGAAAACTTGGAGCTGGCTTTTCCATTCTTCAAGCAGATATTCCAATTGGTCATATATATGCGGAATGAATATAATGATAAGACTAAGCAACTGCTATTTTGGTTAAACATAATGTTCTCTTAAAGTGGATAATTATCGAAATTGTTTTCTAGATGCTACTGTGGATTTTATTTTGCACTGTCACAATAATTTTCTTTGCCTAAGTAGACAAAGAAAATTCGCTGCTTGTTTTCTAAAAACAGTTATTTAAATGTGACACTTTTATGCCTCACACAACAATTGTACATAACCACGTGGTTGGAAAACAGAGGAAGACAGGTATGAACTGATCATCCGGAGCAATTCTGCCACTCAATACAAAATATAGGTATTACAGAGATGCAAATTCTTCATATTGGTCAAAAATACAGGTTACATATTTGTGTCTTAGACTTTAAAAGAAATATCTGATTTGGGTTTGCCAGTCTTCCTTTTCTGTTTGTTTTCAATAGATTTTCATGTGCATGGAATGGTCCAGGATCACAGGTCTGAGTATTCACATGTGGAGAGGTACTTATTTATAGAATAAGACTGCCAAGATAGTGAGATAACACACTCCTCAGGACCAATTCTTAAATCAATCCAATCACTGCTGAAATAGCAGGATGAAATTCCTTTTGGCATTTGACTGGCAAAAATATCTCTTTAGCGAAGTTAAGATAGCATTTTAATGCTCACAGACCTTTTTCTTGCCTTGGTTTGGGTTATGTACCTGTGTACCTTTGCATGTATACTTGCACAGAAAGACAATCCTATATGCATTTTTCTGACATTTTGCAGGTGCCCAGCTGTGGACTGAGAAAACTCTAGAGCAAAATAATTCGGAGTTACAGTCATTTGTGCATATATAAAGAGATCACTGGCAAATCAGGTAATGCTGCTCTTTTCCTTCTCTGATAAAGTAATATCATTGTATTGCATGGAGAATAAAATAAGGTAACTGCATTATCTGTCATTATTACTTGTTACCCAATTTACTGCTCATAATTTACATGATTATGTCTAGATAAATGAAATGAGTGAATTAGAACAACAAGTTAAGTGAACCAGTTGAAGGGGAGCAATAATGGTTAATTAAGGAAGATAACAGAATTCACTGAAATAATTTCTTTTTCTTTTCTAATGAAATGTTTTTCTTTCCTTTTATTTTTCTTTATGCTGTTGGTAATACATTAAGTAAATATTCTTGACAATTGTTGTTGGTTTTTAAATTGAATAAACATTTGAATTGTGACAGGTAAACTTACTAGTGTTCAATCTGTCAAGAAGTATGCTCTTGTCACTGAGAATGTAGTTATTTTAATGATGATTTTTCACTGGTTCCTAAAACACATGGAAGCTCTTGAGACATTGTATATTAACATCTGTAACACTAATGACTACTGAACTGTCAACATTGCAATTCAAGGTATTTCCTAAGTTCACAAGTCAATGTAGATGGTGTTATGGGTCATGCAATGCAAAGGCCAGTTACTGGTCCTGTGTCCTCCTGGGAAGTGAAAGGTTATACCCAAACATATCCAAATGTAGCTACATACCTCTTATTTCCATAAGACTTTCGTTTCATCCTGAAAGTGCAACATGAATTGATATATCCAGATCTGAACTAGGACTGAATTATCCAGTCCTAATTCATACCAGATGGAATCTTAAAAGTATTTACTGACACACCTACTTTCAAACCCCAGAGAAAATCCATAGTAACTTAACTTTAAGAAGTTTTAAGGATGTTTATTTTTTTATGATTATGAGAGATTCCAACTGTATTTTCATAAAAAGATGTTTTATGAAAAAAATGCAAAATGGTTTCTGTTTATATTTAAAAATTTGTGAATATTCTGTGAAATGTTGTAACACTAAATGCATATTTGATATTTGAAAATTTTAGGGATTACAGTTGTCCATTTCTTCCTATTTAATTGCTCCAGTGGACTAATTTTAATTGTTTCTGATGCAACAGCCACCAAATATCAAATTAAAGAATAGTATAGTAATTCAGTTGTTTTCTGAAGAATTAATTTGTTGAATTCTTAAATTTGGACATGAAATCCAGTCCTTAAAGTGTGAAATAATGTAATTTTAACCCTTCAAATTTTGAACTATTTAACTGTAAACTTCCTACTGATAACCTTGTAGTACAAGTACAGTCACATGCATTATGCTGTCTGCTTTAAGATAAACATTTTAAAAGTAACCTAGTAGCTAGTGAAATTAAGTTCATTATAGGGTTTGAGATACAACCTGTTAGGCAGAAATACAGTGATATTTGTATGCTGAAATTCTGCCATATTGAAGAAAGAGAGAGCATTTTTCTTGGATGCTGGTTTAAAACACTTTGATCTGTCTTTCAGAGAACCCATTGGTTTCCTATGTTGAAGCATTCGTAAGGGTGATGCATTGGTATGTGTATAGGAAAGATAGTTAAAGAGCAAAAACCTGTAATTTATTTCTTGTCTGTCATTGGTTCACACCTTCGCACAGATGAAATGCATCTCTCACACAAAGTCTCTGTAAAGGATACATGTGTTTGTGTGTCTTTTTGAATGCATTTATATGTGTGCATATATAGCTATGCACACACATGAGTAGGAAAAGTTCTGATAAAATAATTTTAACAATTAAAAAAAAAAGGAGGCATGAAGTCTTGGTTTCTGCCCATGAAATCAGTGCTAAGTGATTGATTATACAGCTGCATTCCAAGCCTTGCAGAGCAGTACAAAGCATGTGTGCAGATTTGGTAAGGTAGATGATCTATATACTAATAGAAATTGCATTTAGGTGTGTGGGTAGAGGGCTAACACTTTACAAATACAATGCAGAGTGCTGCCATAAGAAACTGCCAAGTGGCACTCCTGTTACGAGTGCTTCTTCTTTAAAAGCAAAGCCATGTACCTCTTTACAGCTGATAACAATCACAGCAGTGCTTTGCAATAGTGATCACAATGGAAAACTGTCTGGTCTTCAAAGAGCCTGCCTTTATTTAGACACTTAATTTCAGTTAACTTTTATAAGTGAACACTGTGCCCATGGGTATTAAAGCTGCCGTGTGTGGACTTTACACTGCAGTGGGTCTGTAGGAAGTTTTATCAATGTGTGGAGATAATAACTCAGAGGCTTGATTCTCATTTCAGATATATACCAATGCACAGGGGTGACTCACTGATTTCAGTGGGGTTATTTACAATTGATGTCAGAGTAAACACAGGAGAATCACCGTTGCAACCAGACATTGCTGTCTGCTGGCTCTTGGGTGACGTTTTTCTGGAAAGCACGGCATAATCAACCTATAGGCAAAGAAGGTCAGTGGTACTTTAAAGCATCCATTATTTTTCTGGGAGACCTGGCAGGGCAAGAGGAAAAGGTTGTGAAGATCAAGTCACTAATGGCAAAGGAAGGAGGTCTAGCACAAGGAGATTTAGAGGGACTGTCAAGCAAAATCAATTAAACTCAGACAAGTGTGCTTAAAAATATTTCTTCATCTTTTCAAGTTTGCAGTTTAACTCTGCAGAGTATCTCTGACAAGAGTGAAGGAATGATATTCGAGACAAAGATGTCCAACAGAACAAAAGAAACCACCTAACAGAAAAGTAAATAATAAAGACAACAAAAATGAAAAGAAGGAAGACAAGGAAGGAATAAAACAAGGAGTGGCTGAGGAAGGAGAGAGATTTTGTCTATTCTGCCAAAACCAACATGTCTTCTCACTCAGGTCTGGGAGTGCTGTAATGATGGCAGGACATTTCTTGTGTTGTGTTTCAGACACATAGTTGCATTTTTATACATTGAAAATTGCTTTAAAAACTGAAAACTTCAGACAACATCTAGAGGTGTATTTATAGTCCAACACATCACCAATTATTTAATTTACATTTCCATAGTAACTATTAGCAGAAACTAGGCAGAGAAAATGTGTGCAGCCTTTGTTCAACAATTACACTGCCACATAGCCGGTGTTGTTCAGCTGTATGTGGCAGCTTGAAAATACACACCCCCGGCACGTCTTCCTACTGTTATCTCATTCTTTCATAGTATTGCCTGGAGTTCCTGGCTATAAAATATACAAAACCACAAGAAAAGGCTCTTCTTCAATCCCAAGAACCAGCAATCCATATTTATAGTAAGTTATGAAAGGCATGCAGACACATAAGGGGTGAGGATGTAAGGAAGGGAGTAAGGTGACCATAACCATGGGTTTTCTAACATAAATATAAAATGGTCACAATGTCCCCCAGGCCAAACACCAGTGACCTGGCAGCATTGTGACAGGACAAGCTGTGAGAGAGGGATTTAAAACACAAAACATTGAAAACATGAGGAATGGTGACAGAATTTATTTCTCTTTAACTTACATTATTGTGGAAGTTAAGGAATACTACTAAGAAAAAGGACCTCTGTCACAAAACAAATCAACTATGTCTTTTTACAGTGCTAGGAAAATTCTCTTTGGTCTTGTTTTCACAGAAAATGCAGACCAAATGGACAGGGGAACTACAGGAGTGGGCAGGGTAATCAAATTGTACTTTCAGTAGGATATTGATAAGGTTTTAAAAGGAATCTTTGGAGCTTTTTTTCTGCTAATCACTGAAGTGAAGACTGCATTCCAGTCCTGAAGTCAAGGGTGAAAAATGGTGACTTTTTAATGCCATAAATTGTCTCTACAAACACAAGTTCCTCTTTTCACCATCAACTATCATTTTCCCCTCACTGACCATGAAAAGAAGTGGTTGCCTCAGGTAATTATGTGTACAGGAAGAAATTCTTACTGCTTTCTGAATATCACCAATAACACATTTAAGTGATTTACTGTACCTTGTAATTGGTTTTCTGAAAATATGAATATTTTACTGCCACTGTGGAAACTCTCCACAGCATCTATAATAGTGACATTCTACAAGACATGATTAATGAGTTTTATTTTTTGCTCTGTCTAGAAGTAAGAAGTTCTAAAAGTATTTTCTTTTGGAGAACATGCAAAAAGGTCATAATGTGCATCTGATCAACATAAGAGAGTTTTTTGAAGGACCAAGCAATCAAAATTACCCAGCATATGTTAGAAACAATCTGAAGGAAACCTATTGTGCATAAAGCAACACCATCTTAGTATCATACACTTCTCTATGGCTAATTTGGGGAGGGGGATTTAGCCTCTCTCTAAGTATATGATGTGAGAATAGGAGAGCAGAGAAGAATGTTGGTGAAAGTTGAAGCCTACTTTACTGTAGTGGGTGCCTTTGAAATTCCTTACGAATTTATGTGGGACAAAATACTAGAAAGGTGAGGTGAGCCTCTTAGCATTCTGTGCAAATGTGAAAAAAATCATCCTGGTAAAGTATACTGGAACTGAGGTGATGCCAAACACTGAGTTAGACACTCACCCTGGGAGGTTTGCAACCTTGAGAAGATATTTTGCTATCCTTTTCTCCTTGCTTAGAAGCAGAAAAAATAGAGGATGATGAAATGAACCCTTTCTGTTGAGCTCTCTCTGTGCTATTAAAAAAAAATCTAATTTCTAGATCACATTAAGAAGGGTTTTTAAATGGAATTAATAATAATGTGAGCAATTTCCAGTTTCTTGACACCCAGCATAGTTCACAATCCTGGTGAGGCACCCATGCTCACTTATATAATGCAGGGAGAACACTTTAAACCCAAAGAAGGGGTTTGCTGTAATAGAAATACAGAGGAGAATAGAATTGTTTACATCCTGCCTGTGACAGGCAGTTAACTTCTCTGAGGCAGAGGTGGGAACCACTTTCATAACAAGGAGCTGAACTTAATTATTTTCAACATTCAAAATTAAATTGTTCATTCCAAGAGATGACTAGAAGTACAAGTCCTAATGTCCTTTTAACCACAAGACAGGTATCAAGGGTACTTATGAAGGTATAAGAGACTTAAGCACTGACCTTAGGGCTTTTTTTTAATAGCAGCAGGAGATGGCTTTGCGTTGGCTTCACCACTATGCCCCATGGAAAAAAATCTAAATTTGCATTTGCCAGTTATTTGCAAGCTAGGTCATAGTCACATATGCCTCTTCTACTATGAACCAGACAGTCTGATTAGAGTAATCTGCAAAGCATTAGAGCATTTGAAGGAAAAGGAAAAGACAGGCATGCAGATGGAAAATAGGAAAAAAAATGGAGGATATTACATGACAGATCATGCCAGACCAACCTGGTTTCTCTCTTAGTTGACATTGTGAATATCATGGCCAAAGGAAAGAGAGCAAAATCTGAAAGGATAAATTCACCTGCCCCTAAACACCATTTTCTGGGGGTGATAATGATGCCTAAAAATTTTTAGCTTTTTCAACTTATTTTTATCTGTGTAGATTTTTTATATATAACTGTATATTTCCAAGAATTCTCTTATACTTTAGAATACTAGTTACACTTTCTCGCACGTTTTGTCACCTCCTTGAAATTCTATTTAGTCTTATTTTAAAAAAATAATTTCTGTCAAGGACATCCTGTTTTCAACCACCATTTGGGAGACACAACAAGATATAGGGCTAAGAATCTCTTGGAGGGATTCTAATGGGGCAGGTCTAAGGGTCAGTTACAAGGACATATGGCCTCCTATTGGAGGTACTTGCTAGAAATACTAATTAATGATACTTATAAAATTGTGGAAATCTGATGCTGCATATACATAAAGCTATAATTTGAGCACCTGAAAGCTTTCATTAAAAGGCTACTCTTTATGTTATCAATTCTAACATTGTTTGGAGGATTTTTCTTCTGAATCTAGGTGACAGTAGAGCAAAACAAAAGAGCTGCAAAGCAGGGGAAAAACTGGCTAACAGGGAGACTGCTAAAAAGAGAACAGTGCTGTTGGGAGAAGGTAGCTATCCTCAAGGATAGGTCTTGAGGCCAATTATATGTAATGTTTTTATTGGTGACCTTGGCACAAAGAATAACTGTGCCCTGATAAAATCTGCTGATGACACAAAGCTGGGAATAGCAATCAATACGGAGAAGCATCAGAATATCATACTGGAAGAGCTGTATGACCTTGAGAACTGGAGTGATCAGAAGGATAACATGTAGTATCAAGTTCGAGGTCATGCAGCCAGGGGCTGAGAAGAAGAATGACTGCCATGAAATGGAAATACAACAGGTGCAAATGAGAAAGGAGGGCAAACTTGAAAGTGTTAACCATAGAATGCCTGTCAGGCACTTGAAGGATATGACTGTCAAAAAAATACATGCAAAGTGTTTCCAGTGATGCTAGAAATGGACAAAATCATTACTCAAATGTTTGAAAATTTTTTTAATATATTCAAATATGTACATGAAAATGACCCTGAAAAATTAAAACTGAATAGGTGCTGTGATGAAAGAGGAGTCTCTGAATACAGATATGTGAATGAGTTAGTGAAAATTTGGGAAGGATGCAGATTTAGTAGTTACCCAAGGGCAGCATCTACTATGTGTTTGCCTGCCTGCACTCACCTCACAGTAAGTTCAAGGTATTTTTTCTTCATTTTCATTGAAAGATAAGCTACCTTGGTCTTACCAAAACAAAATATTATGGAAGTTTGCAGGAGATAGCTAATGATATATATGTAAAGGCATGAGTTCTTGTTCAAGCAGTCTAACCTTATCATCAGTTACTTTGCTAAATCTATCCAAACAAGATTAAATGGATTCAAGATGACAGGATTGTGTCTGTAAATATTCAAAGAAAGTAGACAGCATAGTTGAAGAAATGTTCTTTGAGTTAGAGAACAAAATACCCTCAGTATTTTATGCTATTTTATTAGCTATATTTTGAATGGAAATTATTAGATAGTTTCTGATCACAAGAATGGTGTGTGGTCACAAGTTTTCCAATGAGAATACTAAGAGCAAGATAACTAACTGGTATTGGAGATGCAACCTGAAAAGATTTTCTTAATGACTGCCTGGACTATGTTTGTTAGTAAGGAGTTAGCAAGGTGTTCCATGTGTGTAAAAGGTGTGAGATGGATATTTGGCTTGTAAGAGTATCTCAAGGAAAGAGGCATTTCTCTGGAAACCATTCCTTCCCTTTTATGCTTTTTCTGCTTTTTCTTTTTGGCAAATAAAGTCTCGGTGCAATGCACTTCTGTGTTGTTTTTCTATTATTCTAATTCTGTTCCTGAATGTCTCATAGTGCTCCTGAGCATTGTAATGAAAAGAATAGATGACTTGAGCCTATTTGACAAAAATAGAACCTCTGTCTATTAATAACACAGTGAGTAAATGAGCAGTGAGTGTATGACTGAGTACAGATGAATTCCAGTGTTCCCTTACATACCAGTGTGCTTTTCTCATTTAAATTTTCCATCTGATTTTTAAAAAGTAACAATAATGAATCTTCTTTTTCCTGCCCCATTGAAATTACAAAAATTGTTAAGATGGTGAGTTGTTAGACTGATATTTACTCAAATATCATAATAAAATTATACACAACCATAAATAATATAAGCATTAAAAAATTGCATTTAATAATTCCATATATTATTCCAAAGAATGACCAAATGCACTTGGGTTGCATGAAGATGACATAAAAATGGGAATTTCTATAAACACAGATGAAAATCAGATGCTCACATTCTGTGTTCAGGACCTCTGCCCTGGAATGTAGAACAATAAGAAAATGTGGCAAAGGCAATCAAAAAAGATATGTTTCTAGCAAGTGTAAACAGCTGGGTAAACAGTTGTCTGCTGGAGCTCTCTCCACCCATCATGTTTCCATGGATACAGTGAGACTGTAAATTATCTTAAGGCATATATTTTTGGCTGGTTTTAATTGAGACCTCAGTTTGGAAAAGCAAATTATTATCTGCTCAACTTTAATCACAGAACTAGATTAATAAATAGAGAGAAAATGAAGGCAAAGAACTGATGATTCACATGACTTCAAAGATCCCTGAAGAGGCTTGACACGAAATGAACACAGGCTACAGACAAATTTTCTGCATGTCTCACTGTAAATAAATGGGACTGTTTAATCACAAAGGAAGCTTCAAACACCTCAGCAAAATGTGTGGACTGAGAAGCAGGAAGAAATGTCTGATACTTGTTGCTGGGAGTCTCAAAAGAACAAAAGAAAGTTGCTGACAGCTCAGCATGCTGCATCATTTCTCCTGGCTGCTTTGCTTATGAAGATCAGAAATATGCTACTTCATGCTTCATTTTCCAATCTTTATTGGCTGACTGCTAAAATTATTAGATATTTTCCAGTCCTTTTTGTCTGCATTTGTCTGAGCTGGTTAAAATCCTGAACTGATGATACATGGACAGTTCTGATATTTTGAAGTTTGTTTTCATGAAACATCAAGAATATGTTTAGTATTTCCCATGATGGGGTGTTTTGAAAAACTTAACTTGCAAATTTTAGTTACATTGATGGAAATGTGTGAAAATTAATCTGTATGTATACATTTTTTAGTAACATTTTCAGGGAATTACAACATGTGATATTAAGGAAGATGCTGATTAGAAGATATTTAAAACCTCTTGCATTCCCTTCAAGTTCAAGTTGTTTCTGTCTTATTTGTTTTCTCATGACATAGTTTTATAGCTCAGTTTCTACCAAATCCATTTTGATAAAAATTTCTGGTCAACTACAGGTAGTAATAACAGTTTGGAACAAAGTGATGACAGATAATTTGTTGATAAGCAATTTAGCTTACCTGCTTTAGAAAGAAATCTCAGGAACACAGCTGATGGTTTTCTTGTCAAATAAGTCAAGAGCAGTCAGCACCAGAAAAAAGGCAAAAAATGTAGATTGCACATTTTACTGTTTTTAAAACATTTTTGTGGAATGTTATTTCTATCTAATGCTTGTAGTGTAAAATTTAATACTTACAATTACAGGAAAATTACCAAAGTAAGGTCAACTCCACAAAGTTTATGACCAGCATATTTTAAGCTATAAATGTTAATTTGCCAAATCAGTCTGTAAACAAACTGATAATTAAAAAATAATGTGTGAGTGGCAGTTTTTGACATCACTGAAAATCATACAATGTAACTCTATACTTGCTTTTAAAATTTTTTATTTCTATAAAAGGGGTACTAGGCAATATGATGTTTTAGCTATCAAAGTAAAAGTTTTACTCCTATGTCTTCAGGTTATATAACCCCACAGAACTAATACATGAGAAATGTTTTCCTAGAGGAAAAGAGAGGCTTTGCCTGAGTTTTAGTAGATAATTGTAGTGCTTCTTAAAGCAAAATTATTCTTTTCAAAGTGGCTTTCTCAATAAGGTGAGGTCACAAAATGTACTATAAATCAGTTTGGCCTAAACAAAATTTGACACTGTTTAAATTGAATTGACTCATAAGCCATGGAACAATTAACAAGAAAAATGACAGAAGATATTTTAATTTTATTAGTTACTGAACAACAGTGGCTGTGAACTTCTGAAGTTATTCTATTTAGTAAAAGAAGGGTTTTTTTCTATCCATGAGAAGGCATTTGGTGACAGACTTTTTAGTAGGGCCTGTAGTGAGATGATGAAGGGTAATGATTTTAAATTAAAGGAGGATAGATTTCTACTAGATATAAGAGATATATTTTTTAAATGAGGGTGGTGAAGTACTGGCACAAGTTATCCACAGAGGTGGTAAATCCACTCTGGTCTAATGGAAGGTGTTCCTGCCTATGACAGGGATGTTGGACTAGATGACCTTTAAAGGTCCCTTCCAACACAAACTATCCTGTGATTTTCTGATTTATTTCTGTATAAATCCAGGAGTTAATTTATAGATTTAAAATCATCATGACAGGATAAGAAAGGACTTAGTGGTTTTTTTCCTCAGCTTTCTAAAATTGCAGTATTGTCATTGACCTATCAGTAAAATTTAAAATATTAATTTTTGACCTCTAGTGTGTCTGCCGTGGTCAGTCTCTCTCCTGCTGGGACTCAGCAACCATGCCAGGACCTTTTGGGGGAGCACAGGCTGTCATAAATGCAGGCATTCCTGGAACTGCTGTGATGTGGGCACTGGCACTGCTCAGTTCAATAGCTTTGGTGCAACTTCAGTTCCCAGTCTGCCAGTGAACTACAATTGCATAGCTGCAGCTGGTCTTGTGCTATGGGCAGGAAAAAATGATCTCCTAAAATCCCTTTCTGCCTACAAAATGACTTGCTAAAGTCTTATCATGATATAATATTAAAACTGTTTATTTCACTAAGATCTTTATTGAGAAAAATTGAGTTAACTCATGCTGGCACTTCAAATTTCAAGCATTTGATTCCTGGGCAAGACTTTATTGAATGTCCATTTGTGATTACATTACATGCAAGGAGCAGGAGTAGGCTGAATCTGTACAAAAATACTCAGGTTTCCTACTTGACACATTTTTTTCTTGTTTTTCCTTTTGAACATTATTTATTCCACACTTTGAGAATCACAAAACTAGGACAATCCAAGATAAATTTGCATCAAATGCACAAAGTCCCACAGGATTTCACGTTTGCTTTGTAAAGTCATTGGGAGATAATTTTGTTTGGGGAACTGAGGATGACCCTAGAGTTCAAAACTGGTAATCAGAGGTCTTCAGAAAAACATGGTGATTCTTACCAACAGGACAGTGACCCAGGCATGAAGAGTGCTGAGGGAAGGAAAGAGCAGGTCCCCCAGGATAGTTTAGCATTCCAGTCACAAGCTTATTTCAATGTGCTTTGCATACTCCAAGATCTCCTATGCAGAGTCAGGATTGAGCCAGCCAGGGGAAAACTTGGCTTTTACACCCGTGACAGCTGTACCAGAAATGTTCTTCCTTGTATTTTAAGATCTACTTGGCAATTTTGCAGTCATGTTTCTGAGGTTAAAAGATCTTTCAATTTTATAATGAAATTGATACAAAGATGGTATTTTTGTCAAGAAAATGAAGACAAGCAGTATCTGATAAGCAAGAGCTCTATGAAACACAGCTGTTGTGTGATGTTTCTCCCAAATGGGAGGATTTGTTTTGACATTTGAAGGCAAACATAAAAGACAGAAGATGTCAGGAAAAGGGCAGTTTCCTCTGAGAGGACACAAATCACCACTCGGAGTGATTCTAAAAGACTGAAGAATACTTTAAAAGGGTTTTCAAACAGTACTCATATACGTGATACATAAAAATATTGTGAAAATATGCTTATGCAGTGCTTAAGTTCTGAAAAGTCATCACTAAAGTTTAATACGATTTAACCACCCAGCTTTAACCAACAGACCAAAAAAAATCTTAATTCAAGTCTACAAGTCAGATTAATATTGCAAGAGAATGGTGTTCCCTTCCAGGAGTCTATCTGACTGTGCCCTGGATGGAGGTTGCCCCAGATCCTTGTGTCCAGACCTCATCCTGACCCCACTTGCTGACTTGAGGCTGGGGCTCCGAGCTGAGATCCTGCTCTGCCTCCCTTGCCCTGGTCCTCAGCCCCAGCTTCTGCAGGGAGCTTGGCCCAGGGGATGCCACATAGGTGCAGATCCTAACAAATATAAAGTCTTATTAAGAATTTGGTTGAGTATGTACTCATGCACATGGTTTCAGAATATCTGTTGCTTAATTGCAAGAAATAAAATGTTTTTCAAATATGGTCAGATCCCACAGACTGGAACAATTGAAAAGGAAATTTTCTTATCCCTCATAAATTATGCACAATTTAAAGGTCTTGTGTAGATTAAATTGTAGTGCTTTCATGCAGGAAAATTATAAAGGCAAATACAAAAGGTAAAAAGACTTTATTCAAGTTTACTCCAGAAGTGTCTGCTTCCATCTCTGTTTCAATTTTGAGAGCTCATGTCAGTTCTCTGATTCAAATTAGGCACCGTAGTGTTTACATTTAATTTATGTTTATGTCAACATGGCCATTGAAACCTACAAAAGTACAGCTTCTACTGGTGATCTGCAATGAGTGAGTGTAGCAGTGTGTGTCTGCAAGTTTTAATGGTTGAGGCACCACAGTTAGAGAGCATTGGTCCTGCACATCTCCTCTCCCCTATCCCATTTTGAGTTAAGGGCTAGAAAGTTCTTCTTTGTTCCCTCTAGCTGAGTTTCCCCATTGGGTTTCAAATTTTTGTACCTTCCCTCTTCACATCCCCATTGCCCTGCGTCCCTGTCAGTCCTGTACCTCTCGTGCTCCTGTTGGTCCTCCTGTGTAAACCCCTCCCATGCTGCTGCCCCTCTTAACCCCTCGCACGGTCACATTCTGGGCTCTCGAGCTCCGAATCCTGCATGTGTCCACCCGCCGCATTCCTCCCCAATCCCATCTGCCTTCTCCGCCCTGCTGCTCCTCCCAATAAAACCCTGGATTCCTAACCTGAGAGACTGCATTTCTTTATTCTCACCTTGTCTCCTGCTGGCCTCCATCCCTGGAGGAGCTCTCGCCTTCACCCACGAGTTTCACTGCTGCACCCGGCCAGTGCCCAGTCGACACCGCGGCTCACCAGCTTTGGTGTGGCTTTGGGGCTTGCCGCCTGACCTGAGTGGAACACCCAGGGCGAAGCCACAAGTGAGTGCATCTCTTATTTTTAGGGTTGGGCTCTAAGTTGGGTTTCATATGAATTCTCCTGTCTGCAGATGCTTGCAAACATGCTTATCCAGATAGAAAACACCAACAGCAAATGTGACATAAATGACTCCCAGCCTTTATTCCATATCTCTGCTAAGACAAGAATTTCACTTCCTAGGTACAGCATTCCCATGGAAATCAATTTATGGATCCAGCAAAAATAACCTCTCTCTGCTGAATACAATATTGTTTAGTTATATGGCTAAAAATGTGTCAGGCCTAATTCCCTTCTATTTTAAGGCTCCTCTAATAAGCAGAACCTTTAGAAGACTTATCAGGACAGCAAGCAGAACTGAATTTTAGAGTCTAAAAGATGAGTCAAGGCTAAGTCAGGACTTGGGTTCCTTCTCTTATTGAAAGGGGAAGGCAGGACATGATGGGGCAAGTGCTGGAGGAAGGACACCAGGAAATCAGAAGTGCTGATCAGCAGCCCATGGGAAACCTTGAGCGAAAGGCAGCTCATGGGACATCACTGCTGTGCTCCACACATTGACTATGCCTTCAGGAGCAGCAGCCAAGTACTTGCCAGTGCTTTTCTGGAACCAAAGTAGGGACAGGAAATTCTGCAAAAGCCATTACCCTTTGTGCTTGTGAGAAATGATACCACCCCTCAATATTTAACAGTGATTGTGATTAAGGAAACACAGTGTTACCACCTGGTTTTAGACATCTGCTAGTTCCAATTACTATGCCAAGTACCAGCAAGCCTCTAAAGAACGATGCTTCCAGGAGCTGCATTTTTCTTTTGGCAGATGAAGAACCAGCTGATGTTATATCTCTTTTCACTTTAGCAATATCCAGTTCAGTCTGACCGCTCCCTGAAGTACCATAAATTGTGGCACCTGTGTGCTCCAGCTTATTGGTAATCAAAATACCCAACTTAATCACAGCATTCTTTAAGCATTTGCCTCTAAATTTTCAAAATGGGGAATGCAATGCAGCCTGCAGCACAGGAGATATCTAGTCCACCAGGAGGATTTATGGGGACTTTGCATGGTGATGGCATTTAACACGAGCTCTTCAAGCTAGGTCTGTGAGCTCAGGAACTGGGGGGATTTACTGAGCTCCACCATGAGAAAAGGAGAGAATGAAGATTAACACCGGATTAAATACAAAGGATGCCTCTCTCTTTTGTGCTCTGGGAGATCATACAGGAGCTGTAGATTTAGCAGTTTGGTTCTTAGGAAACTTTAGGCACTGCTTGATGAAATGTCTCTGTATTGCTTGAAAATATATTCTTGGATATTTTGAACTTTCAGCACATTCCAGATGTAGTATTAGTAGTGGTTTATCTGTATGTCTGAGTATAATGGCTGTTTGAGCAACTAGAATATGTCAAGACAGATAATTATTCATTGAAAAAAAGCTAAAAAATCTGCAATAGATGTTATTCATATGACATTGTTTAGCCATTTATAGAGCTGTCTTAATAAAGGACTGTGAATAAGCGATGCAAAAATTGCCAAAATTTACGATGACTTCTTTATAAAAGATATTTTCTCTAGCTGTAAATAGAATTTGGATCTAAATCATTGCCACAAAATGCAACATGAATAGTGAAAATGAAGGACTCATTTATATCCACTGCCCTGATTTTCTCAATTGAGTACTCTGCATAAAGGAGTGAATATGCTAAAGAAGCAAGTGATAGGTATCTAAGGAGAAGTTTAAGATGGGCTTTATATGTTTGTGTTTCTGACTATAATCCTTGCTCCACTACCATCACCTCTCTGCCTCCACAGGAACTATATTTTTCATTTTATTGTGCCCCAGGCGCTATAGTTAGGTTTCTGAATGGACCCAACACTGCTCTTATCTATTTGATAGAAAACCTTTCATTGCCTGACAAGGAGAAAATTAAGTCTTCCACCCTCACAAATAGACCCTCTCAGCCATTCTTGGTATAATTAATGAATTAATATATGGGTAGGTCCAAGCAAATACAAAAGAAAAAGAACTACAATGCTGGATATCTTCCATGCAATTTATTTAGGGTGCAAAATGAGAAACTTTCAGGCCTTAGTGTCCTTCCAGGTCCCAGGACTTTTAATGCATTTTGTTCAAAGTACTGTGGTTCTAATGCCTGCAGAAACAGAGTTGTGCTGCCTTGCAGTGCCAATGCCTGAACCTTGTTTGTGAGCAGGCAGACAGACACTGAAAGAGACTCTGCTCCACGTTCACTAGCTCTGACTGTGCTGCAGTCTCTCAGACTTACAGTGAGGGTGTCTGGCTGAGAAGAAGCAAAGGGCATCATAGAGTCACAGTATGGGGTTTCACATCCTTGCTCATCTTAATTTTGCTCTAAGATTTTTAGCTTTTCTGTTTTCAAGAAGATACATAAAAATTTAGCCATCAGTTGTTAGTTATTCCAGGATGGTACTTTCACATCCTCTCTTACTATAGCTCTTCTAGTTCAATAATACTAATCAAAGACAAACCTGAACTTTGTTATCCCACAGTCCTGGGGGGCCATAACCTTATTATTACCCTGAGAGTCAGCTATTTGTGACCAAAAATTCAAGGTCCAGCTCTGATGCAATCCATATGCATAACCTTGGCTCAGACTTTATTGCTTATAATTGCTTATATATATGACTTGCCTTGAGCATGCAAGGAATATCTGTATGTTTTAAGTTATCTACATGATTAGAATCTTTACTAAATGAGAACTGCTATACAATGTAGTTGTTGTCATTAAATTAAAAGCATAACTTAACCCAGCTAGTACAGGGTCCTGCAAACTTACTTGAGTTTAGGTGTTTACTCCACAGCTAATCTTTTCTTTAAAAACATTTAGTTTGCATGTCTTAACCCAAATACTGTTAAACACAAGGTTTCTTTTCTTTCCTTGTGTTAAGGCACATTCATTGGTGTGAGTCACTGTATTTCTTATTTCAATGATGAACTGGTTTTGACAGCCAACTTGCATTAAATATCTAAAAATAGGATTGCATGATCAAAATGCTGTCAGACTTTTATCTGTAGTAACATTAGTGGGCACCACTTTAACCAGGAAAATTGCTTTCAACTTATTTACTGAAGATGAGATCAGGTGACCATTTTTAATTCCATTTAAAATATGCAGTCATGCATGGGTATGATGCTCAAATGGCCTTTTAATAAGTTTGTAATTTGGTTATATCTCTGAGCAGACTTAAGGATTGATCACAAACACAAAAATTATATTAATTTTTTTAATGTTGAAGAGGCTACTTGGAAGGACTTTTTTGTTAGAGTTATAACTGTTGGGTTTATCTGGAGCACTTCTCAGGTTTTCATTATTGGATTTTAACTTATATAGCTAGACTTCATCTAAATTGTAACCTTTCATTATCACTGTTACATTGACTTCTACAAGCCTTCAAGGCATTATGACCTTTACCCACGAAGGAGGCATTTCTTTTCTCTATATTAAGAAGGGAATCCATATGTGTTATTAAATCATAATAACATTGATTGACCTTATACTCACAAAAGAAGAAAACACATCATCAAGATGGAATTATAGAGCTATCTCTACCATTTTCTTACTGTTTTTTTCCAAAGAGCTGTTATATGTATGTTGTCATTGTATGCTTTTGTATGCAATGAGGATCAAATCCAAATCCTAATCTGGCATTTGGAGCAAAACTGCAGCAGACATGTTGTCTTATGTCCTCGTATATTTTGAGAGAATTCTAACAAAGATTTAGAGAAAGAAAATCTGATTTTTCATTCTTAATTTGATTAAAAATAAGTTGTTTGGTTGGTTCTTTTTTTTTTTTCTTTTCAAAACATCAGGTATATTGATAAACCAGAATCCAATTCAATTTGCATGAAAAATTCTTTTTTTTTTTAAATTTTACAGTCATTATAAATTACCAAATTAAAACAT
The DNA here is from genome assembly GCF_008360975.1 of Lichenostomus cassidix. Taxonomy (NCBI): domain Eukaryota; kingdom Metazoa; phylum Chordata; class Aves; order Passeriformes; family Meliphagidae; genus Lichenostomus; species Lichenostomus cassidix. The sequence continues at coordinate 25,454,986 of NC_139480.1, read as the reverse complement.
ATTCTTTTAATTTTCTTTTAGTCTGTGTACCACTTAATGTTTTTTTTTAATTAACATCTGGTCGGGAACCAAGTTTGCTTATTAAGAAATTGTATTTTAGTTACATGATAATTGGAAAACAGCTGCTAGTAGTTTGTATGCAGAATTTTTTTTCCTTGTGAAACCTTCTGATGACAGTCATTAATTATGTGATAAGTGATCCTATGAGAAAATGATACTTTATATTTTTTTCTGTACTTCTCCCTCCCCCTTTTTTTCTTATGTGTCTGGATTGCACCTCAGCTCCTTTCAACCCTTCTAACTTTGTAAAAAAAGAAAGCATTCCTTTCTTCAAATTTTTCATTAAATTGATCTTTTTGAAACCTTAAGTGAGCCCCCAAAGCACATGCAATTGCTTTCCAGAAATCAAGAGTGCATCAAGATAATTTTCTAACCTCAATGCCTTGGCCAAGGCTTGGATGAATGCCAAGCAGGAGTACCACATACTTACCCTTTTCTGATACTTTTCCTCAGGCTCCTGGTCACTGTCAGAGACAGGAAAATTGAGCAAAAAAGTCCTTGGATTGGAAGTTTTCCAGAGATTTATCAGTTGGCTGAATTTACGTAAATTTTCACAGGTTTGATAAAATTTCGTGTCAGAGATGTGAATTAACTCTTCTGACTGATGTCAGTTGCCACCTTGGAAGTGTGAGGTCAGCAGAGGCTTCCAGTCAGACTGCCAGGCTTCACGTAGGTAGAGCTGCATATTGCATCTGCTCTCACTATTAGAAACGAGTGCATCTTTTCCCAGAAAAACTAATTGGACACAGGCATCACTCAGCATGAAAAATTTCCTAAGATGAGATCTCTGTGCCCTTTCCTTGTTTGAGGTGCAAAGTGAGCACAACAGTGCTAGTGGGAACAGGGGATGCCACAGACTCAAGGTGCTCACTGATTAGTCACACTTGTCAATGCTGGGTTTGGTCTCCTTTGATGCTATCTTCATCATAGATGACAGCATAGGCAACACAAAATCTTAGATGAAATCCAAATTTATGTGGCCATCTCAGTTTAATTTTCTGAAAGTATTGGGTCAGGTTGCATTCTTTGACATCTCCTGCCCCATATAGGCTGCATCAATTCATCATCCACAGCTCCTCCTGAATTCAGAGGAAGTGCTGTATATCTGTGCCTTTCCCTAACTGAACAGATAGTCTAGGACTAAATACTGGACCATTGGGACACAGTACCATATCGGCTTTTCCTTGTCTCCTGAAAAGAAAAGACAGCAGTTTTATGGAGGCCTGCCATTGCCTGAGGCTCAAGTGACTCTAGTTTGGCCCATCTGGATCTGGGGATATATATATGATGTATATTTTTATATCAAGAGGCTTGTAAAATGAAAAACACATAGTCATTCAAGACGCACAAGCCCTTTATTTCATGGAATATATGGAATAATTTCTTGATGTGTGACTCATCAAGAATGTTCACCATCAATTCTCTTTTGTATTCAAAACTATACTGAGTTTCTATTAAGTGTATTTTGTTAGCAACATCTGACTCTTATGTCAGCTACTCAATTAAGAAAGGCCTTTTCCCCCCTCTTAGGTTAATTGTGTTTTCCATTGCATTTAAAACATCAAGTTTTTTATTATAATAAGGTTATGCTAATGTTCTGAAATTCAGGTAAGTTAGTCCATTTCAAAAAGTTAAAATAAAAAAGCATACAAGCTTGCTTCTATTTTCAAGCAAAGTAGCTATCAAAATGAATATCACTAATCATCAGTAGCCTAATCATTAGGTGTCAGAAATCATTTTAGTCACAGTTCAGAATTTCCTCCATGGATTAATGGACAGTGCACAGGATTCATGTAACACATACCTGTACAAGAGAGAAAGAGAGGGAGCACAAAATCTCATTTTCCATTCACATATTAATTCTGGTTTTAATGGCTTAATTTTTCAGATGAAAGCTGGGAACCTTTGGACTTCTCATCATATGCACAAGATTATTAATAAATGAACCATCAAAAGATTGTATTTCAGAAAAGAAAAGTAACATAAACAGTCAGTGCTAGAATGTTTTGTACAATTTGGTTTTGTTTGGGGTTAAATTTTGATGCTTTGGTTCAAATCTAGAACACTGAATTCCTGCAAGCATTTTAAATGTTGCTGGTTTCTCACTGAATTAGTTGTATTGAATCAAGGCTAGAATAACTACCTCATCAGCTGTAACCTATTTTATGCATGCTGCCACATTTTGCATACTATGTATCTATATAAAATATATACAGATAAATTTAGACATAGACATATAAATATTTGCATGTCATTGGTGTCAATTCGATTTTCTGTCAAAATCAAGCTTGGCACAGATGATACTGGGTCACCATCATTAGGGAAATTAATTAGAAGATGCTAGTTTAAAACATGAAAAAATCAAAGGGAAAGTTGCCAATAAATGAGATTGGTTTTAAAGTCATGACAGTTAAAATTGCTAAGCTTTTCTCTGAACTCTTGTGCACCAAAAGTTTATGTTTTTCTAATGAAACCAGAGACTCTCAGGTAATAAAGTAGCTCTGGAAACAGCAGGTTTGGGAAAGTGCTGAACATCTAAACTTCAACAAAACAACATGTAGAGCTGAATACTGCCATCTATCTATCTATCTATCTGTCTATCCATCTTTCTTTTTCTGGCTCTTCGCTGTCTGTGTGCTGGAGGTACTTTATGCAGGAAATACAACAGTTCATTGACCTTGCTCAAAGATGATACTCCACAGTCCAACCATTGACTAGTAAAGTGGTTTCAGCTTCAAAACTGAACTGCAGTTCCAATCTAATATATTAATCTAGTTGTATCCTTTGTTCTTGTGACTATTTTCTCTAATCTTGTACTGCTATTACCATAATATACAAAACCACATGGCTAGCAGAATTGTGCTGTTATAGAAACATATACTCTATAAATGCTGCTAATTAAAAAAGCCGCATATGAAATGACCCTGGAAACATACTTCTCAAAATTCTGGTCTTTGAATGCAATTGTTCAAATAAGTGAATAGTTATATTTTATTGAAATATTAATATTGGGCATGAATTAGTGATGTCCAATGCCTTAAGATTAAAAACCAACTAGTCATTTATGGGTGAGGAGTTAGTAGATTACTAGGCACTTCCTGATAATCAAAACCTCTGAAGACATCTCAGTCTCCTCTGACCTCTCTCACTCTCTCTTGGATCAAGTTAATCCCTTCTTAGCAGGCTTGTTGCTCACTCTGTTATGTGCCAGTTCCACTCCTCTCCTCCTGTCTCTCCAGGTTCAGTAAAGAAAAGACTGAGATACCATTTATCTGGTTGTTGCCAAAACAGACCTTACCTCATAGAATTTTCTTGCAGACAGTAATTTGTTTGCCAATATCCTTATATTTCTCCACACACAGACTTACCTTACCTTGATATTATGCTGACAGGTTTATTTGCTATGCCCAGGACAATGCAGTGGTAGTGCAGATGAAAGCAGAGCAGAAGTATTTCTGGATAGATGTAATTAGAAAGTAAGAAAACAAATATAATTGAAAGGGGAAGCTGACGTTTAAATTCCAAAACGGTAGGAAACCCCTTCTTTGATTCTGGTTCAATTTGTGCTGAAGAAGTGCAGCCTGTGCCTTGCAGTTGTGTGATGTAAGAAGAACACAGAACAGCAACTCTGCTTCCACATCTGACTGCTCCTCCTGGGGAGGAGGACAGAGCCTGAGGTCTTCAGAAGACCATCAAGGAGCACAAATATTGTAACCTGATTAATCCTCAAGAGGTTTGTAGGTATTTTAAGAGCCTAAAAGTGCAGCTGTCCCAGACTGTGTAGGAACCATGCACCGGTCATGAGAATGAGACTAGCAGTTCTAGTTGTTAATATTTTATATAGGTTTTCAACCCAGAATGAGTGGGTATATAAAAATTTTTGTGTTTTCAGAGGAAGAGGAAAACCTGATGTGGTTCTTTTAGCAAAGCAGAGAAAAGAGAAAGGAGGTGTGAATGGGTAAGCTGCAGCAGCAGAGGGGGCAACGTTGGCTCCCTGGGAAAGCCAAAGTGCATCACTGCCTAAACACAAGGGGAACAGGGTGTTATTTCTTGCTGCTCATCACTGTGTGACTTTGCCTTGCTCTTGTATTGAACTGCAAATTGACTCATCTGAGCTGTAGCTCAGCACAAGAAACACAGTGGAATTCACTCTCCTGACTGTCAGGAGACAAGATCAGTCTGGGATATTTCTAGCTGATCCAATATTACACTATAGCATGATTACAGCATGGCACTAGTATCCTAATGGTGTTACTTTCGTGCAGCCACCACAGAAGTACCTACAGACAGGAATGACTTCCCAGAGCTGAGATGCCAAGAAAGGAGCTGCCATTTCTCCATCTGTCTGCCCCTACTGTGCTACTTGAACTCCATCTCCGAAGCTCAGGCTGCCATGAAGTAGCACCATGCCACAGTTACACTGCTGTAAATGTCATTGCACTGGTTCCTGGCAAGATTCATTGAAGACAAACATGTATAGAGATAAGTACTTAACTTTTCTTTGTGCCTTGGAAAAAATTTCCTCTGGTATTTAATCTTTTGAGCCTATTTGTGCTTGCTTACCTTCAAAAGGATCTTAAACCTTTTTATATGAAGAGATAAGGATGAGGAAGTAAGTTTGCAGGAAATAATGAGCTATCTGCAGACATTGTGAAATTCCTGTTGAGTGCAGGCTAGTCACCAAGTTGTTCAAAACCTGATTGCCTGAGGAGAGATATTTGCCTTTGCAGAGCTCTGCAGGATGTGAACTGAGCTAATTTAGCTTTGTGAAACCTTCTTGCTCTCAGTTCTTAATCATATATGTAAATTGACCAAACTTATTTTCCTCTTAGCTGAGCTATATTCAAATGGGGGTTCAGAAAGGCTCTGAAACAAAGTTAGGCTGTTAATGTTGATAACCAAAAACTGTTTAAGTGCATGGAGTATTGTTTAGATTCCAGATTCATGAATAAGGAAACAGGTTTTGTTGTGAATTTGGGAAGTACTGAGCATAGCGGGACATTATTCAGTAATGGAGATGCATAGTCAACAGTGCAACATGTACATGAATTTAAGATGATTGTACTGAGGCCAGTAAAATTATAGCAAATTAAATTATAGGAGATTAAAACACTCTTCCCTAATATGTCTGTACTCTGCATGAAGATACAATTAAAATAAACCATCAGATATGGAGCTCTTAACCTCTTCTATAATATAGTGAAGTGTTCTGAAAAACACAAGTAGCTGAATGGATATGAAAGGAACCTTGCATCTTGTTTTGTACACACTCAAATCTTAACTGAAAGAAGGGGCAGCAGCACTACAAGTTTGCCCATTAAATTAAATTTAACTTGAAGATTTGTTCCTCTAACTCTGGGTGCAGTGCTGACAATCATATAATCATAAAATACTAGAATGATTTGGTTGGAAGGAACCTTAAAGATCATCTCAACTTTCCTGCCATGGACAGGAATGCCATCCGTCAGATCCAGCTGCACAGGACCCCATCAGGTGGCCTTGAACACTTCCAGGGATGGGGCATTCACAATTTCTCTGCTTTGTCACCCTTTCTCAGTGAAGAATTTCTTCCTAACTATTCTCTTTTAATTTAAATCCATTAATGCTTGTCCTATTACTATCTGTCTGCCTGTGTGAAATAAGGGATAGTGGTGGAGCTTGTGAAAATAAGGTCTTCCCTGGAAGATTTCTGGCTTGCCTCAGAAGAACAGAGAGAAGTTGCATCACTGACTTCATTCCCTGTGCTACAGAGTGGGAGAGTGCTCTGTGCTGCTGGATGGATTCACTTTGACACCTCCTTCTGCCAGCTGCCACGCTGGCTACAGCCAAAGGAGAGGACAGGTGAGCTAAGGGAAGGACTTGTTATTTTTCTTCTGCTGATACATGTGCAAATGTAGAAGGAATTCTCAAAAGTCTGAATTGTTTTCCTGCGTAGTCTCTGTTGTTGACAGCTATACAGACTGGGAAGAAAGTCTCAATCTAGCACTTAATTATTAAGGATCAAATGTTTCATTCCTTGTAAAGAACAGCTTGGTTTGCTGCTATGCAGATGTGCCCTCTCTGGGTGACCTTCTTTATGGTCTGGATTCCATTGGAATTTATCTTTAAATAATATTTGGTATAATGTCTCATATTATCCTGTCATTTAGTAATTGCAATCAAGAAAAGTTCTGCAGTCTCTTGGCAAGATTATAAAGTTTATACGTTCCACTTGGTCTCACAATTAAGTTTATGTTTATATATATGTATACCCAACACATATTTTTATTTAGTCTTTAAACCTATCATACTCTTGTAACATGAAGGGGAACTTGTGAAACATGTTGGGTGCCTTGCACACAGACTTATCATAAGCCTGCTTGATATAAAGAAGAAAATGAAATATTTTGTGATATCTGCTGGATTAGTGTAGTTATATAAACCAAATAAACCCCAGGTTAACAATACACACAGTTTTAGAACTACTTGAAGGAATTAAATGTCTGGTACCTTCTCTGCAAACAGGTAATGTACCTCTGAAAAGACTAGGACAGACTGGCAGCAGGCAGGTCATACTCAGCTGAATAAGCTAGAACAGACTAATTCTTATGGAATAAAGAAGCAATTCTTTGGACCTAGCTGGTCTTGAGCCACAGGAAATGTATATAGAAATGCTGGTGATTTGCTACAGAGTTTAAGGAAGAAAGGTGAGTCCCACTTCTCTCTGGGTCCTCATATCAAATATCTTGATCTCAAAGACTAAGCCAGATCAAAATCTACAGTCACCAGAGCAAAAAGAGTGGTATCAGTCTTGATAAATATGTTTGACTATTGCACCTCTTGGCTGTTAAAAGATAGATTGCCCATTAGTAGCACGTAAATAAATTAGTGTTTGGTGTTGGTGTCTGTCCAAGAATATTCACATCATGACTGTACCTCTTTACCTAACAATAACAGATTCAACACTGCCTTAGAAGCATATCTGGCAGTTTAAAAGTAATCATATGTAATTCAACATAATCAAAAGTCTTAGAAGTTCCCTGTGGTTTTTTAAGGTAGTCCTTTGCTTTAGGATTTTCCCTCTTGTGGTTTAATTTTAGCTGATTACAGAGAGGTATTAATAGAAGGGGGGTTTTTGTTGTCATCAGAATAGTCACAAAAATGTTGACATAATTAATGTGTTGCTAAAAATCTATCAGCAAGTGTAACCTTTGATTAGGTCACAGCTGAATAAAATATTAGCATACTTTGCATATGTATCTATCTAGGTATGTGATGATGTTGTGGTTTAACCTCAGACAGCAGGCCCATGCAGCTGCTCACTCAGTCTCTTTGCAGAGTGTTGGGAGAGAAAAATCAGAAAAGTGGGTAAACCCATGGGTCGAGATAAAGACATTTTGACAGGCAAAGCAAAAGCTGGACAGGCGAGCAAAGCAAAACAAGGAATAAATTCTCCACTTGCCATGGACAGGCAGGTGTTCAGCCATCCCCAGGAAAGCAGAGCTCCATCATGAGTAATGGTGACTGGGGAAGACAAACAGCATCACTCTGAACATCCCTCCCTTCCTTCTCCTTCCCCCAGCTCTATAAGCTGAGCACAACACCACATGATCTGAGATAGCCGTGTGGTCAGTTTGGGTCAGCTGTCCTGGCTGTGTGCTCTCCCAGCCTCCTCACTGGTGGGGTGAGAAGTGGAAAAGACCTTGGCTCTGTGTAAACTCTGCTCAGCAATAGATCAAACATCCCTGTGTTATCAACACTGTTTCCAGCACAAATCCTAAACACAGCTCCATACCAGCTACTGTGGAGAAAATTAACTATATCACAGCCAAAATAAACACAGATGCTCATTTATGACATTTATCTTCCAGGAAAAGTTAAGAATTCTTTTGTGGGAGCTAATTAGGTCATCTATCAGCTATTGGTTATATCTTAAATTATTATTCACCATTAACCTTTTGTAAGTTTTATAAGTAGGATTTGCACAGCAGACTGCAAAGAAACAATTGCTTTCATGAAAATTGCTTATGAGTGCTATATGGGATGAACATGCATGTATCTAGGAAGGGGTTTCAATTTTCCAAAAGAATCATACTAATGGGTATAACACCTTATAATTAGACAGTATATATGCTGGTTAGGTGTGGTCCAAAACTTCAATGTTTGTCAAATACACAAAAAGGAAAGACTTTATGATGTTCTCAGTAACAAACCTATCTAGTGCTAGCGTGATAATTTCCCAGTTAGTTATTCATAAAAGTACCTCAGAGTAAGTTCATGCAAAATGATTTGTGAATAAATCATTTGAAATCTGCTAGAAATGGTGGTATGGAAGATTTTAGATAGGAAGTCCTTCTTCCATTTTTTTGGTCATGACAACAATATGCCAGAATTTGCTTCTTCCCAGAGCGAGAAGTAAAACATTCAGTTGTGTGGGATTTAAAAGGGGCTGTGGTCTTTACTGAAAACCAGCCACTTCCAGCATTCTTGATGCAGAATTTATTTGGTAGGCTGTATTTCAGCATGAATACCTGAATAAATTGGTCTTGCTGCAGAGGCATAGCTTAGAGGCTTTACACCTGCATCTGCTAAACATTAGTTTCTCATTTTCCTTTGGTTAGTATCATACACTCAGTGGGCACAGCAAAAAAATCACAGAAAAAAAAATTAAAAAAAGGCGAAAATTGATAAAAATACATTTGAAGTTACTTGTTTCAGTGTAAAATAATACTGAAACAGTAAATATGATGCATCATCCTTGACAGGTCTTTTGCAACTGTATTTCTTATACGTTGTTTTGGAGAATTGAGTTTTGCAATCCCAGTATTTTGGCACAGATAATAACGAACTTATGACTTAATTGAACCATATGGCAGCAAGGAAAAGAATGATAAATAATGTCTTGAATAACTAGTGCTTGAATAAATCTTGCACACACATTTGCTAATTGCAGCTGTTGTAGCTTTATCCACTCTGATTGTTTGCATTGTAGAGATACCTGTAGCATTCCTGCCTAGAAAAAAAGTTAGTATTTGAATTCAAAGTCTTTATGAAAGTTAGGTTCATGTAGGTATGTTAGTGTGGGTAGGTTAATAAGGGGACAGTTATGGTCAGCTCAGGCAAATTTTCTTTTTGTTTGGTGGAAGGGCAGTGCACACGAGTAAGCAAACTGAGGCAATCTTTCTGTGCTGTGCTGCCATAGGCACAAGGACTGCTCTCTATCACAGGCTGGATCCAAGGTAGGAAGGGCAGGGACAGGGGATCTGCTGCATAGGTATAGATTTCTTTCTTGATATACTGGAATAATTTTTAATAAAGTACTCTACTATTGAAAATTGCCTTTTTTTTTTTCCCCAGACTGATTTATGTTTGTGTGAAAAGGTGTGCCATGACTTCTTGTTTACTAGAACCTTTATTTGACCAAGAAAAAAAAGGCCCTTTATATTTCAAGCATTAAACAGCCTAGGGAAAATGTCCAAAACAAATAGCCATTTCAGGTTGGATTTTTCTCTTTCCATGTAAATGTAATCACAGATAAAAGAGCTTTTAAATTCTTCAAGGGAATGTAATTGTCATTATGCCTGTAACCAACTGGAATGACACTGCGTGAGAGAGACCATGCAAAAAGTTTGTGGGCTTCAAGAAAAGGGAAGAGCTGACTTAAATTGTTAATGGCAGTCAGGGTAGCTGTTCCCATTCCACATGGCTATGTATACCAGTAGCATGTCTGCACTATTTCCATTGATAACTTATTGTACCTGGGGGGAAGAAAAATGCCCCCAGGTATTTTGGTCAAAGTAAGGTTCTTCTAGATATTGCCTTACTGAAGGCCTGTACATTAAAGCTGCAGTTTTCCCTTAAAAGTAGTTTAACATCAAAGAGCTTAATTCGTAGTCAAAGAGAAAACCAAGGTTTTGATCCCATGCTCATTAAAGCCAGCAGGAGTTTCAATAATGTTTTGAGTATGAAAGATTCAGGTTGTGAGTCTACCCTTCCAATGACTTCTTAATTTCAAAAGTCTGTCCCTTTTTTTATTCAGCTAGGAGGTTTCTGTGAAGACTGTTTTTGAATGCTGTCTTTCTTGTAAAGCCTAAAAGAACTCACTCAGCTAGGTCAAACTGCAGTAAAGAGCTTTTCAAATCATGAAACTGGTGGAAAACAAAGAAAAAGTAGCTAATTTAAAAATGTCTTAATGCCCTGAAACATGCTAAAGGAAAATCGTTTGTGAATGATTTCTTCTTATAAAAGTATATTCTGAAAGTCACTTTAATGCAATGCTATCTTTCCTTCTTCTGTAACATACTGATCATAATTCAATTCCTCTAAAAGAATTTATTTTTCCATATGGCAGCTGTATTAGATAGCTTTGCACTTTTATTATTCCAACTGCAGCATCCAACTTGGTGTGAGAGGCAATAGTTTTGAGCCAAGACTGTCTTTTCTTATTTAGACATCAGCAGTACTGTGCTGTGCTGCTCCCATTGCTCTAAGGTTAAAGCCTGTTTTGTGAAGGTGGCTTTTCCATGCTCTTTTGTAATCGTTCTTTTCTTGGTTGTTATGGAGATAAAGCTTATGCAGTCCCTTTTCCGCTTACTTTATCATGCTCCAGGTCCAACAGCACAGTAAACAACCTACCAGGCAACCTATTTATCTATGTCAGTGCTGCGAGTTCAGACCTCTATTATTTAAGCTATGAATCTTTTTCTCAGGTACGTTTCTCTGGAATCAATTCAATTTTTTTTCTTTTTTCCAAATTGCATTACTCTGTGTGGGATTTTAGAAAATATCAGGAAAACTGCTTTGGTAAATAAGTCATTTCCCCAAAATAACAGTGTCCGTTGTCAGCTGAGCTTGTGTTTCAGCTATTAAGTACAACATGATCCAATGCAATATTTTGCACATATAGCAGTTTATAACACTTCAGAGCCTTCAGATTATTTTCTCATAATTGTCAGTGAATTGGAATGTTTCAAATACTTTCTTTTTCTACTAGCCAGTCATTTACTTGAAATGTTTGTGATTTAAAAAAGAAGAAATTAAAGGATGTTAGCTTCTTTCTCTATGTTTCCCACAGAAAAATTAGATGTGTTTTTCTGACCAACTAATTGCTCAAATTTGCTATATTCCATTGAAGAATAAATTCTGAGTAATTATTTTTAAAGGTGGGTTGTTTTCTTTTTTTTCTTTTCTTTTTTTTTTTTTTTGGATTACATTAGCCTTGAAAAATACCTATGGAAGTGCCATGAGCATCTGCAGGGATTCTGAATCTACCTGTACTTCCTAGCTTGAGAAATTCCTGTTTTAGCAATGACTTGATTCTTGGGTGCTGCCTCTCGGGAGGTGCAGCTGAGTGAGTGATGGTCTCTCCTGTGAACTGTGTTTTCTCACTGACCTCCACCTCCCAACACAAACTGCAGCATCCCACGGCTGAAAGCATCCCCTTGCTGGAAAGCTCCTCCATGCCAGGAGGGGCAACTGGACACTGCCCAGCCTATGCTGGGCAGTATTGGTATTAAATGAGTTTGGGGGGTGTTTGTGATGAAATCCTAGCTATCTGCAGGACAGAAATCAGTTCACACACACAGATTTGGAAGCAGGTTTCTGCTGAGAACCTGGGGTTTATAAATTCCCTATATTCTCAGTTGTATGGGTAAAACCTCTCCTGCACTGAAATGTCTTAACATTTAACTGCATTCATAAATTGCTGGAGAGACTTTGTTCAAGAAAAAAATGGCATATCTGTCAGCTGTAAAATAAGATACATAAAGTATCTTCATGGCTGTATTCTGCTCTTCAGGGACTACATTAAGCATAAAACATCAACCTTCCTCACTTCCTGAAATTCATTAAATATAAAAGAAATGATCCTAGGAAATGCTTTGGGAAAGATCTCTGCTTATGAAAACATAGTATTAGATCATCTTCTTATAACTCTTGGGGAAAAAGAACAACCTTTTTAGCTCTCTCTATTGCTCCATTCCTGTAACTTCCTTTATGGATTATTCTATTGTGAGACTTAATCCTGTTGATAAAATGACTCCTCTTACTACTGTGCTGACTTGGGTATATTGCATTATGCAGTAATTTTCTTTTAATCCTTATCAAATAAAAGACATGCTAGGACAGTTTTGTTAAACCAGCTATCTATTATAGCTTTATTATTCTTCCAGTCAATATCAGCAATGATGATTTTAGAAAGATTTTCCAACACACCTCAACAATGAACATGCGATATGTTGTCTTTTTTTTCCTCTAGAGGAATTTAATATAATTTGTAGATATTAGTCAGGTGGGCAAGGACAACTATCTTTATTTTTAGCATCAACTTTTCAATCTCCATAATGCCAAGGGAGAGACTTGAGTCTTGGTGTGAGCTTCAGTTGAGTAAACCAAGTCTGAATCTAGTGTATTAATGTTTAGGTTTTATTACAGTCTTGTAGATTTGGGGTGGGGGATGAGTTTAATATTATAGTAAAACTTCATGTGTGGTCACAGATGATGTAGTGAATCCAGTCCTGGATTGTTACTGCCACTTATAAGATTGTATAATGGAGGAAGATTCAGGGAAAAATATACAGACCCAGCTACCTTCTTATACACATATGTGTTTATACAATAGAGTAGCACACACATATGTATCTATATATGTGCTTATACATGTACTTCTTTTTATTCCTGAGACATAGCACTAATGTAATTGCCAGTCCTGGGTTTCTAGGTATCAATGCCTACTTATGCTCCTCTTATGCTATCCCAAAAAGCACACTTTGGCCTCAACTGGGTGGAAATCCCTCTGAGAGAAGTGGCAGCTGGCTTTTCCTCTTGTATGCAACCCTTGATCCCTGTGCAGAGAGTGGCACTGGCAGAGCTGATGCTGGAGCTGTAAGCATCAGTCTTAGTGATAATGAGCAAACTCGATCTGTTATGTCTGTCCTTTCCTATGAGCAGGGTCTGTGCCTCCACTCTATCCTCTAGGGAGTCAGCAACTCTTAATAAATATTAGCCTGTAATAAGGCATTATCAGTCAGGGTTCATTGCTGGCTGGCATTGAACCAGAGAAATAAATGCAAGTTGAAGCTGATTGATAATGACTAATCTCAGCACCATCTGTCAGTGGTGCATCTGTCCAAACCCTGTGGTTCTGCATCTTGTCTAGCACCACTTTGAATGGGGGTGAGCTGCCAAGTTTGCTGCATCTTGGCTTAAGAAAAGAACCCTTTAGGAATGAGCTGCTGTACTGCTAAAAGTTTCCTGCTGTTGCGAGGCAAGTGCATACCATATACAACCATTTCAGCAAATTCCAGCTTTGTTCTCTATCAACAGTCATGTAGAAATATTTCACTGAAATGAATTGCTGTATATTGCATCAGCCTTTTCCTATCTTCTAGTCTCCCTGACTGCACAGATTAATCTTGGAGGAAGAAACATATTTCCCATGCATTCAATGCTTTTGGAATCTCATGAAGAGAGAATGTATGATAGCAATATATACTGTTTAGTCATCTCACTTGGTGGGGTGCATATTTCTCAGGGGTGATTAAGCAATGAATAAATTAGGTTATATCAAGTGAATAATAAAAATTACCTCATCATCATGTATGCAGCATAAAGCAGTGTACAGACAATATTAAAAAATACTTCAGATTTATACAAAATGTTCTGCTTTAATTCTTCAAGATACAAACCCAGGTTACCTTAACACAGCCTAGGAAAGAGAAAAATAACTATGCTTAAAATGCTTCTGACAGCTTTCTCATACACTAAAGTGTCACAAGCTTAAATCTGAATTGCAAAATCTACCAGAAGAAACAAATGTTGTATTGCCATCTCTTGTCAGAGATGATTTTCTAAATCCTGCTGATAGACTCATCTACCCAAGCTTTTATTCTGTGAAGGAAGAGCACCTTTTAGCCCTCCTGTTTTTAGAACTCAACCACCTTTTTCTACCCTTTTCCATAAGCTGGCAGTGTGGCTGTAGATCAGCTTATGGGGCATTGATGACCTGCAGACATGCAGGGTGCCAGGCTGTGGAGATCCTGAGGACCCCACCAGGCTGCAGGGTCATACCCCATTTCTGCTCCTGCTTGGTGACATTTGTGGTGTGGTCATAGTGAACCACTGAACAGCTGTATGCAGCACAAAGTCAAAAACCACAAGAAAGGTGCAGGGCTATACTCCATAAGCATCCAAAGACATCTTTCTCGCTGAGGAAGAAGCATGGAGTCAGCTGCCTGATTCTCAAGTTTGGTGTGAATTTGGTAGTCTTGGCACTTGGGAGAAAAAACCTGCATGTGCACCATGAAAGCATCATATGAAAGCAAAAGGAAACATCCCTGCATTTCTAGATGTTTTCTACCTCCAGTTGCAACAAATGTCATTGACATACATCTACATTTAGCTTTAACGTGAGATTTAATTTAGCCAGTTTAGGTTGCCCAAAAGGGAAAGATGAATAGGATCCAGCTCTCAGAGAGAAAGTTGGCACTTTTGAATAGATCTCAGTAATTCAAGGTAGTCACTTAAAAGTCAAGCCACCCAAGAACACTTGTCTTTCTCTGAATATAAGTCTAGATTAATGAAGGGAAAAGAGTAATTTTTTTCATAGCTTGGCTCTGGTAAGTGCAAATATTTCAGGACAGCACAGGCACAAGAGACCTATATGCACATTTATGGGTATTGTGAGATCTTCCATAATTTAACAAAGTTATCAGCGAGACTGCTGCAGAAAAGGTTATTTTTATGGAAAAAATATTTTTGCTGTTTCACCACTCTGTCACTTATCCATGAACTTCTTTTTAAACAGGAAAATGTTATTGATATAACTGATCCTCATGCTGATAATTTAGGGCTGAAATATGAAAACAATAAGACATAATTAGGCTGACCTGAGTGAAAATATTCAAATAACCAAATATTATGTTAAGTGTTAAACAGTGTTCCTTTAATTCCAGGTTTCCACGGAACTAGCATGCAAACCCTTAAATGCTTCTGAGCCATAACAATCTTCAGAGAGATCGAAAGTCAAAAGAACTTTTTTCATTTCATGGTAACTTATTTCTCCTCAAGGCTTTTGCAACAGCTCACTTTCTTTCCAAGAAAAAAATATATGACCCTGATTTTAGTTCAGTTTAAATGTAAGCCATCTCACTGCCATTGTTTCTTACAAGCTTTAGTTGTCTCCATGTGAACTACTGTTTTGAACTCCAGTTTAAACAAATGAAGATCTAAGCATAATTTGTTATATTTGCATACCTGAGAAATCCATTTGAGGCTAAAAAATACAGCAGAGAAACAACCGAATGTCTGTGTGGGGGAGTTTGTGTGGTCAAGTTTTGATAGCAGGGGGGCTACAAGGGTGGCTCTGTGAGAAGCTTCCAGAAGCTTCCCCCATGTCCAACAGAGTCAGTGCCAGCCAGCTCCAAGATGGACACACCACTGGCCAAGGCTGAGCCATCAGTACTGTGGTTGTGCCTCTGGGATAACACACTTAAGAAGAGGAAAAATGTGCTGTCCAATGGCAGTGCCAGCTGGAGAGAGGAGGCAGAATACGTGAGAGGACCAACTATGCAGACCAACTTCACCTAGACCAGTGAAGAAGGAGGAAGAGGTGCCCCAGATGCTGGAGAAGAGTCCCCCTTCAGGCTGTTGCAGACCCTGGTGAGCCAGGCTATTCCCCTGCAGCCTGTGGAGGTCCATGGTGGAGCAGAGATCCACCTGCAGCCCACAGAGAACCCCACACTGGAGAAGGTGGGTGCCTGAAGGAGGCTGTGAGCCTGTGGGAAGCCCATGCTGGAGGCTTCTGGCAGGACCTATGGAGAGAGGAGTGCACACTGGAGCAAGTTTGCAGGCAGGATCTGTGACCCCATGGAAGACCCATGCTGGACCAGTTCCTGAAGAACTACAGCCCACAGGAAAGACCCATATTACAGAAGTTTGTGGAGGGGTGTCTGCTGTGAGAGGGACCCTGCCCCAGAGTAGGGGAAGAGCATAAGGAGTCCTCCCCCTTATGAAGAACAAGCAGCAGAGACAACGTGTTAGGAACTGACCTATAAATCCATTGCTGGCCAAGGCTGAGCCCCATCAGCACTGGTGGTAGCACTGGTGGCAGGCTGAAGTAACATTGGGCAGGTTGTTTTGGTTTTTATTGTTATTTAGCAGTGTGAAAAAAGTAAATAGATGAACAAAAATTAAAATAAACTGCCTCTTCCAGTTA
This sequence comes from Lichenostomus cassidix, assembly GCF_008360975.1. Lineage (NCBI taxonomy): Eukaryota > Metazoa > Chordata > Aves > Passeriformes > Meliphagidae > Lichenostomus > Lichenostomus cassidix. Next base: position 25,438,734 of record NC_139480.1, on the reverse strand, counting down.
ATTTTTCTCTCCCTGTAGCTAGTCCTGCATGGGGCATCCTGGAAAGTAGGTTTAACAACAGCTTAGAGGAAGTCCTTAAATTATTCCAACACCAAGGAATCCATTTCACATCAAGACAGATGTGTTCAGGTCCAACTCAGCCATCTTGAATCTTTAACTGGTGAACAAATAATAGAGGAAGATTTGTCATGAACAGTAGTTAAAGCAAAATTTTGTCATTCACCTTGTTTCAGCTGAAAAAAAAATTCATAATGAATGGAACCAGGTCTTTCTGCTTTGGGTATGATTGCAAAGATGCCCACTTCTTTTCTGGTCTTCAACATACATACATTACTGTTAAACTGGGGTTTCTGAGCTACAGCAGCATATATATACAACCATACTTCATTTGTGCACAATTTTGGAAGTCCTAATGAGTCCCCAGGGAGTCTCTGCTACTGACTTTGACCCTGCTGTGTTAAGTGCTCAGATTCAAATAGATGGCTCAGCTCCAAAAATAGGTATTTATTTCAATGTAAGAGCAGAGGTGATGAATAGATAAAGGGGAATAGATCTAATGGTGTAGTTTACATGCTTTGGTACTTCAAGCATGTGAATTTGCACCACGGGACAGAAAAAAAGCAGCTAAAGAGAAAGGCAGATCTCAGTTGAAATATTCTGGATCCCTACCTACATGTAGAGGGCTGGGTAGTCAACTATGAGACTCAGAAAAATCAGGAGTGGAGGATGGTCATCTTCAGGCATGCTTGGTAGCTTTTTCTGGTGCTGTCTGAGGAAGACTGTGGTTGATTATTCCCTCGAGACACACATGCTCACCTTTCAGGAGCTTTTCTAGTCAAAGTGGAGAGAAAAAAAGATTGCAAGAGAGAGGCTTGAGCAGCACAGAACCCAAATGAATTTGCCATACATTCTATCTTCTGTCTCTACCTTCACCACTTCAGATACATATAAAGGTGTTCTTTCTCTACCATGAGTGAGTTTTGATCTATCATAGGTTGTTTGATGGACCAGAAAGGTGCACAATGAACTAGTTGTGACCTTCACAGATTACAGATTGCGTTTCCCTATTCACTGATTTTAAGATGGCATTCTCAGTCTCCAGATGAGAATGCAGGCAGGTGCACCTGAGGTGATGGCATGCTTGTGTGGATATTAGTATTTTATTTAACCTGGGTTTATGGGAAGATGACAATATTGTGTAGCCCTACTAATCCATGCACAGGCAAGTGATAGAGGTTCTCAGGTGAAACCCTATAGATACGAGGAAGAGATCTTTTATTTGATTAATCCAACATCTGTCCTACTTCTGTGTTAACTGTTAAGTAAAGAGTCATTAACATGTTAGTCAGAATGTGGGGCATTAAAAGAATTTGACAACATGAGTCAGGACGACCATGAAAGTTCTGACTGAGGTGCTGACTTTCTTTCTCAGCTCTGGAGCCCAGCAAGAGGTTATCATCTATATCCTGGAGAGACCAAGAAACCACCTCTTAAAGTTATGGAGGATTGAATTTGCATGGGCACTAAATTATTTTAGTCTTAATGCAATATAAATGCTGTGTAAATGGATAATGCAGCTGCAATCCTATTAATAGAGGTAGGAGAAGAAAAGAACCTTATCTGTGTAGGAAGAACCACATATCTTTAGTAGCTAACTCCATCTTATTTTTAGTTGTGCAAAGCATTACAGATAATATTTAATATTATTTCTAATATTTCCCCTATGTATTTAATATTTCCTTTTCTAAGACCCCTTCCTCTAAATACTGGCTGACAATGATTAAAATCTGCTTAATTAGTATTTTAGCATAGAGTCTCTGAAGCCCAATGCCATGTAATGCTTCTTGAGCAGATAGAGAGCTCTAGCTCACATTCCAGCAGTGTTAAACTGAGGAGCAGGGAAGGGACAGTTTGCTCATCACCCCCTTCTACATCACATGGGCATAAGGAGACAGTCAGACCAGACTGGGCAGCACAATCAGTGGCTGACACAGAATGCCTACTGTCTGACTGCTGTCAGGGTCCTGTGATGAGAGAGGATGGATTTTATCCTTTCACTGTGTTTGCCCTGTCAGAAAGCATCCATCAGACTAAGGTGAGTGTCACCCAAAATGCATTGCACACTCCCCACCTTTAATATTCTGCGGGCACAGTCTTCAATTAGGCATGAGATTGATTTGTCAGACAACAGTGGGAAGGAGCAGAGAGGACCCCAGACTTTTCTGGCTTCAGACCAAATTGTTTTTATCCCTGTAAGGAATGAGCATTTAAAACTAATCCCAAATGCTCTTGAATTTAGGGATGTGGGTGTTGAATTTTGAATTGAAATTCTAGCATTCTTCACTTTAGGGCATTCAGATTCAGCATATTAGAGCAAAAGAGGATGAACTGTCAGTTCTTATTCTTTGAATATTGCACCAAGCTGGTAGGGCACATTTGCAACATTCACTGAGAATATGTACTTTCCCTTCTTTCAACTAACATGGTACAGGAAACTGCAACATGTTTAGGAAAAAGACCTCATATTTGACCAAACTAAAAGTGTTAAGAAATACTAGGTCTGATTCTGTGGGGGCTTTTTTTGTGTGTTTTTATTTTTATTTTTGTTTGTTTGTTTTTGTTTTTTTTTTCTTTTTTCTATTTCCAGATCACACAAGAGCAGTGAAAAACAGGACTCCCAAGAGAAGCTCTGGTCGTCTTAGCCTGAACCCTCCCTTCACCTGCATAATAGCTGCTGTGTCAGCTCCTGCCACTCTTAAATTAGCATAACACGTGCTCCCATCTATATCTGCAGCAAGGTAATTCCCTGGGGCAGGAGCTAGGGAACAGCCCTGCCTTGCACCTATCACGGAGCAAGAGCTGCTGCAAGCACCAACTCATAGCAGGGCTAAGATGTGTGTCTCTTGCCTAGATTGGTGTTGGCTACTGCAGTCAATTCCCTTACTGTAGATGCAAGATGTACCTGAATGAGCTCAAAATTGCTTGCTTCCTATGGTTTCTGAGACCTGAATTAAAGACATCAAATCCTAGTGAAAATTATGTGGCATTCAAGGTGAGTGAACATATGTTCTGTGGAACAAATTATAATGATGATAATTTAGTGAACATCAAACTATGAAAGATTTCCTCTCATGGCTGTCCACTAAGATTACTGAATCAGGAAATAATTTCAACAGGAGCTCAGGACAGTTGTAACACATTAAAATGAAAGTGGCTTGTTCTGAAAATATGTAAAAAACACGCAGGTGACAGTAGAACTTCAATAACACTATGAGGATACCCTTCACCTCTGGTCAACCCTATGTTGTAAAATAGATACCCAATAAAGTTACATTAAGGTTGCAAAGCAAGCACTGAAAGTTACAAAATGACAGAATTAAGCTTTCTGTGTATCTGCATTTCTGTCTATGCAGCCCTGGGCTGTCCCTTTGTTGTGTATTAATTTTGGCAGTTTGACTGAGGATCATCCACAGTTTTTTTCTGTAAAACTGTCTCATTGAGTGCCCTGGCTGGACAGCACTCAGTGATTGAGTGGCTCCTCAATATTTTTGTTTTACCCTCATATTTCAGTGCATGCCCCCTGGACACATTTATTTTATGCTACTCAAACCTTTCCATGAGACAGAATTATGGATCCTCAAGAGAATTTTTCTGTGGTGTTACTCATTGCAAATTTTATTTTTGCAGTATTTTGTGGTGTGAGGGGTGATATTAGCTGAATTTTTGTATTGAAGAAAGGCAGACAGATTAGACTTGAAATTAGCCTTTAATTTGGGCAGCTAATTTGAGGCACCAAAGACCATATATTTTGTGGAATATTTAGTACAGAACTATTGGTAGACTGCGTTAATCACAAGACCACTCTTTCTGTAACAGAAATCCTGTCTTCCTCAGCACAAGCCTTTCAGCCTCTGTTACAGATGCATTGAGGAACCCTATATCAGAAAATTGAGCCATCCCAGAAAATGGTCCACCTCATGCAACTTCCATTCTGAGTGTTTGAGCCCACTGTTTAAGCTCATGGAGAAAGGGAGATGATGGTTGTTTGACCTCTTTCACATGATCAGACAATACTAGGAGTGAAATATGAATATTACACAAAACTCAGCATTAAGTCCAACCTTTGAATGGTTTTGGAAGCTGATCTTAAATCTAGCTGATTTGCAGTATCATTCACTGAAGACAGAGCAGTGTGTGCTCTGTTTTCTCATAAGCAAAGTGATGCAAAGATCACAGTTGCAACAGAACCTCCCCAGCCTCCCTGTTGGGAACAGCTGGAGGGAAGCAGGTGGCATCAGGGGTTCACCATAAATCCTTGACATGATCAGGAAGAAAACTAATGAAAAGTTATTGTCACTCATTCATACTCCTACATCTTCCTACATCCTCTTGGTATTTTTTAGAATAACTGTAGATGCCTCATGGCAGCTGTCACATTAGCCCTTCACCAGACAAGGAGATGGAAAACTAACTGTTATGGCCTTAACTGGTTCCAGGGTTATATTTCTCCTAGCAACTTTTAACCTCAAAGCAGAGAGCTTCTAAAGATCATGTCAGTTTATGTTCCTCAAAAATAAAGATAATGAAAGTTTCTACCAAGTCAACACTTTTATTTAATCTGTTTCTTTTTGTGCATTTACGCCCTCCAAAAAATGTGTTCCTCATCATAATACTTAAAGCCTTGGACCCTTCCCACAGACTTTTCAGTGCAGGTGCTCACTGCCCAAACTGCTGTCCCTTATGGACTCAGTGCCTCTTCTTCCTCACCAAGCACTACCCCACAGTTTCTGCTCTTGCACTACTCTTGCACTGCTCTTGCACTCTCAGAGTCTGGTTTCTTGATGAGTCTTTCCTTTTGAGTTCTGTCCCCTTACACGAGCAATGCACAGCAGCAGGTGAGTTTAACTCAGCATTGCCATTCACTCTGTCAATGGTGGTGTTTCCTCTAACAGTCATCAGCAAGCAGAAGATGTGTGTCAGTTCATTACCTGTTCTTAAATAATGATTTGCTGAAAAATTATGTTTATCTACCAAAGTGCTGGCTAAATTACACAGCTCCTTCTACTTATCTCTAGATCTTTGGTGTCTGGCTCATCTAAAGCAAGTTATCTGTTAAAGACAGGAACAATTGACAAGCTCCTGAAAAATACCCTTTTTTCCACCAAGCAATTCACACTCCTCTGCCAACACAGCTAATAAAATTAAGGCTGTGAATAAACAGATACATCAAAATTCAAGAAGCCAACTGCCTACCTGGACCTCTCTAAATAAAGACCACTGTATTTATATGACAACCTCATGAAATTTCTAATATTCAGAGTATCCACAGTGCAAGAGGACTGTTTCTCATGAATCAATCAAATGGCAGATCAAATTGGCAAATGGAATTACTGAGGTGAGCTTAGACACTGCCAAATGTTCAGCTAAATGGGAGCACAATTTATAAACCAAAAAATGTGGAGCTTGCCTGCAAGCATTACATTCTTTGAATCTGTCCTTACATCTTTTAGGGAATGGTCTCTGCCTTTCAAAAAAACAAATAAAAACTAACCAACCAAACAAAAATGAAAATATTTGAGGGACTGAATATATAAAGAAAAGTAACTAGTAGGATACAATAATTTACAATCTAATAACTGTCATGATTTTGAAACGTTTAAATCACAATTCTTGCACTATTAAAAAAGGTTAAAAATATTAAAGTACAAAGCTGCATTGTGAAAACAAAGCAGTTTTGGACCCTCAAGACAATGATCCATTTTGTGCTATATATTCATCTCAGCCTGGGTGTGATTCTGCAGAGCAATGTGTTTAAATCACTGTAAGTGACAATTGCAGAGTCATCAGGGATCTTTTTCCCCAAAAGGTCCTCACAATTATTCGATGATTTGTTGATGCTTATCTTTCTTAATATCCTGATAAACTTTCAGGCACAATGATAACTAGTGGAAATGTAAATATCATACATGAAAAATAAACAAGAATCAAGAGCTTTAATTTTCCTTTTCCTTTCCTTATTTCCTTTTGTCCTTGGCTTTTGATTTTCATTGAATAGTTAAACTATGTTAGCTCCTTATGGTTCATTCCATTCATAAGACAAAGAAAATAATTTCCAAATAAAACCGTGGTGAAAATGTTAGGCTAGAAATGTTCCTTATCATATGTTCTGATTTTTTACATGGTGCAAATCAGATAATCTGAACCAATAGTTCCTATGAAGGAGTTGTTTTGAAGTAGGATTGTCAATACTAAGAGATATGAGTTTGATTTAGAGACTAAATGGTATTATGCTCTCGCCATAATCAGGTTAATTACTGTCACTATTAGATATTGGCACAATTACTGCCACTATTAGATATTGGCACATTATTTCTATTCTGAGTACTTTTAGTTTAAATTTCCAGCCATTCAATATTGGCTTGGCCTTTTTTCCCCTAGGTTAAATATTTCACAAACATTTTGAGGAAGTGAATTTTCTTTTGATTATTTAATGAAAAGCAGTTTTGGATACCTTCTATAATTCTTTCTTATTATGACAGCTGTTCTAAAACTGAATAGTAAAAAAGATCATTCTACTGCTGGCAAAATCCTTTAAGAAAGAAATCCAGGATTTTAAGACAGCCAATGATGATGCACTGGGATAGAAACTATCTGCCTATAACACTGCTCCGGGATGTATACATAAGAATCTGTTTCTCACTGGACACCAGGATGAAAAATCTGAGAATAAAAAAAAATGCAAATGCAATTGACAACATCCAGGAGGACAAAACAGCCTGAAGAGGCTAAGCATGAGATCTGCCACGAATCTTCAATAATACTGCAGAGCATTCCCCAAGGGGACAGATGTAAGGTAGGAAATTCTGCAATCATATCTGGTTAACCTGAATCCATTTATAAAATCAGTATTACATATCCCTTTAAACTGGATATCACCTTTTCAGTGTTTATCATCTTTGAGAGAGCATGATCAGAAAAATTGAGAGATCAGACCTGTGCTAACTTTATCTGATTCTTTCCCAGGAAAAGAATAGATTTCAAGTGTCCATTTAATCCCACTCCACAGACATAATGATTTCTTGTTGTCATTACTGGAAGAAGTAAACGAGAGAGGGAAATTTTTAGAATACATATTTAAAAGTTATTCTAAATTAATTTTAAAAGGTGTTTTCTTCATTAGAGAACTTAGTTTCAATTTTGTGTAATTTAAGAGGGTAAACCCCAAATATGTTTGAGGGTAGAATATTTAATTTCGTAACTGAAATGGCTGGATTAATGACAGATGCTTCCAGCTTATGAACTTTAAGGAAGAACCTTTTTGGCCAGGTGCCTGGCCCTCCCTTTTTTTTTTTTTTCTTTTTTTTTTTTTTGTAGGAGCTGTGTCTTACTGTCCTAGAAACTCCATATCAGGAATTTGAAGTCACATATCATGCCACTTTACCCTTTTTAGTAGATAGTGTCATTTTTGCTTGATGCAGCAGGAGAATGGCTTTCCAGACAGTTTTGCAAGTCAGCTGGGTGTCACAGATCTGCAGCATGGGAGTACCTGGAGCTGAGGATCTACACCCCACATAACAATTCTTAAATCTCCCTGATGTTTTTGGGGATGAAGACTCACTTGTGTGGTTCAGAAAAGATGGCTTTTACCTGGTTTTGGTGCCTGAATTGCTATGGCTTGAGAGTTTTCCTGTGCCTGGTGAATCATAGTTTTATATGCAGAAAACTGAATCAGCGCTGTGACCTAGTCATAGGCACTGCATGGATATAATGGTTTATCTCATGTTTGCAGTGCAGACTATTAAAAAACCAAAATCCAATTGAAATATGATTCATATAACAGAATTTGATTAAAAGAGCCTGATCCTAAGACCTGCGTTTCCCTCAGAGGAGGGTGATCCAGCTGATTACATCAGTTACTTTAGTCTAGACCTGCAAAAGGCCTTCAATGTCAGTCATAGCACTGTGAGTGGAAATACCTCAGGATTTCCAAAATGCACCATGTGGTGCTCTGGGCACTTCTGGGTGGGGTAACCAGGGGTTTGCTCTTGCTCAAGCAGTATTTCATCGTGTTAAGCAGTTTTAATATGATAATATTCTGGGAGAGCCCTGGAAGCAGAAAACAGCCTGATCGCTCTGATATCACCTGAAAGTCCTGACTTTTATACTAAGTCACACCTGTGCAATGTGAAGGAAACAGCTTCAACAGGAGGGGCAAAACAGCCCTGACTACAGTGACAGCCTGGACACCAGAGAAGTTCTGTGGGAAAGTGGAAACCAGCTCCCTCATGCCCACGGGTGGTGGATGAGTGCTGTGACTGAGTCCACTGCTTTGCCCTCCCCACCTGAACTGGCACTCCAAGTGTTGTCAGCTACCCCATGTGCTTGAAGCCATGCCTGGGCAGAGTGAAGGAAAGGCCACAAACTCTGCCAGCTCTGAGGGAGTTTGTGTCACCATCTTGGTAAGAATTAAGGAACTTAATTAAAAAATTAGGTGTCTACATATTTCAGGCATTGACAGAGTCAGACAGCAGCTGAGCAGGGGTTTTAGGGATCTATATTTGGACTGCAGTCCAGAAAGGCAATTTGGTAGGGTATCAGCATGATAAATGTGACAGGCTTATAAAAATCTTCACTGTCTCTCCAGAAAGATAGTTAACGGGGCTTGTAATTAAGGGAAGTGGAGATATGAGATCCATTCCATGCTATGATTTTGGTCATCTCACTCTCATACTAGTCCCAGAGGAGAATTCAGGTGCTCTGTGCTTCACCAATTTTTTCTTCAGATGCCATCCTTTCCTTGACACTGCCAGAAAAGCTCTTCCCCCTTCCTATTTCCCCCCCTGAGCCAACAGGCACTTTAAATATACAAGCACAGCTGAAACTTTCATTTAGATTCCTGACGACTGGCACCACAGTTATTATATCCCCAGACTGACAGTTCCTGCTGATTGGTGCCACTCAATTCAGAAAGCAATATCGCTTTGATATATCAACCTGGCAACTGCCTGCAGCAAGCTATTCTAGTCCTTCTCTCTGAATTTCACTCTAAGAAATATACTCCTTTCAACATGATTTTTAAGGGAAAAAAAGGCAGGCCATTTAAGAGAGGGGATGGGAAGCTCGTATGCCCCCCATAGCCTTAAACAAGAGCACCTTTTTTCTTATTGAGGAGGTAGTAACTCTACAGGAGACACAGACCCTAGGAAGAGCCTTTACTCCAGTATTTTACACACTTGAAAAACCCAAGTCTTATTCATAAAAAAAGGAAAGGGGTTTTAAAAATTTACCACTGACCTATATGTCCTTTATGAAGAATTTGACATGTTGGTGTTTTAAGTATATGTTGCTTGATGTTTCAGTTCAGGCTTTGTTGTAGAGCTCAAAGGTCAAGCAGTCAAGATGTTAACAGAGCAAACACAGTTGGTAGAGTTGTGCTCAGCAGCACTTCAGCTGGGAGGATTAGGAGAGAGTTCCCTGGGATACTGACAGTACTCAGCTGCTGCCAAGTTAGGGGACAATCCACTTGCCCAGTGTAGGAATTGGTGGAAAGACAAAAGGACAATGCGTAAGAATTTATCTCAAAGATGGAAACTAATACAACTGGAATACAAGAAAGCAGGTAAATGAATTTCATTTAAACTGTATAGAAGGAAGGAAATCTGAAATCACTGAGTTGCAGAACCAGAATAGATTCAGATCAAAGTCACCCTATATTCCCATATATATTACCACTGATGAGCTGGCACAAGACTAATCAGGTTCTCTTGCTCCTGCTGCCAAAGTGCTTTTTATTTTCTTCTGAAAAATGGTATCAAACAACATTAGTCATGACCAACTCTTCCTGGACTTATTTCTACCACAGTGGTCTCAGGACAGAAATTTTCCCTCTGTCCCATGGCACAAGAAATACCTGAACTTAAGTTCCCTATGCAGACAGCTAGAGCTGGCCTGACTGGGTACTCAGACATGCACACAAAGACAGCCTTGAGGATCCATCCCTTCAGTCTTCTGCAGTTCTTCCTCTTATTTTCTTTTAATGCTTAAAAGTTTCCCTTCAGTTCTTGGGGAAGAATTGCTTGGCTGCTACTTATTTCTAATAGTATATTTCCTATTCCTAAGTAACTGCTTTTCATAGAGGTAGGTTATTCTCACAATAGCAGTGTGAGCCAGAGCCTGTGGTTCAACCTAAAAGCTCTGGGACCAGACATAGGTCTATGCTGTGAAGTGTTCTCCTAGAATTGCCTATAGCAAGAGCCCAAGGAATTTCCAGAAATGCAGGTGTCTGTTTATGATTTCTTTATCTTCTCTGAATGTGATTGCATTCCCTTTAGCTATTGTGTGTATCATCTTTCCATTTAGAGTTATTTTCTTAAGTGTATCTGGAGGGCAGTGGAAGGCTCTTAGTGAAGCGGTACTGCATGCTTCAGTGATGCTGTATGAGAATATTCATTCAATGGTTTATGTAAGAAGGAAGCAGATGTTTTTAACGTGTCAGAAATGTAAGAACACTTTATCTTGGTGAACTGCTTCTATCATTTCCTGCAGATATTTTTCACCTGTGCACATCTCCAAAGAAAGTAAGTATTTAGAAGTAGTGGAGAACTCCTCAGTTCTCCAATGTGCTGCTGCTGCAGATGGAGGTCACAGCACCTCTGTTCCCTCTGTTATTAATACAATTGTAGATGGAGAAGGTCTCAACACCTATTAGATTAAATCCTATTCATTGAATGCTTAGGTAGAAATATCCATTTTTTAAAGATCGCTGTATAGCTACTAGTTACAGTGATTTAAAGGCCAGTTATTCAGCAGTTTTCTCCAAAGGTTTGAACTGATTTCCTTGTAATAACAATGCCACAATTTCTTTATCTTCTGCTATCACCTTCTGGTCTTCGTGCTAGGTTGTAACATTTTACACTTTTTCTCTCTATGTGCTTAGAGCCAGAAGAGCAATTAGGTCTCCTGCTTCAGCACACCTATGAAAGGAGATGCCATGATGTAAAAGAGTTTTTTTTTAATCTTTCAAAGCAGCTGTTACATGCATGAAATTGCATTTCTGAATTATTTAATTGTCAAGAAGTTAGAATATGACATAAGTGACAGCCCTCTGCATCTGCACACCCTCATTTACATGCATGAAAGTGAGTGAGAAAAATAAAAAAAAAGTTTAATTGTCATGGACTATTAAGGCAGCTGCATATAATATTAAATAATATTATACAATATTGAATTTTGGTGTTTGTGCTGGAGGTGGAAGAACATGCAAAATGTTTCTGTCCAATTGGTAGGTAAATTGATTACTGAACTACCATCTAAATGGAGCACTGAATGATCAGTGTGTTGTGGTCAGGCTACTGGGGACATCGTGCAGCTGTCCAGTTTGCTCAGCTGTGCACAGACCCTCAGAGGAGCAGTGCTGGTTCCTTGCATCATGCTCCCCTTACCACACAATGGGACACCTGGAGTGCACAGTGAATTGCATCTCAACCCCCTCCTTATGAACCACTGAAAGGAACATTGCAATGAAGCTACAGCCTCCTTCCTAAGCATTCAGTCAAGTAAAATTTGCATTTAAAGTAATGCTCATTCAGTAGAGCAGGAAACTCCCTCCTACCACAGGGCAATATTTTGGATGGTATCAGTAATAATTTAAAGAGTCTTTTGTGTGAGGAAGAGAAATTTTGGGACTATTCTTATTAGTGGATCATCTTTCTTACCTGAAAAACTAAAAGTGTTCTCAATGAAAACAAAATCACAAGGGAAAATGTTTCTGGAAAATGTTCCTATTTCTGGTGCTGATTCCTTTTACGCCCTCATTGTTGCAGAAATGCAGCACCTGCTCAAATGGGCTGATCATACAGCTACCAATACTTCTTATCTGGCTGTTGAAGGCATTTATCTCAAAGTGTCAGTCATTGGTGGCAACAAAGTGGTGCTATTTGCAAACTACAGGCTTGTTTTGGCATAAAATGAAGAGGAAGATGCTTTTTTTTTTTAATGGAAAAAGGTTGTGCTGAAGATGGAAATGACCCATTGGGTGTGGCAGGACCCATGTGTTTCTCTCTTAAGCACTCATGGAGATTTCATAGAAGCAGACTTAGGTGATGAGGCTGCCAATTCGTTTCCTTCCAGCTAGTTATTACTGACATGTCTCCCAAACATGAGTAAGCTTCATGGAGTTCACAGGGGTACTGTAGATGATGAGATATCCATGAAGATTTAACTGGAGTCCAGTATCCCATGCACTCCTGCATTTGCCATTAATGACCACTCAAAAGAGTTGACACTTTGATATTTTTAACCAATAGAAACATATATCAATAAAGAATATCCTTTTCTTCATTTCCTCCCTCAGCATATTCAATAAAAAGGTACTTACATATTGAACATCACAGGGAGTTTTCTTTGAGAGGAAAAGACTTTGACATTCCAAGGAATTCTAAGAAAATGTGAAACACTTCACAATATGAATCAACAATCTGATTTATAGTGTGTGCAATATGAGCCATATCTGGATGTGAGATGTCATTGTAGATGTCAGTGAAAAAGGAGAACAATGAATGGAAAAGAGTGTGGGGAGGGAAAGCTGCAGAACTTAATCCAAGCCTTTTGTAAGTGGACATTAAAGTACTGATTTGACATAAATTATAGTATCCTGCTGAGAAGGACAAAATGAATATAAGGTTTTGACAGACTGGTTTTGTGCAACCTGGGGATGCAGTCACTTGTGAAATGTCTTCAACACTGAGTCAGAGAAACTGGTACCACAAGACCTGCTGCATAATTACTCCACCTGTGTTTCTCTCACAGAAACAAAGAGAGGTGACAGGGTTACTAAGAATGTGTCAGACCACTGAATTCTCTGTAAGTTCTCCCAGGACAGCAGAGCAAATTTATAAATTCTCAACATTTTCTGTTTAACAATTTTATAGCCAGAGTAGTTTCACAGATTCCACTCGCAGGTATTTGCTAACTTCAATGTTAACGAGAAAGATTATTTTAGTTTTGTTTTTTGTTTTTTTGTAGGGGGGTGGGGTTTGCATTTTTAGAAAGGCAGCACTGTTGGCAAAGTTTTCTGAGCTTGCTGTTGTTTTCCTAGAGCTACTCTGTACATTTTCAAATGAAGTATTTTTTCATAATAAGATATGCCAAACTTCATTTTGCAGTGAATCAAAGAGAATGTGCCTGGGGAGAACTTTAGAAACTGAAGCGTGCCTAGAATTAAAATTTGAGATTAAGCAACTTGTCCTAAAACTCAGATTAAATGGCAAAGATTTCCAGCAGATGATAAAGGATATGCTCTGTAGAAAACAGTCTGGGATAATTAATAACATTTGATTACTTACTTGTTTTGCTGCATTTCAGTGTTCTGACTTGGCAAAGTTCTGTAGACACACTGTGCACATACCTATGTTTACTTGAGAATATGTATTTCTGGAACCCATCAAAGGCACTACCTGAGCCCAAGATCTGGTCATTTCTTATACTTAAGAGCCTCAGGGCCTGATTTCTATTCCCTTGAAGACTTCACAAAACACCCCCCCCGAGATTCTAGAGGCAGTGATGTTAGTGCTTCAGAAGGTGGCAGTCTGCCTCTGAATCATAAGTGAAAGTGTGCTTCAACATCGAGGGAGCCACAGAGGTGCTGAACAGTACATAAATCTAAATACTGCAAAGTGCTAAACACTCAAGAGCTGCTCCACTAGAGTACTTAAAATGAGTGACCAACTCCTTCCTGGAAATGGACCCATGAAAACATACTTGTCTGGATTGAGTCAAAGACTTTGGTACATTGGAAAGCTGGGCTTATGCCTCCTTCTGTGTCACAGGATACATAGCTGGTTTTTTTTTATCAAGTGTAGTAAAAATCTGCATAAATGAATTTTTCTGAAGTGGAGTCATCTTATCTGTTTGTCTCTTTTCATCAGCATATTTGAAAGAAAAGGAAAGAAAACAACACATCCAAGGTGTTATGAACCATTGACCTACATTTGAAAATAAAAAAAAAAAACCCAAACAACAAGCAAAAAAAAAAAAAATCAAGTTTATGCAGTGGCTTCGTTTTTCAGTACTCAGATTAAAAATTAAAATCTGGGGAAAATGGCCCATATTTGCCTTATGAAGATTGTCCCCATCAGATGTTTCAAGATATGTACTGATAAATAAAGACATTCAAAATCAACACTCACTTTGAAGAATTTAACTGCCCTAGATATAGAAAAATCTTGAATTTTGTCTCTTTGTGTATAGCTCTGTGTACATAAGTATATAGGCACACATATATATATGTGCTGGTTTCATGTTGGTGAGAGAATTTTTGTCAGACACTGTATGGATGATTCTGAGTGGATATGCAATACCAATTCCTCCACTGAAATTATGAAAATATAATCACATTAAGAGAAAAAAAATCTGTAAGTATATTCTAACATTTTTACCAGAGCTGTAAAAATTGTGATGTCCTTGAAAAAGGAAGTATCATCACTGAAATTTCAGTCTGTCAGAAATGAAAGCTAAATATCTTTAATGATTTGCTGTTTTACAGACATGAATAACAAGGAAGCTTCTATCCAGTTTATTTTATCACTCAAAACATGTTTAGAACATATTTTCTAATATCATGATTATCCAGTCCTGGTTTCAAAGTGTGTTCCCTTCCCATCTCTTCCTTTCTAATGCTACTAAAATTGCACTGCATTGAAATACTTGAATCTTTGCTTTTGCATCTGTCTTCTGCACTTGGATGCATCAGTCTTAGGGTACTTAAAAAATAGCAGAGAGGAAAAACTAGTAGGTTGCACACAAGGAAGGGTGAACTCCCTACCTCCATTCTTTTTACAGCAAGGTACTTCCTTTTTTCCATATTTATGGAAAACATGTCTTTGTAGCAAAGATTTCCCTCACCTCAGCTATTCTTCTGTGTTTTATCTCAAGCTAGCCAGCATTCATTATATTTCTCTACACAATATCAGATCCTTTAAAATAAAAGAGATTTTGCAATTATTCTGATTATATTGGTGTTATTACTTGGTTTTATAAAGGATTTTTAAAATATTATAAATATTAGGATAATACAAAAAGATACTGTTTATGCTGATAAAAAATCCATTAAAAATGTTTTTTTTTGAAGAATACTACTGCATTAAAGTGTCATTGTAGAAATGGAACATTTTCATATAAACATTAACCTTGTAGTGCAATAAAAATGATCAAATGCCATAGCAAAATGCACCTGACCACATATGTGAAATATTTCAGATAAAAAGGAGGTCTGTAATTTGTTTGTTTTGTTAAATTCAGAGCATAAAATAAAAAAACATTCACTTCTGCATTCTTCTGCTTGCTTTTTTTATTTCTTTACAAAGGGAGCATCAGTGCATATGAACAAAACAGTTCCACTCAGTAGGATGCGTAGCTCAGAGCATTCTGTCCCATTTTCAGTGACCTGGAAAGCATGAAGGCTGTTGTGCTGGAAAAAGGGGGAAAAAATATAAAAAGAGGAAAAAAAGTCAAAAATGGGAGAATAAAGAGAAGAGAGAAAAAAGACAGTTTACCAATCTAGCTGTATACAAATAGTACCTTCATCGTCAACATAAATTTGAAACCTATCAGTTTCCTTGGAGAAAGTGATTATCAAGGAAATGAAAGCGTGGTGCTCCATCTCACCATGGTGTCATTTGGGAAATGTTGAGAATCAACAGTGATAATGAATTTGAAAAGCAACATCTGTGTTTCTGTCACAACAAAATAGTAATAAATAAAAGACAAAAAAGCCAGACACTGGAAAAAGCAATAGGGCAAAGCTTCTCATAGGAGAGTCCTTATCACATAGGACACTACTGACTGAAGCACTATTTTACTTCAAATTATTTTTCTTGAGGTGTATTACACAGCATGGTAAGACATTATTCTGGTAATACAAAATCTATTGGAATAAATTCCAGAATTATCACACAGTGATGACAATTCCACACATCCATGCTGAAATAAAGACAATGGGGCTTGTTTCCACTCCTGTACACTTAACCTGTTCCATAGTCAGCCTGTCACTAAAGGATACATGTTGCTTCTTCCCCTTTGATCCTGTAGAATGACCATGCCACTCACATGGAAAGAATTTAGCCTTCAGGGCAAGACGCTGGCATGTAAGGGCATCAGTTTGGTGGGCACTCATGGGATAAATGGGAAAGGAATTTGAGCAGCAGCAAAGTTGGGTATGGTAGAGGTAAACAGTCCAGAGAAAGATCACTGACCAAGCATTGCATGGATATGATAAAAGCTTTGCTGACAGTGGTGGTGTTTCACATAGAGTTTTCTCATGTCACAGGCAAAATTTAATGGGGCTCTTTCAGTGGCTATGGGACCAGTGCATGAGTCCTGAGGAACTGCAAGGTGTGCTAAAGTGATTAGCCAAATAGAAGAGGAAAAGCTGTTTCTATAGTAAAAGGTCCCTCTGACTAAGGACCATGACGATGATTTGTTACTGTCTGTTTTAATGAGTTGGTGGCCAATGGAAAATCCTCAAGCACTGACAGCACAAGCATGACTCATGTAGTTCTGTAGTGGAACAAGTGCAAATTAAGAAGTAAATTTTGAAAAAGGCGAGACTTCCATTTGTGGCCATACCTTGCAAAATTTACATCTGTAATTCAATTATGTATAGAAATTTGAATATGGCTACTTCTAGCTTCCAGATGGCTAAAAGGTTAAATCATTTACATGGAAACATATGTGCAAGCTGAGCATGTTTCAAAACATAAAGCACATTTTTCCTTTCAAGCTGGGAAAGATGGTCTTGGTCTGTCTAAAAATATCGATTGGTGCCTGACACTATCACTGTAAGTTATTCTTAATATTATAAATCCAAATATTTGTAGAAATCCTTAGCCATTTTGTCTCATATTACAGTCAATGCTTAGGTATTATGGTGCAGCATGGTTGACATTGTCTTCCTGTGTCTTCCATCTCAGTTCCAGTCTGACATATATCTGAGAACTGGCCACTCTTGCTAAAATTATTGGCATCAGAATTAGGTGAAAAAAGAACAGTATGATAGAAGCATCAGAAGAAATCAGTACAATACAATAGAGCTTACAAGGACTGTGGTATTTTAAGTGTAAACTTACAATTGGTCATGTTTGTTTTTAAAACTGATGAAATGTATAACAATATGATATCTTTATCATTCCTCTCATGGAGGTTATTCAGAAATAGAATCAGCTTTATATTTAAATTTGCTAGCAACAATTCATGCTTCTAAATTGGAGAAAAAGTGGCAATTCCAGAAAAATAAAATTAGCCTTAAATATTAAAACCAACAGAATTATACTATCAAAAATAAATAACTATCACTGATATGAGACTGTCTAATTTGGAAGAGCCCTGTAAAAATCTAAGATTCACCCATATCAACTAGCTTCTCAATAAAGTGAAAAGCATTGTGATGTGGTTTTAAAATCATGTGAAAGTCAGATACATTGGGAGAAAATGGTGCTGGAATAATGAGATCTAATATATAAAAACTCTATCCAAAATAACACAAATCACTGCTTAGGAATATTTTACTACTACACTGTGATGTGGTTATGGGGAAGAAAAATGAAGAGGTAGAATAAAACTTACTTTAAGACAGTGATTTGACAAATGAAGAAGTGGAAACACAGAAGTATAATTTCTGATTAGCATATTATGTAAAAACATTAAAACTATGAAGGTGAATTTTTCTAAGTGTCTGTACAAAAATCACTTAATAATAGCAAACCAACCGAACCCAAATACATAAATCTCAAGATAATACCTGTATTTGTAATTTAAAAATGCAATCTAACAAATTATTATATTGACACACAGAGTCTTAAATAACACACAAAAGCCGGGAAAACTTAAAAGTATCATAGCTAAATGTAAGATCAACATGAGCAGCAAGTTCTGTTAACAGAATATGTAACTATCAACAAATTTCCCATGATTTCTGACCAGTGTTATCCTCAATACATTCCAAACTGTGAAATATATATATATATTTTTTCAGAGTTGAGTGGAGTGAGAGTTGCTATATGTTACAACTCAGCTCTGAAAAACCACTAGATGTGAGTATTTTTGCACATTTAGATCAGTTAAAGAAATTAGCAGAACCCACAGGAAAGCAGTAATAAAAAATAGTGTTAGAAAACAACATCTGGACAGATTCAAAAGATCAAGCATTAGCTGATATTGAGATATTTCACTGTCAATGTCCTTCACACTCTCCAGAATATTGATTCTTCAGTTTAAGTCCCTTCAGAAAAAGCCATTATAAGAATAGAAATTGTCTTTTGGAAATAATGATTCTGTCTTGAAATGTTTCATTGCAGAGAAATAGAATCATATACCTGAGAAACCTTCAACTTACCTCTATTTTCATTTTCTTTTGTTCTCCTTACTTTTCTAATATTTATCTTTTATATTTTTTCCTTTTATTCTTAACATTCACTCATTTATTAAGCTTCTCTTTTTCTTCATCTTTCACATGCCACACATCACACCTTCACACTTCTATTATCTTTCTTTGCTCCTTTTCTCCTTTCTTTTCTTTTTCTTTTCTTTTTTCCCCTTCAGTTTTTTCCTTTCCCTTCCCCTTCCCCTTCATTTGCTGTGAATGAGTAAATAGGTCCTTAAAGTGTAAGTGTTAAGACTGTGAACAGTCAGGAAAGACAGTGCTGTGAACAAATACCTGTAGTCATCTAAACCTCTCATGGCACTTCAGTAACTTCATTACTTTTCAAGTTGTTCTGAGCAATATCTTATACTCTCTTCAATAGGTGTGCGAATTTTAAACTATAGAAATGTTTATCTTGAAAAGGGCACCACAAATATGTATCATCTCTGTGTCCTTTTCTTCTTCTAGGCTTTCCTTATTTTTCTTCTTTTAACTTCTTTTTTTTTTTCAATTTGCTTGTATTCTTTCTTGAGTTTTTCTATCTTTCTTCCTCTCCATCTGTTTTCTACAAGATGTTGAAACAAATCTTAATGTATTCTAATGAGTGTTTCCTGGTGCATTTAAAATTTACCAGAGGAGAAGCAGAAAGAAAGAGCAGGCTGAGGAGAAGAAAGATCATATCTCAGTAGTGGTTCCAAGTTGAGCTCATTTCAATAACCAGCTTGGTAAGTCATGTGCCATTTGTCAGGAAGAAAGAAAGCAAGAAATGCAGATGGAGTTTATTTTTTTTTCATACAGTAAGGTTGAAATTCTACAGAACCTCTCAGACTCCCAGCAGAGCTGCTGGGTCACTGTGATATTTTCTGAAACACTGTCATTACCTGTTTCTGAAGAGTCATTTCTAAATGAAGATAAAAAACAGTGCCATATTTTTTCCTTGAATGAATCTGGGAGCAGAGCAATAGCAGTCACATTCACTATATGCAGCTCTGCTGTTTTGACTCTCCCAAAATTAACAAAGTTATGTAAATACCTCACTCCCTTGTATGGACAAAGCTCCATCAGGATGAGGCTCTCGTGCAGCCAGTGTTGGAAGATGAAGTGGCTGAGGAGAGAAGCCTGGTGTACAGCAGGATGCTGTAGTGCTTTTGCATGGCATGGGGCTCACTAAATAGGATCTTTTGAGTTATAGGATATGTAGGAGATCTTTTGGGTGATAGGAGGGGCTGCCCTTGGAGCCCAAGGCAGAGGAGGCAGAGGCCACCACGGGCATTGTACAGAAAGGCTCCTCCTCTGGGGCATGGGGCAAGGGAGGGCAACTGCTCTGTTACCATGGAAGGGAAACAGGAACATGGATGCCATGAAAACTGTGGCTACCCTTGCTTGTGCTTTAGTCCTCATCTCTTAAATGAGATAACACCTCTCTGGAGCTTCTGAGGAGAAAACTGTTACTCATTAATATTGCTTCAGACACTATAATAGTGAAGGCAGTATAACTAAATAAAGCCCCAACTCCTAATGTGAAGGAGACACTCTCTTCATGTGAACGAAGGACAATGTCAAATTTCACCCCTTCCTCTCCGTTGTAGTTTCCCTCCCACATGAAAATTTCCCTGGAGAGTCTTTTCATCCTTCTATTTTCTCTAGTGGTGTAAAATTATCTTCTGTCCCTCTGAACACCAAGATACCAGCTTACCCCCACTGAAGGGACTGAAGGCAGCAGCCCTTTTCTCAAAATCAACCTATAATTGACAGGGCAGGTTCCTTCTTCTGTGGATTACTGCTTGAAATGTTTTGGTAACCTCTCCATTGAAAGGAAAGCTCTGAATATGTGTCAAAATAAAGCTCACCAGATCTCAGTCACACTCCTTATTTTCTCAGCCTCCTGGAATCTTCCTGGCAGGCTCCTGAGTGAGGCTCCAAGATGCAGAGCTCAGCATGTGGGACAGCCCTGCTGCACAGAGAGCAGCACCGGCTGCCAGATGGGGATCCAGGAGCTAGATTTAGCAAGAGGTGGAGCTCCCAGATATGTTTAACTGACATCCATCCCGAGAGAGCCCTGTCCCAGTTCACAGGTGGATAGCTTTGATTTGTAGCACCTGTTGAGCAGGATTCCCAGCATGCTGGCAGGAATTCAACAAGTTTTAGATAGGAACCTTCCTGGTGGTCCAAGTTCCTTAAAATTACTGCCTGTGTTTTCGCTGAAGCTTGCTGAATTAGAACCATCCTCACAAAACATTTTGGTCTCAATAACAGGCTTAGCCTAAGCGGTGTCTGTCACTGAAATCCAAATAAAGAAGAATTCTGCTCTCTGGGTAGGATGGGATTTCTGGTAGCTCCCATTCTCACAGACTGTCCTCCTATGAAGAACCAGAGAGAGGGTGTGCCACAGCATGGGTAGGGATTTTACCTCCTCTCTTCCACAACAGGATAATTTCTAGTCCTGAACATACAAGGATCTGGATCTGCATTTATAATTACATATATTATATAGATTATTGTTACTATATAATGTATGAGGTCTAAGTAATTTTTTTTTTGTCACAGCTTTCCTGAACCTGCTACATGCTTCACAAAGACTGAATCATAAAGGACAGATCCTTAGACAGGAATAGGTGCTGAACAGGACACAAATTTCAGCACAGTGCCTGTTACTTAACCATCATTTTCATATTCCTGTTTTCACAGCTTCTACCAGCAGGTTTTCTACTTGCAGTCTGTTTCCTACCCTGAGAGTCAAATGAATAATTGCCAAAACTGTAGTCTTGTGAAGAGTTCCCTCTTCAAAGCTGTTTCCACTTATTTTGCTGTGGAACAGAAGGAAAAGACAGGGTCAATGCAACCCTGTCTTGAATTTTGTACTGAGTACTAGTACTTATGCACTGAAGTACTTTTCTTCAGATAGCTATGTTCCATTGTTTTGTTTGGGTTGAGTTATATGACTTCTGTATTTATTTGTTAATGATAGACTCTATAAATAATTCTAGGGGTTGTTAAAAATATTTCCATCAGAGTACAGTATGTTATTCAGATTGTAGCAAATACTTGACTTACTGGAATTATTATATTATAATAATATACTATAATAAACATATACCAGTTATTAATAAATAAATACATGAACTTTATTATATCTTCCATATAGACTTGAGAATATCTTTCATAATAACCTCTCTCACTTTCTGTAAAAAAAACTGATCAAATTTTTTGCTTCTGTGCTGTCTGGGGGGGATGGTTCCACATAGCATTTTTGCTAATGTAGTCATTTTAATAGAACAAGCTTTGACAAGTAGGTGGTGCATGGAAAAGCTGGGGAAATGTTTTCAAATAGCCCATATGTATGAAAAATATTGCTTCTGCCACAGCTTTGATGCTTCTTCACGCAATATTTCAAGATACTTTCAGAGTTTCAGTTATCTACCTTACTTAATGTACAGCCAAAGGATCTCAGAAGTATCCTCTTCTTGTTTAAAGTGTTGGTGAAGATTTCTATATTAGTACCTAAGAGAATTGGCAAATCAGTAATTTCTCCGGTCTTCTCTGTTACACTGCAGAATGGATTAACTGAGAAATCTTAGGCACTTACCTTGTTTTAACACAAATCCATGTGCATATTGCTGTAGTTAAGTCTTGTCAAGGAAGAATGAATGAAACATCTAAGCAAGCTGAAATTGAAAAAGCTTGAACAATTGATGTTCTCTGATTATCCTAACATTAAAAAAGAGCCACTTTGATTCTCCTTGGCACCTGTTCAATGAAGAGGAGCTCTACACATTTCTTGGAAACAAATCCTCCATCCAGTCAGATATGCCCTAACTCCTAATTATCCATTAAGTTGGCCAAAACTTTCATCCAATTATCCAGCTTCTTGGCTAACTCTTAGTGTTCCTTTCTTTCTTTCTTTCTTTCTTTTTTTTTCCCACTGGCATTTTTATAGTCTTGAATAGATTCTTCCCTCAACTTACTTCCTGAAGACTTTTTTACATTCAGGAAAAATTAGTGGTTGCAGTAGTTGAGAATAGGAAGTCTATTTGACTGTCAGAAACATATAGCTGGCAGCTGAGTGAAGCATATGTCACTTTCTCTTTCAACTGATTCACACTAGGTTTCGAAGAGCACTACTAGTGCTGAGCCTTTGAGACCATGGAGAGGAAAAAACAGTTATACATCACCTCCTTTTCTGTTTCTCTTTTGGCTTCCCTATCTTTGTTGAATTGAGTGCCAGCATCCTGTCTTCACTATTAGTATTCAGCTCAGCCTATGTCTTCTGCTAAGCTCTTCCTGCAAATTCACTCTCAAACAGGTAACTATGACAAAATCCATCTAAAACTTTTAAAACAAGAAATACTGCTGCTCATGCTGTGCCCTGAGACACTAACAATTAATATAGACCAGCTCTATTAATTAACTCAGAAGAACCTTTCCCTAAATTTGTTTGCCAATGTACCTGCAGTCAACTTAGAGGTTTGTTCAGCAGAAATGTTCTCATTCCTTCTCAGCCTGTTTGGAACTGCTTTTATAGAGAGCCTAACACAGTGGGGTCACGTTCATTGAGTGACATGTCCTTGTCCTTGTCTAAAGGTAGATGTGTGAGAGACAGATCAGTTGCTTAAGTAATCTGGAGACATCTGTAATGCTAAGTATCTGAGATGTAAGCATAAGGCTCCAAGGATGGAGGTCCCACAGCTCTCTGTGTGATCTATTCCTGTATTTGAACATTTTCATGGTAAAAATTGTGCGCTTCATGAAAAATTCAAAGAATTTCCTACATTGCAGCCTTGTGACTTGTGTCTCTCAAAACAAGTTTTTCTAAGATGTCCTAAAATCTTTTCTTCACTGAATAGGTCTCTAGCCTCTCCTCATAGCATTGTGAGTTTTGGTCCCTTATAATCTTGGAAGCCTCCCCCAGCTGTGCTCCAGTGTGTCCATGTCATTGTTGTGAGGAGAAATTAAATGTACTCCGGCTGTGGTCTTACAAGTGCCAGAAGAGAGAGAGGGGAAAGCACTTAGCTTAACGTGATGGCTACACTCAATTGAGATGCACTAATGGCTCATGTTCAATTTGTTGTTGACCGAGTCCCCCGTGTTGATATGTTCAGGGTAGTCCATGGAATATATTTGGCTCCTTCTTTCAACCTCCTTCACCCTACTCTCTTGTAAGTTTTTAGTTGCAAAGTAAAGCAGCCAGGCAAGAAATGGTGATCATAAAAAATACCTAATAAAACACACAAACAGACAGAAAGAAAAAAGATCAGAAGCTGCAGCATTTCAGTGCAGGCATTCATACACAAAATTTGGTACAAAGCTGATAAGACATGCTGCCAAATTTCATTATACTCAACATCACATATCCTGATCTGGTCTCTGCAGTTGTGAGGCATTTGATCACAACCAAGATTTCTCCTGCTTTCAATAGGAGAAAGCTGTAGTGGTTTTGGATGCAAACTGGTGGATCTGCCTTAGAAAGGATTTGGTGAGCACAAACCTTGTATGATGTGTCTCCGCTTGATACATTGCCCATAATAAGGAATAAAAAACTCTCTCAGGTGATATTACAAAGACATGATTCAAAGTTTCATAGAGTCATAGAATGGTTTGGGTTGGAAGGGACCTTAAAAATCACCAGCTCCAACCAGTCTGCCATGGACTGGGGCATTTGCCACTAGACAAGTACCAACACAGCATTAGAAGATAATAGGCAGAGATATCTGTGCACTGAAGGCCATTAGTAAATCTAATAATAAATTCTTCCAATTTTTCATGATCTGTTTCCCTAATATTACTTATTCGTAACTAATTCTCGAGGAGTCATGATTGTGCTTTCTTTGTTGCTTGTGTTGGATTTTAGCCAAAGTCAAAACCTATAAGCAGGATAGGCCCTGAAATGCAGACTTGTGAGTCATTCCTTGTATAATAGAAATTTGGGCTGAAAAGTCTTATACAAAACATTTATATAATGCTTTTCTTCAGAAAAAAAAAAAATACACAAGATCCCTGTTTAAAAATTCTAGACACAAAAGCAGATGTTGATGCCAGTGTAAGTTGCATTCAGTAAAACGCATTTTCTTCACTGAAGCATCATATAATATCCCTCAAAATTTGCAGGTATTTTTATTCCTCAAGTAATTAAAGCTGTAGGTCATGCTCTTCTCTGCAGTGTAACTCTAGTTATGCCTTATTCCAAAATAGTGAACTTAGCACAAGCTCCATAAAACTGTATTTCTTAAAGTCCATGATTTAACTTTAACTTCTCAGGCATAAATAAAAATTCTGATTGAAAGCAGAGGAATAGGACCATATTTTGAAAATATGTTGGCAATTTTCTGTGTTAATTGAGAATAAATATTCTGAAGTTCAGATGGCATGAATCAAAGCACTTATTCTGAGGAAAAATTACATGATTTAGAAACTAGCAGGAAAATTGACAGCAACATTCTGACAGAGTGTTTAAACTTTTATCTAGTTTGGGAGTGATGATGAATAGGAAAGAGGTGAAGGGAAGGAAGAAGAAGGAAAAAGAACCTAGGAGATTTGGTAGTTTGTCTTTAAGTGGTCTGTATTTTAAAGCACTTAGAACTCAGTTACTGCTGCTTTAAAAATAAAGACCTTCTTTTCAGTGTTTCCCTTGGATTAGAGAAGATTTACTCAGCCACAGTATTCTTCGATGAACAAAACTGAAAATTATTTCAACTGCTCAAGCTCCAGAGAAAGGTAAGAAAAACAGAACCATGATGCTTCAGACTAGGCACTTTCAAAAAGCTTTCTTTTAATTGAATTTGAAACTGCACTTTGAATCTGAGAGACCTGGAATGGAAGCCATCTGAGAGCTACTTGTAATTTCCTGATCCTGTGGACTACATTAAGATGGTCCAGCAAGTCACAAATTACTGTATCTTTTGTCCCAGCCACTAACAACAGCTGGAGAAATCAATAAATCCTTGTTCAGGTTGGAAAATGATGTAGAGACCTTCTTTACAATTATATTCTTTCAGGAGCAATCACTCCATCCAGCACAGAAAATGTGAGCACAACCACGCTGAAAGGACTCTACCACTTCAGCATCCTAAATTCACAATAAAGGCATGCCAACTGTGTTGTTATGTCTCTTTTTATTTTTGAGCAGCCTCTACAAAATCATGCAACTTTTCCAAACACATGCATGTACTTGACATGCCATCCAGCAGAAAATCACCGGCAACTTACAGACATTGACTCAGAGACCTCAATGTGTCAAGAGATTGAGCACAAGGTAGAAGAGGTGTGTGTCAAAAGCCATCTCTGTCTCTTAGTCATAGATAATGTCTGTGCAGCTCTGAAGCACATACCTCCGCAGAGCTTGAAACCACTGCAAACACATGGGCTACTATCACTACTTTCCTTAAAAATAAATTTTAAAAAATTGTGCTGAAACATTTGGGGTAGAAAAACAAGGAAAAATGGACAGAAGAGGTAATATGATCTTCCATCATTTATGACTCAGTCTAAAGAAATGTGAGACATATTTTTTATGATGACTTCAGGCTACAGAATAATTGGCAGAAGTAGCTTCCTAGAAGCCACAGAATGAAATCGTGGATTCAATGGCTAATTTGGTCATGAAGTGGTCATTATTTGGTCATATCTGTATTAAAGTCTTTTTCCCCCAAGTATGAACAAGACCATGCTCCTGATTCAGAGAATTGTTTTGACTGGAGGTCACCTTTTGAGACCATACTCACGATCTAGGACAGAACCTGCATATGTAGACCCTGGGACTTCATTGCACAGAACTGTGCTGTAGGCCATCATTTACCTGGTTGTGATACTTAGCAAAGTCACAGAGTCTGTCCAAAAAGACCTGAAAATAAAAGCAATAAACTTAGTGAAGCAGGTATTTCCACAAGGAGCTTGAGACATTGATGGTCTCCTGCTTAATACTCTTTCAGTTAATGTTCATACATGCATTTCACTGTAGCTTAGTTCTTGATGATTGCTCTGTCATAACAGACTATAATTGGATTCATGGTGATTACAAATTTTCCATGACCACCTTTCAATCCATCGCTTCAGAAAGAAAAGTATCTTTTTCTTATCTCATGTAGAAGAGACCTGAATTTTAACAAGGGAAACTGCAGACATTTTATTTATTGTTAACAATAGATGTTTTCATTTTAAAATTTGTGTTGACTCCCAGAGTTTCTTTGGTTAGCAAAATTAAAAACTGAGACTTATATAAGAACTATCTAGTTATATCCACATCACTTATTAAGAGTAGTTCCTTAATAACTGCTCTAACCCCTAAGCACTTTTCTCTGGTTTATGAATAAGAAAAATTAATCATAGCTAAAGGACTGAAACAGGGCCCAAAATGGCACATGTATTTTACAATAACAAAATGACCATTCACTTCAGTGAGAGCCAACTTATCTTATGTAAAAGTATCTTATGTATCTTATATAAAAGAAGAGGGTAAACACAGCTATTAACTCCAAGTACAGGACTAATTTCCAGATTAAGTCTGAAAATTAGGGCCTCAATTAATTTCCTAAAGGCATCTGGCACCAAATGAACTGCAGGTATGATAAAGGAGGACAAGGTTACATGTGCCTTCCTGGACTATCAGCTGGAAGTGAGACCAGATGCCATTTACCATCTACATTGGTATAAAATAAAAGAATTCTGGCACTGTTTTTTAGAATCTCCGTTTAGTTTTAAGAAAATATAGTTACTTCATAGTTGATTACTTTCAGTATTTCTTATATACTAGAAGGCAGCTTGAGTTTCTTTTGTAAAGTTTTGATCCAATCCTTTCCAAGCAGATGGAAGGATTTTATGATAGCTAGTTTTTGAAAATCTGAACTGTAGCTACTGATTTGTATATTATTATTGTCAGATGTTCCGACCAAGATAGAAGAAACTTAGAAATATCTACTGTAACATTAAAAAGAAGAAAAACAGGCTTCCTATACAAAGAGCTTACTGTTCTTTCACCATGATAACTATTATCTGTTTTATTCAAACTTGTAATCAGTAGCATTGACAGCTGACTGCAGACTATAGATGACTAAACCACAAAGTATATTAGGTATGAAGTTATTAAAAAATCCTTGAAATATATCTCCAAGACTGATGTCTTTGAAGCCAAATTGGTTCTTTTCTCTCTGTTTTAACGTATATCTTCAGCTGTACTGAACACGACCCATAAAAACTGTGCACTACATACAGTTAATCACTATTCTGAAGATTAGCAAAATAAAGCATAATCAAATAATATCAACTGGCAGCAGCAGTAGCAAATAAGACCATTTCCACAGCAGGATGCTGCAAATGTTTCAGAGAATAAAGAACGTTTCAGTTATAGGCCAAATGAGTAATATTGTGCTGTGCTAGCCAGGTTGAAATTAGCTTCCCATTTTTCATCTCCTTCTTCACAACCGACAAAATACCACCTAACACACTAGGATTTCCATATGTCATTGTAGAAGTCTTTCCATCCTGTAGAGAACTTTCCATCCAAAAAAGCCTTGATTTAAATCAAAAGTGCGGTTTATATTGTGCAGTCTCTAATTCTCCTCTATTGATTTTGTACTGTTCAAACAGATACGTTTTGGCTAAAATCAAATTATGGAGGATGTTTGTAATGAATTTGTTTTCTTTTTTCTTTTTTTTTTTTTAATGGAGAAATCAAAATACCTTTTTTTGTAAGATTAAGCTTCCTAAAACTTGTGTAGTATCGTCTTTTTTTTTTTCTTTTTTTTTTTTATGTTTAATAAATGACAATGGGACAAAGCCAGGACCATGACTTCCCATATATCAAATTAAAATACTGCAAAAAACTACTGTCTCTGAGTTTCTCAAGGACTGAAAAATTACATTTAGTTTTCCTCAGGCTTTTTAATTGCAACAAAGAACAATTTTCACAGAACCTATGTAGCCATTCCAATTATCTTTGTTAGCAGATATACATAGAAACACGTTGTATTTATTTTTAAATAAAAATTATTTTCTTTGATTCAGAATATTTTAATAACCTGGAGTGCAACCTGCAAGCTTGTTTTGTTTTGCTAAAGAAAATTCTCCAAATGCCTAGAGAAAAATAAGGAAATATTCTTTATGAATACTGCTGCTACTTCTAGCAATATAATAAGAAGCTGGAACACATTTTAGAGACAAGGATCATTGTAGTGTATCATTCACAGTTTGAGGAAAGCAACTTTAGTGTTCACTCAGCCTTGTTCTTGAGTTGCTTCTTCATTTGTAGACAGAATGAGATGGTGGGAGATGACAAACTCTCAGTATACACACTTTACAGTTAGGTTTTCTCCTAGCTGTCTTGCAAAACCTACCTTGTGTATCTGTACTAATTTTGAAGACTAACTTTTTACTTCCTATGACTCCATGAGAAAACAAATAATCCAGTTTGGAAATTTGGAGCTGGGTCAGTTAAACTGTACCACTTAATAAAATTTAAGCAATTATGCTATTCTGAATTCCAAAGTATGCAAAAGCATTCTATGAAAGACCTCACTGAAATTCTCACCAATAGATTGAATATAGTTCTATCAGTAGAACTAACTTTGCATAATTTTTGTATTGCCACAAAATTTACTGTCAAAGGAAGTTTTCAAAAATCTTAACACTTAAACCTAGATTATTTGCACTAGATTCCCAGTCTTACTTAAATTATTCTGTGTTTGTAATACTGCTGGCTAATATGTATGAGTAGTTCAAATTTATAAGCATCAATTAATAGTGGTATTCTTTTGCTACTAACACACTTGCTGCAAGTGATTTCCTGGCATTGATATGAAGCACATATGCTTCTTCTAAGAATAACTAAGAAACAATCTGCCTAGAAATTATCTACCCCTGGCTCTATAAAGGACTGTTGAACTCTATTACCAAAACTGACAGCTGGTTCTAGCCTATTTACAAAAAAACCCAAACCCCACCATTTTCATTACTGTTGCTGTTATCATGCAGACAATTAAAAGAATGCAAATTCTATCAAAGAACCAGCTTAGCATAAACATTCCTGTAATGAAATGTTATCATCCTAAATAATTTTATGCAAACTACATGATGAAACTGTGCAACAAACCCAGTACTTATATCCATTGCTGACTTCATGAATAAGTAACTTGTACTCATCTCTCACATGCATGCTTTACAACAAAAAAGCCATCTGCCATCCATCACAAGAGACTGCTGTATATTTTTGGACCCATAGTGATACGCAGGTGTGTTTACCTACTATTAAATTGCCTTCCACATTTTGTACCCACATTGTGGGCCTTGTAAAATATTTGCTACCTTATCCAAAGCACCCAATTTTCCACCATTTAACTTCTCTAATGAGTAAATGTCTGAGTCTGGATCTGCATATGCACCAATAATATCATCATCATATCAGCCTGCTGCCTGCTAGCAAGTCACAAAAACTGTAGTTTGATAAGGCATAAAGCAAAACAGCCTCTGGAGACCACAGTTAATTTTAATTCTCTAGTTACGATGTAAGACAATCCACTTGAATTCCAATTTTGTACTTTCAAAGGAATGAGGCTAAAAAAAATGTTTTTTCCTTTCTCTCATTGGTACCTCAAAATAAAACAGCATTTATTGGACCAGGGAGACAAACAGAAAGCTTTTACATAACACAATGACCATGTCAGATGTAAGCATCTTGCAATTGAGTCCAGGGATAATTAGTTATACAAAAGGAAACCACTTCCATAGGAGCAACAAAGAGCCATTTACTTCACATGTACTCCACTGTTCAGGAGATTTTCTGAAGGTGCAAATCTAATCTGCTCCCCAAAGCAGGCAAATGAGGATGTGAGCATATGTTTCTGCCACCCTACATAAACATACAGAGAAGCTGACAAAAAAGGCAAAAGAGAGGAGCAGGTAAAGCTGTGTTTGCCTGTGTTTGACATTAAATGGGACTGATGTGTCTTAGCAGGGAGACTTGTTCCTCTTGGCTGTTTAGGATCAAAGCATGGACTTCGCTACTCTAGATGGCAATTCAGAGCACTTTACAGAGGCACCTGATCTAAATCACACTCTCCTCTTGCTCTATAAACCTAAGTTAGGCATGTAAAGTAATACTGCCCTTAACTGGGCTGTATTGGGTAGTATGACCAATTTGGAGAGCAAGGAGCAAATAAAGAGAATACCTATAATATCTATTATATATAGATATATAATATCTGTTGTCTCTTCCTCTACTATTTTTTTCTGAAAAGAGGTATTGATAGATATTTAACCCCTCTCCTCTTCAAATCAATCTCTGCTGTGGTACATCTCACATCACCTGAGAAATTATTTTTGCATAGATTCTCCTGATAAAGATGATCTTCAAGCCAACCATAGAAAGCAGAGAGGATCTATTTCTTTGCGTGAATTACTTGCATTATTCATAGAAAGAATGTATAAAGGTGTGACCCAATCTAAAGATCTAAAAACTATTAATATTCACTTAAGCCATCATCCTAAGCTCCCTTTATAGCTAGAGCCCTTCAGAGTGACCACCACATTGGATGCTCAGGGGAAGACTCACTTACCAGAATCAAGGTTTCTGCTGTCACTTTTGGCACATCAAATTACCAGGATGCATATCACATAGGAATGGGTGTCCCACCTATCTTGCATCCCATCTGACAAGCACTCGCAGATATTTGGATCTCAGGAGGCCCAAGATAACTATTTTGAGAAAACTGATTCTTCGTTTTTACTGACAAAAAGATGAATTGCCTGATAAAGGGACCTGTTTCCATTGATTTTAAAATAAATCTGTGGTAATCTGTTTTGAGCTAGATGCCTAACTCTTAGATGACTCAGTGAGAGCAAAAGAATCTCAACTTCATGAAGCTTTGGTATTAAATAATAAGGTCAAATGAGCATAAGGAAATGCTGCATTGTGATTTTATATACACTAGGAGAAAGTATTATGATCAGTAATGTTGGGGAGGTTTGTTTCATTGAAGATGTGTCTGCTGCATTTTGAGAGGTCATAACCATCTCTTTTTCCAAGAGCTTCTACAATCATTTTCACTAGTATGGTGTTTTGTAATGTATTTTGACATGGCAGTGATGGATGTAAATGATTTTTTTTTCCATAATCTCTTTTTAAAGTGTAGAAGACAAGGCTACTATTATACTTTTTGCACTTGAAAGCAACAGATTAATCAAATAATTTATTCATTAAAAATTGCAAGCAATAACCTCAGATTTATGGATTTTAAAATTTATTTCAGGTGACAAAAATGCTTTTTTGTGTTAGCTTTTTTTTCAGTTTCAAGGTTACACATTTCTTAACCTTGGATTGAATCAGCAGTATCAACTGCCTTAGTGAATATTTCACTGCCACTTGCATAGATATTCTGTTCATTATGGCATGGTCTCGCACTACAGGTAGGTCAAAGAAATATATATTTTATATATGCACAGATATTGAGAAATAAAGTTGTCAGCATCATTCAGTATGTCACATAAATATTTCTCTTAGGAATTATCTTCTGCTTGGTAGAGTTTTGTATTTGTATTCATGTCTCCTTTCTGATAAAATGCAAGATCATATAAATTCTGGTTTTGCCCCCAGTGTCTGCAAAATATTCTAATTCTGTTGTGCATTTTGTACTTCCTCTACCGTGTACTTCCTTCACTACTTTCTGAATCGCATCAATGTTTATTCCCTCTTTTAAATTAC
Organism: Lichenostomus cassidix; assembly: GCF_008360975.1. Taxonomy (NCBI): domain Eukaryota; kingdom Metazoa; phylum Chordata; class Aves; order Passeriformes; family Meliphagidae; genus Lichenostomus; species Lichenostomus cassidix. The sequence continues at coordinate 25,406,632 of NC_139480.1, read as the reverse complement.
TTTTTACCACTCTGATGCATAAACCTCGGCACACTTTCTGTGGTCTGCTTCTGTTCTTTCAATCTCTGCAGAATTTCAACTTTAATTAAAATAAAATACTAAAAATAGCACCGATATTTACAAAAATGATCTGGGTTCTGGAGGTGTTGATCTCAGGATTTACCCCACATTAATTTTTTTAGAGGGAACTAACATTTTAGTTGCTGTTCTGACTCCACATCCTTAAGTATTTAATTCACAGTAATTGCTAATAAAGTACCTGATGTTTGTCCATACACAGCATGGTTAGACTACAGAGCAAGGATATAACTCTAATTATGCAATAAATCCTTTGAAAAAACCTTTAATGTTTTCTGCTGTCTTTAGATGGCCATATGAGTTGGATATAACTCAAGAGATTTCTTGCAGATTTTTGCCTGGTAAAAATGCTCCTGATGGCATTCTGTGGTCTCCTCTTTTATCTCAAAAGGATGAGGACCATTTAGCCACAGTTACCAGAATATTCCTGTATTTTTGTCTTTCCAGGAAACGAAGTTAAGGTAAAAACAACTGGTCAAACCCTTGTCCATATCTGAGAGAGAGAAAACCACCCCAAAATAAAAAAACCAAATGTGTATACTAGGTAGCAGCTGTCTTATTGACCCACCATTCTTCTCAACCTGTTGTAACGTGTGTCCTTCCTGTCCCTGACCCCGCCCCCCTGACCCCTTCTGACTGGATGTGAGTCAGGACCGCCCCCCATCCCTAGAGATAAAATCCCCAGCAAGATCCGGAACAGCCTCTTTGGTTCTGGGCTCATATGGAACCTGTACCCTCCCTCGCCTTCCCTTCCCCCTCCTCCGTCTCCCCACTCCTCCCCTGTTTTCCACAATAAAAACACCATGGAGACCAGGAACCAAACAGCTGCCTTTCTAAACCCGCAACGCTTCTACAAGAACCGTGTCTGACCAGCCCCACAGCTCGTGGCCATGGAATTACCATCCTGCGTGTTCCGGTTCTGGGGCAGCCCTCCCCCGCAGCAGGGGAGAGCTGCTTTCAGGTTCTGCACTGCTGTATCAACCTATAGCACAGTTTACCCCACTGTGTTTTAAATTTGTAAATTAGCACAATCAGTAAATGAACATATCTCAGTATATTTGAATTTGTCCAAGTTTCATCCCACACAGTTTAAATGAAGAAATGTAAATCTATAACAACAATGTTTCTCTATTTCCCTGTGTATTTTCTAGAGAATAGACATTTCAGAAATAACATTCTGGGCTGCAGTACTGACAAACACCTTGTTGTTAAATGCTATGTCTTCTAGATACTGAGAGGGAATAACAAACTAGGTAACTTTCTCAATGTAAATGCTTGCCTCTGCATGACAGTTAATTTTTAACCATTTCAGAAGTAGATATCTCTGCTGGGAAAAAAATAAAGATTTTGCTTCCTTTTTTCCCTGTGTGATTCTTTTCTTTTGTGTTTGCTTGCTCTCCTGCAGGAATTACTGCCCAGTCTTTCAGGAACTTTGATAGATGAAAAAATAATTCCACTGAGACACCCTTTTAATGGAAGACTTCCACTCTTTGCTGGTTTTGCAGCCTACCATTCCAGGCAAGGCTAATTTCTACAGGCAGCTGTGTCACATAGTTTGTCCCTATCATTAAGAAACAAAAAAAATGTGTGGCAGTTCCTGCACTGGGAATATTAATAGAGAATTGAAGTTAAAAGGTAAGTTGCTGCAGCAACAGGGCTTGCACATTGGAAGGCTAAACTGTTTCCAAACTTTCCTATGGCAGGATATATCCTGGCTCTTGAATGAGGGTGTTTTAAAATTAAGTAATCTACAGCTCAAATAAAGGAAAAGAAAACAAAGAGCCTGATCAGGAAAAGATGGCAAACTGTCTGCTAGTTGGTTGTGTCTCATCAGTCATATTTACACCACTTCAAGACCCACTGTCATAAAATGAGGTCATACAGACAACTTATCCAAAATGCACTCTTTTTAAAAATTTATTTTATTTTCTGTAAAATAGTGAGAGTATGGTGGCCAACCAGGTGCTACCAAATACTCATGTCTGGTTCTCATGGCTGGCTGTTTCCAACGACTCCCATCAGAAAAGGCTGAATTGCTATGAAGGTGGAAAGGACAGAGCTGAATATGTACCAGCTACTGACTAAATATTATCTTGACTTAATGAATGAGTGATAGACACTCTAGGTAGCATAAAGGCAATGCTGGGGCAATTCTGACATGGCAGATGGATATATTATCACAGAATGACAGAATAAGCTGAGCTGGAAGGGACCCACAAAGATCATCAAGTCCAACTCTCAGCCCTGCAGAGCACCATCCCCAAAGGTCACACCAGCTGCTTGAGAACTTGAACTCTGTCAGGCTTGGTACTATCTGTGACCACTTCCCTGGGGAGCTGTTCCAGTGCCCAAACACCCTCTGGGTGAAGAATCTTTCCATAATATCCAACCTAAACCTCCCCTGACACAACTTCAGGCCATTCTCTCAGGTCCTGTCACTGAGCACCACAGAGAAGAGATCAGTGTCTGCCCCTCCTCTCCCCCTCATGAGGAAGTTGTAACTGCAATGAGGTCTCCCCTCAGTCTCCTCTTCTCCAGGCTGAACAAACCAAGTGATCTCAGCTGCTCCTCACACAGCTTCACCTCAAGGCCCTTCACCATCCTTGCTGCCCTACTTTGGATGCACTCTGATAGCTTTATATCTTTCTTATACTGTGGCACCCAAAGCTGCCCCCAGCACTCGAGGTGAGGCTGCCCCAGTGCAGATCAGAGCAGAGCAGGACAATCCCCTCCCTTGTCCGACTGGCAATGCTGTGTCTGATGCCCCCAGGACAGGGCTGGCTCTCCTGGCTGCCAGGGCACTGCTGACCCACTTTCAACTTACCATTTACCAGGACCCCAAGATTCCTTTCTGTAGTGCTGTTTTCCAGTATCTCATTCCTCAGTCTCTATGTATGCCCAGGGTTGCCCCATCCCAGTTGCAGAATCTGACACTTTCCCTTGTTGAACTTTGTATGGTTGGTGACTGTCCAGCTCTCTAATTTGCTGAGGTCTCTGCAGGGCCTCCCTGCCCTTGAAGGAGTCAACAGCTCCTCCCAGTTTTGTATCATCTCCAAACTTGCTCAGTATCCCTTCCCGTCCTGCATCCAAGTCATTTATGAAGATGTTGAAGAGCACAGAGCCAAGGATGGAGCCCTGTGGAACCCCACCAGTGACAGTCACCAGTCTGATGTCACCCCGTTCACTGTAACCCTTTGTCCCTGACCCACGAGCCAGCTGCTCACCCATCCCATGATGTGTTTATCCAGCTGAATGCTGGACATTTTGTCCAGGAGGATCCTGTGAGAGGCAGTATCAAAAGCTTTACTGAAATCCAAAATGATTACATCATCTTGATTCCCTTGGTCAGCTGGGTAGGTTACCTTGTCATAAAAGGAAATCAGGTTTGATAAGCAGGACTTTCCTGTCATGAAGCTGCACTGGCTGTGACAGATGACTGCTTTGTCTTTCAGGTGTTTTTCAATACATCCCAGAATAATCTTCTCCAAAACTTTACCAGGCACTCAAGTGAGACTGACAGGCCTGTAGCCTGGCATCCTCCTTCTTGCCCTACTAGAAAATTGGGACAACGTTAAACAGTGTCCAGTCAGTTGGGACTTCTCCAGAATCCCTCGACTGCCTAAAAATATTTGAAAGAGGTTTTACAGCAGACATCAGAAGCTCTTTGAGAGCTCTTGGATGAATCCCATCATGTCCCATAGCTTTGTAGGGATCCAGCTAGAGAAGCAGATGGCACACAGTTTCAGGGTTGACTGGGAGGTGATCATTCTCACAGCCATGGTCCTCCAGCTCAGAGCACTGAGACCCCCTTGATTTATTGTTTATGTTGAAGACTGAGGCAAAGAACATGTTTGACACCTCTGCCTTGTCCATGTCTGTGGCTAGCACAGGTTTTTCCCACGAGAATTCTTCTTGTGTTTTATAAATAAAGATAAAGTTTGGATGTTATTGGAACAGTGTCCCAAAACTTGGACAGTGCAGGCCTGGCCAATCAGGCCTGGGGGAAGGCTTCTGACCGACCAATCTGGGTAACTTTTGAGAACTCTATATATGTGATGAAATCAAAACAATAAAGGTCATTCCTTCTTGCCACTGAGAACTGGTGTTTTCATTACTCTGCTAGCTGCTCAACAGCGACACATGTCCCTGTTTGTGAGGTGACCATCCTCATTCTGTAATGGACCAAGTTTCATTAGGTTACTCTTGGGTTTTCTTCTAACAGTTCTTGCTTGGAGCATAGGTATATGCTACCTCTGAGAACAAGAAGTTATGACTCTAATAGGTAAATCTGGCAGTATAATTTTAAGACCTTCAGAGTGAAATACTCACTTGCATTCTGAGGCACTTGGCTTTATTCACAGAATGGGAATCGGGCTCCTCAGAAAAGCATGTAAACAGCAGGGATTCCCTAAAGCATCGCAGGGTATTTGTAGCAGTGTGCTTTGAAAACACATTTCTCTCTAGAGCCAAAGTTCTCTGGAGAAAAAAATGCTGAAAGAAACTAGATTTGGGATTTAGAAGACAAAAATATATTGTTTTTCAATAGCCTATTCATAGCATTATTCTTTCAAAAAGCTTAAGCAGTCTGCCTCTTTTGTTGAAGGGGGTGTCATCCACTATTTATGATAACCTTATTGCTGGACCTAGGGAAGTTTGATTTCCTCCTCCGTTTTTCTGAAAGAAAACTTAGCCACAAAAGGTTCTTAGATATCCCAAGAAAGAAGTATGAAATTCTGGCATTTAAAAGATTAATGCTTGAAAGGCCCCACATGGACCTCTTAAGAGTTGTCAGGACATCACTGTGGTTGTGAGAGAGCAAAAGGGCAAATGATGGTCCCAGATTGGTACTGAATCCTATTTTTTTGGCTATCAGTAGCAAATTGCAAGTCTGATAGGCTTAATAAACTGGTACCGATATATTTTTTTTCCAGGATTGTTTCAATGGATACAGAAAGTTACACATTTTATCAAAAAATATGCAGAAATAGCTGAAATACCTTTCAGTATGAGGGAACATTATTAGAATCCTTGTTTAGAAAGAATCAAAGAAGGAATAGACATTAAAACTGCTGATTAAAACAGGCAATACTGTGCTAGAAAAAAGGGTCATAAGACTCCATATTTCAGAACTGGTTTGAAGCACTTGTGTATTCCAAAAAAACCAGCCATTGAGAAGATGTAGGTCCCTGAAATTTATTTTTCCCTTCCTCTTATATACACAAAAGGCCTTTCTCAAACCACATGGGGTTTTTTTTGGTTTTTTTATGATATAATCCCTTAAAATTATGCAAGAGGTCGTACAAAGAATACAAGAAACATAAAAAGCCACAGCAGGAAAAGGCTGAATATACAAAAGCCAGAAAGGATGATGGCTCAGTTTGGCTCCTTGGCCCCTAAAAATCACTGAAGTCAGAGTCCCCAATCAACACCACAAACAACAGAGGATATCCTTTAGTCCTTCTCTTGGGTCCTCACAGTGCATCATATGCCTCACATTAATTAAATCTTGAGCATGATACCTGCCAGGACTAAAGGAACACGTTCTGTGAAGTTCTAAGATTTAATTGATGAACTAGTTAACATTAATGAACTAAAAGCAGTGAACAACTTTTCACACTGAAATTGGTATTATAAGCAATCTATATCCACCCATGATATTGCATGAATCTTTTTATAGAGTAAACTAACAGTATAGAGCTCCAAGTACAAGACTGCATGTTCCTTGAAAACAGCATGTGTCTTAGACCATAGAAAATAAAAAAATGAAAACCAGAAAAGTGGTTGGTAGTCAATAAGAAATTGAAAAAAAATTCAAATCAATGTTCAAATCAACACTTTTTATTCTAACATAATCTGCGTTTTTGAATATCAAATGGACTTGCAGAAAGTCACCCAATGCCATTCTTAATTATAAATAAGGAATTACTATTTTTCCCTAATCCCCATAAACAACTAGAACATTCTTAAGCAGCTTCTAAGTATACTCTAAACACTTTGAAAACTCATGCTAAGATATTAATTTTTTAACCTAAATCACTTCAAGCACACAATCATTTAATCACAACACGAGACAGCATATCTATCCACATGTAAATGTAGGTATGAAAAGGTATCCTCAAATTTCACGGAGTCACTTAAACCTCTTCAGCAATATCCCCATCCTTGAGACTGACAAAGAGAGCAGTCAGGAAAAGAGTATGGATCAGAAGATTTTCAGAGGCGCACAAGGGGTCAGACATCTGGCGGAAGTAAGAGCAGCCCCATACTATCTTGTATAGTATTTTACTTTTGGTCCAGTGATAGAAACCTTCACTGATTACAAGATTTTTTTTGGCTTTTTAGTCTTCTCTCTTCTGGAATAATGAACCTTTGTGTAAGTCCAAGAATGGTGATGAATATATTCCCTTCCATTATCAGAACTGGCTGAAAAAAGCATCTTTGATTAGCCTGCTGTGTTGGACAATGAAGTCTCTGTGAGAACCATTAATGGCCAGGTAAATGGAGGATTTCCTGCACTGTCTGCCAAGCAAAAAGAGTAAGCACTTCACTCTTCCAAATTAGAACCTGTTTTATTAAAAATGATAAAACTGAGAATCTGGTATTTTTCTCAACCACAACCTCTAAAGCAGAATGTGCTTTTCAGTCATGCTTTTAATGTATGTCATAGTTCAGAGATGGATTTGAATCAAAGCAAAGACAGATTGTAGTTGGTTTTAAATGGATGAACAAAGGGAAGAGGCAGCCCTTGGGACTTGTCTGCCTTCATATCATGAATAACACACTGTAATATGGCTGACACTTGTGATTATTAAAATGATCACGTCATTCAGCTAGCCAGAACTTCCCTGAGTCTTCCTTTGGGACTCAGCCCTTTTTATATCCTCCATGCTCTTGCCTTCAGAGCAGTTTTGTGGTGTTAAGGACAGTGTCAGTTTGCCCTTAGAGTTTGTATGTATTTCTGTTGTCCCTGCGTGGAGAGTGAAAGAATTAAATAACAAAAATAACAGAATTGCTGAATAATTTCAGTACTACACCCTTCAAGCCATTTTGTTGTCTAAGGGAAACTCTTTCCAATCTAAATAATTTTACAACTCACAAAATCTGAAGAGGTTGTGCAGGTGCTGCTAGCTGGTAACTGTTTATAGAAATCTAACTAAAGGTGATATTTCACACCAACAAAATCCAGTTTAGCTTAGCATAGCCCAGATATAGAAAGAAAATGTTCCCAGAAGAAGAATATGTGGGCTGACTGAAAGATGATCTTTATTTATGGCTTCTCCATTTCTCATCTGAGTCACAGAGGGAGAGGCTATAGTATAATGACTGCACAACAATTTGGAGTAGCACCACCTTTGAGTATATGGCTGTATGTGATTGATACATGTAGTTCTTACTCACATCAAGCATGAGCACACAGATAATTAATAATGTTTATTCAGACAAGGATCACTGACACATGAAGTTTTTGTTTTATAGTACACATTAAAAATACATTTATCTTATAGTGATAATTTTGAACCCATCACCATCTATCATTTCAACTAATTGAGGTACAAATAATAAAGTTTTTATTAATTTCTAGCAGTCCGATTGTATCAGTAATTCAAACAGCAGTTCAATTAAAACATTATTTTTGTAATTGAACTAACCATAAATCTGTTGACTTCAGAATGATGATTTATTTCAGTATTTTTATTTTTTCATTTTGTCATCTTGGACATTCTCTTTCTTCTCTTGATTTTATATTTTGTTACATAGTATGCTGCATGCTTACATTCTGGAATTACCCTTGAAAATTCCATACTGCAAAAATAATTCCTTTAGAGAGGCTTTACACAGAGTTGGTTTGTCCTCTGCCAGAAGGAAGCCTGGGTTCCCTGGTGTGGTGCTGGAAGCAGAGTGAAGCTAGGTCATGTTTTTATAGCAGAGTGAGTGCATGTGTGACTGGATGTGTGGGTGGCTGTGCTATTCCCTGCCTACACAGCTCAAGGTCATTTCTCACTGCATAAAACAGACAAACTTCAATATTAGCCACTGTATAGAACCATTTCTTCAGCTAGACAGTAAAAATTAAAGAAATGGAGATTTTAAATAGAAAAAATCTTTTGCCATTACACCTGGAAATTTCCATAACTCTGTTTTTTTAAGTTTTGATATTATCATGTTAGAAATTAAACATTAAAAATAAAGTTAAAAAAGAACTGTTTTTTAGTTGAACCTTCCAGAGTTTACTCAGGTAAAGTAAGAAAAGGAATATTTCCTGATACTAGAGTTTGATTCTTTAATTTTCTAATCTATTGCTTGTGAATTGTGTATATATATATCAAGTACTAAAATCTTTTGTATCAATATTACTGATCTCAATAAATACAAAAATTTACCTATTACGAAGTCCTGAGAAGATGAAGCAGCAACTTAGATATATCTGCAAATCCATTTCTTTTCTTGTGGCAGAGCAGAGGTGTTGTGGAGATCTTTTTGCAGTCCACAGTAAAGCAGATTTCTGATTCTTTTGGGGGAAAATGCTTCTTTTTGCCACAAACATCAAATGATTTTTTTTGCATGTGCATGGAGCCAAAGCTACTACCAGATGTTAGCAAAGGGACAATATTGCAGTGATGAGACTGATGTTAGAGCTAAGAATTACACCATACTGCAAAATTACTGACAGGAAGGAAAAAATTACTTCCTAAGAGTTGGAAGTCACTCTATCTTTACCCTGTTTTGACCAATTAGCCTCCTGTTTGCCCAGGTGAAGTATAAACACATGTTCTATCAGATTTATGTCTGTGCATGGTCTCTCAACCAATAACGTCAACGTCTAGACAAGGCTTCTTGGTGAAGACTTCTTTTACTATTTGATATCTAATATATTTTTACTAATATATTTATATTAGTATATTTAATATTTGCATATTAATGCCAACTGAAAACAGAGATATCGTATCCTGGTTTTGCACCTTTTATTTCACATTTGACACAGGTTTATCACCTAACATTCACTGTGAAACATTTTCCTGATATGGTCTTCACATGGTCTTGCCCTCTCTCACGTGGTATTGATTTTTGTTCCTGTCCTGGAAGCACAGATGGGCAGGTAGTTCTTCCAAATCCTGGTATTGCAGCACTGAGGTTTTTTTTAGCAGTGGCCACGGAACATGAGTTACAAATTCTGACAGGATAGAGATATGTTAAAGTAGCTTTTGAAGCACAGTACTAAGCTCCTAAAACAGAGTAGATCCAGTGCATTCATTTCTGAAAGAACACTCACAGCAAATTAGTCACAAATTTCTTAGCCCATACAGAGGTTTCCAGGTTAGCATCCTCACACCTTGGAGGGAGGTTTGGAAACCTAATATTTATCAGTATCTAATTAAAAATTTTCACTTCCAAGTCAGAGTGACCTGATGTCAGCAGGTTCTGGGAATTTCAGTGAGAAAGAAATAGTCCTAAATACCAGCATTTTGTCTTCATCCAACTTGAATATAATGAAGTGCCTATAGATTAGTCCTTAATAGTCTCTTCAGATCCCAGTTACTGTTATAGTCTAGAGTTTATAATAGATTAAATCTCTTATTTTATAATATAAAGAATCTAGAGATATAATATAGAACATATAATAATAGTACCATGTCCATTTATGAAGTTATTAATAATTTCACTATATAATAGGTAACATATAGTACATATGATGTATAATATAGTATCATATCTTATATCATATCATATCATATCATAAATATGATATCATATCAATGATATGATATAATTAATACAATATGTAGTATAGTATAGTATAGAGCCTGAGGTGACTCTGCCACTTTTGGAGAATCTTGAGTTTAAATTTTCAGAAAAAAGAATGTTGAAACCATCATCATCCCTTCTCATTCACCTGCTTTAGGTATTTCTTTTTCAGTTGTCCTTTAGTAATTTTATAAAAATAGGAATACTCCTTATTTATATTTGAAGGAAGCCCTACCAGTAACAGCGATCTTAACCAGAAGCAAGACTAATAATCTTCCACCTACTACGGTTTTCAGTTCCCAGAGAAACAGAATTTAAAGTGTGAAGTCTTCCATCATGTACTGCTAAGCCAAGGCAGGAGAATAAGAACCTGTCATCTTCCAGTCCAGTCTGTTTTCTGAGCTTTCCAGATGTCAATTTACTATTCGTTGATTCTGCTTGCTTAATTGAAATCCAGTTTCTATAGCTTTCACAGACTTAGGCAGTTCCCAGTGTTACATAGAAAATTGAGGAATATTACACAAATAAAAGCTTAGAGCATAAGCTCCAGAGTATAGTAATGATAAGATAATGCAGGGGTGTTACATTTATTAATCTCAAACTTGCCAAGAACTTTAGCTGCACACAACAATTGATTATATTGTCTTGGTAAGCAGTGTGATTCGTTGGATCACAAAGATCAAAGATTCAGAAAAAAATCAGTCTATTTTTCAGCCATCAAAAAGTTACAACTACAACTGCAATATTTTAAGGGTTCCTAAAGCTTGATTTACTTTACCATTTTTATACCTGAAATGGGATTGCTTGTATTGTCACATGCAGTGCTGCCACAAGTGTATGTATTTCACAATCAAAAATAAACTTTGTTTTCTAAGCCTGATTGCATTAAAATGAGTGCTCCTTTGTGAGAAATTACTCGCTGATTTTGTGCCACTTGTTTCAATTCTAAAAAAGGCAATTATTTTTCATGAAGAAGAAATAGACGTTTATTTATGGTCTTTAGAGCCATGATATTCTCCCTAGTGGCATATTAAGGGACAGCCTGAAAGATTTTAACGGAGTCATTTTAAGATTTCATTCTTTTGCCTATTTGTGAAAAAGTTGCTCTTGAAACAGATCTCTGAATACATCTTCGAGTCTTTGAAAGTATAATATCTCTGAGGGTATATAAAAAAGAATTCAGAGTATTTAATACGAAAAAATGCCTGGCAAGGTGTTATATAACACAAACACAATACGCAAATCCATTAAAGGATAAAATGGAACAAGTTAGATGCAATTCAAAGCACTCCAATAAGTCACAGCTAATCAAATATGAATAAAAATAGGTGCTGAATTTTAGACAAGATTAAGTTGATTAGAATGGGATCATTCCAAATTGTTCAGGAGTAAGAGCAACAGTTTTATGCAAGGTGAGCAAACACCAGTAATTTTCATTATTCTTTGGTGGTTTTGAAATTTACTTCTGTGGGGGTCTAAATTTTTCTTTCTTCTTATTATTGCTGCATTAAAGAGATTAAATATTACAAACTGGAAAACACTGAATACACTAAAATAATTTAAAATATAGTTTTCAATATAGAAATTAAGACTTTTTTATTAGATATCAGGCTGGAAGCAGCCCCTAATAAATGGAAAGGCAATGCAGAACAAAATTCAGTCATTATTGCCTTGTGATTGGATTAAGTTTCCTCATCGTTCTTGCTAAATCCTCTATTTGACATCTGTCCTTTAGTGGAAAATGAGCAAGAACAATTTGCTCTATGGAAGTTAATCTGTTTTTCAGACATCTCTTCAGTCTCCTGGCTTTGAATGCTCTGCTTACAGAAGGAGCTCTCAGTACACTGTCCAGGATGTTGAAAAGTTCATTCCAAGCCTTTAAATTTTCTGCACATGACAGAAAATTTCAGTTTGAATTGAGGGCTAGCCTTCACATTTTTGGGAAGTAAAGCTATTTGTTACTGTGTTTGCCTAATCCCAAACACAATAAAAGCCAGTGATTTTTCTTGGTCAATGCACACATGGTTGGTGCAACCAGTAGAACTTAATAAACCAACATGCAAACCAGATGAAAAAAGTGTCAGCAGTGAACAAAAGACACTGGAACTTCCCAGGATCCCTAAACATCTCAAACACCAATTTTAACGTAATTGTCAAATCTTTGCCATTATGGAGGTGTCCATCAAAATGAAAAATATATGTTAGATAATGATTTTGTCACCTCTTCTTCTAACTGCCACTTACAAGCCTATTTAAAATTGCTGCTCATTCCAAGGGTACCTCGATGAGCTGATACATTTTGTGTTCTGAACAGTTGATAAATATCTTGGGCATAAGAAGTGGTTGATCATTATGAATTCACATGCCATTAATTGTAATATACCGATGAAAGGAATTCATCTTATGTTCATGCAGCTGTCATGTGCACTGCCAGGGGTGTTACGTTCTAATTTAGTGCTCATCAATGGGAATAATAAAGGTGTTACTCATCAAATCTTGAGAATGCTATATTTTTGTGTCCTGTACTGCAACCAAAGCAGAGGGTAGATGTAAATAGCTTCACGCTGACATTGATATGCTGTAATTTCTTGGCATCTCCAATGTCTATGCATCATGAAGATAAACTGGTAGATCAGCTTGAATGAGCAATTAAATTGCATTTTGTTTTTAACAGAAACTGAGCTTGGCTTACACTTTCACCTCAGCTGAATCCATCTGCTTATTGCTATAGAATTAAAGAGGCTATAAGATGAATTGTTTTCATATCTTTTTGTCTTCATGCTTCTAATATCTGCAAATTGTGTTGTACTGCTAAGATTCTTTGCCATCTTTTCAAATTGCAATACACACAAACAAAGATTGCTTAGCTATTTTTAATAAAATAGCTAAGCAAGAAAATAATAATATATAAAAATATGTTATGCAATTCTGCAAATCCTCTATTTCAGGTCCCCATAATGCACTAAATTCAAACTGCTTGATATTCAGGGGAAGAAAAAAAAATTAATTTTATGAGTCAGGAAGTCCCTGAAGTGTTCTGCCTCTCCTCTAAACCTCTGGTTCTACTATATCACCATGTTGTCACTGATGATGAGCAAAAGAGCTATTCAAGGACTGACAATCCATATGTGACTTGTAAAGTGAAGGTGTGATGGAGCTCAAGAAATTAGGATTAATTAAGAAACTGACTAAATGAATGGCTAAGACAGACTCATCAGCTCCAAAGTGAATATCAGATAAATTTCAGCATGGGTTATGCCTATTATAGAAATTTAAATTCTGTATAAACTACTAGTATTATCTACGAAAAATAAATCATGTGTTGTCATGAACTGCAAAATCTTGAACAGAAAACAGTTATAAGTCACTAGACTGAAATGCAAAAATGCTTCATTAAAAAATGTTGGACATTTCTGGCATAGGGAAACAAAGTATCATGCATAAATTAGTTTTATATGTTAATTTTGATGGAATAAACCTCTGAGAGGAAGGCATTAACACATTTATGCTATTGCACAGCATTAAATATTTAAATGCAGTTTGGTGTACATGGATACAGAGTGTATCCCCTGAGTAGTTCACAGGCACCAGTCCCTAGCTTAGTCCAAAACAAAATACATTAGAAAATGAATACAGAAGTTTGGAAATGAATTCTTGAGAGCCGTCAGCTCAAAAAGGAGGAAAACCAAAATGTACAGTATGTTATGATGCCTGGTGATGCCTGTCTCCCCAGGAGAGCCTTTTCCAGGTGTGTCCATGGCTTACAGACCAGGAATAGCAAAAGAGCAAAATGCACAGGAAGCAAAAAGCTGTGTGCTGACGATAATGGTCTGGGCTCTACTTCTGATAAATCTTGCCAGAGCTGTGAGCTGAAAAGCTGGGTTTTGTTTCCATGTTAGCCTGTAGCTGAAGTAAGAAGGAAATAACTTGCTAATGTGTTCACAGATTAATGCTTTAACAACTAGGCTGCTGGATAACACCCACAGCGAGCACTCTTGAGATTGTGCTACTATGCAGCTAAAAATGCAACTATCCTTGAGCCAAAATCAAGAAACCAAAGAGCAGTAGGACTTCATAACCTAAGAGATATGCTTTGCTGGGTAAGACTGTGACCTTCTTGCTGACATTGTTTGCCTATGTGGAAAACAGTAATTCAAAATTTAAAAGCAGCAACCCTCCCATTTTCTCCCATTCAACTCTATTCTTTTGGTTTTGTTTTTGGGGGATTGTTTGTTTATTTGTATAAAATAATAATGCTAAGGCACAGAGAGATTTTTGTGGGATTGCTGAGACCAGTATCCTTTGTACACAGGAAGTTCTGAACACTCTCCAAATATAAATAACAGGGTATCACATCAGACACTTACAGACTCCTTTTCTGAAGGTGTTTCTTTTTCTCCTGAGACAGAGATAGTTTCAAATAGTGTAGTCTGAAGCAAACCGAAAAGCTAGTGCCTTCTGACCAGTGGAGATGGGAAAAAGCCATCCTAATTAATGTTGTTACTCATTTGCCTAAAAGCAGCTGGGAATTTAATTAATTCTGTAACTTGTTAGTTTTGATGGATGTCTGCCCTCTGCCACGGAGCAGCTGCTATCTCACCTCCAGCTGCTTCTTGCCCATCAGCAGCTCCCAGCTCTTAGAGCCACTCTCACTGCTGCCTTGTGTTGCACCTCTGAGCGAGCACAGCTTCCTTAGATTTCAGCAGTGCTCGACGATGCTCTCTTCACCTCTGTAGCCTCCTAGCTTGCTGCAGATGTGTGCTGCTGCTTTGGTCTCCCCCAGAACAGCTCCTCCTCCCTCCTTTCCCCTCATATTCAAGGCCATGATGTTAACACAGGGAACTGTGCCAACAAGCCCAGCAGAACTTGAGACTGGGGTCAATCCTGTTTTTCACTCATCTGCAGTAAGCCTTCCCCTTGGGTCAGCAGCCCGAAATGTGCTGCTACAAGAGTGGACACAGTAGATCCAAAGAGTTGCGTGTTATCAGCTCAAGCAAAGTGATTTTCCATGTGAAAAAACGGGGGGGAAAAGTACATTTAAAATAAAATGTACTTTTATTTTAAAATAAAAAAATAATTTGAGAAAATGAATTTCTGGTCAATCTGAAACACCAAATGTGTTTTATACCACTGGCAGGAAATAAAAAATGTTTCAATTATGTACTAAATTCAGTCCAAAGCACAGTCTTAACTTTTTTAGCCTGTGTAATTATTTTCAATGTATTTGGGTAAACTAAAAAAACCTTTATTTAAACGGTACTATTTTTGTATTTTCAATTTTTTTTTGACCTATCTCTTTTGGACCTATAAAGTCTTTTAATTTTCTAATAGTTTTGGTACTCATCTGTCAGAGACTGAAATAGTTCATGCCTCAAACATTGATATAAAGTTTTGCTCATTATAACAAAAAGTGTATAAAGAAGCTACAATCAAAGAAGCCTCCCTGAAGATACCTGACTGGGACTTTGGACTGAGTCAAACTGCTGAGATTAGATAAAGGGAAACCTATTGTTCAATCATCTCAAGCTGAGGGAAAGGTATGCATACACAAAGGCCAAAGCCACCAGCTACACTAAGGATCATCCCTGGCTGAGTTTGGGGTGGGGGCAGAGCACAGCTCACAGAAGCCAGGTTTACACAAACTGGCCCAGCTGTGGAACCCCCAACCCCACAGGCCACATCCACGGGACTTTCACGTGAGAGGAGCTGAGGGGGAGTCACAATCCATCACAGACCCCCCAGAGTGCTAGGCCTGGCACCACAGGAGTGCACGTGATGCAAGCAGAGTCTGTGGCTAGAGGCTGCCCCCTCCCCCGGGGGGACATGCCTGGACATTGCCCCTGGTCTGAGTGTATATTAACCCATGGCATTCTGTGCTTTTCAGGGGGACCACCACCACCGAGAAGACCGGCTGGAGAGGATCAACGCAACATCGTTGGGATCCACGGATGGTGACATTTTCTCTTTCTCTCTTTCTGTCCCCCCCACCTCTTTTCCTACTTCTCTTTTTCTCTCTTTTCTTCCCTCTCTCTCTCTCATATTTTCTATCAAATAAAACCCATACTATTGATTGGCATATGGTCTCGTTTGTACCTTAATTTGGGTAGAAGTATTTCTAAAGAACTTTAATATTTGGATCATAACATCATCAGAGCAGAGTTTTCAGAAAATAAATTATTCACGATAACAATTTTGCCCAAGTCTATCATTAACCATTTAACCTCCTTCTTTTTCCCCTAGTGGACTTGTAAGATAGATGGTCTTGGAAAGCAAACCTTGTTGTTTTCTAACTGAATGGCCTGTTAAACTGACCCACTGCTTTAAGTTTGCATTAGCAGTGTCTTTCTCTATATGAAAGGGGTGAAAATATAACAAAAGTGTTGTAATAAATTTATATTTATATTTCTGTAAAGTTATAAAATATCAAAGATATTTAATCTACTATCAAACAAGTCTGTGCTTTCTGATCTAACTCTGGATAGTGTAATTATTATATTATTTGTTATTATTAATAGCATTAAATTTGGAGTTAATTTGGCTAGATGGTCAATATTTTCATACAATGAAAATATTAGGCATTGCAATACTTGCTTAAGAATAAAAGAGTCTCTTAGGACTATTTCTAATATGAACACAGTTTTCTTTCTTGGATTTTTAAAATTATTCTAAACTTGCCCTTATATACAGAAGAGAGGAGAGGAAAAGCATTTTTAGATGTTTTACAGGGTGGACTCCTTTGTGACTGTCATTTCCCATAGATTATACCAGACCACATACTAATAACATATGCATACTCACTACCAGCTTGTCTGGAACAAATGATAATTTTGACACTCTCTAATGCATCACTTCCACTGTGTTTAAGGATTCATTATCCTGGAAATAGGCATGGGCACTGTAGGGGGATTAGATCTTAGAGACTTTCAGTAATTTTCTAATATCTCTTACCTAATCAGCATTTCTGTTCTTTGGCAGTCAAAGTGATTCTCAAAGATAAATATACAGAAAAGCCAACCTGTTCTATCTGGCCTTTTTGCTTTGCATTTTTGCTGAATCTCTTCTTAGGGAATCTTTTTGTAGGCTTGAGTGCATTTCCACATCTCATCTTCAAAAATGTAGAAATCCAGAAAATCCAATAGTTCATAGTATGGCCATCTGTGACCCAAAAGTAAAATTTTTGGGAGTAATGAATTAGTGACTTCAAGTGGAAAAGATGTTGCTATTCATTCATTTAAACATTTCACATTTAGCCTCATCAAATTTTTATGGTTCTTTAACTAAACTAATAGCTACTCAATTTGTTCTACGTCTTAGTAAGTTTCATGTTGGTGAAATTGTACAATTGTTTTAAACTGCATCGGTAGAAACAAAATGCTAATTTTCCCTGTATTTTTGGTGCTTTTTAAAAAATGTACAGTTCACGAGATAATGTTTCAGGCTGGATCAAACATCTCTGAAGTGGGTAGGTTGGCATATTTTCACACAATACCAAGTTCCTTGGTGCTTTTGGACAAGAGGCTCTGCACAGGCACAGTTTGAGAAGGAACATGCACAGTGCAGTCAGGGAAACCCACGGAAATGCAGGGCTTTTCACAGAGCACACCAGAACACCATGGAGAGGAACTGCTCCTCTCCAGCTCCAAGAATGTTCCCACGTCAAACTTTTTGAGTGTCTTGCTCTCCTCTTTAGTTAATTGGTTTTACTGAGCGAGCCCAGGATTATGTCAAAATGATCTATTATGAAAGACCAGGAAAACTCAGTACAGTGTGACCAAGAATTTACATATGACTCACAGTGAAATAATCTAGAGGGAGGACTCAGCTTGAGTGATCATTGAAGAAATTTGTATGAAGAGAGAAATTGTCTTTTTTGGTCTGAATACCTTGAAGCTCAAGAACATAAAAAGATTTTTCCCACTCATAAATCCATAGAATTGTATTACAGCTATTAGAATGATTGTTTTTATTCTTTCCTCCCTCTGCCACCAAATTTACAAATACTGAAATAACCTTCAGAACGTAAATTGTAACTTTTCATCAGCCTGAAATGGACTAGCACTATTTATTATGATAACTTTCAAAGTCAGGTTTCACCAAGTAAAAAGAGTTCTGGACACTGAAAATATAGGTCTTGGTCTAAAATTTATTCTCTGACAAAATCTCAAAAATAGTCAAGAATTGGAAATATGTCATTAAGTCTCACAGACTGCAAAAGCCTCTTAGTGGGCTTAATGTTTTCCACCAAAACAGTTACACAGGAGCCAAGTTTGCAAGTGTCAGAATCTTATCAATGAATGCTATGGCTCTACTAAGAGGTAAAAAAATCTCCTGTGAGAACTGACATAAGCCTGTGAAATAAACTATGACGTAGTTACATATATTGATAGTGATTTCAAACCTAAAACCCTGAAATGCAGTAGTGTGAAAATTTTCCAGAATTATTTCAGATCTTCAGGATTTCTTTCCTTACTCTCAGTTGTCTCTTTCTGTTCTGGTACGTGGTCCTGATCTCAGATGCGAGCAGCAATGAAAGGAAAGTAACTTTATCTTTGTACAGAGAATGAGAAGATTTAGGGTGGAATATTTACTTGCTCCATTTTAGGAGAAACCCTTGGGACAAGTTTCACACTGTCCACATGTCAATGCAAAACAGCAGCAAGGAATTGGCAAGCTCTATAGGTGTAATTGAAAATTGAAGAGCTCCCATATTTAAGCTCCTTTAGGCCTTTCATGGCTATCTCCCCTGCCTTAAACCAGCTCACAAAATCTGTGTATCAAAATTTTCTATTTTCCCTTCTGGACTTAAAATATCACAAACACAAAGCTCTCATACTTCTGTAATTTCTAAAGTAGAGATATTAATGGAATTTTTTGTAGTAAAATTCTTTCCATATCTCTCTTGTAAATATGTATTTTTAAGTAGTAGCCACATCACTAACAATCCGATAAAAAAATGAATATTGCTATACCTTTCTAAAAAACTGAAATAGGAAAACAGAATAAAAAAACCACAAAGGAGAAGAAAAATTGGTCCCAAAACAGTAACATTTTTCAGAATGAGTCGCTATGTGCATGTGCATGCATATATACGTTTGTAATTTTTGTTCATGCATCCTATATTTCTAATTAAAGAAGTGTTAGCAAACTCACAAAAACTGTTACTAGGAGATAACTCCATTAAAATGGCTACCTTCTTTCATTTATCTTTTCCTGTCACTGCTGCTTCATGTGTATGTCCATCATAAACTTACCTGCAATATTTAATGGAAGTGATTTCACATTATTTTATAAGAATTATTTTATACTATTTTATAAGAACAAATATGCATCTTAAAAAAAATTAGATATATCTATTCTGAGAATTCCAAAGTTAGGACAGAGGCAGAGAGAACTTAGGGTGTCTTTCATACTTGAATGCACTTCTTACATGAATATATATCAAGATGTGTGAGTAATCTTGAGGCTTCCTGCATTTGCAAAATTTCATTCACTGAAATGTGGAATGCTTTGCTGTTCCAAATACAAAGTCTCACCTCACTTCCAATTTACAATTAATTAACACAATCATTTATCCAAGCGTATAGAAAGATTGTTGTTGGATGTGGGGTAATGCTGGGACACATTTTTTTCAGGTGAACATCATGACAATGTAGTTCTTTTCCACTACCAGCAGCAGACTTCACTCTAAATAACTTGCTTTTGTGTATATATTTTACTTCCATGTGTAAGAAAACACATGCTATATAACACCCTAGGCTAACATAGTGTTTTATTTGAATGAAGACCTCACATGGAATTGAAAAAACATGACATTAATTTAACTGTGTATGCTGACACTTAATGTGTACCAATGCTGAAATTGTAATGAGAAGTGCAATTTCTTACTGACACTGTGGCAGTTTTGAAAGTGAAGAAATACAATGATAAATAGTAAAAAAGAACCACCTTCTCAGGGAAACAACAGAGAACATGGTAGTCTTAACTATGCATAATCTTAATTGTAATGACAGCAATTGCACTGTGGGTTTCCCTCGTTTTCATTTGCAACACTAGTACACTGTGACTTTCTTTTATTTTCATTCTTTTTCTACACACAGTTTCTAGAAGAATACAAAAGTGTTTCTGCTAGAGAATATCTACCTGCAAAAGGATAGAAACAATGATCAGCAACATTGCTCAAAATCACCTTTCTGAGAATCTGGGGGAGCTTGGAAGAGTTGGGTTTTTTTTCCCTACATAAGTGTGTTAGCCTCAAACAAATTAGACAGAGACAATTAGGTAACAGAGAGGGTATAAAAGCCCTTAGGAAAGGTGCAATAAATTAATGTCTAAAATTTTGAATACTCAGCTTATGTTAAAGTTGTTAGAGCATGTGAGAAGATCTCTCACTTTTTTCTTTATTTTCTTTGCTCTCAAATCCTAACACAGACTGCTCTGTGTATGAGTACAAATACACATGGCAAGCCCATTTTCTTAGTTATACTGGGACAGGAATCTTCCTTTTAATAAATATTGTGGCTCAAAGAGTGAATCTCTCCAGAATCACTTATTTTCTAGCTGATTATGTGATAAATATGTCCTGTAAGATACATATGTACAGACTTTTTGTTTCATATTTAAGGTTACAAAAGGTGAACACTGACTGTGATCTCACCAAGTATCCCTTCATGATTCTGTATCAGTTTTAAATTTTTGTGACAATCACATCTGAGCTTTAGAAAGGCACATGGATTTGACAGGATTGTTTTGACCGTAAGACATAAGCTAGTTCTGTTTATGGAAATTTTAAAAACCACCTTACTCACTGCAGTTTGAGTTCTATTTTATTTGACATGTCAAAGGTCTGAAAGAAGAATGTCAAGCTTGACACTGAAATGTGTGCTTTGCCTAACATAAAGAATGTCTTTCCTGCAGATAGAAGCTCATTCATAATCAAACTTCAGGAAACTAGCTGATGTACTAAACTGGGCTTTCATGGAGCTTTAATTTCCCAAGCAACTAAATGGAGAAAACCTTTCACTGAAATAACATGTGCAGGAAATAATGTATTTGTTAATTCCTTTATATATGGGGTATCCTGATACTTGACATTAGGAGCACTACTGAGAGTTATAAAACAGTTCTGAAAAGTTTAGATTTAGACATGGCATTTATATTCAAGTTACATGAGATATGTATTGAATGTAATGAAATGTTTGACAATCTGCATTCATCACTATCTGACAGCAAAAATCATACTATATGAGACTTTAATGTAGCCTCAGTTCGTATAGAATGAATACTGACTGCATTGTAATAGCTAGAAAAAGATCATAACAGAATAATGTCAAAAATAGTGATATTAGAAACATAAACACTGTAACTATTGCAATTATGAAAGCTACACTAGCAAAATAAATGATATAATGTACTCTGAAAACATTACATTGGCATGTATACTATTTTTTTTAATTTCTAAAACCACGTGTTCTTGTAGCAACACTGTCCTTTAGCCTTTTCTACCTATTTTTATTTGTGAGACATTTATACAAAAAAGTAATTAGTATAAATTCCCTCTTCCTATTTTTATTTGTGAGATATTTATACAAAGCAGTCATTTTCTCTCTTACCTTTCATTTTATACTTGTCAATTAAAAACAGAAATAAGGTATTATTTGGTAGATGGCAACAGCATCAGCTAAAAATACACCTGTCACTAAAAATTTCCTTTTAATTTGTGACTGAATAAATTTATCATGCATATGCTATTTCTTGACCTAAGCAATAAACAACTGGAAGGAAGGAATCTTAAATTGACCAGACTCTGGAAAAAATATATAGGCATTTCACTGTAATTGACTGTGCTACTGAGATTAGAATTGTTGAAACCAGAATTTAAGCCTTCATTTATCAGACAAAACGCTAGTGAGATGGAAAGGAACTAAGTAATTACCTCAGCAATTCATCTGTCAAACCTTTCACAATTCTTCAGCAAGAGTTTACTGAATGAAGACTCCAATGCACAAAAAAGAGTAACTGCAATATGAAGTGATGCTCATTTTGGTGGACCTGCATTTAACAGGACTGTGTTTTTTAAACTGTCATTCCATATTTAGTTTTCCCCTTTATCCTGTATTGTCCTCAAGCATCTAATCAAAATAGATAGCACATGAATTAGAAGTCACTCTAAAACCACTGAGATTATCACTAGCAATCAATGCTGCAGTTTAATAACAGCTTAGCAAACTTCTGACCTGCATTTATTTTAAGCAATTTGAAACTGTAACTGGGAAGCAAAAATCAAAGGAAGCTGGGGTAAAAGACACAGGAACATCTTAAAAATAGTTCTTCAAAGGAATCACCAATTTAACTAAGATATTTTTAAAATATTTAATATTTAATTAGATGGAATCAGAATCCATGCTAATCACAAATTTACTTCTGAACTAGAAAGACTACTTGAGTAGAAGATGTTGAAAAGTTCATTTTGCAGATTACAGGAGAAAGATTTAGTGAGGAACTTTGTCCTTCAGATGAGATGTCACATGATATCAAAGCACCCAAGCCCCAGATTGTGACCTATAAATCAAATTATTTGAGTATTACCATAAAACTATTACAATTACAGAAAGTAAATTGATATGCTGTATGCATTGGCCTTTTGAACCTATCCTCATCTTGTGAGCTGAACTGCTATAAAAAAACTCTCCTCGGTGATACTCTAATTTATAGTAACATTTACATGTGAAGTTAGCATGCATAAATGCTTTGTTGTTCTCCTGAATCAGTATCAGGCAGGTCAAAGCCTTTGCTGGCAACTAGATTATAATATTAGTGGCTTTGAAATGAAAAAGTTTAGAATGACAGTGACTCAGGGATGTCTGATGCAAAGCAATGCAGCGAAGAGACAGGATATATATTTGGCCAGAACTGAGTTTTGCCAATCAGTTATTAAAATGTAAGTCACTGTCCCAAGTACTGGACACTCCCTCTGTCTCATCAGTATACAATGCCCCACCAGTTGGCCATCACTTACTATCAACAAGCCTTTCAGCTGTGGAAAATAAAACTGTTTTTTAGTATCCACCTTTACAATATACCTGAAAAATTCAGGGCTCTTTGATTTTTTTTTTTTAAATTAATAGAATGCAATGAAAGTGATAGATGTAAGGCTCCCAGCAGATGGTTTAGATCATTACTGTACAGCCTAAGATCAGAAGAGCATTTAGTTCCACTACTTTCCAACATTGTTTATCTCAGCATTTCACAGAGGTCAGAACTCTGGGGAAACCAATTTTTCTGTCTTGGAGGTCTCAGACAGATTGCTTTTTGAAAATCAATCTTATCCCTTCCTTCTTTTGCTTATTCCCGAACCATATGCTGTCACACTTCTCTCCACAACCACAAGCGAGGAAAGGCTACAACTTGAGCATATCTTTCAGGAGCCAAAAAAGACAGAGAGAATGATCTGTCTGCAGACCCAATAGAGGGCCAAAAAGTGAATTCTGGTCAGACTGAAACAAAGTAACAATGTCTGTGGGTTTTCTCCCCTTTCCCTGTAATTTTGCAGGTGTGTTCTACAGAGGGCTTTCCCTGTGGTGTCAGAGGGTTAGCCTGGCTATTGGAACAGCAGAGGAACACTATTACATGTTTATCATTTTGGAGGTAAAAGAGTTATACATGAATACAGGATAGCACACTTGTAGCACTTGCTGCTGTATTTCTGATGGGCAGTGGACAGCTAAACAATCTAAATAAACATTTATGCAGTGTATATAAACAACTTTGTGTATTTAATCATAGGCATTGTAAGTCTTATGCTGTGAAATATATGTAAGTTTTTCTGGACAAAGCACTGAATCATCATAAATGAGAGCCAAGGAAATTACTTTATTGTACTTTGTAACAGTAACTAAAGATAAAATTTCAATACAGTTTGTGTTTTTAACAGATATTTGTTAATTTTGCTTTAACCATGAAACAGTTGTGTTACAGTTAAAAAGAACATTCTTTAATTTTATTATAGAGAAGGTTTTAAAATCTTCATCAAGACTCAAAGATTTACTCTGTTATGGCAATCAGTTTTTGTTTGCCCTGAAAATGCATTGGCAAAGCTGAAATACGATTGTTAAGAATTTCTACATCTAATAGCCACCATAAATACATAATGTTCTTTTCCAGATTTGAATTCATTATTTCTTTAAATAAAATATTCTTTTTTGCAATTCCATGTAACATGTCAGGAGCCTACTCATATTTTGGCTGTAAAAACAAGTAATTTCTGTGCATGGTAAATGTGTAAAAAAATATATCTCTCTGTTCATTTTAGGAAATCACAGGCTTTTTATGCTAACAGCCTCTATGAGATAAATCTAATCCTTCCACTGTTAGCAGTTTCAAACAAAAAGTAAGAAGTGGTATGAGAGGTAATTCCTGAAATACGCAGTGTCTACTAAGTGATTTGGAGTCAGATCTGTGAACACAAGAGACAGATCTTTCTTTAGCTGTAGGAATATGTAGCTCAGGCTGAGACCTCTCATGCTCCAGAGCACACATCTCTCCAGGAGGCTCCACCTCAACATCTCTCTGTTCTGTCTGTGCCTGTCTTCACTATTCTTACTTCACACTGACAATAGAGTAACTCATCTGCACTGCCCTTACCAGGTGTTTTATTTGTGTGTGTGATGTAAGGGCATGAAGGTTTCTACAGCTGAGCTGTAATCATCTCCTACGTTAGCAATAATTTAGTAACTTCAGCAGTCTTTCTTTTGAATAAAGGATTTTTTTCCAATAGCCTTATTATTCCTGGCTCTAGTGAGCTCATGTCTGGGAGCTCATCACATATTCCCCAAGGAAGCTCTTCTGCTGTAGGAATATATATTTGTTTCTTTTCTGTAGACTAGAGAGATTTTTCTAATTTTTCCTTCCAATATGGCTAAGATCTGATCAGGTAATCATAACAAGCAAAACTCTAATTTAAAAGCATTATTCTCAATGTACCTGGTCCAGAAAAGCTCAGGAAATATGGAGGTAAAACAAATTGCACAGAGTAATTTTCCATCTGGGAAAGTATAAGAGGATTCTGCTATGCTCAAAGATTGACAATCCTTCTGTCAGGGCTCTTGGAGGGGAAAAGAGAAGTTGTTGAGAAAAGCATTTACATACTGTACTTTATATAAAACATTTCTATCAAGAGGGTTTTCTTTGAAAGTGGAAAAGATTTATCCTCAAGGCAGTTTTAATTCTATTACAAAGAAAACAATGTATTTTGTTCTTAATTTTGGAAATAATGATAGAAGTAATTAACGTAATAATTCCATGCAATTTATTTCCAAGTAAAATTATGATGTTTACTCTCCAAACTAATTTTTATTTTGAGACAAAAATGGTGTTGAATATTTCTTCATACAGAACAAATTAATATGAGTTGGCTCTAATAGAAGACCTGAGCAAAGGAACTTCCAACTTGTAAACGGATGCAGATATAAATATTTTCTGTAAAGAATGCAACAAATCCTGATGTTGCTGATTTCAGGGCCCTAACTCACACATACTCTGTGGTGGGGCTTACAGGCAACATATTTCTCATCATACATACCCACATGGCTACATGAGCTGTTTTCCAAGAATTCAAAGTGTGAATACACTGGAACGACAAGGCCTTAGGATCTTCTGCCCAGCTATTATGAAGATTATTGCAACAAGAATCCTGCAGGCAACGTACATTCAAGACATTGCTACAAATCCACCTGTTCTCTTCAAAATAATTTTATTCAGGTTCAAGTGACTACCAACAGAGGTTATGAGGCCCTAATTTTCCTTTAAGAATTTTATTAGTTACTTAATTCCTTTACCTGACACTCCCTATCTGCTACTGGAACAGGCTCTGTGCTTAGCAGCACTTCAAATAACACCTTGTGGTGAACTTATCTCCCTCACTTGTCTTGCTGCTTTTCCTCACTTGAAGGAAAAAGCCTTTGGTCACTATGAGACTCATTTGTACAATCTCAAAAAATCTGAATGATTTTCTATTTTCAAAAATGTTGACCCTTCTCATATAAAAAAATTATCTGTGATTTGTTCTGAGTAGTGGGGGATCAAACATGAAGTTTGAGGAAATGTGAATTGTGACTAATCACTCTTTTTGTTCCCAAGACTTAGAGCAAACAGCATGTAATTGAAACTGATTGAGGTAGTGAAGTTGAAGTTTAACCATGTTGTAATTAAGAGCAAAACTTGGGTCACATCTAAGAAAGCTCCACTTTTTTTACCTGAAATATCTGCAGAAAAACTCTGACATCAGTTCTCTGAACTGAAATGTGATGAATTAACTATTATACCTTTGCCCATTTCATTATTTTCTTTTCTTGTGTTTGGTTTTCTCCATGTTATGGGTTATTCCTTGAACACATCTGAAAGAAAAATTACATGGATGCCTTTATATATCAAATAGCTACCATATAGTTAATTTCTCTTATGCATGGAAATACAGACAGTAACTTATAAAATGCTACATTTAATTAATATAAACTAGTGAAAGTTAGAGCACATATATAATATATACATTTACAAAAACAATTTCCATTTAAAAATAAGTGCTACTGAGAGTTACTGCTGAAGAACAATTAGTTGGCCACATATGGTTACTCTGTACAATTACTTGTTACTCATTACCACCTAGCTGCACCAAATAAATATATTTAGAAATAAAAGGAATTATTTTTTAGAGGTTAAAACCCTCTTCATGCCACTTCCTTTGAAATCCAGCTCTTTTCCTACCAGCGTTGATTTTCAGACAGTTTAAGAATCTTTTATTTGCAGACCCCAAAGATTTTAATGGGGAACAGCTCATCTCCAACAGGATCAAATCTTTGGAGAAACATTAGGTGAAAAAAACTCTGCAGGCAACGACAGGAGAGGACAAATGGAGGCTAGCACAGTAGCACTGTATCTCCATTGCCTCCTTCTGCAAGGCTGTGGTGTGTGGTTTTGCTGTGGAGATGGGAGTGGGCTGCAGCTGGGGGAGCTGGGAGGAGGGATTGGCTTCAGCTGTGGGAACAACACCCAAGTCAGGGAAAAATGGCACTGGGTGCTTCTCTTAGTCACCTTTTACTTTCAAGGAGACTTTTCTAGCAGAATATAGCCAATGTAAGAGTACAGTGCAATAATTTATTGGCTTATACACATGATATATCTAGGATTAATGAGTTACTGAACTAGGTGTTAATATTCTCACAACCTTAATGAGACATTCAATGCATCTTCACTGGCCTGGCAGTCATCAGTCACGTCAGAGAGGGCTAGTTTCCATTGCTTCTTCAAACATTCTTGTTTGAAGAAATCAGCTCTGAAATCATCAGGGTTGCTGAGTTTTTGACTAATTTTATGCTTTATTCCTGGCATTTTATATACTTCAAGGAAGTGTTTTCTCCATTTAATCCCTTTTTTGGTACTGCAGTACCAAAAATTTAACTTCTATGTGTTTCTTTTCTTATCTTGCACAGTTTTAGCTCACACCTCCAAATCAATTTTCTCAGTGAAACCAAGTCAATGTCAGAGATGCTGCACCAACCTATTGATACTATAGTATGAAATATATGATTACACACATATCTAGGATTTGCACATACTTGTGGAAATTTCCTCTCACATTCTGCCACTCACATAAAATGTCTTGCAATTTCTGAAGTCACACAGAACACATCAGAGCCTAAAACTGTACAAATAAAATTGGCAGTATTTTCATTAAACTTTAGGGCTGCCCATCTTACTAAAAGCAAACATTTTCGGTACCTTATTTTTCTACCACAAGAATAAACAACTAACTTTCCTGCAAATCACCACTACACCACATTTTTTAAGACATATCCATTTGCAAGCATAATGGCAGTTGCTGAATGGTTTGAATTCCAAATGATATGGCAGCTTTGCACTTGTAAGGGTAGTCACTATATCTGCATAATAGGTAGAGCTCAACAGCAGCAGAGGAAGATGATAACTGGTTGAGAGAAGAATGAAGTGCTCTACCAACCGGAATGCTGTCAACACATGTTTGCAGTATTTGATCCATTTGATCCATCCTAAACTGTTCATATGATCTTTCAAACTGTGATTCTGAAAAAAACGTAGCACCATAAAAGTAAACTTAATAGTTACTATGCTACCTTGCAGGGTAAATTGACGCATATTTCACACACAGGTTAGTGTTATTCTATAACATTTAAGTGGAGGGAAAGTCCTTTGTGGAATAAAGAAAACTGATTTTTGGGAAAACTCACAGTAACTCAACTGGACAAAGACAGGGAGGTCCTGAACTGCTAGGGTTGCAACCTAGGAATCATCTCAGCTGCTTATTTTCTGTCATTTCATCATATTATACTTGCAATACAACTTGAATTGCTACTAATTTTTATGTTGTCTGGCAAATTAATAAATTATACATGAACTGCCAAATGCTATGTTCAAAAATCCTTATTGACCTACTAATAGTTGACCCCTACTCTTCAATTGATGGGCATCTGGATGATGAGAGAGAGATTTTGTGAAGTCTCTACACATAGATAGTAGGATTGTGGCATGGTGGCTAGAATTTTAAAGCAATGATATAGGATCATTCACCTAGGTGCCATTCCTTGGAGAGTGCTGTAGTGAACTCTGACATAAAGAGGATATGAAGAAAAACTAATTTTCCTGTAATGTCTTTTTCACAAAATAATTTTATTTAATGCTTATATTTGTTGCCACTGTAAGCCTTTGACTCCTATTGATGGTAAAACCCCTACGAGGTCTGGCATTTGAGTTCTGAAGATAATTTTCTGGGATGCCAAGCTTATGTTTCCTCCAGAGGTGATTTCATTAGTGATGTCATGACATAAAGCATTTAAGACTGCTTCAACTAATTAAATATATCATTGGTGGATGCTCTGAGATAAACATGGAGACTGACCCAAAGCAGCAGAGCTCACACATACATCTTCTACAGAGATCTGCTAGATTTCTCACTTCCAGGCAGGAAGAGAAAAAGTTCTGTCATTTATTAAATTTAAAAAAAAATATAATTTTCACTAAATCTCAGACATACCTCAGGAAACAAACCTCTTATGTAGTCTATGCTTTTTGAGGGGATGCTTATTCACTTGTCCTCTTACTAATCTGATTTGATTTTTCATTAGATCTTCTCAATCTTATCTTGTTGACTTATATTAGAGCTAATTTAATAAATTTAAAAGTGAGAGTAAATATATGAAATTTAAAATAATCGCATCACATTTCTTGATGTTAATTTAGAAACAATATTTTATCAAATTCTATTGATCCAGAATTATTCTTTGTACCCTAATGACCAACACAAAGATTTGATAAAACTATCAATCACAACATAAGGCTTCCACACAATAACAAAAAAATCTCATTTCTAATTGCTTACTATTACTACTGAGACCAAATTCTAATTTCAGGTAAGCTGAAACTAACCACTGTGGAGGGACTCTGTTTTGCTAGCAGAAGAAAATCACCATTCACATTTCTAGACAGGAAAATGGAATTTGGCCAATATTGGTTAAAATACATTTACAATGCCACAGTACAGCAAGAAGATAAAGGAAGTTGGATGCATCTTGCATTGTACATTTCTCTTTCCATCGTTTTGAACCCCAAGTTTCCATCCATGTACATTTCCTATTTTCTCTGTCTCCAACTAAAAAAGGATTCAGCTGCTGGATGACTCAAGCAACTGGTGCCTTTTCATATCTGTTGACAGCTCCTCAGTGACACTGAAAAGTACGGAGAAACACTGAAAGCCCCAGAACTTGCCTTGACTTGAAATGCAGCTGACTTTAGCTTCTTCATCTGAAATCAGTTTCTGAAAGCGTCATGAAAAACTTAATAATGAGATCATTAATTCATTAATGACCACTGTAATTTTTTTAAATCTAATTTAAATAAAATTATTTTGACAATTATTCCTTTCTTTAACAAGAAAGCAAAAAAAAATTTTTAATGGAGCCAGGTGTTATATTTCTTACCATTTCTAATTTTAAAATATTTTTGCCTAGCTCTCTTTATTGACATATTATGTTACCAATTTCTTGCTCTCACAAACGTCACTGTGGCAAGTGAATTGTCAGCTTGTCACAGTGAGTCAGAAAGTTCCTTCCTGTATCCCTCGCCTTGGACATAGCATCATGATAGCAACATGCCTATTTTCAATACTTTGTGGCCCTTTTTAAAAGGGGAAATCCCACCACCATGAACCCAAGGTGAAGGTCTACATCATCTAAAAGAATTTACTCTTCAGGTCTTTTTTTTTTTCCTCTTTATTTGGGGTTGTTCCTCAATCCGTTTATTTTGCTTCTCTTCATTTTCAGAAATATCCCTCTTCACCTAATGCTCAACCCCTTCCTACACGCCTTCTGCGGCCTCAGTGGAAGTCCCACTGACACCTGATCGACGGCACTGGACAACTCTGGCTCCTCCTGTGGTCAGATTTCATCCCCAGCCGTCAGTTCCTATTTCTGGATGAGATCCCTGCTGAGCCAGGATGGGTGGGTAGAGCTGCCATGAGCTGCGACACACTGAGGCCCCTAGGACTGAGATCAAAGGTTAAATGGCTTTTTGCTGCCATCTCTTGATAAAGCAGAGGAAAAGGCGGCAGAAGCTGGTAGCATGTTTGGGAACAGCCCCGGGCTGGGCAGTGCTCAGCTCTGGTGATGAGGATGGATTTACCTTCGGGTGGACACAGCGCTAAGGACTTGTACGAGTGATGACGGATGAGCGTCAGGGCTGCGGGGAGAGAGGTTCATTATAAACACACTTCATCCTCACTCCCCTGACACACGGCTGCAGGAGGCTGGCAGGGAAAAGTGGCTCCTGCCTTGGAGAGAATGAGTAATCTCCTAAAGGCATAGTCTCTGTGTACTGTACAGGTTTTTTTACAGTTGAAAGAGAGCTTTCAACTGTAAAAACAGGCTTGAACTTCAGGCTCGATTCTCATTGTAAGAGATGCTAGGTGTGGACCCTGGGGTGGCTGCAGAGCTCATAAAAACCTGTGTCCCTGCCAAATTTCAGTGATGGGGACATTGTGCAGCTAGATTATTCAGATGGCTCCCCAATGTTTCACATGTTCTACAACTCCCATTGTGTTGGCTAGCTAAATCTTCTGTGTTGACATATTTTGACCATCCACCACTGCAGATCAAACAAGTCATAGGTCAGAGATGAATTCTAATGAAATCTAAGTAAGCACTGTTTCCTTTTTGAAATTCATTGACAGAAAAAATAGAAATGAAGATTAAAAAAAAATAATTCTCTGTCAATTTCTCAGTCTTTCAAGTTGGCTGTCTTGAAAAATTTGGCCCACAAATATTCTTTTTATGAGCTCCAAGGCTGCTATCATTTCTGCTTAGCCAATATTAAGACTGTGCTTCCTTATGATCTGGAAAAAATGAAAGCAGAATAAATTCCAATCAGCAGAGAATTTACTGGGTAATTCCTTTAAACAGGCATTGCATAAAATGCAGCTGTGGTCCCTGAATAGAACCCAGAATCCCTGCAGAAAGCTCAGAGTCCTGAGAGACCAAGTCACATTCCTCCTTGCCTCCTCTGCCTCCAAGTTAAGAGATTGCCTGATGCTTTGGTACTCTCCTGGGTGAAGTAGGATTGAGGAGGCAACTAAATGAATCCTCATTAGCTGGTGGGTTCTGAAATGTATTAGTCACACAAGTACTCCATAAAATAATTTTCTTATGGAAAGTTTTCCAGTGAGACCTTGAGTGAATTATGCCTCCATCATGAGGTGGCAGCTGAGCAAAGGGGGATTTCAGAAAGAAGTTTTTGTCTTAAATATCTTCATCTTATTTAAGATTAAGAGATGCAGGGGTTTTGTTGGACATGACCCTGAGAGAGAAGAGTGAAGTGGCAGGGAGACATTAGAAACAAATTATCAGAATAACAAATGGATTTATGTTGTGATAAACTTAAAACAGTAGAAAAACAATAGAGGAATTTTTGGTCTTTACTTCAATTATTTGTCCTTAACTTTTCTCTGGAACTCATTTCCCATTAATGAAGATTGCCTGGCAAGTTTAAATTACTTTAAATTTTTTATTGACAGACATCAGTGGAATTAAAACTAGATTATACCAACAATAATCAATACTTCCTCAGTCTTTAAGATGTGAAATGGGTATCACCATGAACATGCACACAGCATATATAAACTTTTCATTTAATTATATTACATCCCTATATAATATTCGCATTATTCAGCAAATGGAGAAGGAATGGAACACTACTGTGTCTGTTCTAAACCCACTAGTAAAAGAAAAACAGTCACAATTCGCAAACTGAGAACCAAACATTAAAATACTTGTTATCTCTTTGGTGGTGGTTTAGGCATATTCCTGACTGATAACTGAACAACCTTTACAAATAAACATGGAAATGACCTTGTTAACCCTATGAATGTCTATGAGGCTCTCTTTTTTAAAAGCAGTCTGCACCCTATCCAGGCTAACAGTAATGTTTATTTTAATGGATAGGAGAAACTGTCAATACCTTCTTTCAAAAAATGGCTAATCAAAACACAGAAAAAGATAGTGCACACTTACTAAAAAAGCCAAGTAATTCCTCTCTCTCTTCCATGAGTCACAGACTGTATATGAAGTAAGTCAGTTTTAATAGCGTTATAAAATTATCACTCCCAATTTAAAATTTTAAATGTCATGTCCATAGTATTTCAAAGTTGTGGCCTCAACCACAATAACTTTGAATTGTCCTAGACCACCTAGTAACACTCCTGGTTTCCCAGGGAGTTAGACCAAGGGCTTTCTAGTATGAATTCCTTAATCCCTGCAGAACACTTGGAGAAAAGAATCTTTTCAAAGAGGAATATGTTTTCTGTATGTATTTGAAGTCGTACTTCAATGCCCTGTTGTATCCTCTAGGAAATTCTAATTGTGTTTAGCCATCATCTTAAGTTCTTACATGATTTAATGATATTGGATAAGAAGATTATTCTGATAGGATATTAAGAGGAAATATAAAATTGATTTAATCCCATGTTTCTGCATCAGCATCCTCAAATGACCTGTGCTGCTGAGCCACTGTAATTCCTAATGAGAACTAAGCTTTCTGTCATCATGGCTCCTGTAAAACTTCCAACCAGAAACACCACCTCAAGAACTGTATTTCAATTTATTCAATTGAGCTCTGAGACAGACAGGCAGATAAATGCACAAATACAAAAGCTTCATTAAAAATAAAACCACCAAAACAACACCTGACATCACACTAAGGGATTCAAGATAAAAATGGGTTTTGATAGTGAACTGTCCAACTTCATGACCCACAAGTACTTGTAACTGAAGTGATCTTATTGATGATCAGAAAGTCCATGCTTTCTAAGGTATGAATCATGTTGTCTCCATATGGTAGCATGCATTGCAAAATGATGCTACAGCACTTTTTAGCTGCTCCCAATCTCTTCAATCGCCATCTCAAAAATAAATCCTGTTGAATCTTGGGAAGTTTTACATGGCTAAAAAGAAACCTAATAATGGAAGAACAAACTAGAACTCCTACCTCCTGCTCCTAATTATCTAGATTACCTCAGTCAAATTGCTTTATTATAGGCCAAAGTAATTTGTGTGTCAGTACCAAAAACTCTCATTTTCTTTACTTTTGGTCACATCATGCTATTGATAACCCAACATAATTTCATAGGTTTATAAATATATGCTCACTGGATAAGATTAAAGCAATGGTCAGTGCTCTGATTCAGACATAAGTTTGTCCACCCCATGCATATTTCCAAAGAACAGCTTTGATTTAGGATAGACATGAAATGAAAACTTCCTTCAGAGAACATCTAGTCTTCTACAAATCTACAGATTACTTCTCCAACAACTAAAGAGGCAAATGGCTGTGGATATAAAAATACCTTACCAGGCTCCATTAATTAAGATCAGTATGTGAAGTGGTAGTAGGCTTAGCTGTAAATTTGTACATACTGTTAGCCATTATTATTAGCTTTTACATGCTGTATTATTTCAATGTTGTCATATTGCATGGCAGCATGTTGCAACACAAAAGAGACTTAAATCTTTGTCATGAACCTTGTAAAAAGGTGGATGAGAGAGAGGAAAGATGGACTTTTTTTCCAGGGTGAATCTGGCATAGACTGGGTTTTCTGTAGCAGTTAATGCCAAAGCAGATGGAGCTATTTTGTGAACTTTTACATTGCTATACTGATATTCTCATATTTAAAGACATGTTAGAGAATGCTAATGTAGCCACTACTTTGCTATAATAAAGGAGTTTAAAAGATAAGCTATTTTTAAAGAGGTTTTTCTCTGTTGAATCCATTCATTTGCCAACTAGGAGACAGTATGATCAAAGTGGGAACTAGAAGTCACTGAGGCAACAAAGCCTTGATGAATCTGATTGTCCATCGTAGAACTCACAGGCTGATTTTCCTGTGTACAAAATATATAAAAAAGAGAACCATGTAACCTTGAAGAGTTTAAATCTGTGGATTAAAAGAAGCATTCCTTAAAAAATACAAAAATTCTCAGTATATAGAACAAAACGGTGGCCAATACCTCATGAAATTTTAAATCTTTGGGACAAAAATATGCTGAAAAACAATCGAACATTTTACCAGTGCATGTTTTGGGAGACGGGACAACTACATAATTATGAATAATCTATAAACACCTAAAAGATAATATCTATAAATAAATGTAGGCCCGGCAACTGCAACTATTTTACTACCCTAAAAAATCTCAACATGAAGAGCTCACCAATCAACAGAATTATGAACAATGTAGAGGACTGTGGAATCCTTTAGTCATAAAGCAACTCTTTCTTTCTAATTTTGTTGATTTCAAGAACTTTTCTCCAAATATTTTTTTATTATATGACTATCAATGTATCCTACTAAAAATCAGCCTGATGTACAAACTACCCTAACCCAAGTATTGCCTGTTGAACTTTTTCAGTGTTCTAGTATTTCTCTCTTTCTTGTCTTTTGTCTATGCATAATCCCCTTGAAAACCTCTGTTAATACCACTGAGACATTTCTACTCCAACCCAAACCAGACCCTAGCATAACATAACAGCCAAAGCAAAGAAACCTGGTTATGGATCCACATTCCTAATTCAGTAAAAATAACATGAGGTGTGCAAATAAGATGTGATTCATTCCGATGTTGGAATCCAAATGTGTTTCCACAGGAAATTGAGAAAACTTAGTCCTTTAAATTAAAAATAAGTATCAGGAATTTGCAAATGAATGCCTACAGCTGCAAGGTAATGCACGATTAAGTAATGCAGTGTAGCATATGTCCTACATACTTAGGTACAGTGGGGGGCAGCCATAGTATTAGAGCACCAATCTATGTATTGCAGACCATATGGCACATTTGTAGACCACTTGGATGCTGCAGCTGGTGCAAAATGAAGTTCCTATTTGCTTAGCAGATCTGACAGTAGGAGAATATCTTATGCTAGTGTTATTTTTACTATATGTTCCCACAGTACAACTTCACACTTGCTTAAGTGTGCTGAGTGTGCACAGGATTGCTAAACCTGTGTATGCTTTTGATGTTCGTTACCTGAAAAGCTACTTCTTCTCCATGGCAATTCTCTTTTGATTTACCACGAAGTTAATCAGTATTTACTTCAGTAAATACTGAAGTATTGTCTCTGCTTTTCTTTGTATCTTACCTCTCTTAATTTTAGGACAATTATGGTGATAAAATATTTATTCACCTTGTTGCTATTGACTTTCATTCTTCATAGCAAATTTTTCAAATTTTTCTCATCTCACCAAATATTTAATTAAAAAAACCCTATACATTTTTCCAGGAAATGTTTCTCCAAGACCTGCCATCTAGAATGCCATTAATTACTGGAAGATTAGGAAATATTGATGATTTATGTTTCTCAGTTACGAAGAGCTAAGTTTGAAAATGTGTCACACCTTATTTGAACAAATTACTACATCCTATATCACTCTTTAAGGCCAAGAAAAAAGAACTCTTCTTTTAGATTTTGTTCCTCTCTAAAGACCAATTTTTTTTTCTATGGGGCTATTTTTTTCATTTTTCACTAGATGATGTGTGACAAGCTTCCTCAATACACCACCAAACACAGTACACCAAAACGTCCTAATATGCTCAGGTCAGTAATTAATTTCTTTTACCTGTCTCCACCACAGTACGCCTTGTGATCGATCAGTCTTATTATGATACAGTATCACAGCTATACAGGCTTGATTAATTACCCAGTTTTCCAGGGGTATCATTTACTATTAGAGGAAAAGAAAGGTTTCCTCCTCCAGCAATTCTCTCTAGCATGCAGAAAGCATTGAGTTATTTCAATTTTAGACTAGAGGAAGAGTGATGAGCTGGGTTGATGACAACTGACAGTACTGGTCCATGTTCCTCAAGATACCAAGCTCCATCTTTAGCTTGTGTAAGTCCACTGAATGTGTCTGACTCTTGACCTGCAACAAATGAATGTCTGGTTCTTTCTCTAGTTCTCCTCCCCTGACTCTGATGTATATCTTTTAAAACAGGGGATTTTTTTTCTGTTTTCAGAAAAATGGGATGATCTTGAACACCTGTCAGAACTGCATCTAACAACAATTTTTCATAGAAAATTCATTTAAGAAAGCAGCCTGTTTTTCACCCTGTCTCTATTAGAACCAACCTTCATAGTCACATAATGATCAAGGACAACAATAAAACATATTAAAGACACATTTTTTCTTTCTGAGATGAAGTAGGGAATCTCAGGTTCTCCTGGTATCTTTCTCATATTGAAAAGTGTCCCATTAGCATTTTGAATGTTGGGAAGAAAACTCTCCTTTCACTTGTGTTACTGTCATACCTCCATAGTGAACACTATGGGATGGGATATGCATTTATGCAGGTATTCAGTGCTCCTATCAGTCTGGCCTGTAAAACACTGAACTCCATCACTAGCACTCCTCAGGACCAAAACACTCTTGTCAAGATGGAGGTGCAAGCCCAGGACTAACATTTCTGTGCATTCCTGCTCTCAACTGCAGCAAAGCCCTTACAGACATAATTAGCTTTAAACATCTGCTTAAGCCCCTCCTATTTCTGGAAAGCATTGAAGCTTTTGCTTTAACACTTTGCTGAATCAGACTGCTGGTTAGGTGCCAGGTTTTGGCTGGGATGTTAAATTAAAATCCTTTCTGGCTGGTTCCTTTGACCTGCAGCTGGTAAAAAAGAGTCCATGTAATTAATTTAAAAAAAAATAGAATAATAACATTTGAGAGGGATGTGCTTGCCATGGAGGCCTTTTTCTGTCGGTGGAATTTTCCCGGTAGTAGTTCTGACATGGAATTATATGAGGAGGTCTTTGTTGAGTTAGTTACTGTTCTGTGAGTGCCTTTGCAGGACATTGTGAAGGTTTTCAGAAGGTTAAAAAAAAAAAACCCAAAAATTAACATCACATGGTGTACTATTACATCATTTTATAAGTCTATCACTCTTTGTTTCCTTTAACATGTGGCTTTCAACTTCCAAGAAAGCATTCCCAGTGATTGACACCCCAATCCCACGTCGGCCTTATCTCGAGAGAGATGCAGCTTTCTGCGGGACGACTTCCACCACCTATTTAACACGTTCCTAACTTTTTTTTTTTTTTTTAAGCGTAGAAAACAGCCAGGGCGGTCTCGTTACTCCTGGCTGGAATTCCACGCAAGGCGCTCAGGGCTCTGCCAGCTCAAGCCCGATGAATTGCAGCAGCAGCACGTTCGGTGCCGCACAGCATCGCCTGAGCGCCAGCACCAATCATCCCCAGCCCCGGGCGGCGCCGAGGCGGGCACAGCAGCTGCCGGGGATGGGAGGGACCGCCGGGGATGGGCAGGAGCAGCCAGGGATGGGAGGAACAGCCGGGGATGGGAGGAGCAGCTGGGCTGGGAGGAGCCGGGCGGGGACAGCCGGGCTGGGAGGAGCCGGGCGGGGACAGCCGGGCTGGGAGGAGCCGGGCTGGGAGGAGCAGCCGGGCTGGGAGGAGCCGGGCGGGGACAGCCGGGCTGAGAGGAACAGCCGGGGATAGGAGGGAGGAGCAGCCGGGCTGGGAGCAGCCGGGCTGGGAGGAGCCGGGCTGGGAGGAGCCGGGCTGGGAGGAGCAGCCGGGCTGGGAGGAGCAGCCGGGCTGGGAGGAGCAGCCGGGCTGGGAGGAGCAGCCGGGCTGGGACAGCCGGGCTGGGAGGAGCCGGGCGGGGACAGCTGGGCTGGGAGGAGCAGCCGGGCTGGGAGGAGCCGGGCGGGAGCAGCCGGGCTGGGAGGAGCCGGGCGGGAGCAGCCGGGCTGGGAGGAGCCGGGCGGGGACAGCCGGGCTGGGAGGAGCCGGGCGGGGACAGCCGGGCTGGGAGGAGCCGGGCTGGGAGGAGCAGCCGGGCTGGGAGGAGCCGGGCGGGGACAGCCGGGCTGGGAGGAGCAGCCGGGCTGGGAGGAGCAGCCGGGCTGGGAGGAGCCGGGCTGGGAGGAGCCGGGCTGGGAGGAGCCGGGCTGGGAGGAGCAGCCGGGCTGGGAGGAGCAGCCGGGCTGGGAGGAGCAGCCGGGCTGGGAGGAGCAGCCGGGCTGGGACAGCCGGGCTGGGAGGAGCCGGGCGGGGACAGCTGGGCTGGGAGGAGCAGCCGGGCTGGGAGGAGCCGGGCGGGAGCAGCCGGGCTGGGAGGAGCAGCCGGGCTGGGAGGAGCAGCCGGGCTGGGAGGAGCAGCCGGGCTGGGAGGAGCCGGGCGGGGAGGAGCCGGTATGGGACAGCCGGGCTGGCAGGATGCTCACAGCGCAGACCCGCCGGCGCTGGGCTGTGTTGCGGCGCCCTCTGGTGGGCGCGGCGCGCAGTCGCACCCCGCGGTCCGAGCGCCCGGCGGGGCTGCGCTGTGAGCATCCCTGATCTCCTCCCCAGAGCAGCTCCGAGCTCTTTCCCAGCGGCACATACTCCTTATTGGAAAGGCTCTACCTCTGCTTTCTCAGAAATAATCAGGCTCGACTCTTACATAAAGCACAACAATTTGAAAGGAGGAGATCTCATTCACATCGTATGTCTCTATGTATGTGGGTGTTACTTAGCTTGTGACTCTGTATTGCAAAGCTGTTGTTTTGCTTTGTTTGTACTAATGACATGCAATATACCATTATTATATTACTGCTGCAGGTCTCAGGAAGAGTGACACTGACGATATTGAAATTAAAGGTGACAAGAACATAACCATATCTACAATGATGTGGTCTGCTCTGGACCTCTTCACCTAATCCTTTAATGCTTCTATGTTTTTAACTCCCTAATCCTTCTGTTAGAGTGGCATGGTGATAGTTAGAGGGTATCTCTAATAATGGGAAAAGAGTAGAGAGGAAGGAAGATAAGGTTTCATCTCTGGTGAAACTTTTCTCTAATAAATGTTGGATCAGATATGGGGTAAAGGAGCATCATGGAGTTCCAAAGGGAAAAGAATGAGGCAGGGAGCAATGAAGATGCAGATATCCCATGGGGAGATTACCAGGGAGAGATCCTGACATAGTACAATGCGGAGGAGTTAGTAAAGGGAGAGATCCTCACATTAGCCCCCTTGAGATCCCTTTAGCCCATGCTTAGAGCCAGGAGTAATCAAGATGATGTCAGCAAAGCTTCTTCCTCTGACTTCTCCAGCAATATATTTGCTAAACTGCTTTATCTGATTATTGGTAGCCTGCAGTCACAGCTATCACTCCTCTCAAGTTAGAATAAAGAAACATATTAACCCAGAGCATGGTACATAATGCAGACCAGTTTGTTACAAATTAAGGACTGAATTCATACAGTTAAACTTTTGTGAGCACTAGAAACTATTCGTTTCCCAGTAGACAGCAAGATGCTACTTGCATAGAACATACATCAAATAGATGTAAAAAACAAACC
The DNA here is from genome assembly GCF_008360975.1 of Lichenostomus cassidix. Taxonomy (NCBI): domain Eukaryota; kingdom Metazoa; phylum Chordata; class Aves; order Passeriformes; family Meliphagidae; genus Lichenostomus; species Lichenostomus cassidix. The sequence continues at coordinate 25,366,894 of NC_139480.1, read as the reverse complement.
CATGGCAGGCTGTGAACCTTTGCCTTAGAGAGGTATTAGATTGTTAAACATCCACCATTTTTCAGGCCAGTTGTGTTTATTGAATGCATTTGAACTGCACTGTTTTGCTCTGGCACATCCACTGTGTAGAGCCTGAACAGACTGGAGAGGAGCCTTTGGGGGAGGGAGGGAGAAACTAAAGACAGTGAGGCAGCAAGCTGACCTCCCTGTATGCTTCTTTCTTCTGCTTTCCTGCACTCCACTGACAGCCAGTCAGTCCTACATGATGCATGGTGATTGCTGAAACCTGCTACCTGCTGTGTGAGTCTGATACTTCCCAAAGGCTGATTGTAGCTGAGAGATGGATGACCCTTGCTCTCACACATCCACACACAATACAAATAATATTTCTGGGGCAGGAACATGATGGAGGGTTTTTCCCCTTCTTCAGTCCACATGGGAAAGACACTGTCTATTATTGACTAACCTGAGTTATGGACTCAGGACTAGTTTTATATAGCATACAGCATTTTGGGGTCTGTCACATCTGGTTTTATGCTCCTTGTTTTTCCCTTGATGTGGTTGCTTGACATGGTAATGCCTGCAAACACAGTTAATGAGAACAGTTCTGTTCATTGTAACATCTCAAGTGGTACTGTCATTGGCTCCACATTTACCTTCTGTAATATGATTTATATTCTTGGCAGTTGGAATGGTTCCTGCTGTGAAGCTCATGTGCTCTTTCTCTGGGGCTCATGCTCCCTTTCTGTTATATGCCCTCAACAGATGTGAGAAAGAATAAGGAGACATGTGATGCAAATATCTTACAGAGGGCATGAACTCAACATACTTCACAGGCTGCTCAGGTAAAATATGAGCTGTCATTAGGTGTTACAAATCATGCTGTGGGGCAAGATATTTAATAACTTATGAAAGACAAACATTTATGAACTGTAAACAGACTAGGACTAATGAATGAAAGTTCACTTTCAGCAGCACGTGTGATTTAAGAGTTTCCCCTCACCTTGGAGGTGCTAATTTCTCATTTATTGCAAGAGACCACTATTCTTTGGTTGTGCTCTTTGATGGGGTGACTGCACCACCTAGCAGATCTTGGCATGGCTCTTTCCCAAGAAGCAGGAATGTAGGCTGTGTGTATGTGTATAGGCTGTATGAATGTAGTAGGCTGTATTTTTTGAAAAACAGTTCACAGATCACAAAAACTGTGCAATTGGCACAAAGAAGGGGTGTGTGTGATAGCCTCTTGGAGAAGAACCAGAAAGAATTGGCAGTGAGTGGGAAATTGGTAAAGACATCTTAAATCAGATGTGCTGCAAGCAAAATAATAATATGGAAACATATACTGTGATAATGCCCAAAACAGATTGTGTGCTTAGAAAGCATAAGCCTGTAAGAGACACACAAAATCCCACCCAGAACACATATCTGAGGAGAACAAATGATAATGGAAAAAGGTATTCTGTTTGCAACTAATCAAGCCATTGATAATATCTTATGCTTTATAAGATGCAAAAGGATTTTAGTGTTGTCTTAAATACATTTAAAGGATGCACTACAGATCATCTCACTTACCCTCTTTACCTCAGCACCATTCACAGAAATTCTTAAACAATATTCCAAAAGCTGAAAAGATTAACAGTTTTTCTTTAAAAATAAATGTATTTAAGAGTAAGGGAATTTTGTCAAATTATCAACGAAGATTTTGAAAATTAAATAAATTATGTAATTGCTCCATGTTTCACAGTTTCTAATAAGATTTGATTACACAGTTGAGTGGAGAAGAAGTTTATCAAAAGGTTATACAAGTTTAAAATCTGTGTTTTAAATTACCATTGTAAGGCAAGTCAAATTTTGGGTTTATAAAATATGAACATTTCAGCAAGAAAGTGTATGTTTGCATAGTGGAAATAATCTATAAATTAAAAGTTCATAAAATATTACTTGTAATGTTTCCAAACACACAAGGAGCAAACCACAGCTCTCTGATCTTGGCACTAGCCCTGCTATTTTCACAATTCAAAACTGAAGGCTTATTTTTGCCTTGCCATGAGAGAAGGAGTCATCTAATTCAGGCCACAGGAGGCCCCCACAGAGCAGGCAAAATAGCAAACTTCCACAGCCTCCTTGGATTGTATATTAATGGATGTGCAGAATATCTGCTCTCTGGTCCTAGCATGCAGAGGAGACTCACAGCTGGCAAGAGGAACAGAGCATTAGCTCTTCTGTCATCGAGTAGACACAGAGTCTATACTTTCGGTACTGATGAACAACAAAGCTCAGTGAAATAGTCACTTTAGATTAGTTATTAGAACACCAAGTGCAGTACTTTTCCCACTTCGAAATAATTTCTATAGTAATAAAAGTCACCATGACAGTGTAGTGCTATTGTGGCAAATTTCATCTATTCCACTCTTGTTTATAAGCTCCTCTGTAATAATACTTTACCCATCAGAATTCATTGAAATGCATTTCATTATGCCAATCAGCCCCCTGAGTCAGAGCTTTATTGTATTGCATTTCCTTTCTACTGTATTTGAACTTTCTTCTGATACTAAACCTGATTCCAAGCCCATTACAACCAGTTGCAAATTAGCTTTTATTCTGCTCTGACTGCTGAACTGTGTTTTAATAAATTCATGCCAAATTTTTATAACAATATTAATACACTTAATTTTTTTATTATTCTATCCAAAATTAATAAAGTTATTTCTGATTTATTTCATGCTTTTTCTTGGTCCCAGGGTGGGCTAACATCTTTCCCACTCTCACGAGCATGGGTGGTTGTTGTAGTACTATTGTAGTTGTAGTACTAAAACTACATGTGTACATGTGTGGTTGTTGTAGTACTAAAATCCTCCTGATTTTAGGATTAGAAATTATTATCATGTTCCAATATTTTATAAAGGGAAAGGAATACACCATATGTTGTGTGCATGTTTTCTTTGGAACACACTTTTAGAATAACCTGTAAAATCTCTGCAAGTATGATATCTATAGATAGATATAGATATATAGATATACACAAGAAGAAAACATACTTATGACTAATTTGTTGAGAGCAAGAAGGAAGGTCTTGCTCCCTGATTGGCACCAGCTATAGTGCTCCATGCACTTGGGGAAGTTAACTCTGTAGTTCCCCTTCATCCTCATTCAGCTCTTCCAGTGAATACCAGCACAGATACACTCAGTGGATCTCCACAGCTCAGGATTATGTTTTCAGTGTCTATACACATTTCACAGGTTTGAAGTATGCTCATAAAGGAGCTTTACCTTTAAAGCAGTGAGTGACAGGGCCAGAGAATATATAGAACTGCTTTAGCAATGTAGTTAGAATAATTTGAATTCTACACTTTCCAGTAGTGTTTTTTCTTTCAGAAAATTTTAATCCATGTTACAATATTCTTTGTTGGTGAAAGCCCTGTCTTGGATCAGAAGGCTAGGAAATGAAGTGCTATGTTCTTCTGCAAGTGTCTGTTTGATGCTAGTGTATGAAGACATATAGATATTACTTTATCTCATCAGACATCCATTAAGAGAGAAACAAGACGAGGGGAGTCAGCAGCTCCTGTCTTTCAACAGACTGACACTTTCCACCGTGAAATATTTTGGGGAATATTTTCTTTGAGAATTTCCCACACCTCTAAGCCTGTCAGCAATGATGAGCTTACTTGACAGGATTGTGCTGTTAGATTGAGGAGCACACTTCTTCCCACAAAATTCTGAATATGTTTTCTGAAATTAAAGCTGCTGGCATAATTTTTGTCATGTCTTTGCCTGCATTTTTCAGGTCGACTTTTGTAGCATGTTGAAAATAATGAAACTGACCTTGCTGCAGAAGTTGCAGCAGCCACACATATAAGAAATACACATGGTTGTTTAAAGTGGGAACAGTTAGGGCCCACATTTGTTTTATTGGGGTTTTTTTCTTTTTTTTTTCTTTCCATCATTGAAAAGGCCTGATGTTGTTCAACAGGAGGTGGGAAAATATGTGTTATTTATGGGGTTATTCCTCCGAGCCAATATCTTGTATCTAAGACTCAAGCATGCAAAGGCATAGGAAATGTGCTGAACTTTGACACACTGGTGTCTTGCCCAAAATTTTATTTGCAGGGATCTGTGTTCACTTTGCTCTAATCAGCAACAATTTTTTCCCTGTCTGGTCTCAGAACAAAAGTTTTAGCTGCAGGTAATCTTTCCTCCAAGCACATGATGCTAAGAGCATTGCTGCCATGTCCAGCTCCAGTGTTGAGAAAAAAATGGTTCAGAAGAGCATCTGTGAAGATGAATACTGTAGGAATTGTTTGGTAGGTGGTACAGTTAAACTACTTCTGCAGTCAAAAACACACTGTAAACTACAGGAAAATTTGACTAAGACAGGGAGAGCAGATCTACAAAAACAGCTATAAGCAGCTCCTGTAGAGAGGAAAGACTGAAGAAAGATGGAAGTTGTAGCAGATGTATTCTACAACAAGAGAAAAAAACCCAGAAAATAGATTTCTTGAGCAGACTAGTTGGAGAGAGACAACAAAATGAAAGGAGAAAACCCCCATAAAACGTGGGGTTTTTTAAATAATGAAAAAATTGCCAGTATAGTTTTCTATATTTACATTCCACTGATTTCTTTACATTTGCATTTCAGACAGCACAAAAATTGATATCATTTCTAAGAACTGCTTTTACTACTTCCTTCAAATTCTGAGTTTCACATGTAATTTTCTATTTTTACCTTTTATCTTTGCATTCTTGTCCTTCTCCAGATTGCCTTTATGAAATCAAGACTAATCACTAGAATAAGAAAAATAAGTCCTTTTGTCCCTCAGACAATATCAATTTCTACACAGTTAAAGATTCATAAGTGTTTATTTTTACTGGATATAATTTTAATACTAATTCCAAATTGTCAAAAATTATCCCTCTCTACCTACTTGTAATATATCTGCACTTGACAGTATGTTGCTCTTCAGAGTAAAATACTCCCTTTTTCCTTAATATTCCATTTTATTTTCCATTTTCCTAGCTCAGGTTGACAGTATCTTTTAAGGTTGACCTTTTCCACTAGGTGGCACATGGGGCCATATGAGTGTCAGGAGAGACAGAGGCTGCTGGACTGTCTTGTAAGAATGCATGTAATGCTTAAAAAACCAATATTCAATATAAGACCAACACAATTCTTAACTACTGTTAACTAGAGGGACTCCATTGGCTTCACTGTGATATATTGATCTCTAATAGCCAAAACTTAATGTGTATTGCATATAAAATTGTTTTCTAAGATGTGTTATTATACATCTTGGAAATAGAGAATTTCTATGTTTAATATGAAAACTGTATTATAAGAAACTGTATTGTATTATATCCTAATATCTCATTCTTCATAGGTCTTTGCAGACCATTGGTATGAAGATTTGAGTATCAGATGGAATTGTACCTGGTTACCATAGCAAAATGCTGCTAGAAGTGTACAGGCATAATACAATGACTAAAAATATGCAGTGAATAAAAAAGATTTCAGTGAAAAGGAATAAAAATGAAATGCATTGTTAATTGTTCAAAAATCTGGTATCTCTTTAAGATTTGCCATAATTATGGTCCGTGACTTTAGTTCCTACAACTCCTTCAGTGACAATTACTGATGTTTATACGTTATCTAAGAATTCCTGAGTCAGAGTACGTATATCCCTCTTTGTGCCAGAGGACTGCTTGCCCAACAGCCTTTGACTACCCATCTGCTGTTGGAAGAGGCACTTACTCAATCCTATTTGTCAGGTCAAATTAAAAAAATCTTGGCAGACCTGGAAAGTGACAACCTTGAAGATGAAACTTGTGGGTGAATCTCAAGCTTTTTATTTATCTAGGAGCTACAGAAACAGCCCTGTAAAGACCCCCTTGTTGCTCTAATGGCTCAGAATACATTTGGCTTATGTCAAATATAGACACTTCTATCTCTCATTTTTTTGTCTCAGGCCGCAGTGGAATTGCTGATAGCTGGGAAGCCATCCAGCTCACCAAATGAAGTCTATGGCTACATTCCAGAGGGTCCATGACACTTACCCAGGTCTCCCAAATGACATTTTCCTCATACAGAAAGCCTTTAAAGAGATTTACACTTGAAAGCTTTTATGCAACTGGTGCAATCACATAACATTTGTTGCTGTAGAGTGATCTCCAGCTCTTTATTGTCCTGAAGTGAACTCCAAACTCTTTCTAAAAATACGCTTTCAATTTTGTTTTTTTGGTATCACACTGGCTATGCACTGTTCATTACTTCTGCAGTTATTGAGACTCTAGAATGACATCTATCAAAAATTGGCACAAACCAAACTAGTCTGATGCTATCTTTCTTTCTTTCTTCCATGGCTGTTTGCCCAGGCTAGCTCTAAGGAAGACCTGGAGTAAGCAAATGTGACCTTTATCTAAGCTACAAATCTAAGCTACAGAGGAGGTGACAATTCACAAGGCAGGGACTTTCCATGGGAAAAGTTCAGTTATTTCATCCCCAAAAGAAAAGACCTGACAGAAGTGGTCAATAAGGTATTTGATTTCAAATACTATGCAGAAACAAAGAGGCATGGCACAGAGATGGTGATCATGCCAGCCATTCCCACATAAAAAGCAAGAGCTGTTTTAGGTAAATTTGGTCAAGTGGTCCGTAAAATACATCTGGAGAACAGACCATTGCAATTGACTAACCTTGTGATATGAAGGCAAATCACCAGTTCTGCCCTATATATATATTTATGAATCTACTTTATAATATGAATCTGCTCTATAATATGAAACACATGAATGTGATATGGTCATCTCCTGAAGACAATACATTCAGAATCTCTTCAGTACTCCTCACTATGCAGACACCAGTGCCTGTTGTGACTCACCTGACACCCAACCTTATGTCCTTAGAGTTGGCCACACCAGCCATATCTTATTTTTTCTTGCCCAAAGACTCCAGATGGGCATCCAGGACTGAACAGGATGGAATGAAGAACATCAACATCACCAATGCTTTTATTTATTATGAAGAAAAGGTCAATCTGGAAGTTGCCTGAACAAGAGTGAAAATATCTGCTGGCTAGAAAAGGTGACACACCCTGAGCAGTACATGTCTAAGAACCACCATAATTTTTTTTATTCACAAATGTGTGAGGTTGGTTTACTTATTCTTTAAAACATTTTGAGCTATGAGACATTATGTAAGTCAAAACTGTGAAATATGTGAAAGATAAGAAAAGCACCGATAGAAATTAAACTGTTGACATGTTAGACATTAGTAACTGAAGGACTCAAGGAAAAAATGTTATCACTTTTTAAATTGTGATCCAAGCTAGAAAGCAATAGAAATCCGGGAGACCTCAGAAAGATCAAAGAACATTTTATCACAATTTCTCTTGTCTGACTGGTGGCCACCCGGCGAGGAGGCAGTATGTCTTTCTGGGTATCTGTATTGGGGTGGTAAGCATGTTAATGCTTAAGTTAGAAGCATGTGAATCCCATCTAGCTACACCTCCTCTGGGTATGACCCAGGAAAAAAACTGCAAACTACTCTTGAATTTATTTGTCATGCACACTTTACAGTTCCAACTCAGCTTACCCTTCAGTCCATGCTGTTACTGGGTGTTATGGACACAACCTGAGCCTTCTCTGTTCAGAAGGTGTCTGTCTAAAAAGGCAGTCTAGAGGAGATGGTTTGAAAAGAGAGAATGGGAGTAATCAAACTCAGAGGCTCTGTGTTTTCTAACACACATCACGGTAGGAGAACCTCAAATCTCCCTTCCATAGCTCTGGGTGTTAACTCCTGCTGCACTTGCTTAGTGAGAGCTAGAAGTTAAAACAGCCATTGGCCTAGAGAGAAACATAGCTCTTCATCATTGCTAACATGGATACACAAGAGCTGGTCTGATAACATGGCTCCATGTAGTTATCACCAATTCACAATGCTCCTGAATCTTCCCTGCACACCAAATGTGCTGAGAAGAAGACAATAGCAAAAGTCACCATAAAGGACTGTTAGGACCTCCTTGAACTGCACGAGCCATGGTGTACCACTGTGTTTTCAGTCTCTCCAGAAGGTGTAAAATAAGCCCCTAAAAATCAATTCCTACCACTGCTTCTAGACCCTGAAAATGAATTAGCTTCTATTTCTAATCATCTGCATAAACAACTGCCAAAAAAGCTGATGAAACTGGCACCAGCACCTGATCACAGCCCAATAGCAAATTATATCAACAAAACAAACACACTTAGTCCTTGCACTAGCTATGGTAGAAAAACTTGTTAAAAATGATCTTGGGAATCATATAAAGTTAAATATTATTGGAACTAGAGCAGTTCTTCCTACTCCCTAGAGATTAAAAGGAACAAAAAGCTTGATAGGCACAAAGGACAGATAACCTAGGAATATTAGCCTAGACCTAAACCAATGCAACTTTTGACATACATGTAATAGTCATAGTAATTATCAGTGGAGTAGTTGATAAAAAATAATGTGAAGGAGCCACTTTGGTCAAACACTTCTTAGTCAGCATGTCCTGAATCTTTGTGAGAATGAATGACATATGAACCAGGGATTTATTTTTATTTCTGAGTGCTCAGTCACTTTTTCAGTGGAACCCAACTGACTCAATGTCATAGGTCTGAAGAGAGATGGTTAGCATCTCACACACCTTCAGAGTTTTCTTCCTTCTTTTAAATAAGAGTAGCTATCTAGGGGCATATGTATTTGGTAAACCTCTTTTGAAATACAGGCACCATTTTGATCTAAAGCTATCTTGTTTCCTAGAAGTTTGTTTTGGAGCTTGCAAACCACCAGAAAAAGCCAGTGAGCCTTTAGCCTAAGAAGACCAAGCGTTGCAAGGGCTACATGGACAGCATTCCTACCTGCTTAAGGAGCCTTATTTACCACCTGTACAACTGGAGCCCAGTGCTTTTCAAGTTCTTACTGCACAGGAAAATCCCAAAAACCCAGGGAGATAGAAAAAGCAGCTCAAATTCTCAGAAATTGTAGGCATCCCTTTTGACACCATCCTCTTTTTTTCCCCAGTTTACATATCCTGACAGCTCTGTAACTGTCATGGGAGCCAGCTGCTGTATTTTCTTCAAGTGAGGGAAAAATCACTGTCACTAAAGACACATGGTTTACTATTTCTTGGGGACTAGAGTTTCTGTAGGTCAGGCTTTACATGAAAGCTTTCAAAATTTCAAAATTTACCTCAAAACAGACACGCAAAATTGCATCCACAGGAATCTAAAATTCTGAAAGATTTTGAATTTCTTTTAAAGTGGGTGGAAAATGTGCTATAAAAGGTCAAAATGTATTACTCTTTCAATGGGTTTAAAATATATATCATTGGACTTATAACCTTGTTAAAACTGTAACAGCATTGTTATTCAGCTTAAAGTTCCTTGGATAAGCAATAGGTGTACTACAAACATCAAAAGTGTGTTATGATATGACATAAAGGTCCTTTACATAACTGTGAAATCCTAAATATTCCTGGGCTAAGGAAGTTCTCATTTATAAAGCTTCTTGTTGCTACTCACCTGTCTGTGAATATTTGCCTGTAATTTTCTCTCCATTTGAAGAGTAGTGCTGAGTCCTGAGAGATTCGTCTGGAAATACTGGCCTCCAATGCTTGGAGTTACAACTCTCCCTTCAGGTTGCAGAGCAGTTGTTGCCTGCCACAGATGGAGGTGTAAATTTATGTTGCTTATTTTCTCCAGTAATCTCTTATTAGTAAGAAAAACAAACTAAAACTACAGGAAATGTGAACAGCAGTAGGACAAATGCAAAGCCATATTCTTCTACCTAGCTTCTCATAAACATGAGGCCATTTTTAGTTGCTGAATTGTTAGGTTTCCCTCACACTTTTTCATGTTGTTGAACTTGAAATTTTCCAAGGAATTTAGTTGACACATTCCCTCACTATTAGCTTGATTTCTATTTATGTCTCTCCCTCTCTCTCTCTCTGTCTCTATATGCCTTTTATTCAGTGAATGGGGTGTGAATCATAAAAAGCGAACTGCAATTGTGATTACAATTTTTATGCATTTTGGTAGAAATTTAATCTCAAGTTATTGCGCAAAGGAGCATTATTATTCTTCTCATTATTATTGTTATTATTTATACCAGTGTATCATAGAGGACCAATCAAGCTATCTCCCTGAGTTCCCAGCAGAATCACTGGGAAGAGATTGGGAGCAGGAGCCTAGTTCAGCTGCTCTCAATGCCCCATGAAGAAAGCTATTTCTCTCCACTGCACTGGGGCTAAAGATTGATTTTGTGAATGCCTCTTCTTTACCCTGTTTGTTGCAGTTTCAGAGTGCTGGAACTGGTCCAGCCCAGTGGGTACCCCCTGGGCACCTCCAAACATTGCCCACTTCCAAGCAGAAGAGCAAAGAACTGAGCAACCCTTCCACCTGTTAAAACATATGGACAGTATAGCAGGGATTCCCAGGCAGACCAATCTGGTGAACTCAGAGCACACCAGAAATGGAGAGTCATTAGCTTACCCTTTCTTGCCTTTTCCACAGTTCCTAGAATTCCACAACCTAGGATCTATGATTCCTAATGATGGCTTTCAAGATAACTCCAAAGCAAATTAAGTCTTCTGAGATTAAGTAATGTTATGATAAAAAGGTTTTGTGATGCTATAAATTGTTTGCATATTTTGGCATATATTTCCTTATATTATAAAATATATTGCTACATCATAAAAGAGCCCAGTGGCCCTGAAGAGTAGATGATCATGTGGGTTTCAAAACCTTACATGAAAATAGCACATTTTAAGGTCTGTTTTCTGTTTGTTTAGTAAGACATTTTTTATGGTATTAGGAAACTTCCACCACAGCAGCAGATGATGCCGAACAAACAGTTGGATGGCTTGAACTGAAGGAACTGAAGTAGCTATATGGAAATGACAATCCATGAGGCCATAAATATTATATGCCATAAAACCACACTATGGACATTCTACTGCTTATCTGCAATATTGCTGTCAGTAAACCTACATCACCTAAGAGCTGAGTTTAGTGATATGCAGGTAAAGCAGTTTTTCTCACATGGTCTGTAGCAAAGTTCCTCAAGACAAAACTCCCACCTAGAGAAGATGTGCCACTGCATATCCACTGCAAAACTGTAGATCTGATAACTGTGAGATGTCACAAATTATGTTCTTATCCTCAGTAAGAAGACCATATTTGTGGCTACTCCCGAATCATTAAATACCTACAAATTCCAAGTGAACAACCAAACTTGCAAATAACTTCACAATCTTTTTTCATTTGTGATAACATCCTATCCATAATTTTTAAATGTTATGTATACATGTATAATCATCTAGAATTAAGGTTGAATTCTACTCAAAAATAAGGAGAAGGACCTAATGAGTCACCATTTTGAATCATGTCTTCTATATGATGTTGTCCCACAGAAAAGCCAGGACAACTCTCAAATATGGGGCAAAATTCTTGATAGATATCAATTTTAGCTTTTGAACAGGGCAATTACCTTAGGCCCCACAGGAACCCCCTGGGTTTACTCACTGGCTTATAGGGATAAATTACACTGCATAACTGCTGTGTCACTGGTGAAGGACAGGTCCAAAGCATTAATTTCAACCCACAACTTCCAGAAGTCCAACACTTTAGACTCCTTAGCTTTGTCAAAGAGATCCTGTCACTCCCTTTGTCATATAAATCTAACTGAGGTCTCCAGTGTTTACATACTGCTAAGCAAGCAAAGAAATCTGAACATACATCTTCAAACAATCTGATAATATGAAATCTGATGGATTATGGAAAGCAGTACTTGTGAAAGACACAAGAAGATAAGATTTCTCTGGGAAAAAAAAGACAAGAACAGTGAGTAATATCTTTGTCAATAGCTACTGGGCACATAACAAATCAAGTGAGTCTGCTTGTAGTTTAAGATCAGCCCTGAGAATTTAAATGAGTTTTGCTCAGGGAATTTGAGCATGCCTGAAAAGTTTTGCAGTTTTTAAATCAGCAGATCAGAAATTTGCACTGCACAAAATTCTGCCCTGCTCTGGAGTTGTAGGTATCTGGGTGTCTAAGTCTGTTACATGCTATGGCTTCCATGGTCTGGGATGCAGTTATGACTACCTTAGAAAAGTACAAAGGGCAGAGGGTTTATGACCCTCCCTGGTGTGTCTTTTCTAATATACATTCAGGTATATATTCAGGTGTAATCAAATCAACCCTCTCTTGAAACCAGAAAATGGAGGATTCAACAAGTTCAAGGAGAATTTAAGGGGAGAGGAGAACAAAAGCTGAACTGAAGGTGATGTCTAGCAGTCCAACAGTTTTACCTTCAGCTACATGCTCGGGGATGGTAGTATCAAAAGTACTGGCTCCTTGTTACCTCAGTGGAGCTCCACTGCCTTCCACTGCACCCCTGCTCTCCCTGCACACACACTGGGGACTGAAGTCCAGCTGTGGCCTGCCACCAGACCAAGCCAATGCTCAGTGGATGGCTGAAGAGGCCAATTTAATTCATTAAAACTGCAGAAAAAATATCTAGCAAATCTCCTCAAAAATACTAATTTTTTTGCAAGGTCAGCATATTGACCCTGTTTATTGTGTGATCAGATGAGTGTCAGAGTGGTGCAAAGGAAGAAAACATCAAGCATCAGAGAGCAGATACAGAAAGGGAAGGAACAAAGTAAGTGGGAAAGGGACTGACACCTCCTGCTTTTACTGGAAGCAAGCCCTTAGTTTAGTTTAAGTGTAATGTGAAACTGTACCCTGGGTGTATATAAACACTGACTAAGTGCTCTGCTACGTAAGGAAGGTACTCAGGGCACCTCTTGCAGAGAATGACCAATCTGCTTCTCATAAGACTGATTTTTCAGGCCTTCTGCTGATTCAAATGGGCATCACTGCACCAAATTCTGATTATAGGTGGTTTATAAAGCCATGTTTTTAAAATCATACCCAGCACAGTAAGAATTGAAGAGGACTGTTAGAGAATAAGGTACTGAAGGAGAAGATCACTGTTATTCTCTGCACACCTAGACAGGAGTCATGGCCCTATGTCTGAAAAAACACCACTCTAGAAAAAAAAAAAACAATTGTATTTGAGAATAATTTTTGCTGATATACTGTGCAAGACCCTTGTTTATGTTCTACTGGAGTTCTACAGAGATTGGCAAAATTTGAACTCCATACCTGAGGATAATGGTGTCAGATCATGATGATTCTTTCTGTTATTCTCTTTCAGATCAAGAGATGAAATAAAGGCTGGAGCCAGTGAAGTCAACATGAGATCTGTCCCCGCCAAGTTTGCAGGATCAGTCCATATGTTTCACAGGATGAGAAATGGTAACATCGTGACGATGCCACAGGTGAGAAATCTGAAGTGTAAATCTGGTGGCATAGGCTGCATTGGAGACAACTCACAGGATCACTGTCGTTGGTGATACTAAATGCATTTCCCCTTTATAATCTGTAAACTACATATTATTTCAGAAGCAAAAGAAAGTGTACAAGCAGGACGAGGGTAGGGTCAAGCTATATGACTGTAATATGCATGTTGAAAATGAAAGGGTTTGTCTGTTTTAATATAGCTCTGTGATAAAAAAAAAAAAAAAAAAAAAAAAAAAAGATTATACCAGTGAGTTCTACTTTCACAAAATATTTATTAAAAGCTGTCTACATACCAAATATTTAGGAATGTAAAAATCCATGGTTTTTTTTTCAGGTCGACACCTAACTTCACTCCAAACCTTGGACTGAGCACTAACAGTCTATGCTGACTGAAAATATGGGGATGTGTAGTAATTAAATAAACCCCTGATTTGTCTTCATCTTCATATAATGTACAGGTTTTGAGGATCAGATCCATAAGAGGACAAAGGAGCCACAGCACCAGGTGTCGCAATGCTCAGCCTGTATGAGCCCTGCAGTGTAGTGATTGATTAGGCTCCAGGTTTGTATGGCACTTGGGGGAGGTAAGCTGGGAAAAATGAAATAAACCACTGCCAGTAAGTAGGGTAGGAGCTGTGTAAACTGCCCAGCAGAAAATGCTGGTTTTAATCGATATTCATTGACCCATAGGAAATGACAGTAACTTGGTAATACAGTGTCTGGTAGCTCAGCTGGGGTCTGTGTGCTAATTAATAGCTATTTTACATGGACACTTAGAACACTGGTAGATATTGGAGGTCTCTGCTCCAGGTACCCAACAGCCGGGGAGAAGCAGAAGTGCAGCAGAGTGAAGAAGGAACTTCTGTCACTGACCTTCAAGCAAATGACTTCATATTTATATTATTTACTTTGAAAACATTGGGTGGTTTCATTGTTTTAATGTATGTTAGTCTGGTTTTCTGTGCTGAAAATCAATCACAACTTGTTAGTGTGACCTGGAGGAACTCAAAAGCAGAATTTTCCTAACTCATCTTTCATGATTTTGTTAACAGTGACCGAAGAACATCGCAGTCATTTCCACATCTTCTTTACTGCTTTGGTAATGCCCATCTTGTATAACTTATCTATCAATTTCTACATTAAGCAGTGCCTAATTTATTACATCCTCTAAGATGAGATCCATCATGTTTCCTTTGATGATAAAATTTACTTTCTGATAAAAGTAAAATACCAAACATTTCTACAGTGATGATCCTGGAAAATCCATATTGCATCACATTACATTTTCTGTTCACTTTAAAGTCTTTAATAATTAACATCTGTCTATGTATTGTAATACTCCTGTGTAATCTTAATATCAGGCTACAGTTTCTTCAGGTATTCAATTTTATTTTTTTCTGAAATCATAGAATCATAGAATGGCTGGGGTTGTAAGGGACGATTATGTTCATCTAGTTCCATCCCCCCTGCCTTGAGCAGGGATGCCACCCACCAGATCAGGTTGCACAAGGTCCCATCCAACCTGGCCCTGAGCACTTCCAGGGATGCACCATCCCATCTGTACTGTATGTGCTGCTCTCCAAGCAGGCAGGACACACACAGATTTATTTAGAATATCGTCTTTTTCGTTTATCAGCTCTTCAGAACGATAAGATAAAAATTATTGTATGCCTTCACCAACCATTTACCATGTTGAGTAAATACTGTCACCATCTGTTGGGCAGTCTGCTTTCCAAATCCTCTTTGTCATAACCAGTCTTCTCTTTACCCTCACTTGCTATACTATCATCATTGTTGAAACGTGCTAGCTGGCATAACAGAACACAACTAAGCAGTGCCCTTACTAGCAGGACATTCTCCATTCAGTCTGGGAATTCCAGAGTGCCCCAAAGTGTCGTGGGGTTTCTGGTGGGAATTCTGGTCAGATTTTTCTCTAACAATAGTCATAATATTTCTGCCCATATTCAAACTCTACCATGGATATTTATAGCAGAATCTGATTACCATTGCTATTCAGGAGAAGGGCTTTTTCATCTTACTCTTTTCCTCGCTTTCCCCCAAAAATATTTAGACCCAGGACAATCTGTTTTATATTTTATCTATACTTGTTTTCTGACCAGCTTTTACATAGTAAGTTTAACTAAAAATCATAAAAATTGGTTTTGTATTAAAAAATAAAGTCAAACTGTCACCACATAATGCATTTACTACACCTTAACTGAAGGAGTTGCATAAATGGCGTGCCAGCTTTTCTCTGATGCCTCCATGAGTTTGTCAATGAAAGCCAAGGAGATCTGGGGCTGCTCTGCTCTTAAAACTGGGCTTCAAATTTCCTTGTTTCTCCACTGCTGAATCATTGATTTGTTGATACCCAATCTTGAGCCAAAATCCACCATGATCTCATTTTGATTCACAAATCAACTGGCAAATTGGGTTCTTTCTGGGAATACTTGTGCATGGCCTTCCCTTTGTTTCTGAAGTGCAAAAATAATTGTTCCATCTCATTAGCACACAAAGTGAACAGAAGTGGAGAAACCTGGAAGGACCTTTCAGCTTTGAAATGTATTCACTGTTTCTATGGGGAAAATCAGAAACAAATCTAGATTGGTCTTTCTTAGTCATTCATTCAGTATTGGACCTGTGCTCCTATCCAAGCCTAAATGTCAGAGACAGAAAATAATGAACATGCAAATAAATTTCAAAAACTCACATTTTATTTTATGCTCTCCTACAGCACCATTTTGAATTAGAAACACACTTTAAACCATTAACCTATTTAATTTTGTAAAGATAGTTCTATAATACACAAAAAACATTACAGAAATATTTCTTAAATTTTTAAAACTAATTTCCAAGCTAATATGAAAGTTATTACTTGAAGCTTAATATTATCATATGCACCTGTAAAGGTTGGTCAATTACAAGTTACCCATAAACCCTTTTTTGTTATTTTAACATCATAAATAGTAATCTGGCATTAAATATTTGTGATCTGGGCCAGTAACCTTTTTCAGTCTCACAGGACTTTTTTTAATTAAACTATATCTTTGTCCCATGTCTATAATCCTCTCTTTGACATTTTATATACAAGACACCTTGCTGCAAAAAGGTCAAGCAGTACAGTTATAAATGGAAAAGAGATTAAAAGTATTCTCAAGCCACAGTGATCTAAAAGAGAGTTAAATATGGAGTGTTCTTCACAGGCTTCCTTAGATGAGTTAAGAGGAAACCCTGTTGGCAGATTTTTATTATAAGAACACCAAAGCAAATGAAAATTATTTGACAAAAATTAATAATGCACAATTTTAATTTGCATATTGGAATAATTATCTCTAAAAAAACCCTATAGGGTTTTGTCTCCATAAAACTTTTATGTATACTATTGCCAAATGCAGCTTATGTGTTTATATAAATTTTCCTTTTAACATAGTTTTATTGTGAAAATAAAACCCCAAAACAACTACAGTAACATGTTGCTACAGTTAATTACATCTTTTCTCTCCCCCCCTCTTTTTTCTTTTCCTGCAAAAGAAATGTGATGGAAATAAACTGCTCCTTCCTGGAAAGTATGTAAGAAATTCAAGAATGGGAAATGGCAAGAGATATTGCAGGAGCCAGTGTAAGTCAGAGAAGAGTAGTCATAAAGTAGTGTAAGTAAACATATCCACAGTACCAGTGAGTGGCTTCTTTATTTTTATCAGAACATTAAGCAGAAATTGAAGGAACATTTTTCCCTAATATTCTCCAGCTGGCATATTTTGACCTCAACTTGCTCACTCTATGCCACACTGGAATAGCTTTAATGGTGTATGTGGGTACAACTAAACAATACATTACTTGTAATGTCTTAAGTAACCTAGCAAAGCATGGTACCCAATTGCTGAAATGCTGTTCTGTATCTTTCAGAGTCTACTTTGTTACCCCCAAGAGGCCAAACCCTGATCTGGAAACTCTTTACTGCTAATTTCTTTCCATCAGTTTTATGTAGTCCAGTGAAATAAGTGTATTTCTTCAAAGTCTGTGTCATCAGAGTGCCTGTTGTTTAGATGCAAATGCTGGAAACAGCGTGGTTTGCAATGACCCTGAGCTCTCTGTTGCAGTTTTGTAGAGTCTTTAGAGTGTGTTTTCAAATGGTCCACTGACTGACTTACATAGAAAAGAGGGGTTTTACACCATCTGTTTAAAGCTGTCTGAGGCATCTAACCGAGGTGTGATGCAGAGTATCTAAGTTTAGGGACTGTTTCCTGTAGTCTCTTTTCACAGATGTCTGATCAGTGAGCCTAAATTAGTGGAATTAGTGGGGATACCCAAAAGATCCCAGTATTAGCAGCCGTAGTATTTGTGGGGACAGCAAAGCCAGGGTTGCTATACTTTCATTACAGATCTAAATTTACATCAGAGTGATGCTATTAGAAACCTTAGGTGAAATATGAGCTTCAGTCCTGCTGTTTCTTTCTTCCTTTCTGCCACTTTAATCTGTGTTTGCCCTAAATTAAAGGCTACTTACTGTTTCCAATTTCTTTCCCCTATTAGGAGATAGCATAAAGTAACCAAACTGTTGGTATCCAACAAATCCAGCTCCTGTCCAAAGAAACAAGACACCTTGTTTGTAGAATGTCATATCTGACAGGACTAGATTAGCAGCTCCAAGCCTGTTGACTCAGTCTTATTAGATCTGTGTGCTAATGAAATAAACAACTGAAAGAGAATCCATGTCAATTTATAAGGTAAAAACTTGCCAGTAGTGCAAATTGTAACAAATGTGAAGCTAAAGTACACATTACTGTGAAGATGCAGAGTGATGAGCAGGGCACCCTACCCACATGCACAGAGCCTTACTACACATATGAAATCCTATCTGCTCACTTGTGTACAGCATTTGCTGTTTTCAGCTGTTCAAAATAAAAGCAAGCTTGTGGCTGTCACACTCCACATACCTCTAGGGCAGCTCCTGCAGGATGAGGGAGCTCCATTACAAAGGGCACACTCCAGAGCTTGGGCTTTGGGCTTGGCATACTGTGAGACTCTCCACCTCATCTATCCCTTCCTTACATGACAGTCTGATGAGTCTGGCAGTCCCACAACTCATGTTTTTTATCAGCTTTCATAAAGCAACATACATTAGAAATCTGTAAGGGGAAAACAAATAGCATTAAATATTTTATTACTCAAAGAGTTTTTCCACTGGAAAAGATAACTGTAAATGTATTTTAGGCATATTGCGGATATTGCAAGGGTCCAGAATTGTTTTAAAAACAACAGGTCCATCCACCTAAGACTAGAGTTATATGTGACATTTTAGTCCACCTAAAAGCAAGCTGTTATGAAAAGTATCTAATTTTTACCATTCTTCCAGTCTTCATTTGTCCTGGCTTTGGCACATGCTCACTTCTGGAGCATGTGCCAATGCAGGAGACACACCTGGCCTCCATCTTCCACTCCGAGAGGTCTCAGGACTGAGTCACTTCTGACAGCCCCACACAGAGGTCTCAGATAAGCCCAAGACTATCTCAAATTGCACTATGTTTTGGCAACTTATTTTATGAGTTTTACTGGGGTTTATGTACACAGGTCATGTGTCAACACCTATATGTAGATGTCTGAATCTCAAAGCAAATCTCATCCTGAAAGCTCAGCTCATTTCTTATAGGTGTCAAGTGCCATTTTAGAGCTACCACAGTATCTCAGACACCTATATGGGGGTACCACATATAACACAAGATATATGAAAGATATCTGTGCCCTCTTGCAATGACAGCTGGAATCAAAAAGGACCTCTGAGACAGCACTCACTCTTATTTAGTTAAGTGAATTGAGACCTGAGCTGTTCAGAGTCAAAAGTAATCCCTTTGAAAGGAATTGTCTCAATATGTAGCAGCCTAAACAGCATTCACAAGTGGGGGTTTTTGTTTGTTTGTTTGTTTGTTTGGGGGCTTTTGTCGAGACCCTTTTTCTTCAACTAAATTATGTAGTCATCTCTTTCTCTTACCTCCATACCCACAAATGGGTGAATATCCATACTTTGCTCATCAGCTTCAAACTCATGCACCCCCAGCCTATGATCCCTCATTTTCTTTTGTAGAAAAAGGCTGCTCAAGGCATATCTATCCTTGGTGGGCTGTGGCCAAAAAGCTGGCAGTAAAATGCCCTCATACCTCAAGAAAATCTGTTACTAAACTTGCTTTTTTATAATTTCTTAAAGAAACTGTTTTGTTTTCACACGGCTTTAAAAGAAGACATGGAGAAAATGCAAGGGAAAAGGAAAGACATAAGTCAAGCTGACATATTCAGAGAGGCTTCAAGGACATACTGTACACACCCCTGAGGTTGTCCACCTTGATTTATCCACAGAGAATCTGCCATTTGGAACTAGAAATATAGAAACACTACAAGAAGCACAATAGGGGAAACAAAGAGTATATTACTTTCTTAATCACTGCTGTCTCTTATTTGAAATTAAGGCATGTATGAAATTCATATACGTTTTTCCCCTCCATGGAATTCAAACTATATTGCCTATGTGATAAAAATTACTTTCCTACAATAATTTACTTTCCCATTCACATCAATATTCATACCCTAGTGTACAGCTTTAAACAGATTTTTCCATTGCATCTGTCCACAGAGCAAACAAATCTTTATGCATGTTCTTCAATTAACTTTACTGGAGCAGACTCCATTAACATGTAAATGAAAAAGTCACTCTGGCCTGGTCTACAATGCCCTAGAAAGTTTCACTGGCCTATTTGGTTACAACATGAAGAAATCACACCTTTAATAAACACAATTAAACTGACAAAAGCCTTAGCATGGTGTGGTTATACTAAGAACTAATTTAAATTACTATTGTCTCCTCTCTTTGCAAGTAGGAACATCTCAGTTGTACAAGAAAACATTAAAGCTTAGTTACTTATACTTTCATAGCTTAGCAACAAGAATAGTCCATAAATGTAACAAAGCTGCAATTCTTCTTTCTGAAGATTAGCAAAAGCTATAAAAGTTCACTTTAAGCTAGCATTGAGGTTGTTATGATGTTGAAAGTTATGTTGTTCTACATTCACTGTTGTCAATAATCAGTGGGAACTATAGTTACTGTTTTGATAAACAGTATTACAGACTTAACTGTGATTACAGTAAGCAAGCTACCACATGCCAAAACATCTTTCTGCTAATGAAAAAAAAATCATGCAAAATGCTGGATTTAGCTGCAAAGCACTTTTTAGCATCAATCCAGTCCTTTCACGGGTGACTATAGGTTATGAGAGAGCTCGGAATCCAAAACTGTTTTTGAAATATTTTCCAGCTAGTAATTCACTGTATATAGTTTTGCATATTATCCCTAATGATTTAATGAGCTACAGAATAAGCCTTTCTCCATTATTCATCAGGATTTTCACAATCTTTCTCTCTGCAAAATTCTCCGACAATATAATATCACTAGCAAAGTAAACATCCTCCCCAAAAGGGGTATTTCTTTCATGAAAAAAGGCCAGAGTTAGTATTAAGCTAACTGCAATTATGAGGAAAAGCACAAGAACATCCTGAATGTTTGGCTTGAAGATGTTTGCTGGTATTTTTGCCTTCTTTTTTGGAACAAAACTATCTCCACCAAAATTTTCCAAAAATCTGACCTATTCCCTCCTTTAGTAATAGTGTTCCTGCAGATTGAAGTTTATTTCTAAAATCTGAGCCCAACAGCTGTGTTGTCCTTCTGTGCAGTACACCCCTCTGGATGCAATGAGGAGTGAGTATTCTCCTTGTGTTCTCCAGACCTGCATGCACTCCACAGCTCAAGGGTCCACCTGGGAAGAGCTGGGCTCTCCTGAAGATTGCTGCAGGTGTTGGCAATGGTTTGGGGTTTTTTTCTTTTTTTTTAAGTGATACAGCTCTCCTGGCAGAGCAAGAATTTGCCTGAAAAAAAATATTATCCTTCCTGACGATCGTTTGTGGATTTAAAGCATGTTAAATCTTGAGTCACTCAGACAGGCTGCCTGATGACTACTCACAAACCTTATCCCATCCACCAACTTGGTTTTGGTACATGACAGAACTTTTTGTTCTCAGTGTGCTGTCATTATTTTCCAACAGTCCTTGGCAAGGGACATTTTTAGAAGAATTTGCAAGTCAAGATAAATTATACCTACTAGTATTCCTCACAAAGTATCTGTGGTTTCCTTCCTGAATTTTTGTGTGTTTGGAAAAATAAAAATTACACCCAGAGAAAATATAAAGATCAATTAAAAACGTACCATATATTTATAGCACTAATACCTAGGTAGTTTTAAAAAGGTTCTTTAATGGCTGATTATGAAAATGGTTTTGGACAATTTCAGTAGTTATAAAGCACTGTTCCTTCTTCTCTAATTCCCAAGGTCATCCTTTGTTCTTTCTTTCCTTAGATAAAAATCAATCCTCAGGAATGGCTCCTGCTATTAGAGGTATATTGCATATTTTAGTTAGTAGTTCAGCTACTTTTTGTGTTTGCCTTTTAAAACTCTCAAATGAATATTATCCAGCCCCAGGGATTTTCTACCATTAACTTTATCTAGTTGCTAAAATGCCTCATATTCAGAGGCCACTTTCTCTGACAATGCCTCATCTGTAAAAATTAACCTTGAGTTAGAAATGTCTGCTTCACACTCATTAGTGCAGACTGATTACAAAGAATTCATGTAATTTCTTCACAATCTCTTCATCCATTTTAATTATGACTTTAGTTGTCCAATTGACCTAGGTACTTATTTAGCATATTCTTCCTGATACAGTTAAAGAATTTCTGTTTGTTTTAATGTGTTTTGACTGTTAGCCTTTAAAAAAAATTAATCAAAAATTATAATTCATTCTATCAAAAAAAAATTTTTTTCCTCATGAGAAGCCCAGCTGTTTACAAGAAGATTGATATCTGTTTTTCCTTTTGCATAAATTTCTTAAGAGGAGTGTTAAGCAGGCAACCCATTAGATACTAAGGGACGCTGCCCACCACTGACATTTTTGGTTCAGGTCAGTACTAGGATGAATTCTGGGGGCTGAAAATAGAATCATTACGTGGGCAAAAACAATCCTTTTTGTCCACACTATCCAGCAAGATGCATCAGCATTAGGAAATGTGCTGGATCCCATCTGGATCCAGGTACTACCTGCAGAGTATTCTGTGAAAGCTGGCTTCTCTAAGTGCACAAGTCATGTTTCCATTTGATTAATTTTCTTGTTTTCCCTTTCCTAAATAATTTTTCTGTACAGTTTAAGAATCAACTCTTTCCTCTTGAGTTTGTGTATTCTGACATCAATCCAAAACAAAAAGACAAAGGCTTACTGGATTTGCTCATTGTATATTCTATGATAAATTTTAAATCCTTTGCCAAAAGAGGTAGTCTGAGTGGTCCCTGTAGAGACCCAGAAATGTCCTCATGTCTGATAGGTTTTAAGAGAGAAATTCTGCATTGTTAAATGAGATTGCATAAAAGGAGTAAAACCCATCTTTTTTTTGTAAACTTAACTATTGCAGAATGCCCTGAAGAAGGTTGTCTTTTTAAAAAATTTTCTTCATGAAATTGTATCTTAGTCAGCATTTCTGAGAGATCCAATTCCCAAGCCATTCCTACTTTGTCTTGATTGCACACCATTGAATAAGGTTTCATAATAGTTTGGGACACTTCTTAATTGTGCAATAGAATTATACAGGTTAAGGTATTCTAACATTTTGTTCTTTTAGAAATTAGAATGCTGAGGCATTATATTTCCAGAACTGCTTGACGTGTCTCTAAACACAGACACATAATACACATATATGATACCATAATGCCTACAGTAACTATTCAAGAATATATCATCCCTACACGTTCCACAGGGACTGTTTTTGTTTCAAAATAGTTCCCCTGCAGCTCTTGATTTTTTTTCCTTCATGCAGCACACATAACTTTATTATGTTGAGGTTTTAATGGTGTCTCAAGGTTGTTGTCAGTTTTAAGAAGAAATTTTTGAGATACCCAAAGTCAATGCTTTTCATTTTTATCTTATTCTGGTTATTTGGTCTCTATTGTGTAACAACAGGAGACACTTCTGTACTTGGGATTTGAGTATTCGTGCTCTCTTACGTGTGAAGACAGTTTGTGAATTAAAAGAAAACAACTCAATGAAATAATTTAAATTTTATTTAATAGCCGCATCTAATTGATAGCTACTGAGAAGCCAAGACCTATAATTTTAAACATAAAAGTTAGCCTGGCTTAGCTGCTTAAAGAAAATTATATGGGAGCCACACTTGAGCAGGGAGCTAAAGATTGTGGTGGCTGAGCTGTGTTTCCACGTCCCCAGGTGCAAGAACAGTCACAAAGTGTTTGAATCAGCCTCAGAGGCACACAAAGCCTTTATAGGTGTAGCTCTTTTCGTGAGTGTCTTCTCACCAAGAAGGTGAAAATATGAATTGATACCTTACCCATCCTTTTAGACCACCAGTCCCAAATCTGTTGTTAGCTGGGGTCCAATTCTGCCAGCCCTTTGAGCAGTTCCTTGGTGCACACACAGAACCATTGGACTCAATGTGACTAATTGTGCAGTGAAGTACTAATCAGGTTGAATAATGGCAGCAGAATAGGGCCCTCGGTAATAAGAATTAATCATACGAGATCTTAGAAACTGATTTTTTCATTGTACAGCTGAGCTGAGAGAACAGATGAAAGTAAAAGAGACAATACTCAGGAGCATAGTTACTGATAAATAATTACAACAAGGACATTATAATTATTTAATTAAAATTTGTGCATGGGGAGAGATTATGAGTCTTTCAGCTTGCTGCCTCATTTAGATGATACTAGTCATTAACCAATTTTGCTGTAGTCAGCTACTAAATGTCCATACAGCCTGCCTTATTTTTTAAAACTCTTCAATCAGCAAAACTGGCTGCATGCACTGTGTAATGCTACTGAAGAAAAGAGTGCCACACTTAGTAATATAATTAAAGGCAGTATCGACTTTTTAAAGGAAACTTGTACTTTAATTAATCAAGATCATCAAATAAACAGGAACAAAAGAGTGTTTATCTCTGCTTTGGAAGTTATTAATTAGTGAACCACACAGAGAGCACTGTGGAGTTGACAATGGGTCTGTAATTCTTCCCACTGAAGTTATTTTGTTCCTTCCCTTAATACCATTTTCTTCTGTTTTTTTTTGGCGGGGGGGGGGGAATATAAACATCACAGACATATAATGTGTCAGAAAAGTGGTAGCTACAGCACAATAAAAACATATTTTCAAGATCATCTTCCCCAGAAGCTTCTTTAGATCTGCTAATTTTCTAGCTCAAGGCTGTCTTTAGAAGCAATTTCCCAGCATGTTTTTCTGTAGCTTGCTGCCTGAATTTGCACCCTTAAAGCAGGCATTTTGCAACCAGCTTCATCATTCTTCCAGCTGGCAGATATTTTATTTCTTCTTATGTTTTCCCTCAGTTTCCAGCTGGTAGGTATTCTAACACCTCTAGTGTTTTCCCTCAGTTTTTAGCTTCCCATTGCCAAACAGATGGCATGTTCTCACATTTACACAACAAATCCTAAGGTTCTTTCAGTTATACCAATATACAATAGGAGTGACACTTCTGCAACTGAGAGATCCAGGCTGGGTAAAATAGGTATTTGCAATGGAAAAAATGAAGCCCACAAACTTAAGATATAAACATACAAAATACACAGAATTTAATATGAACATACAAAATACACAGAATTTAATATGACTCACAGAATTTAACATGACTAAAAGAAAAGAACTTCAGAAATTATTGTATAACTACTGTAGAATAGCATCACCATTTTGTGAGCTTTTAGAAACACACTGTTGTGGGGTTAGCAGTAATTTGACACCTTTTGTTTACCTTATGTTCTAGAAGACCTCCCAATATGAACTTATGTACTCTAATAATCCTGTAACACTGAAACAGAGCCATTTAAGTCTATGGTGCAAAAGAATGCTGAATGTAGGTGTGTAAAATTATTTTGGATTTTCAGGAGAAACAGCACATCCAGAACAAAACCAACAGATGCCCTTAGCCACCTGGCTGAAAAATTTTAGATGGGATCATCGCACAAGGGCAACTTTCGCTTCCTGAGCTGAAAGACTAACATGCTAAGGTAAAAAGCAAGAAAAAATGGGAATGTAAACAACAAAAGAATCTATTTAAATCCCATGGATCAGGTTCCTCTTAAAAATGTTTGACTGGTAAGCATGAAATATACTGTTTTGACTCTAAAACAAGCAGAAAGAGAAATAAAGCAAAAAAGCTCCAAGAAACTTCAGTGTATTCAGCAGAAAAACAGAAAAAAAAAAAGACTGTCAAATTCTGTATTTCAGTAATAGTTGATCCATGATAGTCAAGTATCAGAACAATTGATAGCAATCAAGGATAATTGTAGTTAGTCAATTGATATTAAAGAGATATACCTCTTCAGGTTTTTGCTGTTTTCTCAAATTTGTTTTCTCTAATTTGAAGTTTTCTCTTCAAATTTGAATTCTCAAATTTCTTCTCATGAAGAAATTAGGCTACCTGTAAAAAAACCTGATTATAACATGTCACAGAATCACAGAATTGTTTAGGTTGGAAAAGACCTCTAAGATCCTCAAGTCCATCCATTAACTCAGCACTGCCAAGTCAATCACTAAACCATGTTCCTAAGTGCCATATCCACAAGCCTTCAAAATGCCAGTGCCCAATTTTTTTCTTAACCACCTTAAAAGTTAAGAGCCTTTGTATTCAGCAGTGCTCTAGAATAATGTATGAACTGTATCCTGTAACATACTCAATATTAAGTGCAAGTGTTGAAGAGAGCCCTCATTTACTCTAAGATCACTATTTCTTCTCAAAAACTTTTACTTTTTACTTTCTGAACAAACAAAAAAGTTCTGTTTAGTTCCCCGTGAAACTATTTTTCAAAACAGCTATTAATCATTCTAAATCAGTATTTATAATTTCCATTCTAACATTGCCAACACAATGATCAAATATAAGAATTTCCTCTATAAAGAAACCCAACTCTATTATGACACCAGGCTACTAAAGGAGGAGGGAAGTCTGCAGTTGTACAGTCTGGCACGTCTAAACTCAAGTTTGTTCCATGACAACTTGACTCAATTTCTTGAACATCTTGTTTGATAACAGTAGGACTTAGTGCCAATAAATTACACAGTGATTTCTTTTTTTTTCCTGACAAATTTTACTGTTTCTTTGGTATGTAAAACTTTCCCATATAGTGGTCATTTGAAGGTGCATCCTAAATGAAGATCTTTGATTTATCCTGTCTGAGCCATATGATTAAAGCTCTGCTGAAATCTGCCATAATTTTTTTTTTTTTTGCTTTGGTTTGGTTTTTTTGTTTGTTTGGTTTTTTTGGCTAAGAATGAAGAGTTTTCAGTAATTCATAAAGGAAGTTTATGTATACATGAGAGCACAGTTTTTGTTACTTGAACTAAATGCCCTCTGTTTCAATGCTATTATCACACTCCATCCAGCCTTCTCATGAGTGGTTTTTAATGCAGCATGAACTCTTGTGAGAGCAGAGAATGCACCTGTGCATGAACTTGCATGAACAATATTTGCTTGGGAGATTGAACGCTCTCCTTGGACATGTGCTTTATTCAAAGGTTATTGTGGGCTTAACTGCAAAATCTTCAATATCCCCTAGGGAAATGCTGAAGGGTGGGGACAGTGTTTCAGGCTGTGCATTCGTCATGTACTGAACACTATTGATAGAAGATGCTGTTTCTCTTCAAAATGCAATTTTCAGAACCTTTTTTGAGATAAATAAATCCTCAGCAATTAAGATAAGTCTCACTTCCAAAACACCACAGGAAACAATAGGGACACAAGCTTTCTCTTTTCTTTTTTTAACTCAGGCATTCATAGTTTAAATTCACATCATGTCCTAAGGAAACATATTATTCAAGTTATGACAGAGGGCAGTGGAACATTTTGATTCCATCTGTGTAGACTGGTTATATATTCTTGGAGCCAGAGAAAGCATAACTTTATATGTGTGTGACTTAGTGGTTAGGACACTAAATGCCCAAGGACATTAGAAGATGACATTAGAGGTGGAGAAAACTGTTCTGATGAGTATTTTACCTAAAGATATCTGACAATCCAGTAGTTATGAAAGTGTCTTGGGAAATGAAAGTTCACATCCCCTTAGACAAATCTGAGTGTATGTTTCCCACATGGCAAATGACTACAGAAAGCACTGAGCTCTTGGGAAGACCATTTCAAGCAGGATTTTTTTTCAGAGCCATATTAATTAGATTTGATCTAACAGTGTCTAATAAATCATGCTCTGAAGAGGAGCTGCATGGAGAACCATTCAAGGGCCAGGCATGAAAGAAATGTCAGGCTGCACTACAGCTGATCATGGGGAAAAGCCAAACAGCAAATATACAAGAAATTCTACTGGAGAAACTGCCAGTGTTTATGATTCTCATACTTCCCAGGTTATTGAGCAGGCTAGAGGAAAAAAAAAGAAGACCTAGAGCTTAATTTCAGCTTTAGGTTTTTAACCCTACCCAAAACTATTTTTCTGATCTTGCCACTAAAACTTTGCCTTAAAGAAATGAATACATGCAATGTATGTAATAACACTGGTGAGTAACTTGACCAGAAAACAAATACACCAAAATCTTTCTAGGAAAATTGTCACTCTTGCATGAAAGCTGAGATGGTCACAAAAGTAATCATCCAGTGCTGCTGCCAGTAGGTTAATTGACAGAGTAGTGTTTTATTGAGTTTATTTTGATTTAGAAATATATCACATTTAATTCAGGCTCACAAAAGCCATGAGTTATTTCTTCTCATAATAGACAAGCTGCTAACAAATTGCTGCTGATGGCAGACTAATGATTCACTGATAACATGCTCCAATATCTGCCAGTTTCCCAGCTATTCCAAACCTCTGAGACTTACATGCCTAGAAGTCCTCTTCATTTTACTGTAGTGAAATCACCCTTGCACGTTCCGCTTTTCTCAATACATGTGTTTAGTTCTCATGATTTCTAGTGCTTCTTGTGCAGAGTTTCAAATTTCTTTTCCAGTTTTCTCTGAAGACATTGTACTTCAAAAACATTTCCTACTCTTGATGTGAAGTATCCATTGGAATGCCTGAAAAATATGCTAAGGTGAATAAAAATTATTTTTTTAGCTTCAGATGCTACTCAGAGGTCTTCTTCCTTTGTGGTGAGCTCCTAATTTATTTCCTCTTTTCCCAGCTGGCAGTCTAGACTACATACCTCTCCAAGGCAATCACACACCAGCAAGCCACCACTGCTGTGTGAATTAGTTCATCTCCTTTGCAACAGCAGTCATACATACCCTTTGCTCTACATCCCATGGCAAGGGCAGCCATGAGCTGAATAACCAGAAGCTGGACTGTGTAACACCATGGACATGTGAAGCAGAGCAGAGCCAGCTCATGGGCCACGCTGTAAATTTGCTCCACTTCATCTAGTCTACCTTCATCATGCAGAGCACAGACAAAGTTTCACATCCTGCCTGCATCTTGTGTGAGAAAAGAATGGGGCACTCTTCCTCTCCAGTTTATTGCATTCCTGAGGTGGGCTTGCTTCACAGTATTGCTAATGTTCTCTTGTCTTATTTGAAAATACACAAGTGGCCAATGAAAGCACAGCCCTTTTGGGCACCAATCCAAAGCAATATCAAGCCTCCTGTTCACTTCCCAGAGGGGAATGCCACAGTAATTAAAATTAGTCACACATACAAGATGAGTGGATAAGAGTGAGAATAAAGCTAAAGAAAATGAATTAATTGGAAGAAAAGTGCAGCTAGACAGTGAAAACTAAACAGAGAGAAAAATGATCATTTTTATGCAGCTTGGCAGCATCAGTGACCAGAAAATATACAATTATGTGAGTGGCATTCAAGCACTACAACTAGAGAACGGTAGAGCTAGTGATCAACTGGACGTCCTTGACCAGCTGGTTTCAGGAGCCTCTGGACTGCAGGCAGAGAACTTTTCCAGGGCTACATAAATTCAAACGAAGAAACATAATTGAAAATATATTCTTCAGTATAATTGCTTCTGCCTTAAAACGTGCATGGTCAAATTTCAAGAAAAATGAGGGATGCTTGAGACAAGATTCTTCTACTACTGATTACTGATACTAGACTTAATGGTCTTTCTCTACTATGCTTAAGCATATAACAGTTTACTAACTTTTATCAGTTATCTAACTTTTATCAGTCCCACTTCTCTTAACAATTTGTGGAGGGGACAAACACATGGAAGATAGTAGACATAAGGGGATATTTCTAGGCAGTCTAGGAGCAGACTGAAGTTTTGCAAGTTAGTCTGCCAGGTACACGACCCTTGTATCAGTTAAACTTCTGGTAACTTCATACTCATACTGTGTCCCTTCTAGTAAGATTTTGCTGGTGTCACACAATGACAGGACTGAAAAGAAGCTACAGCCTGCTAAGGAAAAAGACCATCAGTGATTCTAGAAATGCTTTTCCTTTTCATTTTCTACTTTATTGAATGTATTAAATTTAGCAAGGTTCCATACTTGTTTGAACCTTCATTTCCCCAAGGTAAACCATGACAAAAACTGCATAGACAGTGTAGACCACCCCAGCATGTAAGGAAGCAGTCATCAAAGCAAAGCAAAGCACCAAAGCAATTGCTGCAGGTGGCTGGGTAGGCCAGGGAGGAAGCACATGCCTCTGAGAGGGGAATGTGGCCAGAGCCTTTGCCTGAGTCATCTGCAGCATGAAGTTCTCATCTTTTGGCAATGGCAACTAAGCTTTGTTCACGGACTGGCAAGACAGTTGCTTAGGAATCTTATTTCAAATTTCTAGGTGATTACTGTATTACCCATTATACTTGGAGCCTAGATTTACACAGTCTTTGAGCATGCATGGAAGCTTATTAAAATTAATTTTTCCCCTAAGGATTTCTTCATTCTGCTTTTTCACACACACTCATCATGAGAGAAATGGCTCTTCAAAACTCATGTTTTTTGTCATAATAATTGGTTCACACCTCTTGGCAACTTTTCACACCATGTGTAAAGTACTGTTTCATTAAGGTTCATTAAGAGACAATATTTTCATTACAGTGTAAATCATAAAAGTGCCTGAAAATTGTTTTTAATGTTAATCATGTTGTCTCATTCATGGAGAAACATAACTCTATATGCAATCACACACAGAGACAGAGAAACAAATTTGCAATTCACTCTTGGAACTTAAGTGATAAGGTAACAATTATTAAATTAAATATTTAATCCTGATTGACAATAGGACACAATAAAATAACTTACATTGCATAGCTAGAAAAAAATTGTTTCTTAAAAAACCCTTAAATTTCTATTAGAAATTCATCATAAAGTAAAATTAAATTGTGCATCACACTTTATTAGACCTGCATATTCCTGAATTGTTTTTATGATACAATACTTCTTTCTGTTTAAATGAATATTTAATTTCTTCTTTTAGGAGAAAAGAGAACTCAAGAGTTAAATTGCTAACATAAAGGTCTGGTTTTGATTACACCTGATGTATTTACAGAATACTAAATAGAAGAGTAACAGAAAGATCTACTGGGCAGTTCTTGCTTTATTTCAGGTGGGGGAGTCTGTCTGTGATCAAGCCTCATCTACAAATAGTGAGAAGCATCTAGAGTTTTACCTCCAGAACAGACTAATGACCAAGATGCCTCTAAATTTTTCAATTTCATTGTGACTGAAATTGGTTTTTTTTCACAATTATCACCCTCAGTACACATCACAAGAGTGTTCAGCAAAGGAGGTGTTATATGTACTTTCTTGTTTTGAAGTTGAGAGATGTTATGCCCAAACACAGTGCTCAGAACCAGGAAGCATTATTGACCAGTGAACATTGTACACAGCAAATGGCTGCTCGTGAGCTGCTCTGGATGTGTGACTCTTATCACCAGGACCTGTTACCTAGGAAACAAAATGTGCTTACGGACAAGGTATGAGTTCCTTCAGAGCTTCCCTTTCCACTAACACTCTCAGACATTTGGGCACTTTGGTCCAATACTTGTGATATACCCTTGTCTGAATATCATCAAAACCACAGTCATACAACTGGTTGGATTGGCTAGACTGGTCTTATTCACACAAAAAAGAATTTTTGTTAAGATAAACCATCTTTTATCCATTATTTTTTCCTTGATAGGGTGACTGTGATGCGTACATACTTGTAAGTTACCAGAAAAAGATGTCATGGAAAAGATTAAAATATGTAGGTATCATTAAATTAATCATTCTTTTGACAAACATTGATACCAAAATCCGTGGTAAATTTATAAATTTTTTAAAAAATTATATTGGGTCATACAGCTGATTTTCCAGTCCTGAGATTAGGGACTTTTTGGGCAAGTATCCCAAGATTTTACCTGTTGTGCAAGTCTTCCTGCCTTTGCATATGTACATAATTCAGCTGCAGTTTGCTGTGGAGGTAGTGGTCCTTACATGCTTGTTTTCCCCAGAAGGTTACGTGTTGGTGGCAAAGATGGCACTGAATTTTCAAAATATTCAACTCTAGGAAGACAAATGTTGAGGATTATCTTTACATCTGAAGTTAGCAGGAAAGTTTTCTTAGAACTGACGAAGAATAGTAAATCTGTAATTTGGGATATACAGATGCAAAACTATATGCAAATATGTAAAGCCACATGTGAAATGAAGTTGCTAAAAATTGCTATATTTCCTGGCCATTAACCTTGAGGCTTGTACTAGCATCTAAAAAGTTAATTTTGAGGGTTCTTGAGTACATCCTGGGCAGTATCTCTCTTCATAGCAGGGTAGTTGGAAGTAAATTATTTTTAAGGTTGCTTCCAATCCATTCTGTGACTCTGATACTTCATCTGATAGATATGAAGATGTTAACAAATGAGTGTTGAGATGCTATGACCAAATGATTCAGAATAAATCCAGACCTGATCACTCTCTTTGCTGAGACTTTCATAAATCATTAAATGCAGTAAACTGGCTGGTTTTTAACACAAGATAATTTCTGAGAGTGAAGGAAGATATTAGACATCTATCACTACAGCAAAAGGACAAAGGAAGATCTGAAACAAAAATACAAGATGGAGCTGAGAGCATATGCCAGTGATGAATGTGTATGTCAATAACCTAAGGTTTAGAAATCCTCAAAAGAATTGTTTGTACCAAAAATAAGAAAAAATGTCAGAAAATTTAGCTCTAAATATAAAAACCATTACAGTGATGTCCAGAATGAGACATTCTGCTCACATTAGTCTCCTTGAAGAAGTTTTTTATTATTAGCTATAGCAAGCAGCTCTTCAGACTATATTTGTTGTGCAAATTGGCTTATTTTTCTTTGTGGGCATTTCATAAAAGAAAAAAGCCACATTTTTCTTGCTCTTCTTTAGTCAATTAAGCATTCTTTTTCTTCTTTCATCTGTAACGAACTAATTCTGCAACCAAGCATTATAATTCTGTAAAAAATCAACCGCCTAGTTATCATTAGGCAAATCTCAAATATACATGTCTTTGGACTAGAGTCCTTTTGTTTACATGAAAAGGGGATGGACAACTTGGCAGGAAGATACAACACTTCTTCTAAGGCTCTGTACAGTGAGGTGCTGTAAGAGCAATGTTCTGGAGCATACCTTTTTGTGGGAAAAGAGCAGAGGAAAAGATCTCAAGGCAGAAGGGTTAGGAAGTCTGTATAACTTAAGCTGTCAATGGTCAGAGACCTACAATTAACCTATTGACTGAAATTGGGGTTTTGTGTTTAGAAAATATGTTGTCATGATTTTTGTAAGAAATGAGCTGTTACTAATTTACTGACTTGAATTTTCAATTTTCTATATTTTGCAGAGATTTTTTGTTGGGAAACAATGCACAGAAATCAATCCAGTGACTTCCAGAGCATTGAAGTACTCCAGACTGTGGGGGTTATGATCCCAGCAGCAGAAGGAACCTCTTGTTTTGCTTTGTCTTGTTTTGTTTTAACTGCTCACCTCTGGCAGAACTAGAAGTATTTATTTTCTGTCTTCACACTGTGAGTTCAGCAGGAGCTTAATTACCAGCTAGCATATTGTGATTGTCCAAGGAGTATCAGAAATGAGCAAATACATCAAGGTTTCCACCACGGCTCAGGAGTAACAGCTGCAGTCACTCACCAGCCTCAACTGTCAGCTCCATCTTCCTCCTGCATAAAAATAAACATTTCCCCCACAATAAAGTCTTTTTATAAAAGCAATAAAACAACTCAAGGGAGCATTGTTATCATGAGCTAATCACCCCCTTAGGGAATTAGAGGCACTTAGCTGCATCTAGAGCTTCAACACCTGAGGGGCTGTGATTATTTCATGATAACCAACAAGGCATGACAGACTGGGAGGTTAATTAGATAATATTCAAACTTGGTAATATTGAGTTTGAAGATTTCTTTTGAAGTTGTATAAGCAAAGCTCTGCTTATAAAACAGCAGTGGGACATCAGCACAGAAAGGATAATTAACATTTCCTACAAACCAACCAAGGTTTTGAATAGCTAAAGGAAAAAATAATAAAGTTAAAGTACTAAACCCTGAGGCACTCCTTTAACAATGAGTAATCCTGATGAGTTCACTCCCTGGAATCTTGGGCAGAAATTGACTCAAATTATATAATGCCGTTTAGTTGCTAACCCCTAAATGGTGGAGGCACTTCAGTCAGCCTCATACTACTTAATGGTCCATTGTCTCAAAGAATTTAGTGGGATAGTAACTGCAGTATTAATAATAAATATTCATCTGAGCTGCAGTCATAGCCATTGGTTACGTGCCACTGCTCTACAAGAGATTAAAGTCAAAAGACACTGCCAACACTTAAAATTGTATAAGCAGTAATTGTTTTGTGGAAGTCCATTTTATTTTTGTGGACAGTCGCAGTGAAGTTTCAGAAGCAGCTGTATGTGTATGCAGGGCTGGAGCTGTGCTACACACAGGTTTTAGTGGTTAGCTGCCTTGCAAGGACCTGGCTCTTGGAAAAGTCCATGGGCTCTTTTCTACCCTCGTGATCCACCTGATGGGAACTGTGGGGTGAAGTGGCCCATTTGGCTGAAATTACCAAACCAAACAAATGGACTCTGCATCAGCTCGCTGGTCTGAGACATGCTGAGGCCACATGAGGTGTGAATACCACACGTTGTAGAGCTGCAGGTTACTGAGAGGAGTAGAATGTTTCCTCTTGGTGGACAGCTGGCTGTAAATCAGCTTGTACTCTCAGCTGTAATGAAGCTTCTAGAGACAACCTGTAACTTTTAAAGGTATTTTTATTGACCATCAGTTACAAAACCCCACAAACCTGCTATCTCTGACTTGATTACTTGTAAAATGGAAAATGAAGACTACTGTTGGTGTACCAAATGATCTGATTTGGATAGCTTTCTCTTTAAACTAACTTCTGTTGAGTTGGCATTGAATTAGAGAATATAACCAAGCATTTCTGAAACTAAACTGTATATATTCTGCAGGACGCATCACTACAATGAAGTTGAGATTGTTGGCCAGTCAGAAGTTTGCCAGTAAAAGCCATTTAGATTTAATTCTGATTTCACAGAATCAAAACATTTCACTGGAACATGTCGATTCCATTCAAGCCTTTGAGAGGGAATTTAGTGATATTGTGTCCTTTCTCACCAGCCTTCCAGTCTGCCAGTCGGGTTCTGGGCTTGCCTGGCTGCCCAGGCTCCTGCCCTGGGTCCCACTGCTCCATGGGCTGCCAGGCTGCCTGCCTCCCCAGGCACTCACAGCCCTGCACTCTGCTGCTCCTGCAACAGCCCCAGCATCATTGGCACACCTGGCATACATTCAAGATTTTCTGCCTTATGAAAATGTGATAAAAAACCCCTACATCTAATTGAACAGGTGGTACAGGTTTTTCACATGCTCTTTCTCAAAATCATTTTAATTATGTATTAAAAGATTTGACCTCTGGAATCCTGCACAGAACTTAAAATAAAATAGAAAAAAATATATATTTTCATATATGAAGGAAAAATTACATATTTAGATGCCAATTAAACAAGGATATACAGCCATTAGAAAAATACTAGGAAGAAGAAAATACAGGAAGGACTCACATAAGTTTTCTCAGAAGCTTAAGAGTTTGCAAGTCATTCTTCTTTTCAGACATGAAATAACAGACAATTACACAGATGCCCCAAAACTACTTCTGTACTTCTGAAAAGTGTTCCAGTTGGATGAGCCAACTTCTGAAGGTGCCTGTTGCAGGGGCTAAGGAGGACAGTCTGATGGCCACTTTGTACTAAATTTCTGAGAATAGATTGCTCCAGTTGGAAGAGGAGTATTGCATGCAAAGAGATGAAAAACAGAAATGGAGAGCAAAGGATAAAAGCTACATGAAAATACTCTAAACTACATCTTCCTCCATGCCACATGCACTAATCACTGTCTAAAGAGAAGACAACTCTTGGCAAAGTTATATTTCTTATATAATTTGCCTCCTTCTCTAACATCATCTTTAAATGCTTTCTTTTGTATTTACTTAATTATTTATTCCTTTGTGTGTTTATATACTTTTATCACTAAGACATGCGATATTTAAGTCTCTAGGAGCACATAATACTGTTAGAGTATTTCAGATCACTTGTCCTTTAACATATACTTACTAAATACCTAGTGACATTTGTGCTATAAAGCACATGAATGTTCAATTAAGTCAATATGCTATAAGTATCAGATGCAATAGCATCTTAGAAAAAAAAAGCTGAAAACTTCTCCCACTGGATATAATCCAGCATCCTCTAAATCAGAGGAAGGAGCCTCTGTAGTCATTGGAGCACTTCAGACTATTTTGAGAAAATGTGTCTTCAAGACTAAAGCTCTGGAAAAAGATACACCAAGGTGTTATGTGGGTTCATTAGTGCTCCCTGAGGCTGCTGATCAATACAGCCTTTGCTGTCTCGCTGCTGTTATCCAAGATGTCTTTGACTTCAGTAAATAAGTGTCAAGGTTTCAAGAACCTCAGTGCCAGCAGGGATACAGGGAAGAAGTCTTGACACAAGGCTTGCTTGAAAGAGTGATCAGGGGCTCAGTTCTGTGGCAAAAAGTCAGTCAGTCTACTGCACAAACATGGTCCTAAGACAGTTTGAACAGGGATGATCAGAGCAAGAACTGAAGTCCAACCTGCCCATGTCAATTTGAATGGCAAGCCCAGAACCCTTCCCTTGGAGCACATGCTCATCTTTGTGTTTCCACTCTTATCTCTGCCATGTTACTTCCATATTTGCATTGCACCAAGTCCTCATTGCATGTTCAACAGTGCTAGATGATTTCATTTCAACAGCCTTTCCTTCATCCTGCATCGAGAGCAACTTATAATTCTTCCATCCTGATAAGTTTGCACACTTAGCACCTAAGTATCCTTATCATAGAGGCAGTTTTGCAGCTCCTTATTAGGTAATGATTTCATGTATCAGGTAAAAGAGCTTCACCCTTTAAGCCTTTTTATCAGCAATTTACATAGACCATGATTTTGGTTCTCGTGGACATAGGATTGACATAGAGCATACATTTGCACATGGATCAGGTATTAAAAATCCTTTCTGTCAGCAGATACACCAGCAAAATAAGAACCTAACAGTGTCCTGTTTCCTCTGTTCTTAAGCTTATTTGATATTCATGAAAGGCATAAGGATGTTAAGCTTATAATGGTATAAACACTTAGCTACAATTTTTCTTAATATTGGCTCCCATGGGGCTGCCAGAAGAGAAAAGAATATATGTGAGTCTATACAATAACTAATTTATATCATGGCTATAGCTTTCAGTGTCATATATACTGTATACATAATCTTTACGGTCAGAGCAGTGAATCAGGATCTATGCATGAATACAGATATTTATGTACATTGCATGTTATCAGCTTATTGATATGTAGTAAAATTCTGCTGCTTTGACTCACAACACATAGCAATTTACTCCTGAGAGGAATACCCTGCTTCTTCCTGTGTTTGCACTGCAATTCCCTGGAAATCTCAATTTCTTTTTTAGTGAAGAAAAGGAAACAATCTGTTTTGGTTACTTCATTTGGCATCTTCTTTTTGCCAAGCTGAAGATTTTTCTGAAAAACAAAAAGGTCAGTCACAAAATATGCTGTTTAAAAACAATGAGAAATTGATTAGCCATGACACCCTCAGCCATAAATGGATGCTTTAGGTCTGGTCGTGATGTCTTCTGTCAAACAACTATTGCTGAAGGTAAACCCATCAAATATACAGTCTAAACACTGAGAGTAGATGGGAGGAACAAGAAGAAAACAAGTAACAGTCATTTCACAGAAGTCAAGGTAGAAGGTCAAGACTTTTCATGTGAGTAAAGTTACAAATATCAAGAGTTTGCAGTCAGCATTTTATGGTGCAATTCAACATAATTTGAGAAAAAAAGATTAACACTCATTCCACTTCTCCTTTTCTCATGCTTTTGGTAAACTTTCTCCTCACTCTTTCTGTCTTTGATAATTACAGCCCATATCAAACTCCATAGCAGAGAGTTTTCAAATACTTTCATAGGAGAGACCACAACTTAACAGATGCAGCTTTGCAAGCTGCCTTTCTCCCCACTTGACATTTTGTGGGCAGGCTCCCTTCTCGTTAATGAATGAGTAACATCCCTGTGACAATAGCAGTAGTGACTCACATGGAGAAGTAATATGAGGAAAATATTTAATGTACGTGCAGCTGTCTGTTTTGTCACTCTAGCTGGTGGAAATAAACTCTAGAGATCAACCAGTTATTTGGGAAACACCACTGCTTGATAGGCCACAGTTAGTTGTCATCCAAGTGTTTATACAGCTTACCAAGAAGGTAAATGTCAGAAAGCAATCTCTTGAGAGGGTCCTACCAGCTCCCAAGTGTGCATTCTCACCCACAAATATCCGGTGAACTCAGTTCAGGTTTTTATTTAAGGGTATGTCAACCACCTCTTATCCAAAACTCCTATCAAACACTTGTGAGTTTCAAAACAATTTTTTTATTCTTTTAGCATTTTTGTTTATTTTTATAAGGCTGCATTTCGTCTTTCTTACTAACAGAAGAATTGGAAGTGGCACTTTGTATGGTTCATAAACAGGCTGAAAAAACTGTTGCATACCTACCAATCTAATTGGTCAAGCAGATTATAATACAATGGAAAAAGGACAAATTATAAATCAGAAGTCAGGATGTTAACTGATAAGGGAATCTAAAGGTACTAGAAGAAGACAGTAAGTCTAAGTTACGAAGACCAACAAAGAGGAATAAAATGGAATGCTAAAAAATCATTCTCTGTTTTGAAAGAAGGAGGTTATTGAATTCATATTTTAATCCCTTTAATGTACCATGCATTTTATTCCCTCATTAACTGGGGAGGATGTCGCTGTTGAGCCACTAGCAGAGAAAAGGACCCGGGTTCTCAGTGTGACAAGAAAAAGAGCTTTATTATTTTGATTTCAGCTTATATAGACTTTTCAGAGGTCACCCAGATTGGTCAGCCAGAAGCCTTCCCCCAGGCCTATTGGCCAGGCCTGAACTGTCCAAATCTTGAGACACTGTTTTTAATAACATCCAAACTTTATCTTTGTTTATAAAACACAGAAGAAGTTCTCATGGGAAAGACCTGTGCTAGCCACAGGAGGACATTAAACAACGCAAAGTCTCCATATCTTTGGGGCCAGAAAACTCTACTTGGGAATGTTAAAAGGAATTACCTTAGAAAGAAATGTAAACTTAAGGCTTCCATAAACAATCTAGAAAGGTACTGGCATGTTCAAGCTAGCTGAGGTATCAAAATCCCTGGAAGAGCCTTCTGGTATACTTGTTAAGCAGCCTGAGAAACAGCTGAATATTGTGCCATGGATCATCACATCAACATTGCACAGATGCAATCAGAAGACTAAAGACATGAATGACAAACCTAGCCTTTAAGAACTGAATGATCCATTAGCTATACAGTTAGTGCAGGTAAGATTGTACGTAGATTCTGGTTGCCACCGAGGATTATTTAAATACAGTATCAAAACTCCCATTTGTTTATAATGAAAAAGTCCACTGGCTAATAAATTCTTCAAGCACATCTACACTCACAGGCACAGACTGTTGCTAAGTTTCTTCAGCCCAGCTAAGCACAGCATGCTTTGACCTGGAAACTGCACAGATATTGCAAATACTATCTTGCAAAGAGGAAAATGTCACTCATCGGCACAAGATCTGTGTCTCCCAAGTTTCTTTTGTAGACTGATATTTATGCCACGAGAGAAAGCCAGTTCCTCTAGTCTTCGGTAGGCACCTAGGCAGTCCGAGGGTCGGTGTGTGCAGGAACATTGCTCATGTCACCGCTGCGGCTCTGACCCTCAGCACTGCCTTGAGCAGGGAGCCGCAGCCGAGTGAGAGCCTTGCGCTCCGTCCCACAGCCAGCAGAGCAGAAGCAACGCCAGGAAGCGGGGACTCCTGCTAGAAAGGAGGACTAAAGCGAACTTCCGGGCCTTTGGAAAGGCAGTTTCCCTGAATGTTCAGCTACACAAGCGGCAGAAGCATCGGGACAGTCGCGTCCGGAGCCCGCGGCCGCAGTTCGCCCGGCAGCCACGAGATGGCGCCTGGCCTTTGGCAACGGCCGCCCTGCCCGGGCGCTGTGCGCCCCGCGAGCTGGAGCTGCGCCGGGAATGGGAATGCTGCCGGAGCGAGAGCGAATCCGGCCCCTCGCCCCTGGGTTTCTCCTGGGTCTGTAGTTAAAATTAGTGCCCGTCGTTTGTTCAAAATATTCCCCAAAACTGCCATATTCTCTCTGCTACTCTGCCTTTGCTCTTTGCTCTGCTTTGCTTTGCTGCACCTTTGCCTAAAGCTCTGCTCATGTGGTCAGGGACACCGGCTGGGGACATCGTGTTAGGAGCTGCAAGGAAGGAGAATTATGTTAGTCACCGCTGTCCAGGGCAGCAGTGCTTGCTCTGGATGCTTGGCTTTGACATAGCTCACTTCCAGGAAAATTCCCAGCAGAGTTAATGGGAAGAATACAGGAGGGGTATGTGTAGGTTTGTCGGCATACACATATTTGAATATATCAAGACGTGAATTCTCTTTTCTTTTTTTTTGGTTAGTTGTTTTTTTTTTTTCTTATCTTGATTTTTTTCCAAAATATTCTATCCACAAATATCTCTTTAGCGCAGTGGCTCACTGCCTTTTCACAGCGATAGCTGATTATCTGCAAGACTGAATCCATACTCGTTTTTGTGGATGAGTTTCTGGGTTCGTTGGGAGCCATTCCCTTGCATTCCATAGAGAGGCACTGGAATAAATGCAGGTTTCTTGATTGCAAAGGGTCACAGTGTTGGAATTTACCTCTCTTCTGCTTTTGGCAACAACAACCTCTGTGTAAATCTGATAATATGGGTGGCAAACACATGTTAGGTTAGAAAACGGTACAGCAGCTGCTGTGCTACTGGTAGTAACTTAGTCAAATAGATTCAGTAATGTCCAATATTTAGACATGTACTCTTGCAAATACAATGGGCCTTTGGGGTACAGGAAAACCTGATAAAGCAGCTCCCTGATTCTGGCCACTAAATGTAATAAGGCTAACCATAATAATCCTTCTAAAAATAAAATTCCCAGCCCTTCCTATTATATTAGACCCTAGAAACTGAAAAACAATATTTAAGACAAAAAGCTTATCAAAGCCAGGTTTTAGGTATTTTGATGGTTTGGTTTTGTTTGTTTTTATCTCCCAGGGAGAAGAGAGAGTGTGGGTTTTTTCCTCAAAAATTAAAATTCTGTCATGTTTTCTTTCTCTGCACTGTAGGGCAGTTTTCTCCTTTGAAACATCTCGAGGTGTCCAGCTGTTTTAATGATGGAGAACACTGAAGTACCTTCATAATAGTATTAGGAGAGCAGTGCTCTGGATTAGGTGCCCTGTTGGAATTAGAATCAAATGTAAGCACAGGAACACCTCTGTTGCATTCCAATTCAATTTCTGTTCTGATTAAATTACTTATTGCTGCTGTTAATATTTGTTACAGTAATGTCTATAAGCCAAATATTGCAAGAGACCCCATTGTGTTCGGCACCATGAAAGCAGAGAGCAGACAGCATGCTCTCAGCTGTTGTTTCCCCATCTGTCAAGTGAGGACAATGTGCTTTCTCTCTACAAGTACATGAGCACTAATTAATTAATATTTGTAAAAGGATATGTAAATGCTAAGTATTATTTATGAATTATATTATAAAGGAAGATTTGTGGAGAGGCCATGGAGACAAGACACAGATGGCATTACAAGGGCAGAGAGAGCAGCACAGAGTGACAAGATTAGCCTGTAAGAAGATGAAAGGAAGTAAAGCAAAGTGAATTGTTAACTAAAGAAGAAGAGCTGGTTTTGCTCAACAAAAATAAAGTGAGAGTGCAGGGGATACAAGCAATATTCAAATGAGTTCTAAAAAAAAGCCCAGCACAACAGTGGTCTGAAACTGGATGGAACATGCTGGAAATAGAATTGGTAACAAAATTTTAAAGAAAGAGACCAGAAGAGCCCTACTATTGTGCATAATACAGTGATTTATATATGCTCTTTATTTTAAGGTAGCTTCTGTACCCTTGGAGTGTTAAAGCTTTGCTCAGCACAACAAAGGAAGTGATAAGAGATCCTGCTCTGTCCAGGTGAATGAGCATGTAGGTGTTCATAAGACTGTGGCCTGAGCATCAACCACAAGGCAAGTGATGAAAATGTTATAGACACATAGTACTGTATGATACTGTGTTATAGGAACTGTTCTGAGCAGTGTGAATAGCTCCATCAGGGAACATCCAGTGAATTACAGAAAGTGCTTCTGGACAGAACAATCACCTCTTCTTTCAATCACATCCAATGTCCATGTGGGCATTTCAGTTTTTTTGATACTGTACAGGTCAAGCACTTGTTTAACCTTCCTAGTCAGAAAAGTGTATTTTGGAAAAAAAGAAGAAAAGAAAGTAAATTCTTTCCCAAATACTGGGAAAAAATATCTATAAATATTCATATTATAGTTACAAACTAAATTTTAGTTTGATTTCACTCTTACCAATCTTTTATTTCCTTTCCAGGAATATTCAAGTACACAGCTTTTACTAAGTATTCATGAAGTGCAGGCTTTGAAGGTGAGCTGCTGCACTAGTCTAAAAAGTCAGTTCAAAATTGCATTGTGAGATGTAACTCTTACAATTTTCTGAGTTGTAGTTGAAAAAAAGTGAAGAGTACCATGTCACCTATGCAGAAAACCAAAACAATGCATGGTGCTTATTTCAAGAATATGCTGTAAAGTGTTTGTGAATGGTTCCACACCAGGATTAACTAAATTAGGAAGTAACCAAATATTCAAAAGGAATGGAGAAATCCACAAATTGAATGGTCTGCTCAGACACTTCACAAACAGACCCAACAGGCAACATTTTCCCAAGAGATTCCTCATGGAAATTATTTGCTTCATTTCAGTAGTTAACAAGCATGAGCAGCTGAGCTCCACCTCCTCTGCGGCACAGGAGTGATCTCCAAGGTTTCTTCCTACCAGCATTACCAGAAAATGAATGAATTAGGTTTGAACAGGTTCTCCTCTGTCATTTCACCGACCC
Source organism: Lichenostomus cassidix (assembly GCF_008360975.1). Lineage (NCBI taxonomy): Eukaryota > Metazoa > Chordata > Aves > Passeriformes > Meliphagidae > Lichenostomus > Lichenostomus cassidix. The sequence continues at coordinate 25,323,894 of NC_139480.1, read as the reverse complement.
TCAAATCCACCTGGCTGCTTTGAGTAAATGTGAGGAAAAAACATGAAAACTATATATCCTGGGTTTACTTTGATCTCTAAAAAATGAGGATGATTTTATTTTAGGTATATAATAATATTGCTAATGTCTGTTCACTAAGCAATCCTTCCTTTTCCCTTGGCTCTCAGTTTGACGCATCTCGAGCATGAAATGGACTAAGATTGCCATGAAACTGAAAGCTCTGTGTGTGGAAATTGGGGAATGCATAGACAAATTCTTTTTTCCTTTTTAAACCTATGCCAATGAATAAGTATTTTTTTCCCTATCATCAGCTTTCTGAATTTCTTGGTAAATAAACCTCAGCTAGAAAGCTGAAAGCAAATTCCCTTAGGGGACTTATGTTAGAGCCACAGAATACCAGAGGCCAAAAACCAGGGATTGACTCAATCCTCAAATGGTACACTGGTCCTGGTGAAAACTGCCATGATCATCAGGTCACTTTTTGACTTGAGTTTTGCTGGTGAGAAAGAAAGAGACAAGCAGGAGATCACTGCAGAGAGCACTAAAAAGAGCTGTGAAGCAGCTGCAAATGCTCTGGTACTGACATACATGTTTGGCCATCATGAGGGTTTGAACGGAGCAATCATGGATGTAGAGGTGAATCTCAGGAAGAATGGCCATGTTAAACTATAGTTGCTAGGCACATTGTCTGGTCAAAGTTATAAGATAGCTTTCCTGCCAATTAAACATGGTTCAGAAAATTTAAAAATCTAAACATGGAAAATAAAATACAAGTGTGAAATACTTTGATTCACAATAATTCTAGTTCCTTTAGTGCACAATAAACTTCTGTAGCATTGTTACCTGAGGCCTATATGGTGTAAAGATGCTTTCTAGGAAGAGACAATTATTTAACTATTGGCAAAGTATTCTTTGAAATCTTTATGGCATATTGGTTGTATCAATCTGCTGCATGTAACATTCGGACAGAGCACATCTAAGGTGGGTAAGAGGAATTCCTGCTTCTGAATACTCGCACTGAAATAAACCCTTCCTCACTTGAGCAGGCCATCCCAACCTACATGGGCAGGTTTTTTGGGGATGGCAAGGAGCATTTAGTTGTCAGCTTCCACACATATGGTGGAGAGCAGGACACTTGTAAAACTTCCATGAACCCATGGCAGTGGATCTGCCTTTTTAATGGACAAGTAGCTGCTGAATATTTCATACTAACCATATGTCCAGGAAACAGAAACGCTGAATGACACAGAACCTACTACTTTGTTGTCATACACTCTGTTACCTAAATCTTGCCATATACAATTTCAGGATTCCCAAGAAGATCTGTGATATATTAAATAGTTTTTAAGGGGAAAGCAGAAGCTATGCCTTAACACATGGAAGAGGGATTCAAAAGAAAAGTGGGTATTGAGGGTTATCATATATTTGTCTGCAACCAAGATTGGCAAAGTTTGGGCAGACAACAGCTGGTTGCCTCAACTAAAAGACATTCTAAGTCTAAGACTGCTCACCTATCTTAAGAGTATATGAAAAAATTGACAATTAACTGAAGTTATTTATGTGTATGTGTTTAAACATTATCAATGTTATGGAGAAAAAATAGTCTTTCAAATTGCCAGTTTTGTTAGTTTTAATTGAAGGGGTTTGGAGATAAATAAATGCTACAGATTTTACAGAGATTTTGCTACCAATGGCAAGCAATATATTGCTTCATGTCGTTAAGTGAATTGCTTTAACAGGAATTGAGAAACTCAGTAATTTCTAAAAATAGTGAATATTTCAGTTCTCCTTCCACCATGCCTAATTTAAAAGAAAGTTAGCCTGTCTGGCTATCCTTTAATGAAATTTTCTGTCAAAGTAATTGCATATTACCTAGTAATTAAACATCCAAAATACTTATGGAACACATATTTTCATGAGATACATGTATTCATTAGTTAGCATTTAAATGTTGTTGTTGTTTTTCTATATTTGACAGCATTTTTAAATTTTCCTGACCTTTTAAAATATCTCAAATATTAAAATATCAGGAATATTAACTTTTAACTTAATAATGTCATAATTTTTTGTAATTTGGAAATCAGACTGTGACAAACTTAGGTAAAACATGCTAATAAGGGCCTAATATGTAGTAGAAAATAAGTGCATTAATACATCTCTGCATGCCAGTGACTAGTAGATGTTCTTAAATGTAATCTTCAACTTTTTTTTTTCACCATAATTAACCTACTTATCCTCATAGTATCTCCTTTTTAAAAGTCTTTCTTCACTGTGGCAGTTTGTGAAGACAAATCTAATGTAAGAAAGATATTTACATATTAAATAGGTAGAAAATTAGAAGTCTGTTTTGCAGCTGAGAATGTCAGACCAAAGGACTTCACTATACTTTTCCTTTTATAATCTCTTTCTATGAGTTCAGTATGAGAGATATGACCATGATTTGGAGCATTGTTGGTTCATTTAATTTGCATCCAAGAGCCACAGAGCCATCTATCTACCTTCTTTCATATGTGCTGGTAGGAATATTAGAGAAGAATGACATCTTCCTTGCTGTGACATATGCTTTCCAGGCAGGTTTAGTTGAATCACTTAATGCAAGATCCACAGAGACATCCAGACCCAGAGCCAACCTACTTAATTTTAAATTTGAATATAAAATGAAGTGAATGTCCCCAGAAAGGGCTTTGATAATCTGATAGTCAGGATTTGCCTAAAAGGTAGGAAAAAGTGTATCTGATTTCCTTGAAGTAGAAAAAGCAACTGAGCCTTGCTCTTCCTCATTAGATTCGTACATTAAAGAATAGGTAACCTTTCTTTTTCCTTTTTTTTTTTTTTTTTGTTTTTTGTTTTAACAAGGTGGACATACATCACAAGTTATGGATATTTTTTTAAAGCTTAGTTCTGTCTGTGTGTTTAGGGATGCCCTGAGCAGATTGGATTGAACTTCTCAGTCTAGGTGAGGAAATAGAGTTTGAAGTTCTCAACAGCACTTAGATGAAGGTAGGAACCAATCTATTCAGGACTTTCAACACATTGAAGGCTCTCCTTTTTTCTAAGGACTTCAAAGCACTTAATAAATAAAATAAATATAATTTCCTCATTTCCCTGACTGAGAACCCATAAAGATGTAGTATTTACACAGGGCACTTTACCTGTCTTCACACAGCCATGAAGCAATCCTACTCCTAGTGCTGCCTTCCTGGCATTCTCCAGGTTGTACTAACTTTACTGTGTTCAGGATGGCTAGTTCAAACACCTCAGCTCATAGGAACTGTTAAAATCCACTAAGATAATGTTTAAATTAGGCATGGCCAAACCCTTTAAGATCCTATGATTTCTCTTCTACATAGGTTTTATAAAGAGGAAATAGAAATATTTTTATTTTCAGGTCTGTTTGAAGGCTTTTGACGCTTTTCGTTTCAAAACTCCTCTTTGAGAAAATATCAGGAAAATATTCCCTCTCTTTATAGCAACAGTTAATCTAAAAAAATCCAGTTCCAAATCTGAAACAAAAGCTATCAGTGATATATGACTCTACACAGAGATGAAGGGATGCTGCTGAGTAGTGCCATAAGAAGTAGCTGAGATGGATGAGAGAACCAAACACGACTATTAGAAGCAGAAACCCTTAGGAATCAGACCTTTGGGAGCATTAGTGATGAAACAGACTGATGTGTCAAAGTGTTTGCTCAGGTATGCAAGCAAAGAAATGTTCTCTGGTTGTCTAGATTTTCATGTATTTAATACAAAAAAATCTGAAAAAAACTCCTAAACTAAACCAGCAAACAAACCAGGATTAGGTACAACATTGTAAATAAGCAACAAAGAAACCTGACTGTTGCTGACCTCTGATTGATGTTAAAATAACCCAAGTCTGAATTAATAAATGATGAGTTTAGCAGGTTAACAGAAAATTGATCAGGAGTGTGGTAGCATAATTTGCTTTCACCAACCTAAGCACAGCCATGGCCTTTGTCAGAAGCAATCCTGCCAAGTTGGTTTTAGGCTCCCACATTCATAGCAAACCCTACGGCAAGCAGCCAAGACCCCAGAAACCTAACATCTTCCAGCTCCCTGGAATTACCAGAATGATCCACACTTTTATTCTTACATTGAGAAGCTCAAGTCCACAAAAATCCTTGGAATAGCTCTCTCTAAAGTACTCCTTAAACGGGGTTGAACTCTGAAGGCCTCTCAAGGAAACTTGAATTTTTGCAAACGACACTCTAGAGCCAATGTTTGCTGACTCCATCTGCTGCAGTGCTGTCAAGAAGTCCTGGCTCCAGCCAGGGTTCAGCTTTGGTGTTTAGAGCTGGGTCCAAAATCCAAGGCTGAGACAGAAGCTAAGGAGCAGACCACTTTTAGTTTTCTTTAGAAATGTCTGATTTTCATGTCCAGGAGAATCATGTTGAAAGACCTTTATTTGCAATTCCAGAATTCTTTGAAAAATGCTTTTTCTGACTTCTGGTCACTCTGGCTCATGGTGATATCTATCTTCAAGATCTGACAATGGTTTGAAAAATGAGATAGAGCAGAGACCACAGAGCAGGATCTTGAAGAATTTGTATGGTTTGTCATAACTGAACTGAGACAATCGTGAACAGGGAAAAATATCTGTTTGCAGTAAATGTCATGCTGAGTTACAGTATAGAATTAAAATCAGTTTCTACCAAGCCCAGCAGTCATAGGGAGGCAACTGAGGAGTTTTTGGCTCTCCTCCTTCCACCCCACCATGCTTTCCTTGGCACTGGAGTTGCAGCAGGAGTGAGAGAACGCCGGTCTGGTAGCCCCTGGTCAGCAATAACACAGTCTGCCCCAAGGGGAGAGCACAGCACTGCCCAGCAGGGACTGGCCTTTGGGGAACACATCCTATGGGCTCTGCCAGGCTGCTGGCCTGGGACCAGGACAGGATTGTCAGAGTGCTCCCTCCAATTGCTTCTACTTAATTAGCCCCACTTCTCTAACCTCTGCACACACATGTGCTTGTGTCTGGAGATGATTTGGGATTGTCCATAGCATGGAAACAGAAGTGGTGATTAAATAGGGCATGATCAACCAGACATATGAAAGGGAAGGAATAATGTATGTCTGTGGGAGAAGCCAAAGGCAATGACTCCAGCAGTTGTGTAGAGATGACTGAATTCTAGGATGACAGGACTTTCACAGTTTTGATGGGGGGTCAGCGGTTGGAGACAGGTGCACTTTGGCAGTGCTCACACACTCATTCTCTTCCCTCCATCCTACACAGAGCCTGCTTTGATTTGGTCTGGAATAGCCTTGATTTTTCATCTTCTTTGCAGGTTTAATAACTAGACATTTATGGAAAACTAGGATAAAAATTTTGTGTTAAAATGATTGCCAGGCACTGTCACACACAGAGACAGGGCAGTGAGACCACCACTGTTCACAGCCTGAGTGTGGCTGAACCAAGGCTTAAAGCACCAGTCTCATGGAATAAAAGACACTTCATTGGGGTGGCTGCAAGAGAGAATTCCTTTACAGACTTAAGGTCTACCCTGTACATCTTTATCTGTGTTACGTATGATCTAGTGGGGAGACTTGAAAGAAAATAGAGAAGAAATACATTATGTGTTTTGTTAGTTGTAATGTTTTATTACTCTTCACTGGACCCAAGTAAATGTCTAGGATATGAATGAATCAGTAACATGGAGCTATATAAATGACTTTCACCTGGTGACTGCTGTACATTCTTGGTTGTCCTGACCAAAATAAGTAAAGACGTAATGCAGGAGACAGCCATGAGAGAGCAAATAACATAAAGACGATTAACTTCATTTTATCTTGTTCTGTCGCACAAATCGAAGAAAACATTAAAAAAAATACAAATTAATTACCCTGATGCTGCATTTATAGCAATGAATGTCTACACCTGAATTACAGAGCCAGAGAAAAGACCATTTTTTTAAAGATTCTAGAGAGTAAGAAAGTTCAATATCAGAAGAGAAGGGGCATTCAGAAAACCACCAGTGCTTGCTGTTTGAGGAAGGTGAGGCACACCATGGGGTTTTCTCTCTCCTTCAGAAGAAGCAGACCATTGTCAGAAACTAAGTATCACACTCACTGTGACAGCAGATTTGGGTTGCAGCTCCTTTGTCGTTTTTTAAATAACTAGATAATTGTATTTTTATATTGAAGTGTCACAGCAAAAAAGCAACTTGAAGCACAAATTTAAATATTATTAGCTTGTTAGTGGTGGTTTTTAGGAGTCTTATTTTTTTCCCTCAGCTTCCATCCTATTTTTTTAAATTTCTCCAGGGCATGTCATATATAGTGAAAAATCTCAATGGAGGCCCACAGGTATCACTGCTGTTTAGTCAGACTTCAAATTGGGCTCTAATGGTTTTAGATAGAAGAGCAGATGGAGAGAGTTTGTTCACTAGTCGGTGCCCTTGCCTCAGAGTTCACCTCAAGTTGTTTTCAGAAATTCTCACTTCATGCACATTACTTATTTATATCATCACTTTTTTTTCCCACTTCATAGATAATTGCTACTTAATTGATACTGCCTTTATACAAGCCTCCACAATAGCAAGCAACAAGACACACTGCTAAATAGAGGAATCATTAATCTGTGTATATATTCTGGATTTCTTTTAAAGATGGGCTGGAAATAAGCAAAGTCATTAGTAGTTTGTTTGCAACAGTGTATTTATGAAAGCTCTATGGAGAATGTGTCAACAGTCAGTATGTAACAGAGCAATTAACACAGTACTTTTGTACTTTTGACTGTTAGCATGGGAGTAAACAGAAGCAGATGTGAAGTGCTTGTGCTGTTAGTATTCACACACTGTTCTGACATATGCAAATACAACTAATGCTTACAGAGCCTGCAACTCTTATTGTACCATGACCTTACTTACCAAACCCTGGGACAGGACTACACACTTTCCTAATAATTATTAACAATACACAGATACAATATTTTTGTTTTTAAAATGTTATGGACCGCAGTGGTAAAGCTTCACAGATAAACGTGCTGATAGTGTTATGCATATATAGCTCATTTTAGACAGTGCTTTCTTCAATGTAAAGAGCATAAACAATAAAGAAGTAATGAAAAATGCATACAGAAAGCTAGAACAGGAATCACCTCTGAAACACTGGTTCAACTCTAATTATACAAGCCCACTGAAGTTCAATAGTTAATACATGCATCAGATTCTGTGTATTTAGGACAGAGTTCAAACTGAGACCTTTCACTGCTACAGTCTTAAAATATATATCTCTTGCTAAAGCAGCTCCAGTCAGGCTGTAAAATAGGATGCCAACACTGAAATGATTTTCTGCCCTGTAAAAAAAAAAAAATCACATACTTGACCTAATAAAATCACCTGCGTCCTGGAAAAAAAAAAGAAAAAAGAAAAAAGAGAAGAGAAGGCTTCTTCTGTTCAGTTATTTTTCATATGAACTATATATATCTGATATACCTGGAGTTACTACAGTGATTTTCATTTTCATCTTCAAATACTATCTAAAACCTACCTATGGTACACAGGTGATGGTCAGATGAGATTTTATTTTCAAATCTTCTGTTACAGATGTGTTTCCAGAATAGGAATCAATCAAAACTGAATGAAAATATAGGATTAACAATGATGTTTGGCATTATTTAATACATGAAAAATATTTTGCTTCACAGGAAAACAATTTGTAGAATGTAATGCCCAAGATAAGATTGACAGGCCATCTCTTCCAACATGTTTCTCTGTTTGAAGGCAGACAAAATGTCTCCTAAACACACTGTCATTTTTTTATCTTTAAGATATAATGGTTCATGAAATTAAAATCCTCTTTTGAATGTGAACATATGCTTGTTTCCATTTTGTTTTTACCATTACAAATTAGTTGTGCAGGTCTCACTACACAATATCATGTTTCAACTGGACCCACAGGGAAGCATCTCCTTATTTTGGCTCCACTGGGGCAGCAGCTCTGCCTGGTTGCAGCAATGGTTTGGAGCAGAGCGTGGGGTGGAGCACCAGCACTGCCCTGAATGCAGAGGCATAGAAGTGCCTGGAGGTTTGGGGCAGCAGCCCTGGAGCTGTGTGAGGAGGCTGCTCAGGACCTGGGGGAGGTGTTACAGCAGCTGCACATCTCAGATGCTGTCAGGCCCACCCTATTAGTTTCAAATAATTCACTTCTGTATTTTTTGTTGTAAATAAGGTGTTTTACTGTATTACTGACACTAAAACACTGCCATTGGGTACATGGCATCTCTTGACTTGTCAAGATTATAGGGACAGGCTGAGTTTTTGGCAGCTTTCAGATATTCACAGGCTTGGGAAAGTGGTGAGGGTGTTAAAAGTGTTTAGGCTTTTTCCCTACTAGCAGTTTTCCAAATTTCTCATAGTATTTGTAGTACCTAGAAAGGTTAGTTTTTTAGGAGTTAACTTTTTTTTTTTACAGATTTCTTTTGATTCAGGGCTGTTTGGTAGTTTGAGGTTTGTTGGGTTTTTGGCACCTGAAAAACACATGTATTACAATTAATTGCAGACATTTATTTTCTCATTTAGAAAGCTATGTGAAATTATCATTATGATAGCTTTCCATTTCTCTTGGCAGCCTTTTTTTTCCTCTGAAAACACTTGCTAAATAAATAGGGAGCTGTGAAAAAATGAGGATCGGGGATGTGATTTTTAGTAAAGTTGGTTAAAATAAATGTCATTCAGTAGTACTTTGCTATTCACTGCCTTATCCCTAAAACTTGGCCACAGTTTAAATCACAGAAGCATGTAGGAGTAAATATTTATACTTTAAGCAGTCAAGGACATTGTATACTGTTGTTGGCTAATGCCAAAACAAATACAATAGCTAAGTTCACCTGGACCCTTTATTCCCAATGCGCCCCAAGGGTTTGAGCTGCTCCTGCAAGCACCAAGACTGAGAGTGACTTTCCTCCAAGTTTCTCGTTCATCTCATCAACTTGCTTGCTTATCTAAATAATCATTTGTCCGCAGCTGCAGGCAATCAGCATTTTGTGCATACAGTGTAGATTCCCAAGCCAAATTACAAGATAATGAAAATACATGTAATTACATGTTGGTATGCTAGTCTAAATATAATTTACACTTGGGAGTAGGGAAAGAAGACAAGACAGTAACAGGTGAATAAGAAAACAAAGAAATGTGCTTTTGAAATTTTTCCTGATCTTGTTTTTCAGCAAAATAGGTATACTCATTTATGCTGTGTTTACTTAAAGGGTTATTTGTGAATTAGAATATTCAGCTCCGTTAGAGGAAGTACTGAAAAGCCTGCGATTGCTACAGTGTTTAAGTGAACATTTGGGGAGAAAAGTCAAATTGGCCCATTGTGATTGCTGATACATTTTCATATCAATGTAAAATTCTGATTACTTTCCTTTGAATTTAATATAAACAGCTGCACAGAAATACTTTCTCAAACATGTTTTTTTGTGTCCTGATATTTATTCCTTGAAAATATTTGGATCATGTTTGCTTTGCAGGTCAGAGACACCTGCCTTTTGGCCACCATCCACAGTTTATGGATGATGTTTACCTGCCTCCTATCCAGTGACTTTGGATGAGATCAGAGTTTGGATCAGAAGCAGTTTGATAGGCTTAGAGAGTCTCTCATGGCTCCAAATGTTTTTTGGTGTAAATTCCTTCTTTACTTTCTCTTGAGCCATTGAGGTTTTAAATGCAATATTAATTCAAGCTTTCACAAATTATTTTATTGCTGACCAACTTTCCTGAAAGAGCTGTTTCAGTTTAAAATGTGTCCTCATTCCTAATACTTTGATATGTCAATCCTTCTGTGACTAAATTTTAATTATTCTAGTTTATAATTTCTTTTGTTAAAACCTGGAATTCAGCATTTTGCAATGCTTGGCTCTTAAAAGAGATTTGTTACCATAGAGAACTCTTGGTGAAATATTTCCCCAAAGATGTTATATCATAAGACAGATGATTTTCAGGACCAAATGCCCATTGTTTTCCAGAGTTCATTTACGTAAAGCCATATATGCAGTGGACATATTGAAACATTCTTATTTTGTTTTTAGTTTGGGGTATGAGAATTTCACATTCATTTAATGTCTTCTTTTCTTGTACTTTTTATGACATAATTTTTTTTTAAATATATTTGAGAAATTTGATTTGCAGTCATATTACCTACAGGAAATACATACAGTAACTTTTTCAGTTTGTATATTTTTTCCTTTATATTGCATTTTTAGTTTTGTTAAAATTGCCCCCTGAAATCAGTTATAATATGGGGGCTTACTCCATATGTACCTTGAATAATTCGGATGCACTGAACTCTAATTGCTCTCAAGCTTAGGAATTTTTTTCATACTTGAAAATGTAATTCTATAAATTCTAGAGTAATGTATGGCATATCTTGCTGACTTTTGTATTTTCATCATTAACTGTGTTTTCAGTGACTAATACATTTCTCTGAGTTAAAAAAACATCAAACTTAGTACAATTCATCAATGTCTGAATAAAGGATAAGATTCTGTTCCTGCCTTTATTTACTCCTTAAGATACCTGGAACTATATTAAAAGCCTTCATTATACTATATGTTTCCCTGAAGCTTACAGACTGCCACAAAATAGATGTCAGGAGGCATCGTTGCAAGGATGAAGGTGGAGAGAGAGATGAGACCATTGAGGAGGATGTGATGGGAGCAATGCTACAGTTTATGACTTCCATAAGAGGTTGCTGTAACAGAGACACTTTATTACTAAGAACCTCGAGAACATCAGAAAGAGTGGTCTTAAAACCTACCATTAGTTCCTGTTATGCTGAGTAACAACCTACCAACTGCTAGAAAAATCTCCATCACTGAATATCTTTAGCAGGCTATTCGTGCATGTTACCGACTGATCAGCTAAAACTTCACCAAAGTTGCTGGACTTGCAAGAGAAATTACTTCCTCATTAAACAGTGATGTTAGGTGATCCTGTAGCCTCTTGTGAGCACAGAGAAAATAAAGGAAAACTGCTTCTTTGTGTATATTCCTTCAACTCTTCAGAGCTTGTTCCATTCTGTCCTCAAGCTGACTCTGAAAAGCCATTAAAATGCAAAAGGATGTGCAGATAACGAGCAACCCTGGGCTTCATGGAGGAATTTTGGGGTGAGATATGTTAAGCCTAGATTTTAGCTGTTAGCCTCACTAATCAGCAAAGTCCCTTTGGTCCCTTTGGGCCTCAGAGGCTTTTTTTTTTAATTGGGGCATCAATATGCACATAGCAGTCTTGAAGGTTGGAAACCTCCCTGCTGCACACACCCAGTGAGGACTAAGCTAGCCAGGGTAGCAAGCTCTGTGCCACAGCCTAAGGTAAGAGCATCACTCCTGCTCATCTTGTGTGGATGTGCTCCTGGGGCTGCTGGAGCTGGTCTTCAGCGGGGAGTAAACTTACTTCACATGATAATCTTAAAAGCAAGATAGGAAAATGTAGCTTTCATAAAACTCTTATGCGATGAGGAAAAAGCTATAGTCAGAGAGGACTTATTAGTGGTTCACTGCCAGGAATGGAAGGATGCATGGCATGGGCTTGCACTGGGGTCTGTCTTATTCTGTACTTTTAACAAAAGTATAGTGCAGCTTTTCAGTACTTTTGTTAATGACCTGGGAGATGGAAAAAAGTGGTTTCTTATTAAAACTGCAGACTACACTGTGCTGGAAATGCTGTGAGGATGCTGGAGAACAGGAGCAAGTATTCAAGAGTATTTTAAAAATCTGAGAAAATTATTGCAATTACATTGTTTTTATGGAGTTCCTTTTCCATTCTATTAAAGCTCATTATTATTCTTAAACCCACAATTTTATTCTCATTCAGATAATTTATTGGAGTTGTTCATGCTTCCAGAACAAAATAGAAACATGCAGTATTCTGGAACCCGGAAATAACTGTGGAGTTGGAGGCAAAAGTCATAAGTATTTTATTAATTGAGACTTCAAATAATTTTCTTAATCTTTGATAATTTCACATTCCAAGTCAAAATAAGACTCTCTAGACTACATCTGTAGGAGTAGATGAAGCTAAATGGCATAAATTTGGCCTCACACCTTAGTGCCTCAGCACATATCTTATAAATAGATAAGCATAAATATGACTATAAATACTCACATAAACGAGTGCTGTATAGGATCATTAAATTATATAAACTCATAAACTTGATTAATGTGGAATCAATGTGGGTTCACTTTAGCAACTAGACAAACCTTTGCACCATGCATTTTTTTGTACAGTGCTGTTCTAAGAAACATGGTTTTCAAAAAAGAATTGTCCTATGTAGTGTGAATCACTGCCCTGAAAATAAACACAGAGACCCTCAGTGGATCCTTGATGCCTCCATTTTCATTAGGAACTTTAACATTTATCTCTTTGTTTTATGCCTGTTACACAGAATTATAGTCCCCCTGGAGACATTGGATTAGGGATTATAAAATCAATGTGGTGTAAAACCGTTGTTCCAGCACTTTCAAGCCATCCCCACAGAATGGGAAAAGGGCAGCTGGACCCTGACCCACTGTGTGGGACAACATTGCCCAGCTGAATGATCTCTTCAGGAACTGCTAACTTGACAGCCTGTGTAAAGCTAGATAAGCAGAGATATTAGTGTTCACTGAGATATAAATAATTATTCAGCTCACCAAGCAAGGTAGCACTGCACCCCGCAGGACCTAAATCAGACAGCTCAATGTGAGCCAAAATGCACTGGATTCACTGCCAGATTATTCAGTTTAATTAAGACTCCAGACTTGGTCAAGTTATTTGACTGTCCTTAAAATAAATAATTAGAATTGGCAGCAAGAGAAAGGTTTACACTCTTACAAGATCTTATATTCTCATATACACAAATATATTATTTTTCTGTGATATGAGCATTAATTTTAAATCTAGTGACTATTTTATTGTGTTTAAGAGATGACTTGAAAGACTGGCTCAAAAAAGTCTGCACATCCACAAAAATATGTAGATGAAATCTGCATTAAGGCAAATAATAGCATTGCTTTTAAGTACCAGATTACACATCATAGTGCATCTTTTCAGCTCTGAAAAGGGGCTAAATTTGTAAACTACCCCATGGGAAACCATACTTTTAAAGTCTCTGTCTTAATATGCATAACAAAGATGTTTGGTTAATTTGGATGATTTAAATAACCATATGTTTATCCAAACAAGTAAAAAACTTCCAGTTTCTCTGAAAGCCATTCAATATGTCTGTGAATCTTTATTGACCTTTAGTTAAATATAATAAGTTGATTCAAGAAACACTATTTAATCCTATTACTAATGACTAAAATCAACATCAACCCAAGAGCAAAACGAAGAGTATTTTTGAAAGAACTCAAGTTTCCTGATTTCATCAACCTCTGCCTTACACATGGCATGGGAAGAAAACAGTGCAATGCATGCATTCATATTGTCTCTACTGCATGTTTTTGTATTAAATGTGAGAGACAAAAAGTAGAGCACATGCTGTTCCAATATCAGAATAATTTTCTTGTAAAGATGGTTTGCTATTGTTTACATAATGAATTTGGTTTAATTACATATTTGCATATTTAATTACATAGATGTCATTTTACTAACCAGTACAGTTCTCAGGAAAACAGACATGGATGTTATTGTTTAAGGTAACATTACATTTGAGAGGTGATGCAGTAAGAGTCTAAACATTGCATGTGTTTAAACATTGCATGCGTTTCTTGATGACAATCTTTTCTTCAGTAAGAGTAAGAAGAAAGCAGCGCTGGCATGACACCTCTGCTACAACTAACAGCTCATTTTTCATGCTCTCCAGTCTAGTTAAACCAAAAGGGAACTCCTGCAAAAATAACATATTTTTTCTATTATTTTATGTTGGCAATTTTTCCTTCAAAAATCTGTAGGTTCAGAACAGATGTGAAAGAGAACATTCTGTCTTTAAGCTTTGCCTGTAAAAAGGGAACCTAAGCAGCACAGAAGAGTATCAATGTTCCTGTTGTTAGTGACCAGCCAAAGCCTGGCCACGGCTCGTGATGGCTTTCTCACACCAACATTTTCACCTCAAAAATGTTTGTACTAAAACAAAGAGATTAGGCAGCTGGGATGAGAAGTGACTCACCCCGTGCTGTCACTCCTGTCCTCTGCCAGACCCCAGGCACATGCTCCCATCACACTCCTTCGAGGGGAAGGCGACCTGGTCCCTTGCCTCTCCTGGAGGCAACTGCTAATCTCCAGGGAATGACTTGAAAGCCACAAGTGACTGCTCAGTACTGAGCTTCTAACTGAGCCTTTGAAAATACCCTGGATATTTTTATTTCACAAAACGGGTATGCACAGGTTTTCTGCTTTCCACAGCCTGCTTTTTCTCAGTGATTTACAAATCTAGTGAAGTGTACTTATTTTACTCAATGTATCTTAAAATTAATGAATCAGAATATGTTCTCTTTATGAAGAAAATAATATAAGTTTTCTCTACTAATTTAAAATACAGCTAGGTTTCCCTAAGAACTTTATGCCTGACTTTAATAAATTAAAGTATTTCAGCTTGTTGTCACCAGAAAATAATTGAGGTGTCTGTTTTGGTGAATTCTAAACCCCAGCTTCCATCTTCAAACCTCTAACTCTGTTTACATTTTATTTTGACCCTGGAGTAGGGCTGTAGTGTACATTAGGAGACAGCCTGAGGTGGATGAAAACCTTAGGTGAGGTACCATGTGTGCAGATTGCAGAAATACAGGATAGTTCCATATAAAGGTCATCATAAGGTTTAGACTTGAGACTACCTAATTTTCTTTTAAAAACCCTCATTTACTAGAAAGGCAGATAGTGTGGTTTTAGGGGCTGGGGTTTCTGTTTCAGAAGTATCATTGATATCCTTTACTTTCTCCAATGAGGTTCCTCAGGCACCAAACATATGCAGGCAATGAGGAAAGTTGAACTAACACGTTCTACTTTCCAGGAGGAATCCTTAAGCATTAAGATCTAGGGTATTTTACAGTGAAACATCCTCTTCTCTTCTAGAATGGTTCTGCTCAAGGAAAACACGGAACAAGAAAAAGTGTGCAGACCAACAAAACCTCTCTTTCAGCACATTAACACAGAGAGTGTGTCATCTCTGCATGGCTTTACAACTTCTGGCCTGAGTCCCGCTCTGTTCCAGCAGCTTGGAGCAGGGACAGGTCCTAAATCCAGTCATACCTTCCCCATCCTCCACAAAACCCACTGCTTTTTGTGATTGTAATGCTTAGACTTTTTGTCTGAAAAATAACACTTCTACATCACACTTTTTTCAATAAGAACTGAAGTCAAGGTGGGTAAGAATCAGTAAATTAAGGAAGGACCCAGGAGAGAAGCTATCAGTCCTGCTGAACAGTTATGTATGGCTTGAGTGTCTCCTGTGAACATGCTGGATGTTGAAATCCCCTGCACAACTCCTTAATATTTTAGATGAAGGAAAAATTTGCTAAAGGAGCTTTAGTTAAAGAACATCAGTAGGTTTTAAATGGAGACTTTGTCTAATACACTGACTTGCTGCATGGACAGAGTCTTACAGAGCACCTGTTTTCCACGTGCACATTCATGGCATGCAATTTGAATTTTCCCCCTATTTTCAATTGCCTTTTATTTTTTGTTCTCTTGGTTTTTTAGCTTGAAATTAACAATCTTTAAAGGGAAGGGATAAAATAATCTGTGAGATGAAGCATTAAGAAAAAAGAAAAAACCCACTCAAATAGAAATGTTTACTCTGAGTTGGGCTATTTTCTCTCCTACAATTTTCATTTTGTTGGTCTACATAATTAAAGTTACCAATGAACAGTAAAAAAACCGTGGATCCTCTAATAATGAATGTATGTAAAGTTCATACAACATGCCAACAAGTCCCATGGCTGACATTATAAGCCAATATTCAGGTGAAATGGATAATTTGTATTTCTGGTTCATTAGTGTATTTTTAAATAAGGGAAAAATAATGCTGGGTATTCTTACTCACACATTATTTTATAGCTTTATTAATATTATCTACACAGTGTGTTGAAAAAGAATATGAACAGTGGCTCACAGTGAAAAACTTTCTTATCCAAATCACTCAGTTCTGAGGTTCTAAGAAAAACAAATATTTGGTAATACATTGAGTCTGTGATACAGTCTACCCTCTAAAAGGGAAGACAAACAGCTGCTGAGAAAGATAAAAGAAAATGGTAATTGACAAACAGAGGGACATCAACATAAAATGCAGCTAACAAAAAATGTTCTTGGTTTCTGAAAGTCACACACAGACTGGCTAATTCTCAAGATGTACATAATTTATTTAAGACCTTCACCAGACAGTTATTGTATTTGATGCATTGCTAAGTTTTATAGAAAATGCCACCTTGAATGTCAGAAATTCAGTCTGGAAAATAGAAAATTGGTTGATGAAGGATGTATGGGGCTGCAGTCCCTGAAACTTCTTATGACTGCCAGGCAGAAATGAATGACAAGAATATACCACATGTTCACAGAGCTAACAAATCAAATTTTAGAGGAAAAAGAGGAGCATGAACTAATTAATGAAGACTAGCATAGCTTAATCAAAATAACTATTTTAAACTGAGTTGCCACACATACCCCAAAAAACCCATGACACCTTTTAGCAAACAAAACCCATCTCTGTACTAACAATCTTGCTGTTCAGCAAAGGATTGCATTTGGTGTGTAGTTGCTGAGAGCATGGGCACTGAAATAACCTTGGATGCCATTGCCTAGGGAGTTCCATTGGCCTGCAGATGGGCAAGAGCAGGGAGAGGATTGAGCTGTAGCCAGGCCAGAAGACTGTAACATTTGTCAGACCCCAGGCCATGGCAGCCAGGCTGCCCTCCTGCCCCAGACCTTTTATTTCCACTGACACCACGATAGTGGGGAAGGAAAGTCTTGACCTCTGGGGAGAGCAGGGGTATGTAAATATCCATCTCTCATTTTTGCAACAGAACAGGGTGCTGCAGAGAGAGATCCTTTCCATTTGACATCTTCTGGGAAAACAAAATTGTTCTGAAGCTCTGTGAGGTTTGTGTGAGGCATCAGCAGTCACTAACAAACACTGGATGAGAAGCTTTTCCCTAGGGCAACCAATAGGAATATCAGACATGCTGGTGGGCACAGGGCAGCCCATCCCATGGAAAGGTCAAGCTATGCCATTCCCCTCCTGTGGGAGCCTCTGCAGTGTCTTCAGCTGCGTCCATACCACCTGATGAAATGAAATCCTCAACAAATGGAAATGTTTACATTCTTGGCATGGTGGTGATCAAGGAAGGGGCCAGGAAAACCATACTTTTGTCTGAAAGGGAAAAGCAAAGGAAGCCTTACCAGCCCACCTTTTTGAATGGAAGGATGAACACACACCTTCACTTTTACCAGTAATATGATTATTCCCAGCAGGGGACAGTATGTGCTAAAATACAGCAGCATGTGCTTAATTATACAATTACACCCACACATC
Source organism: Lichenostomus cassidix (assembly GCF_008360975.1). Lineage (NCBI taxonomy): Eukaryota > Metazoa > Chordata > Aves > Passeriformes > Meliphagidae > Lichenostomus > Lichenostomus cassidix. The sequence goes on along the minus strand of NC_139480.1, from coordinate 25,306,437 downwards.
TCTGTCTCCCACTCTTTGCAATTTTCATCTGAGAAGACAAGCAGAGCTTAAATACAGCATCTTTCGGTTCTGGGTGCAAAACTCCTCACACAGTCCATCTCCTTAGGATCTGCATTTTTAGGTGTGCAAACACAGCATAAAAAAGGAAAAAAAGAATGTATGACTAATACAAAATGTAAATATGTATAAGCGGTGAGATAAAATTGTGTTTATTTTTTATTCACTGTTCAACTACTGAAACATTTCGTACTAATTTGAGAGAAACTAATATTTGTTAAAATAGGAAGACTACATATACTTACATTGCTTCAGTCATACCACTCTACCAGCTTCTTAGCTTGTATCTGTTTTCTAGGACATATTGTAGACTTTAGTATAATCTGCCTATTCTGGAGAGTCAGATGTCATGCTCTGCAGGCTCTGTTTGGATCATGCCTGTTTCTGAATTAATGTCAACCACAACTTCATTGAGCTTGTTGAAAATATTTAGCTATGCAAAGTTACACAGTGCAGTTACACACTGGTAAACTTATTAGGTTTGTACCAAAACTAGATCCAAGTCCATCTCCATTGTGAAAATATGAAAATATAATTTACTGACTATGTAAAACTAACACTATAATTGTCACAGAAGATATATTTAGCAAAGCAGTTATGGGATAGAGTTTGCATTTCCTTATGAGGCAGATGTGTTGTTGGTGCTGCTTCTGGACAAGTAAAGCTTCTGCATCTCATTCTTTTAGGGTCCAAGATTATTGGACTGTGAAAGGGCAGTCAGATTGCTTTTTTCTCCTGCTTATAACTTAAGAGCTAATACTTGTAACATTCTCTTCAAAGGTGAGAGTGCATGCTAGGGAATGCTAAGAATATTTGGTTTATCTGTGCTTCTGAACCCAGATTGCTAGGCATGAAAAAGGTTAGAGCCTACCAAAATTACTGTTTCAAGGGCATTCAACACAGATTGTCTACTTCCCAAGTAAGGCAGCAAAAGCATTTTGACATTTGGTTCAAATGCCAACAACAGCAAGCTTCAGATTTAAATTTTTTGGTATGATTTATAAGGAGCAACAGATAGGATAAAATAGAATCCTCTCAAATGAAAACTAAAAATGAAAACACTTCCATAGCTGGACAAAATAAGAGCATCCACCGGAACATAAGATTCAAGATCAGGAACCTGCTAATACACGTCTGCCCTTAAAAGAATGATGAAAATAGTCCTGTATACTTCCATAGCTGCTAAGTGTGATACTCATTATTGAAATGCCGTGGTTTGATTCAGATGTGGTACCTGGCTTCATACGTGTATTCCTAGAGGTCTGCAAAGTAAAATTAATTTCCTTGAAACATATTACATATTTTTAAGCCTCCATGAAAGGGTTATTCTGAGGAAAAGATGTTTTTCTCACCAGGGAAACTTAGCAAGCTTGTTCCTGGGGCCTCAGCTGCTTGGCTATTTGGGGTTTATTTAATTTTGAAGATGTACCTTGCAGACACTCTAGGCCTAGATATGAGCCAGAGGCCAAGGGAAAGAACAATCCTATGTGGCTGACCTAAGCAAAAGGAGCTAAAAAGCATTCAAGCAAACACATGGAATCATACTCTAAGTCCAATAAATGCTTGGTGGGGCAACTCTGGAAACAAAGCCAGCCTGTTAATCACTAGAGGTTCATCACCTCAGAAAATTTTGACTGCTGTGTGGACAATATTTCAGTATTTCTTTTCACTACAACAAGTGTTTTTCAAAGAAATTCAACATATTCTTGCTACTTAATAGAATGTTCAGAAGATCCAAGTTAAATACAGGCAGATAATGGATTTTCAGTTGTACATAGTATTTCTACAAGAAAATATATCTTGGCTTTCTAGAAAAATCAAACTTTGTAGACACTATAACCTAACAACACTTTTCCCCAACACCACAGATTGTCATAAATATTCTCATTCTGTACAGCTGAAGTCATTGGGAACTTCTGCATGAACTCAGGCAAATGGTTGGTCATCCTATTGCCAAGGAGATCTAAAGCCACCTTTGCATTTTGTATCTGAACAGTGATAAACAAAATGAGCATTTCAGGAATATCAGTTGGACACATCAAAATTGTGTTAGTCCCATTTTTTTTGACATTGAACTAATGCAAAAGAGCACAGTTAATACAGCTTTCTTTTCTTCCTATGCCCTCGCTACATGCATACAGTTGCTTGGGTATGAAACTCCAGCAAATAATCTGACAACACAAACGTGAACTCTTTAAATGTTTAAAATATCCTGATTACAACAGTATTAAACGTGTCCCTTTACTTGGGAACTCTGGTCTTGACAGCAACTAAAATTACTCTAAACCTCATCTCTTTTTCAGACAGAATTTCCTAGCTCCTGCTGTGTGGCATCTACTACTAATCTGACATGCCAGAACAGTGGCAGAACAAAGAGGAAACCATTGTAAATGTATTTATTTTTTAAATCTGCATAAAATGAGTTTTTCAGGGATGCACTATTCAACCTCTGACTGCAAAGTTTAGTCACCCCTAATCAGTCTTCAGTGTAGAATTTTATCAGCAAATGCAGAAAGAAGTAGTACCATTTCGCAACTCCATCTGGAGGCAATAAAGTGTGGGTCTGTCTGTGTAGGGAAGTTACAACAAAATATGTCAGGGCATGAATTTCAAGCACAATAACTGCTATGCTCTAAGTCTCTCTGTAGATGCTCTGCAACACTAAGACTTCGGGGGTTTATTCCAGTTTAGCTTAATCCATTTTCACAGTGGACTCCTACAGAGGAATTAGTTTCCACAGAGAGAACTATTTCTTAAAGGTATTCTGAGATATTTTCCAACTAGACAAGCACTAATTGTTAATATATTTTAAAATATATATTTCCCCATAGTAATAAAATAACAAACCTGAGTACTTTTTCAGAGGAAATTAGAGTTCCTCAGAGACTAAATCACCCCCATCTGCTGTTTTGCAACCCGTGTTGTATGGCAGCCTCTCCTACTTACACATGCTAAAACAGTGCATGAACAAAGAGAAACTCTGGCACATGCATACATTTTCCAAATTTACATAAAATTAGAATTTCCAGAATGCATAATGTGCCAGCCATCTCAAAGTATTGTTAGTCTGACTTGTCTTTGAACTGGGTTGCTACAGTATCGATTATATATGAAAAAGGCTGTTACTTTCCCTGTAGTACATGCTGTATTGCAGAAAATGTCACTAAAATATAAAAAATGTGCCAGACTGCTCACATAAAGTCTCATGCAGAAAGCATACATGTTCTTCATGCATGTTCTCTTTTTTTATTTACTAAGGGATTAATTTGTTTATCAAGGTTTTGGCTTTCCATGCCTGAAAAATGTGAAATGTAAGCAACCAGACACATTTCATGAAACTGAGTTACCTGTTTCACTGACCAGAAAGTCTTATGCATTGTCCATCAGGATGGGCATCAGCCAGTGAATCACATCACTTCTAGCTGGGACATTTCAGATACAAATATTATGATGCTAATGTGAGTGTTACTTAGTGTCAGAATTTTAGATTAATTTTCAATATCAAGAAATTTAATCCACAGTCTGAATTGCTTCAGGTCTGCCCTAATGAGTATTACTGGCATATCACATCTTTATTGATGTTATTTTTCAGACAGATATGTGAGAAGAGGGACTACACAGAGACAGCATTTCCCTCCATTAGCAGTGCAGCAAGCCAGCCCAAACTGTATCCTGTCTGCTAAGGGTATGATGTGAGGTTTATGATGAAAGTTTTCTCTGTGTTTCAAGCTTAAACAACATTATAAAACTATCATAGATCTTTTTTAACCCACACTGAGGGAAAATAACATATTAAGGCAGTGAAAATTGTTTGAAAATATTAATTTTACTGATATTATTAGTAAAAGGAAAAACATAGTTTTGGAAAAATCGCCCCAGCTTGTTTTGAGAAGGTACCCTGACAATGACATTTTTTAGAATGCTTAGAACAATGAAATATGGGACATAAGCAATATTTAAAACTGTGTTTCCAAAAATAATCTCAACGATCATTGAATATTTTCTTGCTCTAAATTGTGCCAAAAATTCTAATTAATATACTGATATTCCATTTTTATTCTATTCAAAGAGTATGAATATGAGTAATACTTGTTTCATTTAACAGTTTTCAGGGCACAAAAATGCCATGGAATACAAATGTATAGAAAAAAAAAATCAAGATTCCCTGGTTTTTATTTAAAATATTCCCACTACACTTATTGGGGGAGAGTAAGTTTCAGATGTTAAGTGTTAATCAGATGAAAGTAGGTTAATGGAGAGTCTCACAGCATCTCTTTATTAGTGAACTGAACATTTATGATTCTGATATTTAGCAGCCTTTACTAAGAAGAGTTTGAGGACAGCTGGGAGAGGTTTCAACAACCTCCAACTCTTCTGAGGAACTTCTTTACCTATATCTTATTCTTAATTTCCAAAGAATAGTAGATCTAACCATTTATTGCTTTTACTGTTAAGAAAATGGTTCTTAGTAGACATAAAGTAGGTGTTTATTTCAGTCTTGCCCATGTAATAATACTGTAGATTCATACCCTGGTGTTCCTGCCATAAATGCCTATCTTTGAAGATGAGAATATGATGCTGGACAAGGTTGCAGAGATTATGCAGACATGTTGCTTTTGTCCTTACTTTCGCATTGACAAATTTCTATTTTAGTGAAAAGAATTCATACAATAAAAGAAATTTAAGTTTTGGGGAATCTTCTGGTAGTCTTTTTTTTTTTTCCTAGTACCAACCTGAGAGGGATCACATTATTCTAAAGATGCTCTATGAATAAATGGGATATGTAATGAGCAGCCATTAGACATGATTTCCTCACTCATGGGGAAACCTCAATAACTCACTAAGGAAATAACCACCTGTGAGTGTTTCCTTGAAACTGGGTTTATCTTATTTTGTGGCAATTTTCATGTCCCCTCTATTCATGTATATTGCTGTTTCACCTGGACATACTGCATTTACATTTTGTGGTATGTTTTTTATTTTATTGCATTATGGCTTCATATATTCTGAAAGCCTTTTGGACACAGAAAATATGTTGTGGTGAAGCTCCTACTAGCCTAATTTAGACAATCATCTAATCTGAAGAAGCACATCAAACAGGAAAAAAATCCAAAACTAGCACCATAGATCTACTTTTATTTTCCTTTTCTAAAAAACCCTTGAGACATAATGCAAACTCCAGCTTGGTTGATGTTATCTAAAATGTGTCATGGCAACTACTTAAACTCTCATGGAATAATACACTGTGCAGTTGTAAACACATTTCAGACAAGAGGTTTTCTATAACATACAATCCTATTTTATATTTTGGTACACCATTCTTCATTAAGTAGTAACTACAGTGATCAAGAAATTCAATAAGGAATCATTTCAGTATTTTTACTCCGTCTAAAGCAGCAGAATTTTCAGGCAAACCTACCAAAACAGTGTAACATTCTGTCATGAGCCTCAGATGGTGTTTCCACACAGAAAATAACAACCATAAGGGATCTGTGAATTATCCACTTCAAGCAATTTTATCTGTCTTTTGATCCACTGCTGTTTCAAAGTCAGAAAATAGGTCTGAGTACAAATATTGCCCTTGAAACTGTATTTCTCCTTATCTTGGGAACTGGGATGTACTTTTCCACCATATCTGAATTTGTTTTACACAGTACCATGTTAAGTTTCCCTTACAGAGAGCAACACAGTGCTAAACTAAACATCTGACTTGATAAAAACTGGAATTAGTTTCAAAGCTACACCCCATGAGCTGTGTTTCCAATTTAAAGACCATGTTTTAAGTACTTGGATGCCTGACTGAAATGTTCCTGAAACGGGTGAAACCTGTGTTAGAGCACCCAAGGCTGCTTCAACACACTATGAGCACAGTCCTGCAAACCTGTCTTTAGAGCCTTGCTGCCTGAGTGGTCACAACAAGGAGCATTTGCTGCAGTTTCTATGGGCAGCAGGGGGTAAATAAAGGCAAATCCCAAGCAGTCAAAATGAATGATAATGAGCTTTTTGAAAGGTCACAGCAAGTCACTTTTCTGAAGAGGAAGCACCTATGTTTACCTAGGGGAAAGTCTAAAGAGACATTAAATTGTATTCTCTCTCACACACACCACCTAAAAGTAGAAAACACAAGACAGACAGACAGACAATGCAGCCATACCTGAAGTACTTTGGACCTATCAGGATGTAAAAGATACAAGACAATTTAATAAATTATTATTTCTTAAATTGTTTTCAGGTCTTTTTATCCATGATGATATAATTTGGCTATGGATTGTCCATGGCCCAGATGCAGGTGACAGTTTAGGTCCAGCAGGTGTGGGAGAGCATCCCTTCCCAGCCCTGGCATGTTGCTTTGGGAAGGTTTTTACTCCTTTCCATATGGCTTGGAGATGGAATAAAAAAGTCCAGTTGGCTCCACGGAGAATGAGCTCATGCAAACCTGTGAGACACTTTCAGAGCTGGAAACACTCACAAATGTCACAGCAGCACTCAGCTAAGCCCCCTGGAATCACACTGGCTCCTGTCATGATTATTTGCTCTGGACATGTAGGATCTGAACTGATTTCATCTTGCTCCACTAACTTTTCTAGTAGACCACAGTACTTCCTAATTGCCCTGCAAGGACACTTTTAATTTGGGCCCAGTACTATTATGTCACACAAACCACAGCAGTTTGCCCAGCCTGGCAGGTTTTGTCAGATGCACAGAGTTCCTTCCTAGCTCTATGGGAGCCAGAGAAAATCCAGAAATATGAGCAAAACCAGTAAACCCAGCTGGACCCATCTGTTCTGGACAGACAATAGAGTGCCTGTAGTCTCATCAGCTGTTTTATCTGAGTTTTAGTACAACCTCAAGCACTAGTTGCTCATTTTTTCATGTATGGGAAGCCATTACTTCTCCAGTATGCTTTTGTGTGGAATTAATTATACTGTGCTTTTAAAAGACTGGCAAATGGCTAAACTGCCCTGTAATGCCTTCAAAGAGAGAAGGATTCAAGTGCAGAAACAGGTTATTAGTTTGCCAAGGTGACTGCAGTGAATTGGTAGCAGAAGTATTGGACTGGAAGGTGAGAATTTCTGAAGTTCCACAAAATTGAAATACCAGTTGAAGCCTGAGGGGTGAAGAAATGAGGCATTGCAGCTGTGACAAAACCTGCATGTATGTGCTGTTTCTAAAGCGAGCGCTAGGCTGTGTGAGTAAGAGCAGATATACAGAATTGGACATTAGACACCTCCTCAGCCTGCAGCCACCATCTGCCAGCAGAAGTGCTGTGTCATCATGCTGTGATAGTTTGTGACTGCCAAATTAGTGGGTCTGCAACATCTAAAAGTATAAGTAGAACCCATGTCAAAGAACAGTAGTCCCAGAATAACTCCCAGGATGTCAAGATACCTGCGATCTGTGAGATCCTCTCTTCCCAAACACCACAAGTGACTCTTTCTTGTTATTTCAATCCCCAGTGTTTGCTGACTAAAATCAAAATGCTGATTGTGTAGCACTTCCCAGTTCTCCAGCCTGTGTGCAAACCCTTTTTTGTCTCAAGTGGGAAAAGAGCTGGATGCATGCAATCTGTCTTGGTCTCCTGTCTGGGTAGGGAAGATGGGTACCTCCCAGGGCACTGATAGGTCACAGATCCCACATGGAGGCAGTCAGGGTATGGAGGCCCCAGAGGTGCCATTCAGGGTTGATTTTCAGGCATGGGTAGAGCTGTTCTTTCAACACACACGGGATTAAACCAGCTCATTGTATTACCATGTATAAACATTTTTTACTCTACAATAAATGTTGGAAGGGTGGTTGTAATATTGAATTGAAATAAGGAATTATCATCCTTAAAAGACTGAGGAAAACTGACCTAGAACACAAAGAGGTTATTAATGCTTTTGAAAATATACCACCTGGGCTTGAGTCAATAGCTAGTGAGGCAATTAATAAAGAGCAAGACGAACAATATATTTGTATTCTCTTTGTGCACGAAATCTAACTGAATAGACGTAAAATCCATCCTGCCATTGTCTTTCTCTTCTTGTGTTTGTGATGGAAAGGAGATGAATGTATTTAAGAGTGGTTTCCTATACACTGTAGTCTTGTACAGTATCCCATTAACATTACAGAATAGGATTGGTACTGCAATGAATTATTGAGACAAGAAGCTCTATACATACTTCTCTATCACTCATGTAGGGTATGTGACTTGACTTTCCTTCCTTTCTTGTGTGACTTTCCTACAAATTCAGCAACTTTCTGCAGGAATAAAATGTAAATTATGGCTACTTCTGTAAATTCTTTCTCCAGGAAAGCTGGAATCCTCAAGGTTTTAAAAATACAAATTTCAAGGAAACTATAATAATTTTTCATTTAGACTTTTTATGTATTTATTTTCAAATGCTTAGTTTATGTTTCATTGCACTAAACCTTGCACTTTATATGAGATTGTAGGCGTGTATGCTGACAGCTGGTTTTAGAGCAAATTGCTGCTGGAAAGGTAGGTTTCCTTCTCCCCACAGTCCCAGCTGCATGTTCCCCTCCTCTCTTCATAATGGAGAATCTTTTTGTGCAGTCAGTTGAGTTCAGTTAGCAAATTATCTGTTTTTCCAGGCATCACTTATCCCAGGTAGACCCCGGTATGCATGACAATTTATTTTACATCTGAGTAGATGGGTGCACACCAAATCCAGTTTGTAAAATCAATTCATATTCCAGGGGAGGTTATTAGCTCAGGCACATTTAGTTACCCTGTTCCAAGCCAGAGCTGTATGCCAGCACAGATCTGTATCTGTTTGTACATACCTCGAGTGGTCCACTCCCAAGCAAATTTTAAAGTTGTTTTAGAGTACCAAACATTAACTCTAGGGTTTTTTTGCCAAAATAAACACCAAATCAAACAGAAGCAGACCTTCCTGATAGCCAGTCTGTACAGTACTGTTCAAACAGCTGGAACACCTACTGCTGTGAGTTCCAGTACTGAAAGTCTGTGTGGGAAAACGTAAATGACTTGCAGTATGTTTCACAAGGTTACAGGTGATGAAAGTTGCCACAGTTGCTCAATGCTTTGATGTTTAGAGGATCCTAGTGTTTAATTTGTTCTTTACTGAAAAGGCAGCTTTCAGTAAATATGCACTGAACATTCCTTAGTCTATATTCCAAGTTTATTATTTTTAAAATGTCATTAAATGCTATTTACATTCAAGTATGCACCTTTTTTTTTTGTCTGCAAAGCAACACAAATCCCTGGGGACAAAAAATGAGCACAGAGAGAAATCAGGTCCCCAAGCAAAAAAATTTCCAAGCTACAAGTCCTACAAGTGGCCAAACCACATATTATATGAGGACTTGCTCAATGAACGCTGAATTTTCTGCATATAAAGACTCACTTAATCTTCCATCAACCTCTTTTCTGCATAATTCCCACTTTCCATAAACTGCATTTTGCATGCTTAAAGGTGATGGCAAAGAAAAGAAAATAATATTTTAGAATCTCTGTGAGGCAGGATTAATGAGTGGCTTAAACTCAGTCCCTTTGAATGGGCCTTTATTGATCCTCACTATAACGCAAAGAAGAGAATGATGGAGAATTCACTTACTCACTTTGTCTAACTCTCTTCTCTGGTGTGGTAAACTGAAAAGAATTGGAGGTAATGGTTGTGAGATTGTGAAAGGAATATATGAGACCTCAGAAACTTGCATCATTTACCATACCGTCAATTCTTAGCTTCTTCTTACATTCTTACTTTTATAGTTGGCAACTTTTGGTGCACATATGCTATTTTAAATTCAGAATTTGAATAAATTCACAAAAGAAAATTATGTGCTAACTTTAAAAGGTCAAAAGCAATTTTTTTTCACTGACAGCCCAGCCTGACCCTATTGAACATTTAAAATTCAATTTGTGTTATTTCTGCCAAATCTAGTACATAAGCATTAGCAATAATGATTTGGAAGCCACATTTATCTGGTTTAGCTGTTATTTCTAATGTGACCATAACTATAGCATCTAAGTGGAGTACTGATAGCCTTGTTAAAGATTCATGCAGTGCCTGGGACACAGCTCTATTCTATAGCTACATCAGTGCTGCTGGGCTGACAAATATAGCATTGTTTTTCTCACTGTAGTGTGACTCACAGAAACCTCTCACCATAACAAGATAATACTTCGATAAAATAGGTTTACTGATGTGAGCAGGATGTGACAATAATTTGTGAAATAAAAATAGCAATAAATGAAAAATTAGGAATTTAAAAAACTGTCTGTAAATCTCATTTTTATTTGGCTTAACTTACTTTGAAGTTTGTAGCAACTGTGATATCTAAGATCCAACTGCTTTTAAAATAGCGATGCAAGCTTCAATTTATACTGTCATGTCAGTGCAAACTGTGATAATTCAAGAATTTTGCAATTGCTATTCACTACATGAACTTATTTGTTTCCAATTTTATACAAGTAAGCATCTTAATTTTTTTAAAAGCTGCTGATACACGTGTGAGAATATCAGTGGATCCTTCTGTGCAGACGCTGCAGGTGCAAATTCTGTGCTATGTCATGACCCACAGTGCCCTGCTGACTATGATGTGATTTCAGCACATATGAGACATTGCAGCTACTCTTTCCAAAAGCAGCTCCCAAGTCCATCAGAGACATCTGGCCCATATTCTATTTCAGTTGCGCACCCAAAATCACAAGGCACTTTCACAAATGTGCCAAAATGTTATGCCTCTTTCCTGACATTTCACTTGTGAGCTCCCCTATCACTTCTTCCCACTGGGCAGCTTAAAGTCACATCTTGACTTGATGGCTTGCTGGAAGGCTTTGTGCTGCAGCAGATCTAAGCTGCCACAGAAATTTAAGAAACTGAAGAAATATTTCTAAGCAAGTAGATTTTTGCTTCCCATTCTGCTGGTTGTTTCTCTGCTACTTCTTATGCAACAGTAAGATAAGAGGTGAGCAGTACAAACTACATTTAGTCCAAACTACATGTCCTACATGTCTGGAATTGTTTCTAACCCTGAGAAACAGATTCTGCTATATTCAGAGTTCTGCTGTCTTTTGAGATGCTTCAGACTCTCATTGCTTGTGATGTGAAATGCATGTGAAAAACAAAGGAAATACAGAGTGAGGTATGCCAGGATATAAGCTTGAGGACATAACGCTGGGCTTTGGTGAGAGAAATCCTAATAATAAAGACATCAAATAGCACACCAAATTTCCTCCTCTCCCCAGCTGCACCTGTGGAAGGCAGAGGCTGATGCCATAATGCTGTCCTCCCATGCCATGCCACTGCCACCAGATGTGTTTCCTGCCACATGGGCCCATGCTGCTCCAGCTGTGTGCAGGCTCTACTTGAACCATCACAGCCACCCCTGGCTGATCTTCACTTTTACTTCTGGCCCTTAAGCAGTGACCTTTCTGCTGCTGCCTTTCCTGGGGCTGGTGCCAGGGGCTGTGTGCAGAGCATGCCTGCAGGCAGCAGCTGCACCGCCAAGGACTCGCAGAGCACACTCCCACATAGCCAAAGAAGTGCTGTAGGATCATGGATGTGGGGAAAGAGGGTCATGGAGAGGTGGATCAGGCACATACTGTGACTCTGTATTCAGTGTAGGAGCAGCACCTGGGTCTTAATCATTATAACTTTATTTTTCTTTTTTGTTCTTTGAGGAGTGAGAGACTCTGAAACTAACTTTATAGTTGGGCCTGGCTCAGAATGGTTTATCTCACACAGTGCAGTCCCATTTGGATTGGAAACAAAGTGTGGTCTTAGAGCAGTTAAGCTGGTAATAAACTATTAGCTTAAGATATTTTTACCAATTAAAAATAAAATCTATAATTTTTATACAAATAAAAATGTCTTACAACTTTACATCCTAATTATAGTTTTAAAGTGCCAACTTTGAAAAGTCATTACAAGTCAGCTAAAGGGAGGGGTGGAAAACAGTTGTATCATAATTATACAATTGTGAAGTTTTACAATAAAGAAGTTTTTAAGAATTTCTATTCGTCTGAAGTGCCTTGTAGATTTTTTACAGTGTTTTAATTGCACAATCAAAAGCAAACACCTGTTTGAAATTAGCATACATCCAAATAAGGAACAAAGGCATGCATTTTTGACAGTGAGAATAATTAACCACTGGAACAGACTATCAAAGGATACAATGCATTCTCATTCACTCAAATCAAGAGTAGGTCTGTTTTTAAAAGACACTGTCTCTTATCCTTGGATCATTTATTTGAAGTTCCATGATCCGTGCTATGCAGGAGATTGTAATAATGATGGTAATTTTTTGCTAGAGATGTCAGAGAGTATTTTGGCTCCTGGGACACTCACATACCACATCCCTGAGCTCTGGCTGCTGTCAGCTGCCATCAGCCTGCAATCCCTCTTTCCTGCAGATGAAACAGTCAGCAAGTTTTAGAGATATTTATCCCAATTTCATCTGTAGCTTTCACATTGCCCCTAGTACAACCTTCCACCTTGAAATCTCTACTTGCTAGAATGAAAATGATACAGTAGTTGCTCTGAAAGTGTTTTGCAAAAGGAAAAGAAATTGCATGTATTTAATTAAAATCTAAGAGCCCAATTCAGAGGTGTTATAAGCCTCTTTCATTGATTTCACTATCCCTACCTTTAAAAACAGAGCTGTTATTTTTTAGACTTGAATATTTGAGCCTTGTTGTGTCCAGACATGTTCAAGCACTGAATTAAATGCTGTCGCAAGCATGAACAGCTTACATAGCTGCTGCAAAGCAGTGAGTCAAATTCCACTCCAATGCAGAATTTACTGCATTTATACCCTAAATATTTCTCATTCCCACTTGTCTGGCTGGGGGTGCAGACTACATCTACCTCTTGCTTAAATAACTCAGGGATGTGCCTGCACTCAAGAAATGACAGAGCCAGTCTCCTCAGGATTTGTCACCCAAATCCAACCTACCTTTGTCCTATCCTCTAGGCTCTGCAGGAGGATAGATCTTGAATAGGAAAGCAATTGCTGGCCTAAGTAGTACTTATACGTCAGGTAGGAATTTCTGCTAGGAAATCCACTCAAGTACAGTGGAATTATGCTGTGACAGTTTCTTTCTGCTATTTCTCTGTTCTGTCTTTTGCTTTCCTCTCAATTCTTTGATCTGCTCCTTGTAAAACAGAGTGGATCTCATGAGTGAAGTAGGGATTCACAGCCATCTTAGCTACAGTGACCACAAAGCGGTTGAGTTTAAAATCTCTGTTGACAGAAGGAAAAGAGGCAAAACGTCAACTTCTAGGCATGAGGAGAGCAGACTTCAGACTGCTCAGGGAATTTGTAAGTATGGTCCACTGAGAAAACTTTTTTGCAGGTGCTGAGGTCCATCAGCGCTGGTCACTTTTTAAACATCACTTCCTAAGGGCACAGAAGTAGGCAATTCCCAAATGTCAGAAGTCAAGCAGGCGAGGCAGAAGGCCAGCTTGGCTGAACAGGATTCTTCTGTTGGAAATAAGGAATATTAGGATGGTATATGCCCAGTGGAAGCAAGGTCAGGTAACATGGGAAAAATCAGAGATACTGATTGCTGCTGTAGGGAGAAAATCATACAGCCAAAGCTCAAATGGAGTTGAAGCTTCCAGAACTGTGGAAGACAATAAAAAGAACTTTTTCAAACATTTTAATGGCAATAGACAGAGTAAAATTAACGTTGACCCATTACAGGATGAGGATGGTCACCTCGCAATCAGGGACATGGACAAGGCAGAGGTGTTAAACATGTTCTTTGCCTCAGTCTTCAGTGTGGATGATGAACTAAGGGGGTCTCAGTGCTCTGAGCTGGAGGCCCATGGCTGTGAGAATGATCACCTCCCAGTCAACCCTGAAACTGTGTGCCATCTGCTTCTCTAGCTGGATCCCTACAAAGCTATGGGACATGATGGGACTCCTCCAAGAGCTCTCAAAGAGCTGGCTGATGTCATCGCAAAACCTCTCTTGGGAAGCCAAAGAGGTCATGGCTGACTGGAAACTGAACATTGTCCCAGTTTTCAAAAAGGGCAAGAAGGAAGATGCCAGGCTACAGGCCTGTCAGTCTCACTTGAGTGCCTGGTAAAGTTATGGAGAAGATTATTCTGGGATGTATTGAAAAACACCTGAAAGACAAAGCAGCCACCTGTCACAGCCAGCGCAGCTTCATGACAGGAAAGTCCTGCTTATCAAACCTGATTTCCTTTTATGACAAGGTAACCCACCCAGCTGACCAAGGGAATCAAGTTGATGTAATCGTTTTGGATTTCAGTAAAGCTTTTGATACTGCCTCTCACAGGATCCTCCTGGACAAAATATCCAGCATTCAGCTGGATAAACACATCATGGGATGGGTGAGCAGCTGGCTCGTGGGTCAGGGACAAAGGGTTACAGTGAATGGGGTGACATCAGACTGGTGACTGTCACTGGTGGGGTTCCACAGGGCTCCATCCTTGGCTCTGTGCTCTTCAACATGTTCATAAATGACTTGGATGCAGGACAGGAAGGGATACTGAGCAAGTTTGGAGATGATACAAAACTGGGAGGAGCTGTTGACTCCTTCAAGGGCAGGGAGGCCCTGCAGAGACCTCAGCAAATTAGAGAGCTGGACAGTCACCAACCATACAAAGTTCAACAAGGGAAAGTGTCAGATTCTGCAACTGGGATGGGGCAACCCTGGGCATACATAGAGACTGAGGAATGAGATACTGGAAAACAGCACGACATAAAGGAATCTTGGGGTCCTGGTAAATGGTAAGTTGAATATAAGTCAGCAGTGCCCTGGCAGCCAGGAGAGTCAACCCTGTCCTGGGGGCATCAGACACAGCATTGCCAGTCGGACAAGGGAGGGGATTGTCCTGCTCTGCTCTGATCTGCACTGGGGCAGCCTCACCTCGAGTGCTGGGGGCAGTTTTGGATGCCACAATATAAGAAAGATATAAAGTTTATTAAAGAGGACATCCAAAGGAGGGCAGCAAAAATGGTGAAAGGCCTTGAGGTGAAGCTGTGTGAGGAGCAGCTGAGGTCCCTTGGTCTGTTCAGCCTGGAGAAGAGGAGACTGAGGGGAGACCTCATTGCAGTTACAACTTCCTCATGAGGGGAAGAGGAGGGGCAGACACTGATCTCTTCTCTGTGGTGCTCAGTGACAGGACCTGAGAGAATGTCCTGAAGTTGTGTCAGGATGGTTTAGGCCGGATATAAGGAAAAGGCTCTTCCCACAGGATGGTTGAGCAACAGGCTCCCCAGGGAAGTGGTCACAGCACCAAGCCTGACAGAGTTCAAGATACATTTGGACAATGCTCTCAGGCACATGGTGTGACTCTAGGGCTGGTCCTGTTCAGGGCTGAGAGCTGGACTCAATGATCCTTGCGCTTCAGCTGATAAGCACCTGAGCACTCCATTGCTTCAAGCCCTGTGGACTGGGAAGAAAACTTGCCCACAACAATATGACTGGCTTAAATATCACATGCAACAAACAGCCATGAAAATTGTGATACCTAGTGCATAGAAAAAAATGTAGCTTTGTATCCACACAATAGAACATGGTTCAGCATTGGTTTATTAAAAATATAATTAATGAGATTACAGTTGTCATTAATCTAATTTACAGTCAATTTTTATTGAATGTATAAGTTCTTGACTTTTGCAAAATTAAAAGGCAAGTACATGGCAAGTCATGCTATAGCCTCATGCAGTATTAGACAACAAACTTTTGGAAAAACACCATGTTTGCTTCTCACTTGATATGTCTACATTAAAGGATGATGTACAGCTACAGGTGTAAGAGAGCTCAGATCAGTTAGTCTGAAAGGTCACAACTGCAGTTGATAGTGTTGAGTTTCTTACACTGTATATCTTCCAATGTTTGATAATTTCAAGATAATAACTTATTTAAACATTTCTTTATACAGAATTATATATCATGTAATGAATAAAACAGTGTATTACTGTACATGGAGTTTACCATGCACATTAGCATAAGACTGAAGGCAAGGACACAGATAGCTTAAGTGGTTGCTAATGGCCACATGAGTGGGTGTATGTGAAACACAGAGAGCCTGGTGCCAACAAAGGAGACTGTGAGCACGTCCTGGCCACACCATCCAAACACTGCATTTACAGCACCCTGCCCACCTCACCTGCACGGTTAACAGAAGCATTGCCTTTGCCACCAGGAAAAAAGCCTTTATTAATTGGCTTTCTAATACTGATGATTTTTTGTTACTAGAATAGGAGGGGAAATGAAAAGGCTTGTCTGTGTTTGTGCCCTTTTCTGGAACAGTGATGTGGTGATCGCAAGTTCAACCTGAACTTAGAAAACATTTGTTTTCCTATTTATGAATCTCTTGTCTGCTATAGAACAGTGCAGGCACATGGTTGCTTGCTTGGTTCCTAGCTTGCTTTCTCCTTCTCTTTTCCAGCTTTTTTATCTTCCATTCTTCCCTCTGTTGTAGAAGTTTTATTAGTAATTCTGCCATAATTATGCAAAAATGTTGCATTATATAAAGGGATTGGACACTAAAATTACATCACGAAATTTTATAAAACTGCTCTAGTTAGTACTTAGAAGGTTCTTCTATTAGGCAAACACGTCTCTATGTTTGTGGATAAACCAGTAGCTTATCAAGCAGTGTTTTTTCTTTCACACCTAATTTTATAAAGCACTTATAAAAGCCTGATTTCTGTCCCCCAAAACATGAAATTAAGACGTGTACAAGCCAAGACCCCTTGTGACTGCTGAGACCTTTCCCATAGGTTTGTCTCATTCTGGGGATGGTCAAGGTGTTGCTTAGTGCACCCAACTGCCCCAAAGCCATTCAACAGCCTAGACCATTCAAAGATAAATGAAACCTACACAAGAGACCTCCTACCCTTGTCCTTTACCAGTTATGGATCTTGGCTCATTCATAGCACAGAGGGACAGACAGGCACAAAGCTTCTATTAATAAATATGGAGTTTCTGAGGAGTTTAATCATGACTTTCCCCCAAACTGGTCATTGCCTTTAAAGAGTTCAGGCTCCTCCGTATTGTCCCTGGTTGCCCTGAGAACAGAAAGTAATAATAAAGGGGATTTATTAATAAGGTAGCTTTTGCCTATTCCTCGGCAGTTCTCATTTCCCCTTCAGAGACACTGGAAAATTGGCAGTATGGAGCTGCCTTCTGTCCTCTACTGGAGAAGGTAGTGCCAGGAGCACAAGCAGTTGGCAGCCCCATAAAGATTGCTGATGGAGACGATCAGAAATTTCCTCAATGATACAGTTTGTATAGGGGCTTATATGAGTCTGTATGTTCTATGATCTCCCTGTCATAACATATATGACATGCTCATGCCCTGTGGTCCTTAGGAATCTAAATGTCCTCCTGCAGCCATGTATACTACTAAAAAATCAAAAAAGCTCCTACATGGCTCTGAACTGTACCAGACAACACAGGGATTGTGAGAGTTTAACTATTTACCCATAGTTTTATATTTCTGCACTAATAAGCACTGGCTGACATGTACTCTTGTTTTCTCCTGACACACATAGCTTCACGTCATTGGGGACTGACCTGCATAAACAGCCATGAGGCAGGTTCGTGGCTCCAGCCTGAGGCTGTAGCCCCCTGGAGGGTTATAACATCCTGAGAAGGAGCCTTTGTTTCTAGTCCTCAGAGTGATGCTCTAATATTGAATCATTGAATATTAAGGTCAAGGGCAAGGTATTCTCCACTATAATTCCATTAAGTGGCAGTTGATAAGTTACAAAAAGAAGTTAGCATATACTTCAATTTTCATACTTTATATAGCTAATACTGTATTTGTGTTATCTGTCCAACCTACTCAGAACTTATTAAACTTTCCCGTCTCTAGAGAAAGCTGTTCAGAAACTTTCCAATTAGACATTCTGTTTACTATTTCTTTTCCATTCTTCCATGAAATCTAGTTCTCACCTTCTGTTCCCTTTTCCCAGAGCCACCCATACACATATGCACACGCATATATGTACCACCAAATCATACATATCCCACTTGTTAAATATCTCAGCTCACCTAGTCCATGCCTACTCTGAATGCAGAAATTATCTGTTCCCTTCAACCTCCCCATGTTTTTGGCAAATCCTCTCCTCACTCAGGCATGTGTAGTTTTGGTCAAAAAATCTGTCCGATACCTACCTGAATTCTGAATCCTCAGCAGCATCAAGACTTCCTAGACAAGAGAAGCATCTTGAGTCCTGTCATTATCCATATAGCTCTATGGTGTCCTTTGCAGACAGTGCATAGTTCATGGCTTGAACAATTCTCCAGTCCTGGTTAATGAGGCACTGATGTAGGCCTGGAAAAGTAGCTTTATAGTCTAAAGAAGAATTATACCTCACTGAGGAGACAAAAAGGTCTTGGTATTGATTTTGTGTTTTATCTAAATAGAATTTCACATAAAGTTGAAGCAAGCTTATATATCTCTCCAATATATAGCTTAAGGGGTTAAACTTTCTCCAGTCCCAAAACTCTGTGTTTGTTTTCTTCAAAGTGTCCTGTTTGGGAAGGCAGCTGTTTGGATACCTCAGTGCATGAGATGGCTGCAGGATAAGGAACCTGACCTGAAAAAGCATGTGTCTGCCACCCAGCATTAAGTAACTGATCCCACTGACAGGGCAAGGGTGTAAGACCTAACTCTGCCATCAGGGGGTTTTATTAGAAAACTTTGGTGGCTCCATGTTTAACACATTGTCTGTTTTGATTCCCATTCAATGACTAGAGACTTTAGGTGTTTTATTCAAGGGGTGTAGATACCATTGGGCATATAAAATTTAGTATAGTGACTCAGAACATTATCATATTAACCTTCCTTTAGGGATCTAGTTCATACTCTTTTCATTTCCAGTATTAACTAGGCCTTTAAAGGCTGTAGCTTGTTTCAGAGCCTGTCCTCTGCTGAGTCAAAAGCCACTGATGGATAAGAACCAGCAAGCAATTAGCAACAAGTACTTAGGTCATTAATGATGTAGATTGTTCTGACTATCTCCTAGCAAGGTATCTGAATGCAGAAATTCTTCTCGTTCCTTTCTCTTCTGCTCTGAATTTATATTTAAGCCAATTCAACAGATTAGAGGTGCCACAATATGAAAATTAATTTATTTGTTACAAGTGCAGTTTGGATAATAGCCATGGGACATACCTACCATGGTATGGAATGTACACCTCATGTATCTTGTAATAATTCAAGGAAGCCTTTCTCAATTATTTTATTTTTAATCACTATATTGCACCAGAGTCGAGCTGTTTGTGACCACAGGATTACTCTGCCTTGTAGGATTGCACCTTCTTTCTGTTGTATAGCTTGAGGAAATAACTAGAAGCTACTAGAAGTTAAAGTATAAACTAGAAATATGTTACTGAGGCTTTGTAGGCAAGCTAAATATGAATCATTGCAAGAGCACAACACACCACTTATTCCCTGAAATAAATAAAACCCAATATTTTGCCAATGTTATAAGGTGTTTCTTCCATACTACAAACAAAAGTAAGAGGATTTTTTAAAGATATCTTATCAAATGATAAATAAAAAAAGATAAAATTACTTGCTTTGTTGTTTTAAGCACATACATACTTTAAAGTTTGGGCACCTGTGCTCACAGATCAGTCTAGAGTCCTGTTTTGCAATCATAAGGTATGATATGCTGATTAAATATTTTAAATATAGAACATAAAATCCCAATCCAAATCTGAGAAATGCTAACAGTATTCCACTTGTGTGTGGATGAAATATGCTTATTCTAACACTCAAATATTTACCCTAAATTCCAACTCTGAATGACTGTACGTGTTAAAATGGCAAACCCAGATGTTTAACCTGTTGGATACAGGATTACAGATGTTTAAAGCACACTTTCTGTAGAGATTGAAGTAATTTAGCTAAATGTTAGCTGATATTTAGGAATGGGTTTAAATATATTATGACACATTAAAAGCCCACACATTTTTTACTAATGTCTGTATCATTAGATCCTCTCTATTTATCCCTTGCATTCTTTTTGCAGGTCATATTGACTCTTGAGCTCTCCATAACATTTTTCTGCCACTGTCCAGAGACTGATTCAATTCCTCCACCCAAGGTCCTGGGCCCATCAATCATCTCTGATCCCTTTTCTTGCTCTACGATCAGCTGAGCTGGGCCTTTGACAATGAACGAAATATTCTGGATTAAAATGAATGAGAGAGAAAAAAACATTTCCAATATGCAGATTATACACAGACAACTACAACACAAATGTTCCTATGACTCAAGGATGTCTATGCTTCCATGTGAAGGGGCAGAAGAGTCCGTAAAATACACAGTCCTTAGGGTCCCCAAGCTTGAATAAAAAAACACAACAAGGCTTTTCCACTTCCACGGTGACCGAACTGTTCAGTTCTGCTTAAAATAAGACATGTCCAAGATATTTAATGTTCTTTAGCTATCTCAGGTACTTAGGGATCTAAACTCTGTCAGATTAAGACCTCTCTAAAAACTGGACTTTACGAGTTCTGGGAAGAGAAAACTCCTCTGTGATGGGAGTATCAAATGAATCTAGCCTCAAATGGAAAATAAAGTATCTATTGTTTTTAGCAGAGAACCACTTTCAGTTCAAGTCAGTTGAGAAAGCAGGAGCCCATCTATGCACAGAGGTACTGCCAAACCCTGGTGACCACAGTCATCCTTAAAATAATACTCTTCCAATGGTTAAAGCACAGTCTCCTGTATGAAAGGCCCAGGTCTGGTAAAGCTGAAGCTATTCAAACATGGGTTTGAATCCTGTGGCTTAGTGTGTAGAACTTTTACCTAACAGGTCAGGAAACTGGACTTTGGTCCTTGCTCTGAAGTTTATGAATTTTGCTCTGAAGAGCTATATGGTAAATTAGATTGTAGGCTTTTAACTGCCAACTGAATATAAAGATTCTGATTTCTGCCACGGTGGTTTTAACTGTAAGATTGAAATGTGTCCTATGTCCTTAATTTCTCTCACCTGAGGAATCTGGTACTTGACTGCATTGTGACACATTCAGCAGTACAAGTGCAGGATGCTTTCTTCACCTTTTATCCCTCTATCTGAGGACCTTGATTCTGTTAGACTATATTAGCTGGTATTTCAGAGCTTCCACTGTACTGGGAAGGGAAGCAATATCTGATGTCTCCATCCCAGTGAGGCTGAAATTCTGATCCACTTAGACCAGGGACTTGTCACACAGCAGAGAGTGAACTACCAGAAATAAGGCAATGCCATGCCTTATGAAGAAGTGCCTATAAACTTCATGAAAAGGCTAGGTTCTTTCTGGGTTCTTTCAGCATTTGTTTTCTCCAGATAAAGGAAGGTCTGCAATCATTATTTTGGACTTACACTGATTTAACTTCAATCCTGCATTAAGTCTAAGGCTAAGCTTTTTATTGGATTCATCTCCTAATGCCTATTGAATTAATTTCTTTATCTCAATGAGTGTTTTGCTCGTATATACCTTTGAACATCTGGACACAGCCTTGTGTGTTGCTCCTTAATGCTGCTGGTCCATCCCTATAACTCATTCATGGATTGCTGTCAAAAGATGTCAAGGTATCCAGCCACCAAAACTTATCACCAATAGATCACCCACTCACACTTGCTCAACCCACTGAATGCACTACTCCCAAAATGTTTCAAAGTTTTATCTTCCTGAAGAATAGGAATGCCAAGGTGCCTTCTGTCATCCTGTCATCCTGCAACATGTGAATAAGTTTTACATGGACTTTAAAACATTTATTTCAGAGCTAAGCTAACAGCTAAATAACTTTTCCATTACATAGCTTCAGCCATGTATTGCAACCAAGACTTTCACAGTTATGGTATTTCACAGTGGCAGTAAGGAAAGCTAAACAAACAGAGCTTTAAAGCAACTCTTTTTTCTTCTAAATTCTATGGCTTCAGCAACATTATGCAGTCTTGGTGCTTGTTTTAATATCCTACCTGTGATGGCATCTGTGACCATCCTCTGGGAAATTGCTGAAGAGAATCATAACTTGTCCATCCTTTTCCTTCTGGACAAAGTTTGGGCATGACCCTGTCTGTGTGGGACACTGGTGATGCTGGAGCAGCCAAGCTCCCAGTTTGTCTGCCCCACAGGACGGCTGCACAGGATCAGTTTGGGCTCTCCTTAGGACAGATACTAGCCTTTTCTGCTTCACCCAAACCACACAAAGCAGCCTCACTGAACACCACGGTCGTGCCCAGTGTTTTCTTGTGGTGTTTGATTAGCTCTAGGTAGCAAGGCATAGGAAAAAAGCAGTAAACCTAATTCAGACATGCTCCACACAGTCATAGCATTCCTTTGAAAATTTATTTAATGCTTTGTAGATATGCTCAATCAACACTGATGAAAAATGTCATTCAAAGGCTTTGCCCATAATAACAATTCAGTGAAATTCTCAGCCGTATTACTCAGTCCACATTTACAAAACTCAAAAACTGTCGTTCACATGAGTGAACAATAAGAGGCCTGTGGCTGTGGCTTTCAATCTTTACAGGGTGCAAACAGCACATCTACTCTGCTACGCAGTTACATCCTGAAAGTTATATGATGAAGTTATATGATGAAGTCAAAGTCTTACATTTTTCAAACAGGGGTACCGCTGAAGCTCTAAGTCAAAATAATGAAATAAAAACTTGGAAAAATATACTAAACTATCAACAGATGCATTGCTTAGAGCATCGGCTAATTACACTAGCAGATTATCAAGTGCAATGTCAGCACCAAAATACTGACTTAGGTTTTGTATTGTTCCTTGTGTTGTTATGTACCACACAGAATCTTAGGAAAATATTCCCAGAAAAATATGAAGCTTTAATGCAAAAGAAATTAAGGCAAGTAAATAGTGGGTTTAAGTACTACAGAGACATGAAGCATTGCTTCTTCACATCCTGCTAAGAAGCAACAGCTGTACTTCATTTTAACTTGACGTGCTTCAGAACTCATACTCATAGGTATTTAATGATCCAAACATAATGGTCCTGCATAGTTTAATTACTTATATGAAGGCTCAACTTCATATGTAATGTCTTAATAAAAGATGCTGCTGGGGAAAACTTGCTTTGGTTCTAACAATGAATAAGCTCTTTAACAGCAAAAATGCTTTGGTGGAATTGGAGATTATTGACCATGGATCCTGAGCACAGATGACAGTCAATGTTATTGCTTCTTGATAGATTCCTTGTTTCTTCTTCCTTCATGGTATAACCAATACAAGGAGAACAGGTAGAGTGCAAGACAGACCATTAAATCATAGTGGTAGAGTGTTGCAGCAAATAGAAGAAACAAGAAGAAACAAAATATTTTGAAAGCAATATGTTTTAAACCTGGAGACTCACTAGGCAACTGAAGTGCTTCACTCTTCTGGTTAGAAATATCTGCAGAGAAAGAAGTGTGTTGGCTTTCCTTCTGTGAGTCATCAAGCCAGTTTAGTGTTTTCCCCTCAGTTATTAAATGGGCAGATTGAGAGTCTGTTCCTCCATCCTCTTTGGTAGACTTACTAAATAAAGCCTCTGGCCTCCATGACTTCTCTTGTAGGAGCTCTGCTTGATGGAAACATTGACCTGAATTCCTTCCTCTCCCGTCTCCAGAAATTGCTGTGTCTGAAGTGGAAGGTACTTCTTTTCCAACTTCGGAAGAGATGTTTTTATTAATACATGTAACTTCATTTGTTAGATTTAAATTGTACCCTGACTCAGCGGCAACCTTCTCAATGTCTTTGGAATCAAAGTGTCTATACAGGTTCTCCATACCTCCTTCCACAGTGGGCCCTTCTGAAGATGCCACTAAAGAGCTTTTATAATAGTAACTAGGCACAGTATTTGTACCAGAAGGTGGCATTTTTGTTTCAGCTTTAGAATACAAACATGAAAGTGTGTCAACATGGCTTTCTTGCCTATAGAACTCTTCTGCTTTCTCGCTGTATAGATGTTTCTGGGTGTTTGGGGGACTTTTAGATGCTTCTGAACATAAACCCTGCTGCAAATCTTCTTTCTTTCCTGTAGCAGAAGCCTTTATTGCTTCTCCTACAGGTAGAATATTGTCTGGTTGTGCTTTGGCACATTTTCCCCTGCTATTGCATACAGACTTCATTTCTCCTTGCACTGTTTCATGTACGCATGCATTATAAATACCTAAAACTGATTCCTTTTCAAATTCAGTGTCATATAATACACCCACTGTGTTGAGTTGACAAAGAGCATAATGTGAACCATCATTTCTCCCTTCATGTGTATCAAACGCTGTTTCCTTTTCCTCTGTGGGCCTGTCACTTAGTGCAGTCTCTTGAGGTAGCTTAGCAATTACTGCTTTTTCACTGCCAGGCATTTTTTCTGGAGCACTTTCTGATGTTGTTTTAATTATATAAGCTGTATCTGCCTCTACTTTCTCTGTAATACCCTGCTCAGAGACAGAAGACTTTTCACAACTCTCTGCCTCCTGGCAGGTAAACAACTCCTTTGTGGAAGTCGTGCTCTGAGGTTCTGTGCTCCCCCTCACTCCCCACCGAACCTCACTCCCTGTTTCTTGCTGCCTCTGCTCCATGGAGTTTGCTTCGTTTTCCCTTCCGATTGGTCTCCCTCTATTTGTGTTGTCTGGCTTCTCTCTGTCTTTTAGCCTCCTGATTCCTCTGTGCTCCTGAGTGTCCTCAGGCCGCCTTTCATCCACCCTGGTGGCCCTGGGTGCCGCCTTGTTGTTCTCAGCTGGCAGAGGTACTGGGTTCAGGGCATTGGCATTTTGTTTCCTGTGTGACTTGAAAGGCTTGAAAGCTTCCTCCTCACCGATTGATGCCAGGTCTGCTACTTCAATGACTTTCTTCTCCTTTCCTGCATCAGTGTTAGAGTTCTTTTCTGACATTTCACCAACTCCTTTTTCTTGTGTATATTGGCTTTGTGTGGAATCTGTTGAGACATCAATATGTGCAAAAGTGCTGGCATATAAATCTCCTCTTAAATGTTCCTGAACTTTGCTTTCAATCGTCTTGATTTTTCCTTCATTTTTGTCAGCATCAGACAACAATGAATCCAGAGTTTGGTGAGACGTTTGTGGTGCCTGGTGCTCCAGAGCTGGATTAGCATTGCCATCCAGCATCCTTGCTATGCATGCATTTAATTGCACGGATTCATCACGCTCTGGCGAAATGGTTTCTGGTCTCATTTCACAGGCCCCTTTTGAGGTAGCAGCAGCCTCCTCACTAATGAATAACTCCTCCATCATCTTACTTCCTGAGACACTATCTCTTTCACCTTTTGAAATATCTGTGTGCCTCTCTCCTTGTTGGCTTGAGCCTGTAGCCATAATATTGATAGCCTCATTCTGCTTTGTCACAGGGAAATATTTTGCTGGTAAAAGGCTTTCATTGGTACCAATATGTTCCAAAGACCGCTCATAGCTGTTTACTGAGCCACCAGTGACTTCCTTCCCTGGCAGCTGACTATTATAATCTCTTACAGAATATTTAACTTTATCTTTTAATTCTTCTCCTGTTGCATGTGAAGTATTTTCAGATGAAGGACTGATAGGCTCAGGGCGTAAGTCACTGCTTCCTTCTATACAGGTTAGCTTTTTCACCAATTTTTCAGTTTCACTTGGAAAATTAATTGGTTCTGTTGTGTATAAATTCCTTTCATCTCTGGAAGAGGTACCTCTAGCTCCTGTGAAGTGCTGATTTAACTGAAACAATAGAATAGAACAGAATGATCAAAAAGTGCTTTGCAAAAATATGCCAAATGAAGGAGGCAGAATTTCATTATGAAAAGTTTTGTTTTCAGTAACAAATCTTTTATGGAAACATGTTACAAACCATTTGCA
This sequence comes from Lichenostomus cassidix, assembly GCF_008360975.1. Taxonomy (NCBI): domain Eukaryota; kingdom Metazoa; phylum Chordata; class Aves; order Passeriformes; family Meliphagidae; genus Lichenostomus; species Lichenostomus cassidix. Next base: position 25,280,579 of record NC_139480.1, on the reverse strand, counting down.
AAATTTGCATTGCATGTATTTTTTAACATAGGTAATGAGCTTCATGGTGGTGCTGAAAGGAGAAGGAAATAAAATAGTGCTCAGAACCCTCTCTCTTTATTCATGAGTTCAGTAATCTGCTAGTGCATTTTATACAAATTAAATCTGAAGAGAATATTCCCTTAAAGGCAGGCTAATTCATTCTCTATACATTTGCTTCTAGGTTTGTAGAGAGGAAGCTGTGGGGCGAGGGGGGATGATTGGTGCTTAAATGAGGGCATTGATACAGTACATCAATGTCCAGTAATGTACAGTATTGTCCGGTAAAACAAAGACACATTTCACACTGACAAATACTGTAAGGATTATCTGTGCTTCATTTCTCTCAGGGACCATTTTACAGGCTTCAAACCAGACTGTTTTTAGACAATCTGGTAAGACATGAGTTGGAAATGAGATTAGCAAAGTAAAAGGCCAGAAACTAATCATTCTTCCTCCTAGCTCCCAAACATCATATTGTATTATTCAGCTATGCCTGCTTGTCATTGCACTCTCTTCTCACTTTAGCAGAGTCACACTGATAGCACTAGCTGATCAATTAGAGGCTAGCTTCTTGGGCACCCCTTTATACATTTGCACTTGCTGTAGATACCCCCATTACAGTGTCTCTTATTAATATGTTTTCTGCAAAGCCTCTGCAAACTATTAATAGTAAAACGTCACTCAAAGAAAAGTGAGGGAGCTAATGTCTCTGCAAATTCTGTTTTAATGACCCTCTGCCAACCAGTGCTCAAGTGTATTTGAGTTCTTCGGTGATGCCAACTGTCAGGATTTAACAGTGAGGTGCCTGTGTTTTTTTCCCCTCCTCATAACTGACATTTGCATGATCTCAATAATTATATGCAAATCTTACGATTTCCCCTTCTTCTCACATAAGGCTCATGTTACTTGTCAACTGCACAGCTGTCTTGTGAGCCAATGCCTGTGTGTTTCAAAGATTTGGTTGTATTTCCATGTATTATAAGCCTTCATTGTTTAATTCATTAAAGAGCACACAGTGCAAATTAACATCTAAATTATAGCTCCCCCTTCATTTATTGTATGGACAAGTCTGGCAATTCATAAACAAATGGTTATATTTGATCCTCTTTTTTGTAAAAGGATGGACTGAGAACAACAAGGGATTTTAGAGGTCCTCCTTTGCATGTTTCGCCATAAAGAAAAAAAAATCAAAATGTTGACTTTCAGGCGGTAGAAGGTCCCACAATAGGCAACAGTTTTCAACTTTTTAAGTAAAATAGAAGAAAAATTTATATTCAAATGAGAGGATTTTTTCTTTCTGTCAACAAGAAGAAAAAGAGCAGTTCTCATCTTCCTCTCTTGTCTGATTCAGCATTCACATTTTCACAGGTGATAGCTATTATAATCTATGATTACGAATCTGTGCACCCAAATTATATGAGCTGAGAACAGACACTGGGAATAATAGATTGCGGTATGTGTCTCATTTATTGCCATTTTTTCTTTCATACTGAGAAATGCAAGGCAAACCACACACACACATGCACGCACACAAATCCAAATAGATTGAATGCTCACCGAGTGTGAAATTCATTGTAAAAAACGTAACGTAAAATACTGATATAGGAAAAACTGATAATATAAATATGTATATACCTATTTTGCTGATATAGTTATAATTTCAAAAATCTCGTAAGTAAACAGTACTACAATTATAAAAAATTTACAAATAGAAAGCATATATTTAAAAATATTCCCATCCTAGAGACTAGGAGGGGAAATTTTTTAAATGTTACTCTTCTAATTCCTTAGAACTGTCATTTAGAGCCTCTGGTAAAGAAGTAAAAGGGAGAAATCATTAATTTAAGACCAGAAAAAGTTGATGCACTATACTGAAATCAAAGCACCTTCTATTGTTGAATCAGTTAGAGATTCAGTGTAAGTACAGACCAAGGCTTTACATTTGTAAATTAGTACATCAGTCAGCTCTGTTAAAAGGGGGCATTTCACCAGCTTTGAAGCGTAAATGGATTGAAATAATTTAATACTGTAGATATAATTGTATAACACTTACCAGCAACTCTAATTCTTTTTCATCATCTTTGTGATCACCCAGGTTGTATTCTGCATTTTTCTTTTTTATATTTTCATTAGCTCGCTTGGTGTCTTTGTCTTCTGCTTGTGAATAAACAATCTCTGGGATGTTTGTGACTGAAGAGTTAACAAAAACAAAGTAGAATAATTTCCATGAGGTTGGTTGTTACACTATTTTTAATTAACATGTGCAGTAAGGAAGAACTAATTAAACCAGGTGTTGTACCTGAAGTCCTTGAGTTATTCCATGTGCCATCATCAGACGTTGTCAATATTTCTTCTTTTCTGTTAAACAAAAAGAAACTTCTTGTGTTATTCTGCAAAAATTATTGTTCTAATCCCTCTTAAACTCAAACATAAAGAGTACGAGTTAATTACACAAAATTTTGAATCCTGTTTGAAATTCTGAAAATAACAGCTACATAAAATGTAGCTTCTTTTGAGTGACCTGATATTAAGGTCATAAGAAAGAACTGGCCAAGAAAATGAGAATGTGTTGACCTTCAGATTACATTGCAAATCTGATGGGTTTTCCCAGGCCTTTTCTGAGAAAGCATCACAAAGGTGATTAGATGGGTCAGTGACAGGAGAGCATAATTTTGGGGTCAGGAAAGGGTCTGGAAGGATATATGTGTTTAAGAGGCCAGAGCTCTCTCCTGCTTGTGCTTTTCAAATATTTGTATGTATACAGAGATGGCTGGAAAAAGGCATCTTTGTTACCTGAAATAAATCAAAAGATTCTCCCTGCATGTGTACAGTATAAATCCTGTTGCTAAGCTATGCCTGGCCAGCAGGAACGAACTCTGCTTTCCTGCAGCCAGTGCAGTTTTTTCTGTTGTTTTGCTGGCTGTGAAAACAAAGGCCAGGTCCAACACAAAAATCATCTACAGAGAGATGCTGAGTGCCTACAGTCCTCATCAATATCAATGCAAAGAACTAGCAGTTTGAATTGTGTGCTTACAGGGATCTAACCTTTAGTGGAAAAGGGAAAAAAAAGTTAAAAGAATGTCACTTATATAAAATGTAAATTATTATATCACTCCTAATGACTTCTCTATGAGGAGTGATTTCTTTTCCTGTAGGTCTTAATTTATGGGATTTTCAACCAGCCGTCCACCTCTGTTACTGAAAATTACTTTCTAATTTTCAAATATTAATCTTTTCCCCTTCTATTTTCTCCTAGTGTCTTTCATTTGAATTGATATAACATTAACTCTGCCACCTAAATGCTTAATTCAGAAGGAGGATGCTAAATTTATACTCTGTTAAAAGAACGTAGACATCTACTGTCACCAACTTTTTAAAAACCAGTCTTCATAAGGATTGCCAGACTGAAGCAGACAGCAGCTCTTGCCAGTCTAGCCTCTGATCTCTGACACTGGCCACCATCAGATACTTCAGGGGAAGATGTAGAGTTCTTGTAGGAAAATACTTGGAGTAATTTGCACTGCCCTCTTAAATTTCCCCTCGCCCATTTTTTGCTAGAAGCTGTCCTTGAAGCACAAGATTTAATGCTCTCTCAGCAGTTCTTTTTCACCATTAATTGCAATAATGCTAAATATTCTTGCAATCCGTATGAATGTCATGTCACTCTTGAATTCTGCTACGTGCGTAACCTCCATGTGTTTCTCACTCTTCTACACACACTGAGCTGTACCTTCCCTTGCCAGCAGTTGCTATAATCTGCATTTTATTCTGAAAAGAGTGAGAGCCACCTTTTTGAGTTGATCTGTGGAGGTTTTAAGATAAATCATTAGAGCTTATTGTTTATACATAGGATTTTGGGAGGGTGGTTGGGGTTTTGTTTGTTTGTTGGGGATTTTTTACTGTTCAAAGTTATCTTAGTGTTGCATCTAGTTCCCAGTTTTCTTCTGCACTTTTGCATCTCATTCACTCACCTGCTTCCATAAATCAGACATTGTGTAGGTCAGGGTTTAACCCTGACACAGAGGCATCAAAACATTTAGGTGTTATTAGGGTGTCTGCAAAAGCCCCAGATTAGGAGCCAAGACATATAAAACACATGAACTGAATCTTTAACCCAAAACAATGATCCCAAAACCACACGGGTCTGGCAGAAAACCTTCCATTTTCATACCTTAGTGAAAGGAAAAACTGGATTCTGACCCCTGTTTACTGTGCAGTGAATATTTTTTGTTTTGATTAACAAATTTTCAATTTCAAAATATAGACACTATTTGAAAAAGGATACTAAGGATGAGTATCTATTTTATAAACATTTAAATGGACAGGTGTAAAGATGCTTCAAGCTGGATAATTACGGGTGTGTGCCAGGACAGTGTTAACTCATCTAGCCTTATTCTTCTAAGCGTCTGTGTTCAGGCAGTCCTCTACATCATCCCTATTACCAGTGACGAGAGATTAACACTTCCAAAATGCGGTTCATTCCCTCTAACATGGGCATCATGAGTAAGATGGGGTGACACTTCCTTCAAAGGAGTTTCTCTGCCTCTGGAAGAGACTGACCATAAAGGGAACCTAGAGTCTTGGCCATTATCTAAAGCTGCATGAATCTCATCTTGTAACTATAAATTCAGACTGGAATGTAGTTATGGAGTTTTAGTGGCTGGGACTGTAACCCTCAATGTATAAATGACCTGAGCCCATCAGTTTTACTTTTGCTGTGATTAGAGTTGAATTTTTCCTTTTGTTCTAGTAGCATCTGGAGCCTTGATCCACAAGTTTCTTTCCACAACAGCAACAGGGGTAAAAAATAGCAATGATACCACAAACTCACAGCTGGGATACACACTCCAGGGCTTGTAGCATAATTTCCTCTCTATTGCACTGAATTTTATAAAGATTTCTGGTTTACTATTAGCCTATTATTTGTGCACACTGTCCTGCAAATTCCTGAGTACAGGCAATGTCAATGTAACAGTTATTTTACGTATTTTAATTTTATATCAGAAATATCTGTCCTCATATCATCATTATCATGGGAAATCTAAAATTAGCTTAAATTGAGGGTATTGATAGTGCAGTGTTTGGGGATCACAAGGAGCATAAAACAATAGTAATTTAAATCACTACCTCAATTTAAGAAATGATATGAAGATGTTGAAGCTATGGGCACATATAACTACAGAACAATCTCAAACATATATGTATACCCTAAGGACTAGAATACTTCCCCAATGCAAATAAAAATTAGTCTCTTCATCAAACAGGGACAATTAGAAGGTGTTTGTCTAGTTAGCAAGTTTTTTCTCTATAGTTCTCTGAAAAGATCTTAGCATAGTATCAGAATTCCATGAGTAGATTTTAAAATCAGAATATTAATTAAGCTTTTGTTTCAGAAATTAATGATTGGACTTTGTTGTGAAGGATGGTCTAAATTTGCGTACATTATGAGAGACACTACATTTGTACACTGTTAAAAGGGTTTACTTTTATTTTTAATTGATCCAGCTATTCTGACAACAATGCAAGCTAGGAAAAATCCATTATGTCAGCTGATGCAATTCCACTCCAGCATAAATACCTTTAAACCTGCAGAAGCTCTGATGCTTTTTCTCATTCAGCTGAACACGACACATCTGCATAAAGTACACCAGGAACTTAAGAATTTCTACCAGCTTAAAACCCCCAACAACCTATGCTCATATGACTCATTCTTGATTAAATTATCAATTGCTTGTACTGAATTATAAAAATAAATCAGGACTGAAAACAGGTTATCATTGTAATTTTGCATTAGAAGGAATAAATATGGAGTTCAGGGGCTAGTTAGTAAGACTGAGAGGACTGAAAATGCGAGGGACATTATGTGAAGGAGTTCAGAAGTCCCAAAGTTATGTGGAACTGGCATCCCAGAGGGCAAATGTTAAAGTTGAACTCTAACGATGTGAAATGTAGATAGAAAATGTATAAGTGACAAGGAAAAAAATAGCCAATAAACACTATTTCTTTGACTTCATGAAGGGTTGGAGTAAACTAAGACATGTGAAGGCTTTTGAACTAGCCTTTTTATGTTAAATAAGATTTTTTTTAGAAGTGAGGCTTTTTATCAAGATTTCAGATAATCTCTATGTAAACCCACAGTCAAAAGACTTCTCATAAAATCTTCTACCACAGTGCTAGTTGAGGGGCAGATTCTTACAGGAACAGAAATCTTGCAGAGCATAACTGATAGGAACAGCAGTTTAGAAAATTATATTATTTCATCCAATGTGGGAGCAGAGCTTCTTGTTTGAATATGCTCCACTTAAGAAAAGCAGATAATCTCCAACCCAAATCTGAGAGACCCAACGGAGGAAAACACACATTGTTTACAAATCTTTGCTATTTAGATCTATTCAATTAATCCTATACTGTAACAATATCAGAAGAGTAGAAAAAGGAGTAGCTATATTTAGGGAAAAGGAGAAATAGTGTCAAGGCAACTACAGGCCCAGGTGTCTTCAAAAAGTTTTCACAATAGATTTAGAACAAATCTTAAATGAGAGAAGAAATACAGATAAATGGAAAATTGCATAAAATTGCCAGACTCACCTGATAATATCTGTCTTTGATAAGATTACTGTATTTCCCTTGTCTAAAAATCAGTTATCTGGACTTCATTAAAGCATTTGTTGTGCAGCCACATGGGAAATTTATTAATTAAACAGGAGAAGAGGGAGATGAGTATAAGAGCTGGGCGGTGGGAGAGGGGCTTGGTGCCAAGCAGGGTCCCACGAGTTGGGCTGTGGAGCTAGCAGGAGTGGCTAGGGAATTGGAGAGGACAAGTCATGTAATCAGACTTATTCAGTCATGTTATTACAGACCAAAGCACAAGAAGTCAAAGTTAAATTAAACCCGTGGCAGAGAGGAAGTTGGGAGACATCACCAACACAGAGGAGGATTGAAAGAAATCGGTGGCCTGGAGGATCAGAATAATAGATAAGGGATGAAATTCAAAATTACAAAGTGCCAGGTTATACATTTAGGGACTAGAAAGAGTTTCTGCCACAAAACTAGGCCTCAGAAATTGGAAGAAACAGGTGAAAAAGAAAAATCTGAGGGTTTTTTCTGTCAGAAACCATTTCCAAGCCACTGGTGTGAGATGAGCAAGACACTGTGATATCAAGGCAAACCAAGCTCAGCAGTAATGTCTCAGAGAAGGTATTCCCAGAAATGTTCATGTTGTGGCACCAGGCACTGATAAGATCTCCTCTAGCCCATTTGTCTACAATCTCCAAGAAAGATTGATTCAAACTGGAACATGTTCAGAAGAGGACTAGAGGAAGACTGGCAGGATGAAAAATCTATATTAACCAAGGAGACAGACTGAGTAGTTCTATTTTCAGCTTAACAAAGTCTGGGAGGAGGAATAAATGTCCTCTATTGATATAGCAAAGGGGTAAATACTCAAAAGACAAAAAAACCCAAGACTGTTAATGCATTAATATAAAGAGTTCACAAAAACATTTGTCATGAAAAGTTAAAAGATCTGTAACCACTGGAAAAGTACATCCTGTAGTTTTTCAGTGCAAGTATCAGACACAAGAAACTGAGAAGGTCTCAATATGGAACATGAATTTAATTTTGTGAACGAGATTATGCAACACATTTCCCAAGGGATAAGACTTCATGATCCCAAAATGGCAATCCAGCCCTGGTTCAAATGCTCCTGTGAAGCCATATGCCCTGGGAGTTATGCTTGTAGGAGTGCACACTTTCACTATGGAACAGCACATGCTTTGGTCTGGCCTGAAATAGGTTTGGGACTACAGCCAGGAGCACCAAGCTTCTTCATAATGGGTGGGGTTATCATAGCTTGTCATGATTTTAATTCCCAGACCAATATTTGGCTAAAGTTGTGTCTGTATGTTTGCATAATTCACAGTACCAATCACTTTATTCTGTGCAATATCCACTTATGCTAGATCTTACTATCTAAATCATGAGATAATTATTTTTAAAAAATGGGGGGAAAAAGGCTAAAATTGTTGGATTACAGAGCATGAAGAGACGAAAACGTACCTGAAAAACTCTGAAATTATTGCAATCTGATCAATTTTATACTACCTCATATTTAAAAGAAAATGTGGGATTACATTATTTAGTCTGAAATTCAGAGAAGTATGATGGTGTTAAAGCATTCAAAGAATGTATTTCTCAATTATTTAGTTAAAATATGTAAAAGGGAAAAACATTTTTAATGCAATTTTATTTAAGAATTCAGATAGTCTTATCTAAATTCTTATCTAGGTTTTGTGGATTCTTTCATGCTTCTGATTTTTACTGTAGATTCAAAATCAAAAGAAATCAAAATTCTACCCTGAAGGTGAAGCTAAAATGCCCTCATGAAAGGACCTGGCAAAACTGAAGTTGCTAACCAAACAGTAGTTATATTTTAATTTCAGGATAGATTTCTAAGCCTAAGAGTAACCTCATACAGCAACAGCCTTCAATATAACAAGTGCTTTTGGATCTAGTGCCAAAAATAGCCAGCCTTGCTGAAGAATGATGCCACTGGGATGTAAACAACATGTGAGATCCTTGAAATGAAGTAGTTACATGTGTCAGCAGTGAGAAGCAGAAGAGCAAAAAGTAAATTAGTGGAGTTAAGTGCTCATGTTTGAGATGTCACTGGAGCCAAACAGACAATCCTGCTCAGAACTGTAACCCCACGGAGCTGGGAAAGGGAATATGGGGAGGGAAGGGCAGGCAGCTTAGTTTGGTTATTTTTGTACCATTAGCAGCAGATGTAATTTCAGAAGGAAGTAGACAAGGAAATATCTGCATTTAAACAAACAGCAACAAAAATTACTTTTTAAATGTTTATGTACACATCAAAAGCAGAAAGCCTGTAAAATGTTTTGAAGACTTGAGTGAGAAACTACAAGAAAGGGTTTTCCACATGTAATTCTAAAATTCAGTAGTATTGTATGCAATATCATTCAAAATCCACAAACATGCACCAAGAATGAATTTCTTACAAAGAAGGAATTTTTGGAAAGACTTTGTATGTGTAAAGTTCTAAGCAGAGCTTTAAAGTTCTATTCAATTGCTTGTAAGGCTCAGAGGAGCAAGTATTCAAGTTATTTTTTACTAACATAACCCCCATAACAGTTGGCTTGCTTTAAAATATTGCTCTATTTATGCTGGTCCTAAAATACCAGTTGGACAGGGGAGAAAATATTTCCAAAACCAATTCACACTGAGAAGAAAATGCAAGAAGGAAAACCTTGGTTCTACAAAAAAAAAAAAAAAGAAACCAAACCAAACCAACAAACACAAAACAAACAAACAAAACCAGTTTAAAAAACCCAAACAAAAAAAGCCCCAAAAAATCACCCCTAAAAACATAACATTCATTCTGGTTTGGGAGCCACCAAGAGTCTTGATGTGGACCTTCAAAGTGCAGACTTTGACTTGTCTTGTGATGGTGTCTCCACAGCTAATTTTACTCTATTTCACTAACTGAATGTATGAGCTAAACATTTAATGAGTAAAGACAAACTCATTCCTTGCCTCCACATTGCTCAGTCCAAAATCCACTACAGGGACAAGTCTCCCTAGTGATTGAAATTCTGTGTTCTCAGAATTTGAAGCTATAGTGTTCTAATACAACCACTCCACAATTTATTACTGCATGCAATTCTTAGTGTCAACCCTGCTGCTGCCAGGGCATTCACAGCTGAGCTCAGGAAGAGGAGGTACAGGTTGAAGCCACATTTGTGCCTCCTGGAGCCTTGCCTTGCTGTGGCTCAGCACCACCCAGGGTCCATAATGTGGTGAGGGGATGACAAGGAGGCTGAGGATTACTTGTCTGTGCGCTGGCATAAGAGAGCAAATACATTATTTCTTCTCTGGAGAGTTTCTGATGTGGGAGACTGCTTGCTGGAGGTGTGTCCAAGGGCCTCACCACTGACCAATGCTTGACCTCTTATTTCAGGAAACTCGAAAACTGAGAGGCCACAAATGTCTGCAGCAGAGATGTGTGCAGTGAGACACCTTTGTGTGCCACCACATGTGTGTTACAGAGAGAAACATTAAATGCATGTTCTGCTTCCCAAGAGCAGAGCAGCTCTATGCAGAGGCTCCAGTACCCCGGAGTGCCTGGCAGTGCTGCCCACACTGGAGCAAACCAGGCTGGAGGATCTGACCTCACCCAGAGTTTTACCTGCATGTTGTATCTGCCCACGCTTTGAGCTCCCCGTGGCTATAGAAAAGAAACAGCCTTGATAAAGCTAAGGAGCAAAATCATTGTTATTGCCAGAGCTGGTGCTTATTTCTTATTTGTTTACCTGCATATTTTGTCTAAATGAAGGCAGAATATTATTTTTATGAAGAGTATGCTCTCATTCGGAATTGACACTAATGAATGCAAGGCCCTTTCCCTTTCTTGTTTGTACCATCAAATTAATTAGCTCTATTGTGACATCAGTATTTTTCTCAAGTAGTTCAAGGCTTGAGCATTTTCCTTTCTTTTTCTAAAGGGCATCTTCAGTGCCCTTTCTCTACCATAAGAATCATGCATCACTTGTATTTTTCACAACTAATGCTGTTTATTATAAAAACTGATTGTGATGTGAAGATTGTTATACTGTGTGGCAAATTGCCCAAACAATTACTGTAAATGCATGAGCCATAAACTGTACTGCCAAGGACACTGGTAGGTTAGCTCCTATAAAAGAAACAATTAGAGTCTGAGGTGAAAATAATAGAGATGAGATGACAGTTATTGAAAAGGCAGAACATTCAGTTTAATGTTGTAAATATAGGTTTGTAGATTACACTGATGGTTTTAAAGTGTTCATGACTTATTGAATGGAATAGAATATTCCATACTTTAGAATGGGGCCATAATTATTATTCCCTTTTAATTGTGATGTCTGATGCATTTGTGAGCAGTTGTTGAGAACATCTTCACATTATACTGATTGTATTTCTAAATTATCATCCTGCTTCAAGGGTTGGAGGTTTTTTTTATTATTTTACTTTTTTCGCATTTTGTTGTTCAGGGTCTGTTCTGAACAAAGTATTTTCTCTTGAGGAACTTGGAGTGCTTAGAGGGTTACAGCAATAATTATTTCAGTTTCAGCCTACACACTTCACTGCTTTAAATCATCATTAGAAGTTTCATCCCTCAGCAACTCCTGCTGAGACAGTCTTAAACTCCTAGAAACAATTAGAAAAGAATAGCTAATCTTTATAACAGCTTGTATGTAAAGGTATTGATAAGAATTTGCCAGAAATTAAGGGAATACTTTTTTTTCTTAGAACTCATCTAAATAGAGAAAAAGTTTATTTATAATTGCTAAAGAATTTCAATAATTCAAACCAGATTTGGAGCATATGAAGATTAGGGTGCATAAAAAAGAGATGTGCACCCTACAAGAGGATGTGTTGCAATATACTGTGGTATATATAAAGAAAATTCAAGAAAATCGACATTAGTGTGTGAGAATATTAAACAGCCCTCTGGGTTTTTTTAAGACAAGACATAGGGATAAAAAAACAATGAAATAAAATTCTAATATTAGATCCTAGGGAGAGCACTAAACTGGACACAGAATTATGGCTGTTCACAAAGGCAGAGGTGCTGGGCGCATAAAATCAGAACTGGAAAGTCTCTTCCCAGGGTTTGGAGGAGAGGATAGAGAGAGCAGCAGAGCAAAGGTGGCAACCAGCAAAGGGCAGTCGGTGTGAGCTCTAAACTACCAAACCCATTGGTCGGGGGAGGCTGGAAGAAGCTGTAAAGTGGCTCTGAGAGCAAGTTGCAAGGAAACTAAGTACTCATCAATAACGCTTTTCAGGGAAATTCTCTAGGTCGTTCTCAGGCTTTTACAGAGTGTTAAAAAAGGCTGACCTTTTTGATGCCTCTGCACTGAAGTTCAGGGAGGTGTTGGGGAGCAGAGCTGGGGAGGTGGCAGAGCTGTGGCCCCGGGCAGTAGCTGCATCCTCAGGCTGAAATAACTGCCTCGTTCCAAAACACAAGGCAGATCCTGGGAACTGGACCTTAGCTATAGCAGAAACCAACAGCTGCACTAAATAGAGACAGACCTGCACAGAGCAGTGTGAGCACGGGGTGGAGAACTGTTGTCCATGCTGACAACAAAACAGAGGACAACTGAAGCTCAGCCAGAACTGTTCCTCGCTTATCGACACCTAATGCACACTCCTGAATTTTGACTTGTTAGGTGGCTTTATCTGAAAATATGATAAATTCCTACCTAAAACCATTTTGGCTTCAGATGATGCCTTCTTGTGGAGATGTCATGTTATACATGCCTGAACCATAACATGGTTATTATATGTCATGTGTGGAAGTACCATGGCCTTCTGTTTAATTTTTTTCAGGAGGTATTTAAAAAATAGAAGCACAACAGAAAACTGATTTAATGTAAACAATGTAGAAAACAATAATTTGTGTTGATAGATTCAAAAGTAATTGAGACCACAAAGGAAAAGATTCAGAAGCAGAAACTGCAGACAAAACCAACATCTATAAATGAAGAGCTGTGTGAACACTAAGTAGAAATAACAGAATAATATTTTAAAATACTGCCATTGCAACTGATCCTATTAAAATGAAGCTGTGTGTAAAATAGGAGCCCTTATTACAAATCTAGGCAAGATTGATTTTCTTATATGACCTTCAACTGCTGGCAGTGTTAGAGAAGGCTCAATCTAGTTCTTAGTAAATAGGTGTCACCAAATAAACGGGACTGACACTAATTAGCTTCCTTGTTGATAGTCAGGGAACAGAGGACAGAGGCAGGAGACGGCGTGGCACACTCATTATTAGAGCAGTGGGTGAGGACATTTGCCGGCTGGCATGGCAAAGGAGGCTGGCACTGTGGCTAGCATTCAGAAACTACCCTGGGAATACAGGACTGCATTTTCAGGAGAGTCAGTCAAGCCAACTTCTCAAGCATTTTGAATGAAAACAGAGCCACAAAGAACCTCTAGTTAAATGTATGAAGTTTGAGGAAGACAACATTAAGCTATGGTATTTCTCCACCTTGAAGAAACACCCCTAGTTTTTGTCTTCTCACCTGGGAAAAGGGACTGTCACTAGAAGAGGTGAGAAGGTGGAACTGAAAAAGCACAATAAAGGACTGTCAGTAACTTCTGCACAAGGAGAAATTAGAAAAGAAGTTTGGAAAGAGAAGTTGAAAAAGATGCTGAGAATAAACGATGTATGGTATGATGATTAATAGTATCAAGGGGGACAATTGATCAAGAGAGCAGCTGTAAGGGAATTTAAGCATTTTTTCTGCAAAGATAATTCCCAGTAGGATTCAGACAATGTTTGTAATAAACCTATTTTTATTAAGATTATTGGATTGGTGTTATCCAGGGGATTATATTTTCCAATTACTAATATTTTCATTTTTCGGTCTTAGTTTATGATTGAAACAGGGACATGGGTGGCACAGAACAAAATGCATTGGCCTGACTTGGGATGAGAATAATCATTGCCTCAAAGCAAACAAAGTCCCAAGAAATTAGTCTTTATTTTCTAGCTCATTAAAATAGACCTTGAGTTTTAATAGCAAAACATTCATACTTTTTTTTTTTTTTAAATATAGATGTATATCTGTCCATTTGAAGATTTTAGTGCCATACAGTCTGAACCAGGAGCCCAACACCAATTTGGTGCTCGGCTCAAACCTTTAATATAGCACTGTCTATCCCCAAAACTCATGACTATAGGTATGAAAACCGCAGAAGAGCCCATTCCATGATCAGTCAGTTATACCTCAAATTCAGCTATAGCAATCATAAACAGGAACACTGCTACTTTTTTCAGATCCTTTCATAGCTCTGTCATGATTGTTGTACCTTATTGTGATATCCATGTAGCAATGTTGAAGCAAAACCAGTTCACAGGTCATATTATACAGCTGTTTTATATGCTGATTGGTCAGAAAATACACTGAGTCCTTTGACAGAATGGGGTAAGTATTTCACAGACAGAGAAACTCTTTCAAAAATATTATCCAGGGCAGTGCTAGAAAGTCTATTGTGAATTAGCAGTGCAGAACCTTATTATTGGGATGTCTATCTCCAGGGCCAAGCTGTTGAAAAAGAGGGAAAAGGTGAATCAGGAGTCAAGCCTCCTGAGGGCTAGGCTTGGCCTAATGTCAGAGAATATGCTTCTTAGGTTGTTTTTTTTTCTGGAAGGAGCATGATCAAATATCAAAATGGTATTGTAGAAAGGAGCTGGGTATAGTGTCCCTTTGTTCTTCTCTTCCTTCTTTCTCCTACTTCTTTAAAAGATTGGAAGGGAGAAACTCTCAAGTTGTGTCTGTTTTGGATAAGTCTGAGAGGAGAAAGACCTTAACATATGCAGCCCCATGTCTTTTTCTGGATATCACACAGGGAAAATAGAGAAGAAGCAGTCTCCTTCTGGCATGTCAGAAGAGAGTATTTTCTTAGAGGCTGCCTGCAGTATGCTGAGGCAGGTATACAAGAAGGTGGTAAGTCCCTTACATAGCCTGTAGAGAGATAGATGGCAGTCAGGTGAGACTAAGACACAGATACCACCCCTGGGGAGGAGAACAGAAAGGGTGACCATGAAAAAAAGCCTTAGACAGTTGTTCTTGAGAGAAGGCAACTATGATCTAAATCTTGGAAAGCAATTGTAAATTCAATAAGTATCACAATAGGATTAAAATCACAGGTGTTGTGGCAAGAGACCTCTATAACCTTTTTTTGTTTGTTTGTTTTTCACATGCTTACTACCATATAGCAAGAAGGCAGCTGTGTGATAGGTATCAATACTTCTATCAAGAAGATGTGGAAAAAAACCTAGGAGACACTGGTTCAGATTTACTAGGGTAGCTGTGGAGACTGACTAACTCCACATCTCCATAACATGAAGTGTTTCAGGCTAGCATATCTTATGTTTATCATCCAGAGTCTATAAATGTTATTGCAAGGGCAAAAATTGTGCATCAAAACAAAATGCAAATGCCAATCCACTAGGTGCACCTAAGTGCAAGGTAAGAAAAAGCTTTGCCTAGTTCACATTTAATTTTGTAGCTCAGGACCCTTTAGGACTATAGTTAGTAACCAGCAGTAATAAATCTTTGGGTTTAGTGTTATGGTATCAGCTGGTTTCATGAGTCAGGAGGAGAGTGGAAAGACACTCAGAAAACCAAGCCCCCTATTATGCTTTGGCATATCAACTAATACTTTCTTGTGTGTGTCACTAAAGGTCTAGGGATCAAATAGCCACTTCTAACATTCTCCCATGGAGTTTAAAAGGTCTTACCCCTTCCTTTGCCCTAAGGCAGGGACTTCATTTAACTTTCAAAGTATTTGTTTGGACCATTTTTTCCACTTTTCGTAGCTGAGAAGGTAATTCACATTCTATCTTAAAAATACCATGGGCATTTGGTTCTCTGGACCTACACTGCAGCTGAATCCATTGCTTCAATTTCAGAGCTGTGGTGCTGGGACTGGATCACAGTTTAAAGTTCATAATCAGAATAAACAGCTCAAATAACACTGGTAGTCAATGCAATGATTAAATATGACTCCAGTGCTCCCAGCTAATGTTGCACTAACTTTAAACATCGTTTCAAGACTAACATTTAGCCAAGTCAAAGTGAATGTAATGGAACAATTTTTTTTTTCCAACTGAACATTTATGAACCGTAGTAGATGAATGGTGGACAAGAGAGAGAATTGAAATGGTCCTTTACAGCCTGGTTCAATTTGCAAAATTGATATCTTCCTAAACAAAAGAATCATTGAACATACAGGAGTTCATTTAGCAATGTACTTCTATTTTTCCAAAGATCCTTAACCAGGAATCTGAAAGAGCATCTGGTCCTGTAAATATTAATATTCAAGTATAGTTTTACATATGAAGAATTCTACAAAGTTCAGTAAGACTCCTGATGTTCGTTAAATTATTTATTGTGCTTATTGCAGGATCAAGCAAGTTGCTGAATTAAAAAGTTCTGAGTCAGTCATAATAGTGTTACAGTATTGGCACATTTAAATAAGCTGATGAAATTGTAACTGAAAAAATAATCCTACAAGTGTAAAGCCAAGCAATGCATGTATAATAAAAATACTTACCATATGGTTGAGAAATGATACCCAGATTACAAAGCACTGGTTTTATATGATTTCATGCAAACAACTGAAAAAGCTTTATAGCAACCAATATTTCCCATAAATTAGAACACAAATTGCTGTTCTGTAGCATTGGTGAGAGCAGTTTCTAATGTATATCCTGGAAACGAATGAGAAACCACTGATACTGATAAATTCCAGAGTAAATACTATGCAAAGATCACCAGTACAGCAACATGTTATTTTCATGTGTTGTTCCCTTAAATTATAAAAGCTTCCTTTGCTATTTCTAGTGCAATAAATGGATGGTACATGGGTAGCACAGTTCACAATCACCAAAAGCAAAAATGTGACAGGTTTTCAGCTTTCAGGTACTCTCCAATTAGAAGACCCCAAATACAGGCATAATGTGTCTGTTCATCTGTGCATGCCATTCTCATTCATATCTCCCACCCGTTTCTTTAACACTTCTGTCATAGCATCCAAATACTTAAGTCATTAACTTAAATATCTATGGTTAGAGTCTTTAATAAGTTACATATTTCAAATAGTAAACATGCCCAGATTTTGAAATATGATTAAACAGACAGGAAAAAACATTGAGTGTAGTTTCTGGCCAAGTAGGATTGTTCTCTATAGAATTTTTTCAAGTGGTTTATCTTAGCTTATTTTTAATTACTTTGGAGGGTAAGGCAGCAGCAATCTCCTCAAAAGATAACTCTAGAGCTACTATTAAAAAGCATTCCTAATATTCAAACTCAGTTCTACAGCTTGCTTTTATCCCACATGTCTGAATAACATATTTTAGAGCACCTTAAATAATTATCCTCTGTCCCTAATAATCATGGTCTTCAAGTACCTGGACAAGTCTTATTTGGGTGCCAGTCCTACCTAATTCTACAACTGAGAAAGACTGTCAGTGATCAGGAGGCAAGAGAAGGTCTGGGGATACTAAATCAGATTGAACACAGAGAGAGGAGTGTTCCTCTTAGCTGGCTGCCTTTGAATGGTTAGCTCTAGCAGCTGCTCTCCTGGTAAAAACAGTGACTGCAGTCACTTCCTATTAATAGCAATAAACTTTAGTCAAATCCCATATCCATATGCTGATCAAGATGTAACTCGTGACTTAAAACACCAGAAACAACCTTGAGATTAAACAGAGATACACAAAGAAGATGTGTGTTTTAACACCTTTTCTGCTCTTCTTTTCCCTTCCTGATTGTGGTGACACAGAATCAAAAGAACAAAGATTAAAAGGGAGCATAATTTAAATGCCATATTTTAAATGGACCAGCTGGGAATGACACAGTTGTTCCTCACAGCAAAGTGCATGAGACTATTTCCAAACATCTTTTTCAGAAGCCTTTGATTTTTTTTATTTTTTTTTAATCACATCATGAGCTTATGGGAAAGGCCAAGAAGAGCTGGAGCAAAACTGCATTTCTCAGGGCCACCTAGGCACTGGTCTACCATCTATCTGCCTGGGAAGACTGACTGAGCATGGGAATGGTGCAGTCCTGCCAAACTGGGTCTTCAGCAACTTCTTTCCTTTGCCTCCCATCAGAAAGGAGATGACCAGCAGCTAGGAAAAGTACGCGTGCATAGAAGAAATTTTCTCACTGGCAATTGCTTAAAGAACATTCAGTATTTATGCTGTCATATCTGGCATTGTTGGCCCACAGACACAGGGTTTTTAATCTCTTTTTTCTCACTGTGTATTGCACGTAGAGCAGCTCTTGTAGGAGCCATCACCCTATTCTATGCTGTGTTTTAAAGCAGCATCATGGATGGAAGTGAATTGATGCACAGTTACTCATAAAGAGGTCCAGTCTAGCAATTACAAAAAAACCCATAGGACCAGCTTCAGCTGGATTACAGTGATACACTTATATATATAAATAAGTGTATATATACAAATATATATATGTATGATAGAAATAAGGCCTGTTTATTGGCAGAAGCTTTTGCATTTCCAGTGACAGTCTTAAAATTTTAGGAGTCAATTTTTCTCCTGAAGTATAATTATGACTAAGTTAAGGAAACACTTTCAGATAGACAGAAGCATAAATTAATTAATTTAAAGATTATTTTCCTAAACTGTATTTTTCCCTGCACATCCTTCAAAGACTTTTGAAAACCACAAAAATTGTTAAAATTTATGAGGAAATAATTTGAGGTTGTTAAAATACAGAAGATTATTTGTTCATACCTAGACATGGGAGAAAAAGGAAAATGAAACATGAAATTAGGAGGCAGATTTTAGTGATGGGGTTCTGAATATCCAAATATAGACAACTTTCAGCATTAGTTATTTGATACAGCTTTGCTTTTTACCATAGTTCTTTTCAGGTGCAACTTTTGAGGGTTAAATCCATTTTTTAGAATTTATCTCTTAATATTGGTGTCAGAAATCAGCCTATTGTCCTTATTCACTCAACTTTGTCCTGGATCATGTTCTTAAGAGTAACTTGATATGGCCATATTATTTATTCTGTTTCCCCTGTAACTTCCTCTGAAAGTGCATATTAATTCTTTTCACTTAACTAACGCAACTAATCCTTGCTAATGACATTTAATGAGCCACACAAGTATGCCCCAGAGTGGATTAGACACTCTGCTTAAAAAACGATTCTTTCATGTCTTATTTTTTAACTGCAGAGGTAAATTGCACATTTTAAGAGAAAGTATAAATATCTCAGAGCCAAGAGTTTAAAAAACAATTAAAAATGTTATTACAGGTTTCTAAATTTGGAACACACACCTAAATGACTGTCCTTTTAAATTATCCTTCTATTCAGATTGCTATAAAGAAATCTTTAATTTTAGATGTCCAACTCATGGGTATGGATAGCACTATTCCTTACCTGTCACTTAATTGTGAGAATCATAGATAAAATTACTTTTACTTCTATTTGCAATGCTGCAACTCCAAGGACAAGCTAGGTATAGTCGAGGACTCCCCCACTTTGATAAATGTTCTATAAACACCCAGCATAGCACATACAAATGCTGCAGAAATTACCATCCAAACAAAAAGAGGAGAGAGAGAGACAGGGTGGTGGAGGAGAGCTGGTAAAGGGGCAGCACTGCTCAATGTGATATGAAGGAGTAACAGCACATCAGCAGCCTCACTTTGCTGATTTTGGGGGGTTTGTTTTTCCTGTGCTTTTTTCTAGATATCAAAGCAAAGGAGTTTTAATGAGGGTCTGAAGGAGAATAATGAGGTACTTTTGCAGATGTCTGCAGGGTGTTCCTCCTCACTCAAAGGGGCAAAATGTACAAAGACACTTTGAAAAACAAGTGAGCAATGCAAGTTGGCATCTTAGTTCTTTTGAAACAAAAGGTCCCAATGCTGACCTCATTTACACTGGTGAAAGCTGTGACTCTTGTCATGTCAATGAAGTCCCTGTAGCATAAAATTAGTCCTGGATTACAATCTGCCAGAACTGTCTTTCAGAAGTCTTGGTGACCACTGAAACCCTATTCCAAAAATACTTTCAGCTCATTTTTGCATTTATTGTGAGGTCTCCGTATATCCTTATGCCACTAAAGAGGGGCTTGAAAGTGCATGGTTGTTAACTGCTTGGCAGAAATGTGTAGCAGATCCTAATGTAGACAAGAATCTGACCACTTTGATTTAAATATTTTAAACATACATGTGTATATGTGTCTATATGAACAAAGATACACATAAATGTATATATACATACATATGTATGTATAAACACATGCACACATGCATTCCTCTTCAGTCTGACATAGAGGTAGACAACTTTATAGTCTGATTAGAGACAAAATAATTTTATATTGAGAAGAAGACACGTTATCTCCTTTCCGATTTTTTTAAATAGCTCTCTGTCTGACTTACGTCAATAATTTAGTATGTTGATGTAAAAGAGTATCCCCCAGAAGGAAGGCTTCTACAGCTTTTGCTAGCACTACGCATGTCATGGGAAATTTTAGGGAATTAAATACTTAGGACTCATTTGACCTGAGATGCCCCATGGTATCTAAATTTTCAGGTTATTCCTGAAGCCAGCTGGAAGCCCAGGGCTCACTAAATTGAGACTCAGCTCTCCGTGTCCATCATCTGTTCCTTGTGGGCTACCTGAACTCAGGATGGAGTCATACTGCCTGCACATGCCTATGGTGTTTGATGTCAAAGTCCTTCTGCAGGGTATCTCAGGCTACCTTACCCAGAATGGGTCATGTGACACTTCTTGAAGGACAGAAGTTATGTGTAAAACCAGATACAAATGTCAAGAATCAACCACATGACATGCAAAAGCACTGTTCCCTCTGCTCTGACCTGTTGTGATGTTCCCTCATGGAAGCATCATCATGAGGGCTCCAGAGCTGGCCCAAGGGACACTTGTCAGGAGAGCTTCGTGGACTGGCTATGAACCAGGCCTTGGGCTAGCCTTGGGACAGCTCCTACCCCATGGTGTTGGTACAGGCACTAAGCCATATTTTGCACCTCCCCACATAGGGCTAGTGTGTGATTAGGGCTGGCAGAAGCTCCCAGCACAGCAAGGTTTTGGGAACGAAGGTTCTGCACAGAGGAAGCCCTTGCTGCCTTAAACTTTCACCACCACTGCAGTTGTGTTCTCCCTTCCCTACCAGTTCAGTCCAGCAGAAGAGCACCAGTGAAATCAAACAGCACTGCCTTATTTGGAAAGAGTATAGGAATTAAAACCCCAACATTAATTTAGTTCTGGCATCCAAGTATTGCAAAGGACATTACAGGCAAAATACAGATTTAGTTCTATGGAAGTCCAGCTGATTTATGGCAATTTTGGGGAGGGGGAAAATTGAAAATTAGATTTTTGCATGCAATATTTTTTTGCGAACAGAAAGAAGATAGTTAAAAACAGTAGGAAGCCAAAAGTTACTATTCTCAAGTGTCTCTCTTTATACATGATTAAAGTATAAGTAAACCACTGCCACTTTATAATTAACATATTACTTGCGTATATTTAATCAGAGCAGTACATACAAGATAAATTCTATATATTTTTCTTTAATATATAACCAATTCTTCCTTATGAAACATAATTCATTTCACCACTTGTGAAACAGAAGCATCAACCAGTGGCAGGGAAAAGGAATTAGAGCCCTGATACACAACTTGCAGAATAGCCTGACCACTTGTAGAAAAGTTTGTACCAGCTATTGTAATTGCTGGATTCTTCCCTAAGTTATCTGCTTCTGCTTCATGCAACACCAGTGCCATTTCTGATTTAATAATTGCATGTAGAGAAATAACCATGAAATAAATAGTGTGAAAACCCAGCTTTTGTTTTGCTTTTAAATTTTTGTTGACTTAGAAAGGAAGTGGATGCAAAGTATTTTATATGTCAATACCTTAGTCTGGAGAAAAGATCCCATTTATGTCAGCTCAATCTATATCCTACAAAGACTGAAATTGGTACACAGCCCATAGAGGGTTTATAGATGCCACACTGCTTTTCAAATGAATGACATGCATAAAATTATGATCCAAACTAATCTGTCTGCAGAAAACCACTGGCTGGTATATACAAGCACTTTACTGAAAATAAGCCTTGGTCTAATTTTTCATTTAGGAAAAAAAAGTAAACCAGAAGAAAATAACATGGGCAGTCTTGCCTTTAGTAAGCACACAGAGAAAGTCAGAATTAGCCAGCTATATTCTAAATTACCAAAAAAATGAAGGTATAACCTCACCTGCTTTGCGTTGTCTTTAAGCAGCCTTTAAGACACCTATCTGTAACCTCTTTCTGGGGCTTATTATCCACCTTGGGCACAGTTTCTTTCTTGTGACAAATCAGTGTGTAATTTTTGTCATCATTGTTTGCCCAGAAGGTACCAACTGATGTCTCGTAGCGTATACAGAACTCCACCTTAACTCCATCTTTCTGGTAAGGAGGCACCAAAGAAATCTTAAAGCAAAACTGGTCTGTTTCACTACCACAAGAATTAGGCATGAACTCGGCGAGGATGTCGTAATAACTGAACCAGTTATCCAATGTCATTCGAACATACACCTGTTTTTGGAAGGACACATTGAGGACTCGTATAATGCCGTTCATACAGGTAACCCCAGGCTGAAGCAGGACTGACTCCAACATTACTTTCTGTTCTCGCACTTTTTGTAAAAGTTCTTCTTGAGAAGCAGGCAATGTAAACTGCTGGGAGAAAAAGTATTCATCCTGAGGGAAAACTTCATTTTCTATATCATCTTCTTGTCCTGTATTAGCAAATTCCCAGGTATTGAACTCTTTAACAGAAACAAGATCAAACCCAAATGCATCAGCAAATGAAACTTTTCTTGAGATGTTGATGGGAGTATCTGGCTCCTCTTCCTCTGAAGCTGAAGAATTCCGCCTTCGGGGACGTGGAGAGAAACGAAGTTTAATGTCAATATTAACATCTTCATCCTCTGAAGTGGAATCATTTACAGTGGGGACTTGTAATAAGTTAGCCCTGTTAACCTGACTAGGTCCTTCAAAAGACTCCATTGGGCTCTCTGATATAAACTGAAAGAGAACTGTACAACTAGTAGCAGCTGATATTTGAGATACTATGATTTAAAACAAGGATTAATGTTACAGTTGACATTGCAAAAGGGAGTCAGGTCTATTAATAGATGCTATGGTGTGTGAGCTATGTTGGCCTTTCTCCATCTGACAGTATTAGGTGTTACAATTTCAACTATACATTTCAAATATTGTATTTCCTATTTTTATGTGGATTTATGTGCTAAGAAGAAGAACAGCATTTGAAAACTGACTTCTTTGCATAGTGAAATTGCACAGATCTATTTTAAGATGATCAACTTATTTTGCACTAAAAATTCATTATCTTGCACTAATGAGGTGCTATTAATCTCTGATTAGGATGTATACTTCATCAGGTAAATAGTTGCTATATTGTAAAATATTCCTATATGTATTTTCAAGGCCATTTTTGCGATGTTTTCAGATATAAAATGCAGATATAAAATGCAGAGGCACATTCTGCCTCGGCTTCATACCACACTGACTCTATGAGCCAGATACTAGTACTATGCCAGCTTTTTCTAGGTAAGGATTGGCCATCACAACCTCAATGAACCAGGAATACAATAAAATATTGAGGTGAGTACACTGGAAATAAACTTGTAATGTACCATTTTGAATATGACTGAGCCCACCGCTAATTAGATTATGAAATCATCTCATGCTAGATTGTATTTAGCATCATCTAGCCAAATGGAGAGAAAAGAAACTGAGAGAATTACCTCAGGTAGCCAACTCTGAAATGCAAACCTGTACCGCACAGCTACAAATAGGAGGAAGAAAGATATTACACTTCTTAAAGGGTGCTCAACCTTTGTGCAGGACATCTTCCCATGATATGAAATGAAACAGTGGCTTAATCAATTTACTCAGTTAGCATTTGACTTTCCCTTTCATGGCATTCCATGTTGCAACATGGAGTGTTAGAATTCCATGTGCTCCTTTGTCCCTCTCCTTTGTATACCATTGGTTCATTTTGAAATATGCTCTGCTGTACCTCAAAACCTATTGGTGTGTAACCCTCCTGCCAATCTTCCCTTCGTCCTCCTGGGACTGGCTCAGAGAGAGCCAGCCCCTGCCCCCTCTCCTTCCCCTTAAAAGGCAGAGCCTGGACCAGCTCGAAGTCTTTCCATCTCTGGGCTGCTAGCATCCCCTCCCTGCCTTGTGTCCCTTCCCCCTTCTCCTTCCCTGCACCCCTTTTCCCGTTACCCCAAATAAACATCCCTAGCAGACAGAGATGGAGTCCAGTTCTTCCTTTGTCTCATGATATTCCTGCTTGAATTGACGTGGTTTGAAGACTGCTGCCATGCCGCAGAACCTCGGGGGCCGCCCGCTCCGAATTCGGTGGGATTTACACGAACCAGAGACCCGGTCTGGGGGGCAGCCGGCCTGTGCCACCCTCCCGGACCACGCTATAACAATTCCACACATATAAAGACTCAGTCTTTATAGAACAAAGACCTTGAACTCAAAATGTCACCTTATTCTATCATCACGTCATTTAACGTCTCCTATTTCCCCTGCATCTATCTCAAAGGGTAAGCCTACACTGTAATCTAATAGCACAGTACAAGTTAAGATGTATAGCAAGACTATCTTGAAATTAGCCATGCCAGAGACTGACAGCATTAGTAGCATCATCACAGATTTCAGCACAGGTTAGAAATCTAATTCTTCATTCAGGACATGTTGAATCCTTTCCCCTGTTGTTACAGACTCACTGGTAACTTTAAAGCTCACCTGGTTATGTCTGTTACTAGACAATAAGGTAAACTACATCTTATCACGAATCATCTTTTCTGATGAAGCATCCTCTCACACCATGAGAACATCTCCAGGTGTTACCAATGCTCCATCATAACGCTTCAATAACTATCCCACCTGTTATTGTAAAAACATTCCTAATTCCCTAATCATACTTTGAAACAATAGCACATCAGAAAATATTTAAAAAATAGCTTTCTACCATAAACTACATAACTCCCGTACTCCAAGGATGTTGCTGACTTTGAGCTAGTTCTTTACAATGCTGTATTTTTTAGCAAGGGTCAATAGTAAAAACATTAGAGAGTTGTTTAAATACAGGTGGTAGTGCTATCAAGCCATGTTCATGACTGTCTAAGAAAGGAGTGAGATCTCCAGGTGTTCCCCCACAGAAGAGTCCAGCGTCTTTCTCAGTGGGATCCCAGAAGCACCGCGGCTGCCTGCTCCTGCTTATGGCTCTACACAGAGCTTCAGAGCTGATTTGCTACATGCATATTTTGGCTTTGTACTGTGTGAATTAGGCAAAGTTTGGAAAATGAGACTGCTTACTTTAATGGGAAGTCGATTTCTTCTGTCAACATAATCTAAGAAAATAGTGCCACAGTAATTATGCAAACAAGGAGAATTTATTTATGACACTGTTAACATAATGGTTACACCTGTTTCTGTGAAAAACTATTCTGTCCTTTGCATTCTGTATATTCCTTACAGAAAGCTACACAGACAAATGCAAATGGGAAGGTACCTTCCCCAGTGGACTGTGGTGGGACATGGAGGTTAGAGGTGCAGGAAAGAGGAGGGCTGCCAACCTACTGTGCTTGGCAGCAAAGGCAAGCTTTGAAAATGGATTTATTTCTAATTGAAAATGGAAGGAGAAAAGCAGAAAAAGAAAATTCATGGAAACAAGTATTGCCTCTAGACTGCATGAAAATAGGTTTAAAAACTGGTTAAAGAGGGTTTTGATTTATTGATTACTTTTGTTGTAGTCAGTAACGCTTGCTAAAACCAAATAGTGGTTTGTCTTGGCCCAGTCCAGCACTTATTCAGTAGGGAGAACATTTCCATTGGCTTCAGCAGCTATTAGACTAGATATTATGTCCAAGCTTACAAACAAATCACTGCATTCCATCGTGCTGTGACTAAGACTGCTTAGGAAGGAAGGACAGGCTGCAGAATGTTTTAAAAATCAAAGACATATTCAAAGATATATTTGTATTTAAATCATGTGCTGTCAGTGTCATTAATATTATTCTGTATATTTCTATCCATCTTGCCATTCACTCAGTTCAAATCCTTTACTTCTGTCCTGGGTGTAAATAAACATAGGAGACAGGAAGCGAAGGTGTATTTATTAGTTTAGTCTAAGTGCTACCACTGATCCACAAAGTCTTCAGTCTCGTACCATTATCTAGTAAGAGAAAGAGTGTGTACTTAGGGCAGTTAAAATTGGAAACAGAAAAATGTTGTACAAGAAATAAACAATATAAAAGAGGGAAAAGATTCTGCCTTTGTACAAGACAGAACCACCAATGTTTATGAGGAAGGAGACCAACAAGCAAAACTGGGGACTGAGGGAGACCACACCCTTGTTGAAAACAACGTCCTATCTACAAGCCTCATCTTCTTCAGTGCAGAGGGGAAGAGGTTTATGTCTGTTCTCCACTTAATTTAGTTCTTGTCTAAACAGTTCGCACTGAGTCAAACTGTTCATAAGAGTGCACGTTTTATCAAAAATATGTGGAGTTACACCAAATCAAGCATAGATATACATATAGATTGCATTACCCTGTGAAAATAATATAATGAAAAATAATATCATTTGTTCTCTGCATCTTTCAAAATGGTGTCATAAAATACCTAAATCAGACAACAGAGTAATTATTTGCTTTCAAAGTATAACAGCAGGAGGTCATTTTAGAACATTTAGTAACTTCTTTACTGAAGCCTCATTCCTTAATAGTTTTGAACACATCACAACCAGATGTTGAATCAAGACAAATGGTTTCCAGGTGTCCTTAAACACTGTTTAAGTAACAGTAGAAACAACAGGTAGAATTAAGAATGTGTAGAAAATAAGACAGCTCTATATGGGTTAGTCTCTCTATTGAACAGTATAGTAAACATCAGAGGGGAAAGCATTACAGAATTAGCAAACCTGGGACCTAATTAAACACACAATGGAGCAACAAAAACTACAGTCAAATATTTTTGTCATATCTATTATTAGCACTGACCAGTTGATCTTTCTTTGCCTTAACTGGAAGAAAAGAACCTACATCTTTCTGCATCAAGTGGAAAACAATTATGTCTTAAGCATGGACTAAAGACGAGCAGTATAAAATCTGGTTCCACTTGGCTTCCTAACAGTGTATTCCCCTGTGCCCTAGAAAACTGCACTTCTTCAGCAAATAGTATATGATGTATTACTTTCTGCACTGCTATTAAATAAATCCATAAGGATGAGGCATAAATACATTTTCTCCTTGCGGAGAACACTGTCCTAGCTGACGGTTAAATGGTCAAAAGTGCTGAACCAGAGGTAGGAGAAATATTTTAAAGTTTATATACTTTAGAAAGAAATATTGATGGCATGTTTTGAGAGGTATTTTGAAACAGCAATTAATTCTGAAATTATGTAGAGCTAAGGAAGAAAGGACAGCATTACACTTAAGCAAGATTTTCTTTCCAAGTTCCATATGACTATAGTCAAATACTTGTAACAACGGCTGAATGAGGACGAAGGCTGCCCTCAGATTTTTGTTCTTTGTTACAGATTGTAGGCACTGTCAGACTTTTAAAAAATATTTTGTCCTGTGACTGCAAGTGGTCTACTCTCTGACCCAAAGTAGAAATCACACCACTCCCTAAAACTTGTGTTTGTTTTCACTTTAAAAAGCAGTAAAATTGCAGACTTTTTGAATATATGTACAGTAAAAAACATTAGAATTATTGTAAGAGGATGGCCTGGATTCATACAGTCATAGTTAAGACACTGAAAATCTCTATTTAACTTAAATTAAGGACAGAGGAAGAAAACAATTGTTGTACAGTGAAAATTCAGAACAGAGTACATTACTGGAACAGAATTTCCAAATGCTCTGTCATCCTCATTCATTTTTTCGAGAATGCTTCATTTATTGACAAATTTACAGGCTGAACTATTTAACTAGTCTGGTTGATAAAGCCAGCCCCTTCTTTTTATGCTGCTTTGTGGGAAATGTCAGATTTCTAACCATGCAGTGTTTTAGCAGCTTTGTAAAGATTGTGGCAACAAAAATGATGTTTTAATAAGGTGTGTGCAGATGGAAGAAGAGGAATCTGCTTCCCTGGGATGGAAAAGTCTGCATAGTAAGAATACACACTATGCTTTCCTTGCCTCTCATTCTTCTTTTCAGATAAAACTGGACGTTGAGCCAGTGAAGGTTGTTCCTCTAATGACAAAGCTTTGCAGTCATTTCAGACAGTGACAAGAGGATATCCACAAAGGATAAGGATAAAACTGGGAACATTTCTCACAATTGTAGAAGGAATCTTGTTTTGGGGAGAGGAATTTTCCTCTTTAATGATAAGACTCAGAGGAAAAGAAAAGCTAACTCCAGAAATAACTTTGAGAAAGAAGGAACCCAGAAAGACACCCAGAAGTATGGCATTAACATTTTCCTTGATGGCATATCTGAAAATCAAAAATCTTGGTCTTGGAGATCAGGATTTTCAGCCCTTCCAAATGCAGCATTTTTTGCACACCCTTTTTCATTTCACACCCTCTCATTCCCTGTAGTTCCTTCCTTCACTTACTGAAAGAACTGTTAATCTGTTCACGTATGGAGCCCTTTCAACACAATTTTTCTTCTTAGCATTTGAGTTCAAGTATCATGCTTTTGACTTTTGGGAATTTATTGCATTTAAGTTTCTAGTTCTTCAGACTGGCTCCTTTTAACAACCTCAATTTCCTCAGTTTCTGAAAGTCTGTCCTTAAAATTGAAAACTGTAATAAGATTGTTTTCCTTATTCTTAATTTAATTTGGATATTTGTGGGCACTCAAAGTCAAGGTTCTGTGCCTTGTCCTTCTTTAAAATCCTTCCGTTTACAAAGTCACTACTAAAATAGCAGGACATGTGGTTGATTCTGTGTTTCTTTCTTGGAGCTGTAGGGGAAAGGAACACACAGTCCTTGTCACAGTGAGCAGCATTTGTTCTCCAGTCTACAACTGCAGTGTTCCATAAAAACACAAATTTCAGTAGAAATAACCTAATATAGAGAATCTGGTATTCTGAACTGAAATCAAGCTTTTGATATTATTATTTTAGGAACCCCTTTAGGTATAACCTGCTTAAAGTTGCAGCAACAGAAATGGCATGATTGTAATAAATAATCTAACATGCCAGATCACACAATTCAAAGATAATAATTTCTGCTATGATTTGGCAACCATTCAGCCACAAATAAGAGAGAAGGAGAACAAACTGGGTAAATAAGTCATCAGAAGGTTACGAAAAGCTGCCAGAAATAGAAAGATGATAGCAACTTTGGGATGTTCCAGGCAGACAATTTCTAGAAGGGATAGAGGAGGTCAAATGAATGTCTTCAAAATAAGTGATTGCTGAGACTGAAGACCAAGAAAAAACAGTTAAACAGCTCATCATGTCATCACTAGGATTTTTGAACAGCCAAGGCTGTTAAAATATCAGCTACATCCCATTCACAATGATTACTGGAAAAGCGCTCTATTAAATCTTGGAAGCAAGCAGGTGGCAGTTCTACTCTGGCACAGAAATGTTAGATAATCCATGTGAACTAAAAGGTTGCATTATGATTCTTTGTTTTCTGATCTAAAAACATTGTGGCTACTGACTGAAATATTGGTTGGTCAGTTTTGCAAACCTGAGACAAGGCTTACAAATGCCCAATGAAGATGATCAGTCAGGATATGAACCTCAAGGTGAGGAGGAAAGGGATCATTTTAATGCATACTCTAGTCTCCCTCTCTGACAGAACAAGCATCTGAAGGGAGTAACCAAGGGTTATTTCAGAACCCATAAGAACCTGAACAACAGCATCAACTCCAGCCTTGTAAGGTTAAATCTTTCATGCCATTGTCGATGCCTCAAAACAGAGATCTCATTCGTGAGTACATATTTTGAACATCAAAAGTGACCCAAAACAAGAAAATACATCCTCCTTCAAAGTTTTCACCGTTTTGTTTTGTTTTGCTTTAGAATATATTTCAACATGTTTAATAACTTTCGTAGACTAATAGAAAAGTTTGGGGTTCCAACCCCACCATCATGGGCAGGGTCACCTTCCACCAGACCAGGGTGCTCAGAGCCCAGTCCAGCCTGGCCTTGAAAACTTATGAGGATGGGCCATCCACAGCTTCTCTGGGCAACCTTTTCCAAGAGATGACTGTCTTTTCCTTAACAGTGTCAGACCTCAGGAGGCTGAGGACCATGTCAAAATTCAAGTGACAGTTTGTGCTTTGAGGGTGACAGAGCACAGAACTCTCTGACTCTGAGTGGTAATTGCTCCCTCAAGTGGTTTCTTGGGTCCCAGAACTGGTCACTTGCATACTCAGCATGAAAGCCAGTTGGGCTGTTGGGATCAGAGAGTTAATAAGAAAAGAGGGGAGCAATTTGTGTTTTGGTTTTTTTTTGCTTTAATTCAATTTCACCAAGAATAGCTACCCTGCAGCTGTAAGATTTGATAGGAAGTTTCCTTTCACACAGTACCTTCTATTAGCAGGTAAAACAAATGTTTATTGTACTAAATACAGCATGTGTGACTAAGTGTAGAACACAGGAACCAAGATGTTGGTTTCAATTTGTTCTGCATATCACTGGAGAGTCTAATCCTTTCGCAACTCTATCTAGGCACCATAAATTTCTCATTAATCATTATGTTTCAATGGGGAACACTGAAGGGTGTTTTCTCAGATTATAATGAAGTGAGAGGCTAACGTCATGGTCTGTTTATCTTCATACTTAACATAGTATAATTATTTTGTATTTTTTTTTCATTCAGCTAGGACTTGCACCTTGACTTTTGCAAACATAGGCAGTTCGGTTTTCATTGTTAAGGATGTTGACTTAACAGAGTATAAAATAGAAATCTGGGTATGTGAGAGCAGCACATTTAAAGCCCAACTTTCATTTCTCCTGCTGGTTATATCCAGTGGACCAATTATTCAACTGGCTACTTGCAGTAAAATATCAGAACGTTTAAAATAAATGCTAGGTTTCAGGCTGCTATGAATGAAGACTCTTCTGAAAAGAGTGAAGGAAATCTAGACATCTGGACAGCAGGAGAAGAAGGAAAACTTGCTCATGGGATTACACCTGGAATTCCCAGCTCTCACATAAATGCCAAAAAGAGTCTTCCTGTGACTATGGATGAAGGAAGATTTCTGGATAAACCACCTCTGTCGTACATAGCTTTGATTGCAAAGGCAATTCTTTCTTCCCCCACAAATAAACTCAATTTAGCTGCTATCTACAAATATATTGAAGATAATTTTCCTTTTTACAGGAACAAAGGTCGAGGCTGGAGGAACAGTGTAAGGCACAACCTTTCACTTAATGATTGTTTCATCAAGGTGGGAAGATGTGAGGATGGCAAAGGAAACTACTGGAGTATTCACCCATCAAACTTAAATGACTTTGCTCACGGGGACTTCAGGCAACATCGAAGGTCACGAAAGCGAGGGCATCGAAAGGAGCTAGAGCACTGCCTTGCTGTGAATTATTTCATGCCATGGGGACCCTATCCTTCCTGCCCAGCCCCAAACTGGCTTTACCAAACACACTGTTTCCTGGATCCACTGGGGAAAATGCTGTATGATGACAGACTGCAGTTTGTGCATGAATACCAAAAGTGGAATGTAAACAGTGATTTCATCATGGGGAAGTTTTCACCTCAACTACAGACTGATCAACCACACAGCATTTCTGGGGACTGGTTTTATAGATCTCCTGCCACTTCAGTTATGCAGCAGAATATTTTCCTAAATATTCAGCCAGGTTTCCCTAATTCCCTTTTATTTTTTTCTCAAAAACAGCACCAAAGTGAAGCATTCAGACACATCTGTAAGTACTAGAAAGTATTTGAAGTGCAGTAACTGCACAGGCAGCTTGGGACTCTGTCAAGATATTATATATATGTTGCACAGTTTTGAACTTTTGTGTATGTTTAAAAACAGCAGAGAAGCTTGCTTACTTATATCAGCCAGTGATTATCCATGATTATTTCCTAAGGGTATTGGCTTTGAAGCCAATTTAAATGAATTTTTAATAATTCTGCTAGTCAATGGCCATGCATAGACTACTTTCATATAAAAGCAAATCCATTCACATTAACTGCCCAATGAAATTATATTTAAATTGTTCTGTACTAATCATATTACGTATAATACTGCTCTATTAGATTCAAATTAATACACATGTATGTTGATTTATAACTATATATCCAAATGTGTATAACCACATATTTACTTTTACATAATATTGAGTAGGAAAGATTAATATATTTTTCATTTGTTATTTGAGATTGTCTTTGAAATGCTGTTTGCCACCTCCCATACTGTTGACAACACTGAATTATTCTTCTACTCATTTAATATTATACATTGGTCAGGACTCACTTCGCACTATTAATTCTGGCGCATTGTATTGATCCAAAAACTCTCTGTACATTTATATATCTTTAACCATTAAGCTGGATACTTGTTCTTGTTTGAATAATTTTTCAGATTAATAAATATTTTAAGTGAAATAAGATTGCAACATTATCTAAGATATATTTTTAAGTTCAAATCTGGTTCTTAAATGCATGGCCACATAATAATTAACTTACTTAAATTATTACTTAAAGGCAACATGACTATTTATGAGTTTCCCCATTAGCTGGGTATAATCCATTTAAGAAATTTTCATTTTTCAGGTATTTTCACCTGTTGCTTAGGATTATATCTATACTTTTAGTTTACATAGTCATACTTATGTACATAGCTACAGAATATATGATGATATGAAGTGCTCACTTAAATGCATTTTTCAAATGTATTTATCCAGCAACCTCATTGTAGCAGAAACTTTGAACAGGGAAGTGTGACAAGCATTAGTGTGAAAAAAATCCCAGCAATGCAAAATTATAAAACTAGAAAAGCTTTCATTGAAATACTTGCTCACAGAAAATGCAGATTAAGGCACTGTGGTGCCTCAGTCATGAAATGTCCTTCCATGTGGACAAAACCTGAGAAGTGGACAAAGGTGGGGAAGGTGAGATGAAGAGGCTGGACGGATGGGGAGACTGCCTAGAGGAAACAGGGATAACTGGAGTTGGGACAAGGAGTTCAGACATGTTGATCAAGGAACTGTTAGATGCATAAGGAATAGAAATTGTGAATGCCAGGCAATTAGAACCAGACGAGAATGAAATCTAGGGATAAGAGCCAGGGCAGGTTTGATGAGTAGTAGGTGGGAAAAGTCTCTGCCTGCTTTGGTTTATGTATTGGATAAAATTTATTATTCTTAGTTCTTTAGCTGTCAGAAAATTACTTTAAAATTACACAAGAGAATAAGTTACTCCTGTTTGTTCTCACTGGGCTCCATTGGCTTATTTGGCAAAAGTTTGCAAAGTACACCTGAGGATATTCCTAGAATGACACAATGTCATTTGACTTCATCTTCCCTGCTAAATAAAAGTTGGAGAAGGATATTAAGTGCATAACATGACATTCTGCTTGAGCTAATGTGACCTATCACTTACCAGGTCATCCTTTAAGCCCAAAGTAACCATTTTAGTTTGCTCTAGAAAAAGAATTGTATTTTACCAGATTAGTGACGATGGTGGAATGTGGCATGTACCAGTCCCTACGCATGCTTCCAGATCTTTGTCCCAGTTTCCTGTGGGAATGCAACAACAGGAACTCATATGAAGGAGGAGACATTCTTCTGCTCAGATGCTCAGATTTATTTGAAGACCACTTTGAAATAGTTTTCATACCACTAGTGATACACATACCATAGAATAAGACCTCCCATCTTAGATATTTCCACTCTGCTGATGAAGTGGTCAGTATGCTTTCTTATTTTTTTTGTTTTATTTAATGTGTTTTACCTTTTGGATTGTTTGTACAGTACCTACAGGCCACATTGGAGGAGGATTCTTTTCAAGTAAGAAGCAAATATTTATTTTGTCCTCATCATTCAGTGGGTATCCATTGCTTTCTTACTGTGCATAGTTCAAACAGTACTCTGAAGACAAAATTACCCAATCACTTTTTATTATTATCCTTCAAAACCATATCATTTACTTTCAAAATAACTGAGAGATGAGGAACATCTTGAAGCACAGACCAAAAAGTCTGCGGTCAAATGTACACAGTCACTTCGGACATCAGGTTAGTGAAATCACTGTGTAGCCCTTTTTTGTTTTCAAAGCCCAGCAGCTAAGCTCCCATTGCCCTGGCTTCCAGCTCTGAGTGTTCAGAATTTTTCGAAGACACAAAGCAACATGGAAACAAGTGACCATCTTGATAAGTTTGATTTTGGTAACTTTGGTACTGCAGCAGATGAAAGAGGCAAATCCATATCTCCGAGGCAAATCCATATCTCCAAAGCAAGCTGCAACTGCCATAAAACAAAAAAACACTATTTCTTCCTGTAAAGCCCAACAGCGTCTGAAGTTATTTAACAAACAATACCCAGCATTTCCTCATTGCATGATTTTAATTAATATATAAAGAAGGTCCACCTTGGATAGGAAATATGGCAAAACACCAGACTTTTTCATATAACTACAGGCAATATTTTAACAGCTTCAGTGGAGGTAAGGGCCAAGTTATGAATACACTATTTAGACAAGATGTCATTTTTCCCCTGCCCTAGCCTCTGAAAGCCTGACATTGCAGTCTTAATATTGTTTTTTTCATTTCAGATGAAAGAGTAGGGTTAATATGTCATTTTGTGATGAAAATGTCACAGTACTAATTTGCAAACAACTTGAAGTAAAAATTTCAATGCAATAAGAAAAAAATCAAGTTGTGCATTTTACCTGAGTTCTAGACCCCCAAATACACGTAGCATAGAAAAATAAATAATTTTCTGATCTTGAAATATAATCCTCTGATTACAGAGGACATTAGATTTCTGATATAGGAAATTACCGTTTAATGAGAAGACAGAAACGTTCTTGAAAATTAAACAGATTAATTACATGCTTGTACCGGAATTTATGAGGCAGTACTTACAGTAGAAGAGACTCCTTTAGAATAAAAACCAATGGCCACAAATGCTGAATTACAGAAAATCCAACAAGAGCACTGGATCTAAAAACTGTATGTTGACAGCTTCAGCATTTTCCAGCTGAAATGTATTACTGGGGTTGATAAAAATGTCAGGAAGTCAGTATTTTAGCATTTTGACTATTATCCTCTGTTATACCCATAAATAAGACATAGGTCATTTTTTTACAGTAGATTTACTTTAGGAGTCCACAGATGCAGTGCCAGTGTATGACATAAATAGCTGGAATGGAGGTCACATATGCTCTCACAAATAAAAACTGTAAATTGCTTTCCTCTTCTTTTTGCACTAAATAAATTTTTGAACCATACATTTGCTAACACTTTCAATAAACTATGCCTTAATGATGAGCAGTAAGAGAACCGAGCCTTACCATGAGAACCTTTTACTCATAACATTACACAGGTAACACTTTTAAGCCAGATAATAACTGCCTTTGCAGCTGACCTTCACCACTTTATACAAATATTTATTCTAAAATTTTAATAATTTATCTCCACCTGCTAAGAACAGAAAGTTTTTATACAGTTTATTTTCTGAGACATTTGCTGCCCAGCAAGACTTCTGACTCTTCTCCTCTTTAATATTGAAAATAACTGCTGTCCAGGGCCACAAATGAAAGCTTTGTAGAAAAAGAAGCCTACAAGACCTCTAGCCACTCAAACTTACACAAACTGACTTATGCTCACCCAACAGTTATCCATTTCTTGTACTCCCTGACCAGGTTATAGAAGACAACCTTTGGAGGCAGCAGAACAGAAATATCTCATCCAGTGTGCTGAGCCTTGTGTACATGGATGCATGAGGATTTGTCAGGTTTGGCCTGTAGTGACACCGTGAGGGAAAAAAAGAAAAAAATGGAAACATTAAAAGTTTATTTGAGAGTTGATGTAATTGGAAATGAGATTATGAAAACGTCCCAATCACTAAGAAATTATGCAGGATCAATACAGGACACAGATATGGCTGACTGCTCTAAATGTGCCCTCCTGTAGCTAAATCTTTGAATTTCATTGAAGTGTAATTTTAATTAGGATCTTCCCAGATTCTGATCTGCATATGTTAAAAATATGAAAAAAGTAAAAAATATTCCTAAAGTATATTATACACAAGAGTGATAATCACTTACAAATTTAATTCTTTCTGTGTAAGGAGTAGGGTCATGCCAAGTGGATCATGCAGACATGGGTCAAACGACACAATTTTTGTACCACAGACCAAGTTTTGAACCTTTTTGCCAATACCAACTCCTGACCAGGTGCATCCCAGCATGTGAGAAATATCCTGGGAGAGCCTACTGAAGTGGTTGAAAGCCACCATAGCAGCCATGGACCACCTTGGCCCCGTGATATATTGATATAGATGACGTAACTGAAAAAAGTTGGAGGTCAGACTCTCCTGAGATATTTAGAACTCTTTTAGTCTGTATTTACACTATATTTAATAGGGCATTTGATAGAATGTCCATGAATGACTCCTCTGTGTCTTACCTGTTCCCAGTACAACTGAAGATCTGGTCAGCTGCATTAATTATTTTACCCTTTTATTCTCCTTGTGCTCTGTCAGCATTTACTCTGTCCTTCTGTGTCTGGGCTCCTTTGCTGTCTTTCAGTCCCAATCTGAATTTCCTATTTCAAGTTCTCCTGCAGCCCTACTCTCTTACATTCTTATGTATGGCTCAGCTAACACTGAGAAGTGTCCGAGAAGTCAAAGAAGAACCCTGGATCCCAATATTCCCAGTTCATCACAGACAAAATGAAGCTTATGTCAACATACTGGAATAAGACTTTAACTCCTGTAAGAATGATGGAGAAAGAAGCTATAGCACCTGATTCTGATTCTAGCAACAACCATGAAAAAAAGAACTAATTTCATTGGAAACAACATTCAACTGTCTCATCTGGTCTTGGTGTTTACAGATTCTGCTGGTTTTGGTTCGGGTAGAGTTAATTTTCTTCACGGTGGATGGTATGGGGCTGGTTTTGGGATTTGTGCTGAACACAGTGATGATAACATAGAGATGTTTTTGTTGTTGCTGACCAGGGCTTGCACAGAGCCAAGGCCTTTTCTGCTTTTAATACTGACACACTGGCAGGAAATTGGGAAGTGCAGGAAATTGGGGGCGCATGGGAAACTGGGAGGAGACACAGACTGGACAGGTGACCCCAACTGATCAAAGGATTGGTTATCACAGACCATATCACATCAAACTCAGTATATAAAGTGGGGAGAAGAAAAGGGAGATGTTTGGAGTGATGGCGTTTGTCTTCCCAAGCCACACATGAAGGGGTCCTGCTCTCCGGGAGATGGCTCAGCACAAGCCAGCCCATGGGGAGCACTGAATTAATTCCTTGTTTTGCTTTGTTTGCATGCATAGCTCTGGGTTTACCTATTAAACTGTCTTTCTCTCAACCCAAGAGTTTTCCAACTTTACCCTTCTGATTCTCCCCTGAGCCCATTTGTGGGACAGTGAGATAGCAGCTGTGTAGGGCTTGGTTGCTGGCTGAGGTTACAGCATGACACAGATGTATATGTATTTCTGTACTGTAAATAGATTAGACTTATCCATATCTGCTCAGCTGGGAATTATTAACAGCAGAATTTGCAATTCCATTTTAAAAATGTTTAAAAATTGAAAAATATAATTAGAATACAGTACTGTTTCAAAAGCCAATACAAGAAAAAAATTTAGATAACAATTCAGAAAAAGCAGTATCTCTATAGACTGAGATATACAGATCCACTGTAGGGGAAAAATTTATTATCCTTCTTTGCTTCACAGTCATAAAAATTCTGATGCTATGGATCACAATCCATTCTGTTAAAGGCTTACGAAATTATTTAGTAATTCTAATACACAGGCAACATTCTGCAGTTCCTTACATGACAGTAATATATGTAAATACCAAGAACAATAAAAATATCGAAACAGTCATTTAAAGCAGCCATTAAATGATATGGAAACACCATATATTCTACTCTTCCCAACCTTGATATAGAGTCAACAAATTACATTACTTTTATTTCTAACTTTGAATTTTCTAAGAATATTTTCATCACCATCCTTATGTGTAAAAACACCAAGTAAAATTATTGAAAAAAGAAAAAGTTGGAATCAGAGATTATTCTAAATCTGGAAACTGTAGGAGTTTGAGGGGAAAATGCAGACACTTTGAAATGGAATTTGTCTGATAATAGTTTCTAAAAAAGTTCATAAGAGTATTTTATGAACTATTCATAAGAATATTTTACAGAAAACATATGTCAACTGAATTTGGTAATTTAGAAGAGTTTACAGTGTTAACAAAGTAATGTTGCACATGAACAGAACTAAGCATACTTTCAGTAAAAGACACATTTTAAGCAGCTCATTAATAGGCTTTTGAGATTGTTTATCTAATACGGAAATGTTTTCCGATATTTGAAGTATGCGTGTGTCTGTGTGTTTGGGTGTGCACACAAGCACCTGGGCATATTTATGACTGATTAAAATCTCACCTCTAAATTGTATAACTTTGCAACAACTTGAATAATCTATATAAGAAGTACAGTGGGTGCAAAAAGCACATCAATGATGCTCCAGTATTAATAGCTGGTATGTTGGCTGCCTTCACTGCTCCTCATATTCATGACAGAAAAGCTAGATATTTACAGACAATTATTCCATTATCTTAGTAGTGCTAACTCAAAGATGAGATTAAAAACTGTAATTCTGTT
This sequence comes from Lichenostomus cassidix, assembly GCF_008360975.1. Classification (NCBI taxonomy): domain Eukaryota; kingdom Metazoa; phylum Chordata; class Aves; order Passeriformes; family Meliphagidae; genus Lichenostomus; species Lichenostomus cassidix. The sequence continues at coordinate 25,242,120 of NC_139480.1, read as the reverse complement.
TAATCCCTGTAGCCTGTGACACAATCAAAGAAAAAGAGTAATGAGAATACACCTCATAAAGCAGAAGTAGAAATAATGTCATAAAGGATACTCCATCAGTTAAAACCTCTAGATGTACATCTGATTGCTGCAGACGAAGAAATCATTGTTTAAAACATCAAGCGCCAGGTTCACAGACAATTCTGAAATGCAAAGCAACAAATTAAAGAGCACACAGTAAGAGTCAGAATCAATCAGGACAAAATTTATGTCATGCTTGAAAGCCTTACTAGAATTCATACAGCAATGCTTCAGTTAGTAGATCTTTTGTTAATTGAGATACAACAATACATACCAAAATTTAGTGAGAAATGGCAGATGTGCTACTAGCTGATAATTACTTTGCAAATCTGAATCAAATAATAGCTTTCTAACAATTAGAGTAATCATAGTAATTTTAAGGGTGGAGAGAACAAGGATGATATCAAGTTTGCAATATAAAAAACTGGAATTAATACTTGAATAATCTCCATCATTAATCAAGAAATAAATCCATCTTGCAAGTGGATTTCTTGAGAGCAGTTAATAACTGCCATCACACTTTCCTGAGCCTGCAATCCAAATATAGATAGAAGAATGACTGATATTAGTTGTCTGAAAGTGACAATTCCCTTCTGAATATCACCAGAACATGTGACCTGTATAATATGAAGTTTTGAAGTTAAATGATCATATAAGGAAATAATTCAGCAGCCAGCTTGATGTCTTCTGTGCATCACAGGCACAGAGACATAAAGACTCTGGTAAACCTGTTGTACCTTAAGGTAAGATTAAAAAACAGGGCTTTTTTTGGTGTGCATTTATTTAAACTAAAAATCAAAATTTGTTTTCCACCAATTTCAAAGCATTTAATTGCATTCCTATTATATCCAAAAGATTTAAACCTCCATTCAGAGGAAGACAAACCACCCAACAAGTCATGGGATATTTCCTAGGCATGCTGATCTTCCTGCAGAACCTGTTCCTTCTGTAAAGCTTTGGAACACACAGTCAATAAAAGCTAAACTAGGTGTTGCATGTTCCTACAGCCCAGTAGCAAAGGGCAGCTTCCTGAAAGAAAGGATGTCTGAAAATGCAATCCCTGTTGCAGCACATGCTTCTCTATTCACTCCAAATTCATGGTAGGTCAGGGGCTAGATAGATCTTCCTCTGCCTCTCACACAGTTTTCATAAATACACTCACAAAGACAGACTCTCACTCTTCCTTTCTCCAATTTTCTTTCCTCTTTGTTTCAGAATATAGTAAAAATGGACAGTATTCAGGACAATCTTTTGATTGACTGACTTCTGAATGGTTGAGTTCTGGTAGCACTGTAGTTTGTTAAGGAAAGAATCTAAACAACAGAAAATTAAAAAAAAAAAAGGCAACAGAAAAACCACTTTGGTCATGATAACTCTGAGAATGCAAACTGGAATTTCATTTGTCAAATACATATTATGGTTTATTTTTTCCTTAATAGCCTGATCCTTAACTCATGAAAGTCAGCTACAACTTTTGTGCCAAGTAAATGACTGTGAAAAGCAGTAGAAAATGGGCGCAATGTCTAACAGGGAATAAATACATTGTTTTACAGACTCAGAACATGCCCAAATGCTTTTTTAAAATCCATCGCCATTGTACAATTTGACAAACTCCACAGAGACCAATAACAGTTTGTACATTTGGGGTATCAAACATTTCAAAAAACTGGTATGGGGAAAACATAGGCATGTGAAAGCAAAGTCCTGTGTCGCAGTGACCAGAAGACATCTATTCATATAGAACAAGAACAGATGAATTAAACTCTGCTGCAAAAAAACAAGGTGCTTGCTAAACCTGTGGAATTAATAAAGTAATCTATTAGCAAACAAAAGCCAAGGCAAGTTTCCAGCATCCAGCACGCCAATGAATTGTTTCCTAGAATGGCAGTTTGATGTATGCACATGAAAGGCAACTGGAACAGCTAATTTTTCCAACTGTACTTCAATAGAATACTGCCACTTGAAAGATCAAGGAAGAAATATGGCCTAACATGGCCAGTGGATGTTACTGTGAATTTTTGCTGTGATTTAAATAATACCATACAAGATACAAATATTGAAAGAAGAAAAAAATTAAATTCTACTGGAAAGCAGAATTTTTTTTAAAGTAACTTTTTCCCTGAAAACTATTACAGCAGCTACTCTGAAAAGCAAAACTACCCTTTTGTCTGCATAATGGTAAACTTCTCTGTAGTATCTTAACAAAATACCTAAGGCTTTTCCACATTTGTGATTGACTCTTTTAGGTAAAGTACATATGTACACCTATTGCAAAATAACGGTGTCCAGGATTTACTGAAGAGTGCAAGCCAGTATCAATACAAAACATGGCCTTCTGTGCCTATATGAGTGAAGACAATAGCTTCAAATATACTTTTATGAATTATGTTCTGTGACTTACAAGAGGAGACAGACTAAATGCAGTGTTTTCTCTACCTGCAATGTTGGACTGTCAATTTTTTCAAGTTGCAGAAATGTATCCAACACATACAGTATTCCTGGCTTTTTGGTAAATATTTCATTTGACAAGGGAAACAAACTAACTCCATGTTCCTAAAAGGGCCAACACCATATTTCAGAATAAAAGAAGAATTCAAAATGTGTTAGCCCTGGTTCAGTGCAGATCATCTAACAGTTGTTTATTATCCCAGTCTCCTAGAGGTATTTCAGATCAGGTCAGATTCCTGAAATAGCATCAAATGACACCGATTGGAGGAGTCAAAAGGACGCATGTCATGAGGGAAAGGAAGGAAGAACAGCATTCGTACTGAAGGCTGATAACAAAAGAAATGCTCCCAAATTTTTAGCATGGGATCCAGTGAGGGTCAAGGTTAATGTGACTTTCTAGGGATGCTGAAGTGAAGAGATGCAGAGGACAACAGCAGCATGTGGGTACATGTTCCTCCCTAAATTTTCCTATATTTTATCTCATCATCTGACTTAGCATCTTTCTGGACTTTTGTAGCAGTTTCCTGTGCCATAGCAGGACTCCAGTCCTGCATTCTTCCTCTGGCAGCTACCTGCCCAGAACAGCCCTGAGAAGGAGAAAAGCTCTTCCTCTTTCTTCTGTGTCCTTTGAATTGCTGTCTTTGAGAATTCTCTTTACTGATTTGGATCTGGGTTTGGATTTGGATTTGGATTTGGAAAGCTACATGAGCTTCTACTGGTTGTTGTTTTTTAATATTTTGCTGTTCTGAAATGGGTGTAAGGGGAATGTGGGAACCAAGGACAGGAATTCTGAAAATCATGGTTTTATACAGATGAAGCCACCACACTTGAGCATGTGGAAGGGACAGGGACATTTGTTCAAGGGGGAGAAGATAGACAATGGGGTGAAGAGGGATAAGCTCTGGCATAAAGTCTGCCCTTTCCTGAATCAGAGAGATTGCTCACTCTGGCTTATCACAGACTCCAGCTGCCTCTTGAAACCCCAGCTCAGTAAGGAGGAAACATAAAAAAAGAAGAGTGGCAGTGACCTGGCACAAGCAGGAGCTGAGCTACTGCATTCTCACAAAGTTTCATCACTACTTTGGATCCATCACATCAATGGTATGAGTCAGTGAACTGGGAGCAGTGCTCAGAACTCAGAAAATGTACAGCCTCACAAAATGGTGATCTGCAACTCTAAAGGAAAAGCTATATATTACATAACGTCACAGCCTGTCAGACCCATGACCTTTAATTAAAGCATGTGCAATCATGCTTTTCAGTCCTCTCAGCAGTGATACTCAGCTAAAAATGAGATCTTTTCAGAGGCAGAAGGTTGGTTGGCAATGGGTCTGAAGGGGGGGATACTAGGTCAATCTTTCTGAGGTTCTGGTTGGGTCTGGTGAATTAGTAGCATCCTGCTACCCCAAGTTGTGCCTTGTATCAGTCTTCTTCATAGAGGCAAGTGGCACAAGACTGACACAAGAAACTGAGATGGAAGATGAAATCCTTTTGTGCATTGACTGCCTGAAACAAGATATTGGGTGATGCTGGCAGTCTGTGTCAACAACAGTCTAACAGCCTTTTCTGCAAGTATCTTAAAGAATCAAAGAACTATTTGATTTGGAAGGAATCTTAAAGACCAATTTATTCCCAATATTCCTTTCAAAGGCAGGGACACCTTTCACTAGACCAGCTGCTCAAAGCCCCATCCAACCTGGTCTTGACGGCTTCCAGGGATGGGGAATCCACAACTTCTCTGGGCAACCTGTTCCAGTGTCTCACCACCCTTAGAGTAAAGAATTTCTTCCTAATACCAATTTAAACCTACCCTCTTACAGTTTAAAGCTGTTAAATTATTACTCTTTGTCCTGTCACTACGTGCCTTTGTAAATAGTCCTTCTCCAGCTCTCTTGCAGGCCCCTTTTTGGTACTGAGAGGTTGCTTCAGGTGTCCCCAAAGCCTTCTCTTCTCCAATCTGAACAACCCCAACTCTCTCAGCCTGTTTTCATAGGAGAGATGAAGTACTCCAGTGTCCTGACCATTTTCATGGCCCTGCTCTGGACTTGGTCCTACAGGTTCACATCCTTTTTGTGCTGGGGACCCCAGATCTGGACAAAGTGGGGTCTCACTGGAGCAGAGGAAAGGACAAGAATAACCTCTCTCAACTGCTGGCTACACTGCTTTTGATGCAGCCCAGGATACAGTTGGCTTTCAGTGCTACAAGTGCACATTGCCAAGTCACGTCAAGTTTCTCATCACCCATTACTTCCAAGCCCTTCTCCTCAAGCCTGCTCTCAATCCATTCTCTGCCCAGCCTATATTTGTGCTTGGGACGGCCCTGACCCAGGTGCAAGAGCTTGCACCTTGTTTTGTTGACCTTCATGAGGTTCACATGGCTCTTGGCTCTGAGGCCTGCCAAGGTCCCTCTGGTGTGTCAACTGCACCTCACGGCTTCACGTCATCAGCAAAGTTGCGCTCAATCCCATGTCACCAACAAAGATGTTAAATAGCGCCAGTCTGAAAACTAACTCCTGAGAACCTTGTTACACTGAATGAATGCAAGTCTGTTTAAACAAATGCAATTCATACTGTATGGGTGAACTGCAGTATGATAACTCATCCTTTCCACAGATTTTCAAAGCGTCAGTGCTCTCATTCCTTCAAACATTGGTCACTTACTTAGACCTGTTAATAAGGCTTGTCTTCGTTGAAAATTGCAGTGGTAAGTTTCTTTGGTGACATGGTTATAAAGCTTTGGAAATAACTGAAATTCCCATTTCACTGGAAGTTCACTGACAGGGTGCCAGGGTGACATTCTAACCTACACAAGAGGCACTTTGTCCTATTATCACCATGAAACCGTGCAGTCCCTGGATGGGACATTTTCATGTATCTACCATAAGAATTATTTTGCAAAGAAAAAAAAATGCTTATCAGTCTTACACTAAAGTTTAATGCTGTTGTGAGAAAATTAAAGAGCATTACCAACAATAAGATCATTACCAGCAATAAGATCATTACCCGCACCTTTACCAAAAGCTATGTGTCTTCCTTCAAAATGTAGTATGTCCTAAAATTCTTTCCTGGTGTTCCTGTTTGTCAGTGACTTAAGTACATGCTGGTTTAGGGACACATTTTCTTCACATTTATCTCTTATTTTTGTCATTTGCATGCCTAAATCCATGTGCAATTCACTGTTAATTTACCCCATAGAGTTCCCATGGAACATAATTTGTATGCACATAAAATATCAATGTAATATCTAGAGATAAAATCCAATGGAAACAGTTTGCTGTGAAATCCAGTCTTTGTTCCCTCATTTTTCCACTTCACTGACTGTTGCTTTTTCCAAGTACTCCTAGAGATCCCTTGCGCAACCCCTCATTATGCTGCATTATTACTTTATTTGGGAAATAAACTAAAAATTATTTTTATACAATCCAATTTCTCATAATTGTTGGGATGATATTAAGACAGATTTTCAGGAGAGAAAATGCTAATCAATTTTATTTCAAAACCACATTGAAATTCCACATAAATTTGTGCCAGAGTGCAAATGCTTCTCAACTGGGAATGGAGATGGGAGGGAAGAGAAATATATGCCAACTCTCAATTTAATAGAAAGGATGTAAGATCCGTTTTATTTGAATCAAATACTATTTAGCAGCTTAAGCATCCGGAGCACATCTGATAACTTGGATAAAATGTATTGATTTCTCTATTGATTTTTCTAATATATCTTCTCTGTGAGGGAGTTATAACTGAAAGTAGCAAGTGACTCAGCTAATACCAGCTCTAAGTAGTGTGCAGATGTTCAGATATGCAAGATGGGTCCTTGCTAAGTTCCAGAATGTGACAGGTCCTAGTCTTCCACTGGGAGGCAATACATGGAATTGGTTCTTTCTCTCTTGGCTTGCAGTGTTTGAAATTTTTTTCAATATGGAACTTCTTATGCATTTTTCCATTGCTATGAAAAAGTGGCTTTGTTCATAAACTAGATGTATATATGGATTAGATGGTATATGGCCTTTGTACTACTACACATTAACCTTAGGATCAAGCCTATAAAGCCTTTTTCTGCAGTCCTAAAGCCGCCTTATAAGTTGAAATAATACACAGGACCACATAAAATACCTGTGGATTTCTGATCAATTTATTTCCAAGAATAGCTCTAAAACTCTGCAATGTTTGTCACTCTCTCTGAGAAATTTTATATAAACAAAGGATAGCAGGCTATTCTTGCACTCTCAAAAACACTAAAATTTCTGCCACTGCCTTCAATGGGATCAGAATTTCCTGGGCACAGAGGAAATTCATGACTGAACTCACACCAAGTTTTACTTGCATAGAATCATAGAACATACTGAGTTGTAAGGGATGCATCAGGATCAAGTCCAATGTCTGCCCCTGAGCAGGACATCCTAGGTGCCTAGACAATTGTCCCAGTTCTCAGGAAGTACCTTGCACTGCTGTTTTTACCATTGCAGTGTGCTTTCTTAAAGTCACAGCATAAATTTAAAGGATAGCCACAAAGTATTCCTCAGAACCAGAAAAATTACAATCAAATTTTTTTTTTTTAATCCAGTAAAGGCAACCTTGAATTACACTTAGCATTACACATATTTGCACACTTGAAATATACTTCCAGCAGTAGTAACACAGACTAACTGTCAACTCTAAAGGTCCAAGAATAGTCTACAGTGAAGAGCATTCAGGGCCCTCATAGTCCTTTAACCAGCTGTCCACAGGATTTTCTGCATGCCCTAACTGTGAGGAGGAGGCTGATGCTGCTTCTCAGAAGGTAATTGCCACAAAGGAAGGGGAAAAGCTGTGGCAAATTGGCAAATGGCTGCACTATGAAAAGATTTTGCTACTTTTTTTGCAGATGCATCATAAAATAATGGGTCACCCTTTCAGCAAGCATTGTGCTTACTCCTAGTTTCTCTGATAGAGTTTATCCAGATTCTGTTTACTCAAATAAATAGAATGGAGAGAAAGAGCCCAAATTACACCACTTTATGTCCAAGGCTTTCAAATGAAACACCCAATAAGGTGGCACAGACCTGATTCACATCAAGACTCTTCCAATTCCAGAAGTAAAAATTTACCTTGAAGTTTATTCTGGATTCTCTGGATTTGTAACATTTTAGAAGCAATTCCTGATCTCTGGCACAGTGCTAAAAGAAATGTTGGATCCAGTGACTCTAAAAAGAGATGCCCTGAGAATACAAAGCTTGAAAAACAAAACAAAACAAAACCAAAACCAAACAAACCAAGAATATGCATTTTGCAAAAAGAAAAGTAAGAAAGACGAGTTCGGCCGGCTGCACTCAGGCATCACGGGCTGCCCCGAACCTCCTCCAGCCCAAACTGTGCCCCTGCCCGCGGATGCGCAGGGAGCGGCGCATTCCGGGGGCTGCGCGGGGAGAGCAAGTGCGGCGCAGCGCCCACGCGGCAGCAGCAGCGCCCCGCGCACCGCAACCATCGAACTGCGGGGTTATTCTACACAAATCAGACGGCAACGACAGCAACTCAAACCCAAACCGGAACAACAACCACAAAACCCAAATAGGGGTGTTTCTATTAAGTGCTGTCGAATCCTGGAACATTCCCCTGTATGTCTAGCACAGGCCCACCCCGGGCCTCCCCGTCCCGCTGCGCTCCGCGGGCGCGGAGTCCTGAACCCGCGGGAAGGCCCGGGACCCTGCTCCGCCGCCGGCCACGCGGGGGCACCAGAGCGCCGCGCTGCCCGCTCTCCGGGCACGGCTCTGAGGGCACGGCTCTCGGGCACGGCGCTCGGGCACGGCTCTGAGGGCACGGCGCTTGGGCACGGCTCTCGGGCACGGCGCTCGGGCACGGCGCTTGGGCACGGCTCTGAGGGCACGGCTCTGAGGGCACGGCTATTGGGCACGGCTCTGAGGGCACGGCGCTTGGGCACGGCGCTCGGGCACGGCTCTGAGGGCACGGCTCTCGGGCACGGCTCTCGGGCACAGCGCTCGGGCACGGCTCTGAGGGCACGGCTCTCGGGCACGGCGCTCGGGCACGGCTCTGAGGGCACGGCTATTGGGCACGGCTATCGGGCACGGCTCTGAGGGCACGGCGCTCGGGCACGGTTCTCGGGCACAGCTCTCAGGGCACGGCTCTGAGGGCACGGCTATCGGGCACGGTTCTCGGGCACGGCTCTGAGGGCACGGCTCTCGGGCACGGCTATCGGGCACGGCTCTGAGAGCACGGCTATCGGGCACGGCTCTGAGGGCACGGCGCTCGGGCATGGATCTGGGGGCACGGCTCTCGGGCACGGCGCTCGGGCATGGATCTGGGGGCACGGCTCTCGGGCACGGCTCTGAGGGCACGGTTCTGAGGGCACGGCTCTCGGGCACGGCTCTGAGGGCACGGTTCTGAGGGCACGGCTCTCGGGCACGGCGCTCGGGCATGGATCTGGGGGCACGGCGCTCGGGCATGGATCTGGGGGCACGGCTCTCGGGCACGGCGCTCGGGCACGGCGCTCGGGCACGGCGCAGCCGGCGGAGCTCTGCCACAGCCAGGGATCCCCGCTCCACCCTAACCCTAAGCCTGCAGCAGCTTTGAGCCAAGTGAAGAGCTGTGTGAAGGGCGCCGTGGGCGAGGCGCGTTCACTGCTCCTCCCGTCAGGTGTGAACGGAGTGTTTGCCCCGCCAGGGTGCGGGTGGGGTGTTGGCAGGGTTTCTCTGGTGCCTTTTATAGCTCTTCTCTGCCCTTGTAATACTTGTTGTTCTTGGCACGTGGAAACAGGACAGCAAGTCATCTGCGTCCACCAAAAGAGTCACCGAATTCTCCTCTGAGTGCTGCTCTATGGTGTCAGTGCCAGCAGAGCTCCTGTCACCACAACTGAGTGAAAGTAAGCATCTGTGCTTTTAAAAGCAGCCTTTAAACTGCCTTTTGAGCTGTCCTGGGTGAAATGGCAATCACACCGATAATAGTGGTGTCAAAGAACCCAAAACTGTCTTGCTCTACATGGATGCAACTTCATGGCTGCACACAGTCCTTGTAACAGAAAAAGCATTCAAGCACAGCCATATCTCAGTGACTCTATATGATATTTTGCTGCTGTTACATCTATAACTTACAAGTCTCAGGCAGGCCGTGACTCCCCGGAGCCCAAAGCTGGACAAACAAAGCCCCACCAAAGGCAGGAGAGGTTGGCCAGGCCCCATGGGGAGTGCTCCAGGCCTGAAGGGCTTACAAGTCCAGGAAGACAAAACACACAATGACAGACATAACAGGCGTGCAGGCAGCTGCCTTGGCCCTGACCCTGCCATTTTTTCCGGTTTGGTTTAACCCTGCCTGAGAGGGTGCACGATCTGGACACTTATTTTTAATGCAAATCTTGCCGGTTTACTAATCCAAGGAAGCTGAATATAATTTCTTTAATATATTCTAAGTTGAGCCTTTAAAAGCATTATCAGTATTAAATATGTTTTTGTATATTTAAACCATCAACAGAAAATCATCAATAAAGTGTCTTTTTTTTCTTCATCTAATTTGCTTCCTTTAAAAATTATGTTCACTCTTGTCTTTTCTCTCTCCACTTTTGTTTTCCTCAGCCCTTTCTTTTCTGTATCCATTCTTCCCAGTTTTATGCTCCATTTCCTATTTTAGGTTTCCGTCTTGTGTATTTATTTTTACTCATGTAGTCCCACTAGGTATCACTTAAACTATTCACATGCTTAATTTAACACAGAAATTTATTGTGACATTATTATTTTGCTTTTTATGCAACTGTTACTCCCTAGGTATCCTTTCCCTTGGCTCTTTGCATCTTATCTATCTTTCAACTTAGACTCTAAGGCAGTAGTTCTCAAGTCACTTCAGCTCATTACCTTTTCTGTGGGGTCTTAGGTCCACAGCCTTCAGTCACACTCACCATACCATCTGTTTCTCCTTGCTGAAACTTCATTTAAGGTTCCAGCTAACATGCCTCAGTCCAGCCTTCCAACCTTGCCTTACCCCAGGTCCTGCCACTTACCTTCCAGGAGAAGCTCTCTGGACTCCTTCATTGCTTTTCTCACTAAGTCAGCCTTAGCCAACTCCCCTTGCTCATGCCAGGTTCCTGCCTTCCACCTGCCTCCAGAGCTTCACAACATCCTCGGGGACAGATCTTCCCCCTGCACAACCAACCACTTTTCTTGTTGAGGAGGTATCTCCTGTCTGGATAACCATTGGCTGCACAAGCTCCATGTCTCTCTGTCCTTTCTGGTTCACACTAATTGTTACAGGCTTACAAGACAGAGACAACTTCTCCGATTAAAAGAGTGCAAAGCAGGAAAGGTATGTACAGAGGGAAAAGAAATGGAGATGACAGGAGGTGAACTGGATGTAATATTCCTGAGGGTTTTGAACTTCCCTCAGCTCCCCTTCATGTGGTAGCATCACCTGCGAGCTTGAGATCTACATTGGGCTGAATTTCTTTGCCTGTAAAGATTTAAGCTATAAAAGTGCCATACCTTCCCCTCTTTTGATTTAGCCAAATTTGAAACATCAGTAAGTTTGCTGAGTCTGGTTTCAGAAAATTGTTCAGGTTACCCTCCATACCTGCAGTTTTTCTCTGTCTGCAGAACAATGAGACTGTCGAAGGGAAGAAACCTTCAGGTTAGTCTTCACATTTTGAGCACCTGAGATTTTTTCCTCCTTGGTCTGACTGTCTCCTGGAGGACTTCTAGCTGCTGATCTTTCATTGGTAATGGCATTTTTTGGATCATAAGTAGGCAACACATACATCTCAGCTGAGTAAAGTAACTCCATCTTTATATATCTAATTTTAAGAGAGCAAGAGGCAGAAAAGTCTCCTGCTTAAAAATTTGCCTAGTTTTTGAATATTTTGCTAAATTGAAAATATTCACATGGATTTGAAGGGTTGTTTGGTATACTTGTGTGCTTCCTATTAAACATCTACCAGGAAATTAGGAGGGCTTCATGTGAACCTGTTGCTTTATACATGAAGCTGCCTTTCTCTGGACCTTGATAATTTCTCTGCAGATGGCATGACATTGAGATTTAGTAGCATTCCCTGCCCCCTCTCCTCAAGCACATTCTTTACTTCACAGAGCACCAGGTTGTTTTTTTTTTTTTTTCTCAAATGTTCATTGGGAGGTATTCAGGATCCCGACCTTCAAATTTGAACATCAAAGTTGAACAGTATGTCTAGTGCCCATCTTCTCAGCATATTTTTCAAGAACAAATTATAAACATTTCAAGCAAAGTGCACTTATTACAAGTTTGTTTGCCAAGTACTGCTGCCTCCCTTCGACGTTCCAGCTATGTCAAAGCATCTGGTTTACAAACAGGTTCCTCCCTTCAGCTGGTACATGGACGCCAAGGCACAGAGGCTTATCAGTAATGAAGGAGTTTACAGGATGAAAGGGGAAAATGCTGTGGGAGTTATTTGACAGACTCTTACTTGTCACAAAATGTGTAGGTATGTTGTAGTTGCTGAGCAGATGAATGAAGTGATGTGCAAGAAGAGTTATACCCCCAAGTTCTTCCAGAGCCTGATCTAAAAGTCCCTGAAGTCAATAGATTTCTTTTGATTTCTATGGACTTTACACTGGTCTTTCAGCTGATTACTTATTCTAATCATGAGATGCTGCCTATCTCAGGGTTTATCTTCCTTAGAGAAGCCTGAGGTCATGTGAAATTCTCGAATATTTGCAGCCTAGCTTACAAAGAAAAATGTTTGCTGAGGAGGTAGATAAAGATGAGTCCAATGTATTTTGTTCAGAAAGCAATGCTTCCCTTAGTCTCTTTTTTACTTGTAGCTAGACTAAATGCAACGTACATAAAGGATAAGTTATTTTAATTTGATGTTCGAGTCAACTCCAATGCCAAGAGAACATAAATCTGGCAGTGGAGCCATGTGCTTCTCGTGCATCACACTCCATATTGGGATCTACCATTACACAGACTCAAATGCAGACTGCGTACATATTTCTTCTTATTTTTCTTTTCCATCATAGCTTGCATAGCAGAATAAAGAACTTTCAAACACCCCTCTGTAGATTTGTGGGAACTCAGGAAGTTACACCAATAAATGTTAGCCTGGTCAGAGTATTTAATACATATGACAGAACTGCTATTGCTGCATTCTCCCATGACTCTACTTCTAAGTCATATTATCCTGTGTTTTGCAGCAGATTTTAATAATATCTCTAATATTTTCAGGGGCTTTCACTCTAATTTATGCTAAAATGCCAAATGTGGACTTTGCTTAAAAGAAAGCTGTCTTGTCTAGGTAACAGTGATGGTAGATCTTTTTCAGAAATCTTGTCTCCTTTTTTTCATTCCTTCTGGTTATAATGAGCTTTATAATATACCGTAATTTGCATAGTTTGTCTGTATAATTTCATTACATAATGAAATATATATATCCAATTATGTAATTTAATCCATAATTTTGGACCTCTACATGAGATTGATACCTGATCCTCAGCCATACTGTGCATTGTCTTTCTCTTTCTTTGTTATGAGGAAGGAACACTGAGTCTTGAAGTGGTGATGATGATCCCAGTGCCAGAATTATCTAAGTCAGTGGAACTAAGCTTTCAATATTGCAGAAAATCTCCTAAATTTTGCTGTCTCAGTTATGAAAATGGTGAACTGTGCTTGCTCACTTTTGTAGGACTTTATTGCCCACGCAGTAGACAAGTTATTAGATGTATGATTCACTGTCAGTGTCTTGTATCCTGGATGTTTTGTGAACTAGATGGGTCTATCCCTATCTTTTGTGCATGTGTGCTGAACAAAAGGGCGATAGGAACCTTCCTTAGATCCTAAGAACCTCTTGCAAATGCCAAAGCAGTGACAAATGCAGAATTTCCAGAAAACAAAAGGGTTGTTTCAGTGTGGCCCTGGCTGCACAGCACCTCAGCTTCTGGGTACAAGTGTGCTGCCCTGTTAGCTCAAGGCTCTGGTCCATGTGGGAGTTCACTCTGCACGGCTTTTGTGCTCCCTTGAGCTCCAGGTCTCATTTGTAGCATCCAGCTGGACACAAGGCCATGGAGCTGATTGTGCTCATCATGGCAGTATCTAATCCTAAATGTCTGTCTATAAAATTCTGGCTAAGTACTCAGAAATCCGAACAGTCATCCGTATTATTGTAAGTCAAAAATTTGAAAAGCAGAGAAATAATAATGCTGCACCATTGAGGCCTAGTGATTAAGTAGAGCAAAACGTAGAGTGCAGCAAAGAAGTGTTTGGCCACATTGGATAGTAACAGAGGTTAAATCTAACATGAAGACACTGACCAGAGTGAAAGTGGCATGCTACTAGAAAAAAACTCCTGATTTTCAAATTTGTGTTTATTGTTAGTTTTTCATTTCAGTGGTGGGGAAACCAGCACAAGGGCTGCCTGAAAACAGGACCCGCCATCTGCCTGGGCAGCAGTCATACATAACTTTTTCAAATACAGACCATTCTATGAGCTACCTAATCCTGTGAGGGCGTGCACAAAACCTGGCCCATTTCCCTTTGAGCTGCCTTTCAGCTCCAAGTGTTGCCAGCAAAAGAATCTTCTCTGTTTATTCTGTTATGTTTTTCATTATGAAGCTTATGTATTGTCTTCCTTTCTTGTTCTTGTACTCGAAATGCTGAATTATTGGTCATGGTTCTGTGTGACCTGGTTCTGATGTTCTTAGTCTAGCTGCTGTATTTTTGTTACATGGTATTTCAGGTACATCACTCTTTTGGAAAAGTACATTTCTTTTGTGAAAGAACTTCTATTGTGTGACTGTTTTTCACAATATGTATGTACGGTGCCTGCTGCAAATGATTGTCTGCTGTATACATAAAAATAAGGTGTTTTAATCATGATGTGCCCATCATTCCTGCTGGGCAATTACAGTAAAAACTTTTAAAATGCTTAAAAGAAGAAAAGGAAGCGCTGATATTCCTGGAAATTTTCTGTTCAAGGAGGTAAAAAACCAAAGCCCAGTCTTACTCAATTCTGCCTATTGGAGAAAAAAAAAATCCAAGTGTGTACTTTTCTGTGTTTTCTGAAACTCATCAAATGTAGGCTGTTTCATATCAATGGCAGGAATGAAATGTCAGAATTGAAGGCCTTACAAATTTTCCTGGACCGCAGCAGCCAAAGGTAGAGCCATCTTGAGCTGGTCTCAATTGGAGCAAAAGGAATGAAGGCTACAATTAAAAGTAGCCAGAACCTAAGTGATTATGTGATTTAAAAATTGTAACTACAGCTACCAGAAACAAATAGGAAATGCCCGTGATCTGGTGAACTTCAGTATGATGTTTTCCATCTCTAACTACTAAAATCTTTTCAAAAGCCCAGATTAAACTGAGAGGGATTTATTTCTGTCAATAAGCTTATTTATTCCACACAAGCAGATTTTGACTTGTGATGAAGGGTCTAACTGCCTTTGGAATATGAGGTTAGTTTGAGCTGTCTTGATATCAGATAATAATTACGTGATTTATGACCTCTGTCATAAAGTATCTAAGAGATCAAAAGCCAAAGTACTGTTGGTTCATTTTACATTGATTTTGTTCAATGCTACTAACAGATGGGACTTGGGTTTTTTCTTGCCAAGTCCATTTTTTTGTTTCTTTGAGTGCAGTAAGCTGATTGTTGCCTTATTTGTTGTGTAATTTTCATCATTTATATTTGAATTTGTTTTCCACCCATAACATAACCATAAGAATGGACATTTGGTAACAAGAAGGCAATTCCTAAATTTTCTAAAAAAAGGCATAAAATATATTTTAGATTTGGGGGCACAGAACAGTCATGCAAAAATATAATTTTAAAATTTGTTTTTATTTATACCCCTTTCAAATCAGTGATGCATCATTAATTGTTTTCCTGCAGGGTCCTTTACAGAAATTGTGTAAAGTGGAAGGTATGTTGTATTGTTCTGCAGTTTGGTTCATTAAATACTACAAACTTTTCTGTTGTAATAGATATTTTTTTCTGTAGGGAGGTTTATGAAAAGTGCCATCAATAGAAAAATTCAAGGAGTTTAGGTAAGAATAAACTAATGTACTAAGCTGCAATTTTGACAAGACACCAAAACCATTATCACATCTCCCTTATGTGAGTGCAGTGAGGATTGATTACAGGATAAAGGCTCAGGACTTTACTTTCTATGTGTCATTGGAAAGAGATGGTACTTTCAGCATCCCAGTGTCTTCTTGCACTGGACACAGCATTGCGTCAATACTGACACAAAAACAGGAATGTCATCTGCCAGGATATTTTCAGCTTGACAGGAAAGAAAAAGAAATTAAAAAAAAAAAAAAAAAAGGGAAAGAAAAAAGAAAGAAAGTTAAAACTCAGTAACAGGTCTCAAAAAGTTTTTGTTTCCTTTCCAGAATGCCTCTTTGATCTTGGTCACTCTTTGTCTCTCAATTTGCCCTCTATATAATGCAAGTAATAATAGTTACTAACTTCGCAGCATTTCTGAGTGACTGGACTCATTAATTGTTTTCCATAAGGATTTTTTTGCTGGCAAGTAATATGATATTCCCAAGTTTTACTTGCAGAGTTATTAGCACTTTATACAATAGTATACACTTTAAAAAACTAGTCTAATATTTGTAAAACAACTTCCAGTGCTATACATCTTCTTTGGGGTTTCTTGGAATTTCTCTATTTTTGGGGTTTTTTTTTGGTTTGGGTTTTTTTTTTAATTTTTTTTTTAATAGAGAAGAATCTCCTAAAAGCCTTGTTCTGAAAACAATATGCTATCAGTGAGGACTCTTTTCATTCCTTACACTCACAGGTTTTGTACAGATACATTTGAAGGCTTCTGTTTTGATGGCTGCAAGGTCTCAAAGCTCAGTACTTCAGCATGGTCTTTTCAAAATTTTGCAGATGATAAAACCAGGAGTATTATTGTATAAAGCAAGCTGTTAGAACTGCCTACATTAATTCTTGTTTGAGCCACAAACTATCTTTTAGAAAAATATTTAAAAATTGCTATTGAGAAGGTATCTGCCACAGACTTTAGGTAGTTGCTCACTTCCGTTGGCAAAAATATGCATCTTTATTTCTAGCATGAACTTGTCCAGATTTTCCTACTATTTTACCTCCTTATATTATTGCTAATTTCATATATTTGATAGATTTAAGAGTCCATAATCAAATCTGTATAATTCCCCATGGTAGCAGCTTAGATGTTAGGTCCAAATCAATCTTTAGTATTCTCAGCTGATAAACTAAGCAGATTGAGCTCTTTGAATCTTTTACCCTGAATCATGATTAACAATCCCCAAGTCAGGCTTGTGACTCCTCTCTGAACTTCTTCAACAATATTCCTGAACCATGGACCCCAGAACTGGTCAAAATATTACAGTAATGATTTCATCAGTGCTAAATACAACAGTAGCAGAATAACTTTCGACACCTATCTTCATTCATTATTGCTCTGATGTCTATTTATTAAGCTCATATTAGACACTTTGTGCACTGTGTCACATTGGGAAATTATACACAGATGACTATGAACTCTGATCCTCAACTCTTTTTGAGAGGCATTGGTTCCCAGAACTCTCTTAATTACAGACTGAAGTGGTAGTTCTTACATTTTTAGTTATGTTAGATGTATGTGCCAAAGTAAGTTTGGTACTGTTTACAAGGGATTTGGTTACCTGGTGTTGGAAATGACCATTCCTCTGATCACTGTTGTGTTTTAAAATATGAGCACTGATAGCCCAGCTTTGGTAAATCACCTGGGCCTTAATGTTCAGTTGATGGAGGAAGATTCTTTTAAAATATATTCCCAAAAGAATTATATAATTCTGAGGCACAACTTGGTAAGATGCTATCTGAGTACCACAGAGATGAGGAAGAAAGGTGCCAGTTATAAATTTGCACATTGCTGTTGATAAGAAAGACCTTTTAAAGCAAAGGTACTCAATATCATCTTTTGATATTGAATGGCACAGTTCAAGAATTTGCTATGTGAAGATGAATTGTCTTTCCTTTGTTCTACATTAACCCGTCACTGATACTGTAAGCGTATATGTATTATGAGAGCATATACAAAGAGTGGGTTAAATAGCTTTAAATTATCTTTGCAATTCTAAAATTCCAATTAAATCCCCTGAAACTGTATTTTTTTCTGCAAAGTAGGTTGCAAAGCATCAGTGTCAGAGCAAACATTAGTCCTCCTGAATCCCAGCTATTGGTTAGAACATCCTTTCTCACATGTTAGCCAAAGAAGTTAACAATATGATGAGTTTTAAATGAAAAGTAGATGTAAAATTTGCAATTCTGTTAAAAAACCTCTTGAGATGTAAGATTTGGTTGAAAGAAAAATATTTAGCCAAAGATGCTCTTTGAGCTAGTCGTGCACAAAATTACAGATTTTGCAGGTATACTGAGTAGGAATACCCTGTCCCATCTTTAATCTAAGCATACTGTAGATAATCTCAAGATATCACTGATTCACTATCCCTCCAACTTGTCTCAAATAAAGCATTAAGTAATGAGAAGAGAAAGAAACCTTCAGCAGGCAGAAGAGGATTGGTTAATTTTACTTACTAAAAATACTGCATACATGATCTGTGCTGCTTTATTTCTATTTTGTAATCCTTATTTTCTTCAGTGTTACTCAGTTTTATTTATGACATATATATCATGGTGTATGTTTATAGATGTATATTTCATAGATATGAATTGCATATATCTAAGTATATTTACTGTTGTAGTTTTTTGGGGACAAACAATGCAAATTTTGCAAAAAGCTTCATAGAAGGGCATAATTTCTCCCCCTCAAATATGTGCTCAGAGGAAATGATGGATGGTCTTTCAGAACTAGCTACACTTCTTTCTTAGTCTGCTCTGTCCTGTCTTATTTGGCTCCTCAGCTGGAGTTACAATGTAAAGTTTGTCAACTCTATATGATTGTAATTTATGATGCTGGCTTTGGCTCCTAAGGGACCATATTCTGTCCAGAAATCACCACAATAAAGATATAGTTCATCTTTCCTTTGAATTTCTTTTTTTTTTCCCTTAAGAAGCTTTTCTGGACAAGGCAGAAAGCAGTGGGGACCAGCTCCTCTAGTTTTGCACTGTTTGACAGTCTCCCTTCAGCCAGGGGAATTTTCACACTGGCATCTGTGACCAGATTCCAAGTTTCTTTACTGTTCAAAGACTGCAAAATAGCTGGGTCAAGGGGCAGAGACTTTATCTGAATTTATTTTGCTTAAGCTTGAGGTCTGGTCTTGTTTAACTAATAAGATCTCATTACATCATAGCCCATGCAGCTATGCCTTGCAAAGTCTTCCTTGGACAAGACAGTGAAAAGCAATTAAGAAAATGACGAACACAGAAGTTGCTCAGGCTAGTTCAAATGAAGCTTTATGTATCCAGCACTCAAGTCTTCACTCTAAATTGATAAGAGAATGGGAAATGGAGGGGTGGGAGGATGAAATAATTGTAAATTTCTTTAAAACCTGTAATCTTGGTCTGCAAGGAACATCCCTTTTTTTTTTTTTTTACCAGAGAGGTTAGATCCTTTGTTTCATTGCAAAATTTTCCTCTCATCTGCAATGCTACAGAGAAGTCAAATACAAAAACATTATTACTGCTACACAGATATTTTGTGGACTACCAAACCCTGTAAATTTTATGCCTTAAACTATTGTTTAACAAGAAGAACCACTAAATAATTGCAAATGTGCTGTCAGTAATTTCATATTTGTGTTTTCCCACTCGCTTCAGCACATTCATAAAAGATCAAGAATAACTACAAAACAGAATCCAGCTAAGCTTTGAACCCAGATTTTTTCCATGCTGTAGTAAAGTGATGCATGCCACATGAATTAGTGGAAAAGTGTTTCCAAGCAGTAGAATGTGTACCTTCAACTGCTATGACTACATCTGTTCCCTGGCTACAGATTACTGTTGTCTTCAAATTGTGTTACAAGGTCCAGTTGAAACTAAGTGAAACAGACTTTTTACAGTGCGTGGTGCAACAGAGTCCTCAACTTGCAAGTGTTAACTGCTATTGACATAGACATCTTAAATATTCATAATAATAACAACAACACATTTATTTTAGAAATATTTCTTTTATGTTTATGCATATATCTTCCCACATGAAATAAAAAATAGCAGTGTTCCTGAATTTTTAAACTGCCTGAAAGATGGTGATGACAATTCTAACTCAACATTGCTCATAGACTAGAAACTCAGACCTGGATTTTGTGATCATGGACCCTTAACACCTGCACCACCTAGGCTATGCAATTTTCCTAAATGAATTTTTATTTTATAATAGTATATTCCTAGGAAAATATCCACATTTGCATTAAAAATTGGTTATGATAGGGAATCCCTGACAGCATGTCAGAAATAATTCCAGAATATTCTCACTGTTTCGAACAATCTTACAGTTAAAATTGTTCCTCTGTTCTCTAGTCTGAATTTGTCTTCCTGCAGATGTCATCCTTTGGAATCTCTTACACATTGTCTGCTACAGTGAAGACCCCACTATTATCAAAACATATTGCAGATATTGTGGTAAATGTTTTTTAAATTTGTTTGAATTCTTGTTACTCTTCCATTAGCCTTTTCCAGGTTTTAACCATTTCTCTACAACTGCAGACACACATTCCTTCTGATTACAGCCTAGCACTGATGGCTGAGCAAGAGTTTTGTTTGGTTGATTATCTGTCCTGATCCCTGTGGGTTTCTAAAAGTGCTGGGTCTTTTCCAGCTCAGGTTTTTTGCCTCACACCCATTTCCTCCCAGCACTTTTTACATTCCTTTTTCCCCGAGTACCACTTTAGCCTGTACTTCATTCATTGTTTGGGACTGATATCAGATTGACAAGCCTGTTCATGATGTCCTGTTTACCACTTAGAAAAACAGTTAGAGATTTTGCATTCTTCCATTCTTTTAGAACATAATTTGTTTTCCTCAATTTATTGGAAATCTATATTCATGTTAAAGCAAAACCTCATCCAACTCTTCTAAGTCTCCTGTACATCAGTTATCTATTTACTTAAAAGTCTCTAGCTTTTGTCGTTGCTGCTTATTGTCCTCTTCTATTGCTCTAAAATTAAAAACTGTTTATTCATTCTGTTCTATGATCAAATAATTCTGCTTTATCTTTTTAATTTTTAATTTTGTGATCACATTTTCCATATATGACGCTATCCTTATGTTCTAACAGTTGATGCAACTTTCTAAGTAAAAAAAATATTGCTGGTAAGAATAGCCTTCCCTTTAAATTCTGTTGCATTTGTTAGAAAGAGAAGGGGTGAATGCTATTTTATTATGCTTGTGTTGCTCTTCCTAGTTTTAAGGCAATCATTCTCCCTCCATTGCTACAGATAGGTACTGAAAGTACTGCCAAACAGTATGATTCGATATTCTGCAGTGGACAACTCCTCTTGCTGCATTAGGGCATTCATGTATTAGTGTTTGTTTGCAATTTGTTGCAACTTGAAAATAATGACGCCAGTCTACTACTCACTGGGTAGTTATAGCACATATTAGCCAAATGAAGTCTTCAATTTTGAAGGTTAGTTTCAATTCAAAGACATTATAGAGATTAAAAGCATCGCCAGGAATCTCCTGTCTCATTTAACAATTTAAGAAACCTGAAGACACCATGTCATTCATAAAATAGGTGGCTAAGGAAGTGCCTACAATTCTGTTGTTTGATTATCTTTTGCTTACCTGCTGTACATTTTTTCTAAGGAGGTTATGATATTCATTTTAGTAATCCAATCATATATATACATTCCCATCAGCTTTCTGGACAATTTTGGACAACAAAGTCATTTAATAAACGAACAATATCAGTTTCACTTGTTTAACACTTAGGTTACTGACACTGATGTACACTACCAAATTTGGTCTTTTATTTTGCTATCAGTACCCGAATATTATTCAAGATGAGTGTTTCTGTTCTGGTATGAGGGTTAATTCAGTACTGAAATGTCATAGGATAGTTGCTTACATATCCATTGGTATCAGTGTGGGTAGAGGGAGTATTAGCTAAGGACAGTGCAAAAACTGTTCAGGGTTGTTTTGATAGTTAACTACTATTTTAAGGCTACTCCACAGGATTTAAAGTCCTTTCAAATATGCCTGCCCAAAAAGAAGTCAAAGCTTAATTTTGGAGAAAAATAAGTTCTATTTTTATATTTTTTTAAATGCCCAACTATTTTCCCATTTCTATACTGCAGCTGTACATTTTAAATAGTCTGTGATACACAGACTACTATAACATGAATTTAACTTTATATCAATATAAACAATGCAAGAAACATACCATATTGTTTTATTGTTACTATTTATTAAGTACTTCTGTATTTTAGGGTTTTTTGTCTCCATATGCTTTGTAGTTAGCTTGTCATAATCACAGTGAACACAGCAATCTTTCCATAGATTTTAAGTAATGCTTTCACTGGGTAAGCTTTCAGGTAATACTTGTATTAGGCCCAGACCAGTTCCCATTAAAATCCATGAATAAACTAGCAGTTATCTCCTAGAATAATCCCTCTTAAACCTTTATTACAGCAAGTAGCACCAGTTCACCTGTAATATTAAATTCAATAAATTACTGTAAGAAGTATGCAGACATATCTGCTGTACAGGTAATTCTTCAAATGGGCACTTACTGCTTTTCCTTTCTTCCATGTGGATTTGGAGTAGGTCCAAAATAAAGGTTTTCTGAGCATCCATGCAATGCAGCATGGTGCTGCAGTGGTAGATTTTCAATAAAAAAGAATGCCAGAATTTTATGCATGTAGCTGGAAGCGATTTTTAAGAAGTCAGCATCCATTGAAGCTCTTTTCATGACCAAATTTTCAACATTAAGCTGTACCATTTGATAATCTGGTTTATTTAAAAGGTGATGAATTCTTTCCTAAAGTAGTGACTTCTGAAAGTCTGACAAATAAAGGACACTCATGGATGGAAAAATCGTTCCTTTGATGGGAAAATGTTGACCTCTCTCCTATGGCAAAGATCCTCACTGCCAGATTTCTGGACAAAGCACTCTGGCAAAGGCACACAAAATTACTGAATGGTTCGTTTGAGGTAGAAAGGTGCATGTGGTTCAAGCAGCTGCCTCAACACACTTTCCAAATACTAGATTAAGCTTCAGCTGGAGCCTTGTCTGGGAATATGGACCACAGGAGCTAGCACAGTCCATCCTTCAACCACAAGCAGTAACAGTAAATTACTAGAAGGATTTTAGTGCAGTTGAAGTTTTTTATCATGAAAAGATGTCTACCTCCAAAAAATTAGACTGTGCAAATAATAATAGTGTCTTCTAAACTTCTTTTTTTTTTCTTTTTAACAACTGGGTATGAAATTGTTAAACTTCTAGTATTTCTTCTCCTTACAAATAATTTGTTCTAAAAAGTACTGTTTTTCTGAGTCACTTATCTTTGCCTGCTGCTTTGCTTCTTACACAATGAATAAAATAACCGACAATCTAAAATGTAGCACTATGATATCCACTTGTGTAGATGGTACCTTATCCTAAATTTCTGTGATTCTCCTCCGAGCTGTGGTGGTTTTGTAGCTGTAGCAACAAAAAAAAAGCAGTTTTTTCTGTTGAAGGAAAGTGAAAAGTGGAATTCTAAGGAAACAAGTAGTATTTATTTGATTATATGTTTATACAAAATTTGAAAAATAAAGTTACTTTGCTGCTCCTGAATCACATAACTCTGTAATTCACATCTACAAGGTGGTATCTCTGTTGCCTTAAAAATATGTGTCCTGAGGTTGTGTCCCTGAAGTCCTCTTAAATAAACCTAAAAAGAGGGCTTGTTTATTCAGTGTTTCACTAGTGTAAAACTCCTGTATCTAACCATATTGTTAACATCCACAGTCTGCTTTCAATTTACTTTCCAAACCCATGAATTCTATAAAAGTGCTTGTGGGCGGAAAGATGACTACTTAATACATGCTAATTTGTATGTATAACATAGAAATGGTTTCTAAAAAGACAGCTCTGTCCCTTAATCCTAAATACTGACAAAATTTCTAGAATTCTCAGAATGTTGCTGCAGATGTGTAAACGTCATAAAACTAAACTGAATTTTGCATAATTAATGTGGTCCATGTGTCTGTGTTACCAAAGAAAAGCATTGTCCAGACAAAGCTGTAACTGCTGTTTGGTTACTTAATATGTTTCCCTAAATGTAAGTAATTTTGGCTTAAAAAGAAAGAGCTAGTAAATGACTGTATGCTCTTTTTGGCGTTACAATGTCATAATTTAACATCAGTGTTGAAAATGACATCTAGGGTGGAAGAGAACAGGATCAATCCTGTTTTCTTTTGTGAAGTAGAACTCTGTTCCTTCCACAAAATTCAAGATCTGGCAGATGAGTTTCCTCTCTGGGAGATTAAACCATAGCCCATGGGCAACTCATGTGTGCTATGTGAAGATGCAATGGGGCACGTTTATCAGAGATCTTTCACTGCTTTACCACAAGAAGCCCACTCATCTACTATTCCTCTACTCCTCTACAAACCCCCACACCTTGTTTGTTCTGAGGCTGGAGCAGTTCATCTGAAGGTGACACTTCCCCACCAGAGCACAGCTTGTGGCAGAGGCACTTCCACACCACCTTCTCCTGAGGGGTGAGAAAGTCCTATAGCTGGAAGAGGAGAGTAGAAGCAATGGAACAAATAAAAGAGAAAAATCTGCCAGTCAGGAAGATTTCTGTCAGCCTTGATGAAAACTTTCTGCAAGTCCTTATGTCTTTTTTTGCTCTGTGGAAATAATGAAGAGGAAAAATGCAAATAAATGAACACAAGATAGAAAAGTTGGACTTCAGACCTGGAGGGTACTTTGGAGACTCATTTTATAGTCAGAACTCCATTTTCATAGTTGAACTTTCTTTTTTACTTATCTGCCCCCTACATGCAAACCCATATACTCCATAACCTGAGAAGGGCATCTGGGCTGCCCCTGAATCAGACTCAGGAAGTTGGGAACTTTGGAGTGAAATTCACAGTGGTCACTGCTCTGAGTTGCTGAAGGCAATGTGGAAAAGGCTGAAGAGAAAATGCTGCCTTAACTGCTGCCCTTTTCAGGGTTGCCATGCCCTGCTATTTTGCTATTCAGAGCCCTGAATCCTCTTTTGGGGACTGTTTTTATGGTCTGTTTCCTAAAAGCCGCAGGTGTTCTCACCAATGGTTTGAAACTGTCAACAAAGGTGAATTGCTGCAATGTCTTTATATACTGTATATATACAGTATATATATATATTTATATAATATATATATATATTTATATAATAGCTAAATTATGATGCTATTCTACCTGACTTCTAGGCTCTCCTTGGACCTAAGCCATCAGTGACCTCCCAGAACCATGACCTAAGGACTTGGTTTTGGTTGGTTTGGAGTAGGGCTATGGTGTCCCTTTGCAGAACAGGGGTCAAAGAGCAGTGGGATCAGCAGGAGAAGAGTGGGTGAGCAGCCCAGTAGGTGGGACGTTCACCCAGGAAATAGGAGCCTTGGGCCAGTGGCTGCTGTAAGGACTGACTGGGCATTTTATCCAAGTATAATTTAATGCTCAGCTGCACAGATGATGCCCAGTTTAGAAAGCTGGTGAGGTTGACGAAACTCACCAAACTCTTCATCCTGAATGTGATGGGTATTATTTTGAGTATTTTCAGAAATAGTGTCTTAGGAGCCTAAGCAATTTTATTGGCACCTTATCAGTGTTAACTCCTGAAAGCTAAACAAGGATTTGAAGGTTACAATCTTAGATTTCCATGCCTAAATTTTAATACCACCTTACAGGTCAGATGCCAAACTTTTCAGAAGTTATGAGCTGTTCATGAGACTCACACAGCTACTTGTTTATGTATGTTTGTGATACTGCTCCCTGGGTTATACTTTGGAAACTCACCAAAAGGTTTAGCAGTCTTAAAACTTTCCTCACCTTTGGCTAAATAAGACTTTCACATATACAACTAATGGCTGGGGGACCAGGACCCAAAAAGTCAGCATAGCCTGTTTGGTGCAAAACAGGAAAAGAATCCAGAAAGATGTATAGATCATCTTTCTATATAGATGTCAAATATAATGTCAGAAATGCTGACATATTTCGTAATACAAAAATTCAGTTTCAAGATTTGCACAACCTTTTTTTTGTGGGTTTTTTTTGGGGTTTTTTTGTTGGTGTTTTTTTTGTTTGTTTTTTTGTTTGTTTTTTTTACTTTGTCAAAGAAATTGGACTGACACAGTGTAATCCCTTGTTTCAGTCAGTGCTGTTTAGGGCAGTATCTGTTCCAACTTGAGCAAGACAACTTTGAAAGCCAAACTTTATTTTTGTTTTCCCCAGCAACTCTCAATTATTTGATTTTATAAAAGTCTGACTGCTGCTATAGTGTCTATTCAATAACTTAAAAATGAAATTATTATTTATTACAGATATATAAAACTGTAGGCAGTGCAAACACTGAAATCATCAGCAAATTCTTGGACACAAATCTTTTATCAAATGTTCCTAAATTAGCAATTGGTTGTAATGACCTAGTTATTTCACAAAACTGAGGAAGTGTCACAGAATTTATTTCAGTCAGATGAATGTTAAACACCTTTTTCACCAATTTGCAAACCTTAGCATTTAATGTTGATTCAAAGAACTTTGTTGATTATGAGAGCTTAGTTGACTATGAAGAACACAAAAGATGTAATTTTTAAACTTTTTTTTAGTAACATGAAATGAAAACAATAGACAAAGGAGTGCTGAAAGTGTTTATTGCCTGCAGCATAATTCGCATTTTATGAGATAGCCTAGAAAGTGGACATAGAGCTTCAGAGGGAATGGAGTTACTCTCTTTTGACATGTCCACAAACTAAAAGTGAAAATTTCCTTCTTAGTGTCAACAACATGTGGTAGGGTATAGGAAACAGAGTTTCTCTAGGCCTGAGAATCAGATTGGAAACAGGATTTATATGAGTGTGTTTAACCACCATTTTCACCTCAAATAGTACTGGGAGATGCCCAGTACTAATTACAGTGTAAGGCATGTGAGCACTTCTGAAATGCCAGCCTGAAGACAGTCAAAGTTCTGTGAATTTCTGCAGTGAAATAGAAACAACCTGAAAGTTAACCTTTAATGATAAGCATTCCATTCAGCATCACATTTAGATCAATACTGATTAAACCATACCTGAAAATAGGAGCCCTGATAAAATAATGATAAACTTGATGGTTTTTGTGGTAGAGTTCAGTGAAGATCCCTGTTTGCATGAGTACCAATTGCCCTCTGAAATACAGGTAACACCAATATTCAGAAAATCTCAAAGAAAGCACTCCTTCCTCTTATGATTCTTCAGTACCTATAGTAAGTGGGCATTTGCAAGCCGTTTAACTGAAGAATTTAGAGATAAAGTCTGATGGGGAGATCTGACAAGGGCATAGAGGGTGCCATGTTTACACAACGGAATATAAAATCATTTTATGCTTCTGTTAAGGATTTGTTTATAGCACTTGAAGGTTTAAGAATAATCAGAGATTTTATTAGAACATCACAGCTTCTTCACACATGTTATTCCAAGGTCTGTTTCCTATATGTTCCTTTTCAGAATTTGTTACTGCAGAACAGGTATACAAAATGGGCTAAAATGAATCCTACAGCTGTAATATAAGATATGTGTTTGAGTTTTTTTGTTTGTTTTGGGTTTGTTGGGGTTTTTTTGTTTGGTTTTTTTAAAATTTTTGTTTTGTTTTTGGTTTTTTGTTTGGAGGGTTTTTTTGTGTGCGAGAGTGATTTAGTTTTTGTTGATTTACTAAGTACTGTTATTTTTTTTTAAATTAGACCTCTTTTTTATGAATGCAAACCCCTGAGGCCAAAAAGTACTGTGAAGTGTTGGTGCCTGTGTGTTTTGATGAGCAACTGTTTGGGGACATCAGTTGCCAGAAGAAACCCTTTGGCCTGGCTGGGCGCACTGAACAGACACGTCTGTGAAGGGCATCGGCAATCTGCTGCCCATCACTCGGGACTCTCCAGCCACACTGGGAAACACACTCTGCCAAAGGAGTTCGAGGTGAAAGAGAAAAAAGAAAGTTGCCATCTCTCATTAAGATTTATTATACGTCTGAACTTTTGTAGTCCCGAAGCTTAACGACAGATGGTGGTGTAACTCCACCAATTTTGTAACGTCTCCTTTCCTTTGATGTTGTAATACAGATTCTCCTCGACTTGACTTCGGTTAAAACCAGCATTTTCTGCTTTTTCCCAAGTGTCTCGGAGCAGTACGCAGGGAGGAAAGTGAATGTACCTATTTCGAAGAGGAGTCTGCATTGTGTTTTTGTTTGCTTTCTAAACAATCCTAATGGAAAATAGCAATCTGATAGACACTCAACACTGTCAGCTGCACAGAGAAATTACACTAAATTAATTAAAGGAAAATGGTTTCAAAGCGGTTTATTTCAAGCGAGAAATACAATTGTGCAGATGAAATCTTGAACCGTAAACAGGAACAAATAAAATGCACCAGCCTTTTTCATTAGAAAGGCGAATTATATTTTATACCGTAATCGTCCTTGTTAAAAAAAAAAAAAAAAAAAAAAAAAAGGGAAAGTATGTGTTTGTTTAGCTTTAATTTTGCGTGGGACTGCCAAGTCGCGCCGAATAGTATCAGCAGCCAAGCGCCTTGTTGTTCCTTGCACGTTGTGCCCACCAGATAGAGGGTCTGCCTGAAAGGCCACTGAACGGGACGAGGGGTTCGTGGAACAAAGCACAGCCCGGGCAGGGGGCTGGGAGCGCTGCGGACACTCGCGGGAGCGGACGGCGCCCGGCCCGACGGCGGCGGCCAGCGGCAGGGCAGAGCAGAGCAGAGCCCGGCAGGGCAAGGCAGGGCTGGGCCGGCAGGGCCGGCCTGGCAGGGTCGGACCCGCGGGTCGCTGCTCGCCGCCGCTCTCGTCCCGCTGGCCGGAGATGCCGCGGCCGCCCGGCGCCCAACGAAGTTGGCGGTGCCCGCGGCCGGGCCGCGCCGTCCCGCCGTTCGGTACAGCGGGCTAGTCTCTACAGAAAGTGCACTGCACGGCGCTTTCCGCCGGCACCGGCATTTGGCCGCTGCCACAGACAGCTCCTGAGGGAGAGCTGGCTCTCCCCCGGGGCGCACTTCCCGCCCGCGGGGAGTGGGAACCGGCGATCTCCGGACCGCGTAGCCTGCGCCCCCACGGGGCTCCGCGCCCACGGCCGCGGAGCCCATCGGTGGCCGGAGCCCGCCGGGCCCGATTTCGTTTGCGGGCAGGCGGGGCGCGTAGCGGCGGGTCCCGCGCGGCTCCCCTCCGGCCCCGATGGCTCGCGGGGCGCGGAGCCGTGGAGCGCGGCTGCCCGCGGGAACTCTGTCCCCCGGCTCCGCGGGGTGCGGTGCGAGCGTCCCCCGCAACCGTTGCGCTCGTAGCCCTCCGCGGCAGCGGGCAGCGCCCCGGTAACCCGTGCAGCGACGGGGCGAGGAGGGGGGGACAAGGGGCAAAAAGACAAAAGAGCCGGGAGTAGCAAATAAATGTATTTTACGGCCACCCATCGGCAGCGCCGCGGCCCCGCGAGCCTCTGCCCCGGCGCTGAACTTTCACCTCCCGAACCCGGCCGCGCCCCATTGGCTGCCGGCCGGCCCGCCGCGCCCCGCACGGCCCCGCCGCCGCCCCGGCACCCGGCCCCGCCGCCGCGGGCGGGCGGAAGGGTGCGCGGCGGGGCGGGGGGCGGCCTGGGCCGGGGGCCACGGCGGGGGGCCCCGCCGAGTTGCCGGAGTTGCGACGGCTCCGCCCCGCCGTAGCGGCAGCCCCCCCCCAAATCCCCCGGTGCCGCCGGGGCCGAGCGGCCGGCAGTGCCCCCGCCGGGGCTGGCCGGTGGCCCCGGGAGCGAGTGGCGCGGGGCGCGGCGGCGGGCAGGCGGTCTGCCACTTGCCTGTAGCAACGAGCCGCAAAGTTTGTGGGTTTTTTAATTGTGCTTAATAAATGCGGTGACTGTTAATTCTGAGTGACAGTCACTTGTGATCCTGGCCCTCGTACGGAGGGCCCTGCTAATGCTGGGGCTGCCGCGCGATGATTAGGCGGGCTCCGAAATAACAAACCCCAGGTTCCGCTCGGCCACTGCCGTCCGCTTTCTCCCGCGCCCACGCGAGTCCTTCCACCCAAACACACCCCCAAACACACGCCGATTTACTGGGAACCGTGGTGGGGACAAGGGACGTCAAGACCAGCTCTAGCCATGATGCAAGCACACGATGGGAGCATCAGCCCGCTCTCCTTGATACTCTACCCCACGCAGGAATCACTTAAAAGTGTTTTTCCCTGGGGTAACGGCAGCCCCCGGGCCGGGCGGCCGCGCTACACCACACAGGCGGGGAGCGGCCGATGCCTGCTGCAGACAGCTGCACCTTGCTCCGAATGCCGGGGGCGGGCAGCAGAAAAGTTTCGGGGCCCACGCGTGCCTCCTCAGCATAGTTGCTGCCAGCGGCCAGGCCTGCCCCGCCGTCCCCTCCCACGCGGGTTCCCCGGGCTGCCTTCGCGCGGGGCCGCGGCACCTCGGGGGCTGCCAGCAGGCTGCAGCCGGCCGGCACTGCCAGCACAACACACGGCTTTGTTTTCCGCCCGTCTGCTAAACTCGTTGTGTCTAACGGAGCCGGCGGAGCGGGGCGGCGGGAGGGGAGAGGGGGCGGGAAGGGGCAGCCGCCGCCAGCAAACAACTTCCCCGACGGTTTGTTTACATAGCAGGTGGAGCCGCCGTCCGCCGCGACCCACAGCGCCCGCTCCGCCGGGGACCGGCCGGGGAGGCGAGGCGCGGCTGGAACGGGGCACGGCCCGGCGCATCCCGCCGCACTTTTTTTTGTTGCCATTCCCCCTCCGCTACTTTCCCCCCCACCCCTCCCCGCGTTATTAGCACTTCTGTGCAGGCCACTCTGCGATCATGTGAGGGAGGGCTCCCTGCGCACTCCCCTCTCTCGAAAGCAGCCGGTGTGAGCGGCGGCGGGGTTTTCTTTTTTTTTTTCCCCTTTTTTTTTTTTTTTTTTTTGCATTCCCAACAAAACACATACACACAGGCGGCACACTCCGCACACAGGCGGACCCGCACTCCGGGGGAGGGAGAGCGGTACCGCCAGCGCCAGGCAGCACCAGCCGGCGAGAGGGCGCGAGGCTCCGCCGCCGCTCCGCGCCCGCGGAGGGCCCCGCGCCGCCCGCCCGCCCCCGCTCCCCCGGCCCGCGCGGCGGCTCCGCCCGCAGGGACTCTGCATGTGCGCGCGGCTGCGCGCGGCTCCGCTCGCCCTTTCTCTCGGTGTCAGCTCGCCGGGACGCCCTGCACGGTGTCTCCTCCCGGTAAGTGCTACCCCCCCACCCCGCCCCGCGCACCCGTCCCCTCCTCCCTCCGCTCCCCGGTGTGACTTGCTACTTCCACCCGCTCCCACCCCCCCTCCGCCACCGCTCACTGACTTGCCGCCGCCGCGGGAAAGTTTGGCCGCGGCCGGCGCGGCCGCAGCAGTGACATGTGTCAGGTCTCCCGGCACCCGGTGGCACCGCTCCCAAACATGCACCGCCAGCGGGGGCGGGGGCGCGCTCGGCGCTGGGAGGCTGCGGTGCGCCGGCCGGAGTTCGGGCCGTGCCCGGCGGGCCGGGCCGGCCGAGGGAGCGAGCGTAGGCTCCCCCCAAACCACTCGGGGCGGCTGTGGGTCGGCGGGGCCTCCCTCCCGCCGCGCAGCGCTGCGGGCCCCCCACCCTCCGGGTAATTAAAAACAAACAACCTGTAGCCTCCCCGCACGGGTAGAAAAGTGCCAGGCGGGGAGGGCTTGGGCCAAGCTGCCGAGGGAGCGTGTGCGGGAGGCTTGGCTGCCCGCCGTTTGCCTCTCCGTTTGTGTGGTGGTGTGGTCTTGTTGTTTTTTTTCCCCCCTCTTTCTATGTTTTTTTTTTTTTCTTCTTCTTTTTCGCCGAGACCTCCCCAGCAGACAGCCCGGGTGAAGAAACGTGTCACGTTTCTCCTTTGTGTGCTGCCTGCCCGCCTGCCCGCCGGAGGGAGAGGCGCACCCCAGCCCCCGCCTCTGCTCCCGCCCGCGCGGAGGGGCCGCAGCCGGCCGCCCCCTCGGGGCGCCCCGCGCCGCGCTGCCCCGGGGCGCCCCCGCTGGCGTGGGAGGGGAAGCGCAGGGGTGCCGAGGTGTCCGTGGGGTAGCGGTGCCTCCGGGCGCTGTTTGGGCTGCGCAGGGAGCAGTGTCGGCCCCTCGCCCAAGAAAAAAATGCCT
The DNA here is from genome assembly GCF_008360975.1 of Lichenostomus cassidix. Classification (NCBI taxonomy): domain Eukaryota; kingdom Metazoa; phylum Chordata; class Aves; order Passeriformes; family Meliphagidae; genus Lichenostomus; species Lichenostomus cassidix. The sequence continues at coordinate 25,210,409 of NC_139480.1, read as the reverse complement.
AAACCCAAGAATTAATAAATAATGGTGTTGGAGCTGCGGGGTTCCGGAGGCGGCCTCCGTGCCTGGTACGTGGGGGCCTTCCCTTAAAATTGGCTTTGAAGTTGAGGAGGGCTGCGGGACTTGGAAAGTTTGGGAAGTGTGATAGATTTTTGAAGAGAGGGAATCGGCCGCGGCGGCCTCGGCTGCGGAGCGGGCTAGACTCTGCCGTGCCGTCGGGAGTGCCAGGGCAGCCGTAGGAAGGAGGACGAGCGCCGGCGCCTCCGCTCCGCGTTCTGCCGCGCCGAGCGCGGGGTGCGCAGGCGGCAGCGCTCTTGGCCTCCCGTAACCTGCTGGGAAGCCGCGTTCCGCTCGGCGGAGCCCTCACGGCCAAGGTAAAGGCAGCCCGAGAGGCGGTTTTGCTCTTTTCCCGGAGTTGGGCTCGTGTCAGGTTCGGCAGGCAGCGCGCCCGTGTCCCAGCGCAGCCCCTGGCCGCCGACACTGGTAAGGTCCCGGGACGGAGCTACTGCAGAGCGGCCAAGCTTAGGCTGTGGGCATGCAGAAAAACGCTCGTGTAAAATTTGCGAGAATAGTCCAGACACAAAGTGGGCTGCTGTTATATTCTCCAGGGAAAAATAATCTCAAAAGTAACCACCGTGAATTTGTGGTGTGGTCTTGTGTTAGTCAAGAGTGCCGAGCTGCAGATGGCGGAACGGGCAGTACCCTCTGTCTGGAAACGCTTCCACTTTTAGGAAGTCTTGTTTGTGTACCTACTTACCGAGAGTAACCCAGAAGTTCTCCTTCCAAAGAGGATTTCCCCTGGTCTTTTCTGTGCATTAAAGCCCCTATCCAAACTCACTCTAGAGAGTGGGAATCTTTCCATTGACGTCCGTAGGAATCGCTCCATTGACTCCACGGACTTGAATCAGGCCTTTGGAAATTTTGTTGCAAAGGTGGGACTCAGAAGTTGAGCATGGTGTCTGTATCGCCACGGTAATTTATATGTGTGGGGGGAAAGAAGTCAGACACAAAGTTTTAAGAGATTTTGACAGTTTTATTTTTTTTTCTTCCATGTGCTAAGTAATTTAAAGCCATTAAGGAAAAACATTACTGCTAGTAATATTACTCTAAAGAAAATATGATTAATTATTAAATTGGTTTTTCTAATGCTACGCTAAACGCTTTTAAGTGAGATATGGTTTTAAACGTTCAAATTAGTATTTTTTTAAAGTTTTTTCTTGATGGTACTAATTTGTTCATGTAAATGTAGATATTCAAAAGACCCCTGTTTTGTAGTAATCTGCAGTTTTAATGTAGTTTTTACGAAGTGGTTTTGTTCTGTAACGTTTTTGCATACTTAAACCATTCATTTAATTACTCAGGATAATAGATTAGTAAAAGGTTAAGGGAAAGGAAAGAGTATTTCAGGTAGAACATTTCCAAAATGCATGTTGTTAGACATTTTAATGTATTTTGATGATATGTAACACCTGAAATTCACGGCTTCATGTGAGGCCTTGTTGGTGTAGGCTTTAAGGTTTAACAGTAACCTTATGAGGAGGCTTAAGCAGAATCAATTGTATAAATATGTGTTTATTTCTTTGGTTTTAGGTTAACCTCAGTGATTCTTACATTGTGTCAGGGGATCTTTGCTACAGTGCAGTGTTTGTATCATTTGAGAGAGGAAAAAACTTAAGTGTTATGTAGCTTTCTGTTTAGTGAAGATTTGTATAAAATCACTAAATAGTCTATGATGAACAATCATATTCGAATGGTTTTGAGTGTGAGGGAGAGTAAAAGAAGTGTACCAAGTTCAAGATATTTCAATCATTAAATACATGGTACTCTTTTAAAGCTGCACTAGGGTTTGTGCAGAGGTCAGGTGAATAGTTTCACAAATTTTTGAAGTTACTTATTTGGTGGTGTTTAAGGGGTTTTTTTGTTTGTTTGTCTGTTGCTTTTTTTTTTTCCTCGCAATCGTCTGTTGCTTATACATTTTTAAATGCTTTCCATAATAGAATGTGTTAGGACTATAATTTTAAAAATAAAGGTGTATTTGCTTAGAAACATTCCTGTCAGACTCCATTATATTTTTGGAAAAGTTCTTGTTGGACTTGAATGTATTTTTAAAAAATTACTGTAGGCTAAGATTTTTTTTTTAGGACTTATTTATGTGAGCTGGAATAAGCTTTTTGTATTCTGAAGAATATACCTGATTCAGCATTGCATGAACAGGAGTTATTCGAGGCTAGTGGGCTGAAAACAATAGAAAACTTCTGAGATGTGATCCATGTTGTGGCAGTGTTTTGCTATGTGTCATTGAAAATGTCACTTAACCTCTTTGTTTTTAATCATTGAAATGTGAGGGCTGGTATTTTTCTATCTTTCTGATAGAGTGGTTAATTAATATTTCTTGAACACTGAGTACTTTTTTTGCTCCACTTCTATTTTTACCAGGTTTATTTTGGAGAAATTAAATTGTGATGGTGGCTGAAAATGAATGGTTCCTGGGAGTCATCATGTTTTTTCTTTGTCAGTCAGATTGTGAAGAGATCACTTGCTTATATGAAATGAAAATGGTTTAGGACATAGGTCACTGAAAAGTACTCATGGAATGATTTTGACTGGAGAAAAATGCAAATCACAATCAAACTGAAAAATGCTATCAACTTTGTTGTAAAATAATAATTTTCTGTACACTGGTAGTGATTACTCTTTAAAAATTTTGTGACAGCTAGTAGGTCTAGAAGTAATGCAAATTGTCTTTTTTTTTTTTTTTTGCAGTCACTGTAGCATACCTCTCAACTAATCCTTGTTAGAAGAAATACTTGTCATTTAGATTCCTGTTCCCTGCCCTCTTTTGACTTCTTACTTTTTGTATGTGTAAAATAGTGGCACCAGAAAAATCTAATATAAGCTCTGAAATTATAGAAAAGCTTAGCTGTAATAAACTAACCTTTTAAAGTTAATCCTAAAACTGCAATAAAATAGTTCATTGTTACTTGTTTGAAGGCTTTCTTCCACATTTGTTCCTTTACAGAATGAGCATACTTACTGTAATAATTTCCAAGGGTAGCTTTAGACTTAAATTTCAGAACTTCTAGATCAGCATAAAAACAAGGAGCAGTCTCACAAGTATTATTTAGCACTGATGATCTTTTTCTCTCCTTTCTGAGGCTCTCAGTAACTTAATCAAACTTACTACTTGTAAAAATGTTCCAAAATGTTCACTGCAAATTATAAGAGGCATCTATCCTTTGTTGCAAGATTTGAAGATTTTCATCTGTTTTGGCTTTTCTGCTGGTTTTTTTTAATCCCCATTTCTGATACATTTGCGTTTAAGGGCAAGACTATGTTGTAGGTCAGAAAGGTGGTTTTGAAAGTGCCAGCAATAGCTTGCTTATGCTGTCATCACTGAAGTAGCTGAAAATAATCTCTTTAATGAACACTTGCTATGATGTTTATTGGTTTACCAAAGTGTAGTTGGGATGGCGTTAGAAAGTAACGTTTGAACTCTGAGGATTGAGTTATGTGTGGAATTGTTTTTAATACCACAATTTCAGTTCCTATTCTAAGAAAAATAAAGTTAAAATATTAAGCATATTGTTTTAAACTCTTTAGCATCTTAAATCTCTTTAGTAAATTGTAGAGGTTGCTGAGGAGAGGGAATAAGAACATAGTAGATATAACTTTTTGTTCATTTTGTTAGTTATTTCTTTTTTCTGCAAATAGTAATCACACGTGTAGCTGGAAATGGGTTTGTGTCAGTTTGTTTCTTATTCAACTATATGCGTTAGTCAGGCTGGCTGCTGAGGACAGAGCTGATTCCCTTGGATACAGTGGACTGTACCCTCTATGTGCCCTGAGTGTGGGTGTCTCTTCTGAGGGGTGGCAGCGGGCTTTGCTGTAGGTAATAGATGACTTTCTAATTAATCAGGCTGAGGAACAGCAAACAGGTTTAAAGGACAGGCAGCACCTTCATTCAATTTGCAGAAAGGAGATTCTCTGCCCTGCCTACTCCCCCCACCCCGCTTCCAGTGCTATATGATGTCCATTCTGAGGTGAAAGGAGAAACCACAGCTCTCCATCACACAACCCTCTGACTCACAAAGAACCCTGTTTGAGGTTCACAGGCTGGCTTTGGCTTACCAGTAGAACTTGCTTGTTTATCAAGGAGAGTCAGTCTTCTCCCTCCCTCCCTCCCTCCAATGGACAGCAGGTACTGAAAGTAGGTGGTGGAGTATCTCTGTTTTAAGAAGTTTCCAACCCATTTGGTTGTGGGGTCCGCAGGGACACACACTGCGGATCCTCAGTGAGCTGGTTCTTTGGACGTCTGTGGTGAATCAGACACGGCTGCAAATTGCATCATATTAAGTATTTCTGTAAATTGCTGATCTCAGTCTTGTTTCAGTTTGCCTCCAGGACATTTAGAGGATGACCGAGATTCCAGTGGGCCTGTGCCAACCTTGTCCCGGTGGGAGATACTCTTTACTGTTGGGCCCAAAACTGAAAATTCATTTGAAGAGTAGTGTTTTGAGGCTAGGGGGTACGTAATTATATATAACTATAGAGTTGTTGGGGTTTTCTAAGCACATCTTGTTGTAAATAAGTATTTACATTGTTACAAAAAAATCCTATATATTTTCAGATTGATGTTTAACTAATAATTGTATTAGAATAATTTATTTTTTCTCTCACAATGTGGTATGTAGTTTGCAACTTAGGGCAGAATTTGTCTTCTAAGTAGATTCAAATGCTGATTTGTGCCATTATTCAGCTTTTGTATTTCAGCGTAAACCAACATGATACATTATGTATTTGATGTAATTTGAAATCATACATTTGACATAATTTGACTAATTACATTTTACATATATTTATGTTAAAACAGTCTGATCTTGAGGGATATTGCCACTACAATTTTTGTGATCTATCTGTTCAGAGAAGGAAGGAGAATGGCTGTGCGTATTACATTGCTTGTTGAACAGGACCAAATTGTATAATTCAGTCTGAAAACTAAGAAACTTGTGCTTGGAAAAACAATCTCAGAGTTGCCAAACTATATCAAGCATAATACATTAAGTATCTATCAGATGTTGATTTTGAATTTGCCCAGGAATGGTGAAGAAAATGTAAAAGAGGTAGAATCTCTAAACACCATTTAAACTTTGCCATGCTGTCAGTGCTAAGTCTTATAAAAAAATTACTCACAATTACGTTGTTGATTTCTCCTCTTGTAAGTCTTACTATTGATGTTGAGGAGGCATTTTGTTCTTCTGGAACTGTAACCCACCTAGTAAAACGATTAGCGGGTAATACCTATGTAATAAAACCTGTAGTTGATGTTTACCAGCTTGGAAATTAGATGAGAAATTAACAAGTTTTACCATGTGCAAATATTTGCAGAGAAAATTTTAAGGGTTAGTGGTGGGAAGCTGTGAAGGGCTTTGGAAAGGAGAGGAACAAAGAACAAACAATGGAGAGTTGGGAAGTGAGGGGAAAAAGGCCAGAGAAAACATGTGGCTCGGCAGGAGCCAGCAAAGGCACAGGCAGCACTGCCAGAAGGTGGGCAGCTGCTCAGAAAATAGGGGCTCAGGTTCTCCAAAGAAAGAGCAATGTGATTTTTGTCTGGTGCCCAGTGAAGAAAATATATTTTTTCACCTTCAATTCCTCTGTGGAAAGAAATAACGAACTTTTTGCACACCAGCTTTATGCACATGGCAGGCACAGGAGTTGTACCAGGTTGCACTGGCCCTAACTGAAGATGCTATATTTTAAATACTAGGTCTTCTTAATTCCAATATGTGTCTTTGGAAACTTATTTATTAATTGTTGCATTGAAGGTTGATTTTTATTTACTGAAAAAAAAAAAGTATCATTTTCTTAATGTGACAGAGGGGGGACAGAGGTTTTCTGAAGATAAAAGGGAAGAAAAGTGTCTAGAAAACAGTATTTTTTGGAGTCTAAAACACAGTTATTGAAATATTTATGATTCAAGACACTTCTCTGTGAGAGAACACAAACAGGATTGTGGTTTCATTACAGTAGTTACAGCATTCTCATGACCTAAAAATGAAAACACGAAAAGCTAATGCAGTCAGGTGAGCACAGACTGCAAAGATACATGGATCTGCTGAACTGTTGTGCTTTTCAATTGTGTCAATGATTTCATCTTTGTAGAATAACATAGTTAATTCAATAAGGAATATATGATATCATGAATACAGTATGGTGAATGTAAGAGGAAGGGTGCTGAGAACTCTGTCATGTGTGGCAACAATCACTCCTTATTGAAAGTCAATTAATTCAATATATGGGTGCTAAAACTGTAAAAATATTAGGATGGAACTTTGCTAAAGATCATGAAATGCTTTTGTGCAAAAATTTATTCAGACCCATTTGTTACCAGTCTTGAATGCATTTAAATTACTTGTAATGTTGTGAAGATGCCTGTAAATTGTTCTCAGTACACAATAACTGTCAGTGTACATTGAAGAATGCGTATGGTCAGTAATTCAACAGATAACTATATTGAATATACAGAAGAAGTTTCATATGGTGTCAATAAATTCTGGCTCATTTTTTTTGTTTTAGAAGAAGAATTAAGTCTATTGTGACCGAAAATTTAACTTGTTTGGTAGTCAATTCTATTCTAAGAGACAGATATCTTGTAGAAGAGTTAATGGTGTTAGGCATTGGATATTCTGGATCTGTTCTTGAGCCTCTATTGACCAGGAAAGGGTGTGAAGTATACCTGAACAACCAGAAATATACATCTTGTGAACTGTGATATGAAAACCCTTTTAAAAATATTGATTAAGGTTTTTTTAGTTGGGTTGGTTTGTTTGTTTTGTGGTTTTGGTAATTTTTGGTTTGGTGTTTGGTTGTTGTTCTTGGTTTTTTTTTTTTGTTGTTTTTTTTTTTTTATTTTTATTTTGAGTCTGGGAATCAGACCACACTTTAAAATCACAGAGAAATGGAGAATGGTAAAACTGCCAAAATATTTGTATATCACTTCAGGACAGTGCTAGGTGAAGAAGTTGGGGATCAATCCAGTGTTTCTCCTGTGGAGCTGTGCATCTTTGGAAGTGGTGCACATGTGTCTAAACAGCAGCACAGGGCTTCTGTCTCCATTCACAGCTTTCAGGGAAGGGGAACAAGACCTTCAGAAAGAAAACAAGTGTGTCCCAGTAAGTTTATTGCATCTCAGGTTATGGGACAGAAAGTATTCTATAGAAGAGGGCAGTCAATCCTTGGCTAAAACAGGGAATGTGTTTGAGCAATGTGATTCTCCAGGCAGGAACTGACCATGGTGGAGAGTGTTTTACAATGTAAAACAAGTGTTTAATGGGTTGTGATGGGAAAACCTGCCCTTCCAAATTCTTCCTTGAAAAAGTGAGGGAAGGATGCCAAACCAGGTTAGCATCCTTTTCCAGGCTGAGTATGGCTTGCAGCGTTGTTGACTTGCCAAGCTCCAGCTTCAGGTTGTCCTCTGGGGTAGTGGTGGGGTCTAGATGTGCTTGGTCTGGCAGTGGGGCCTGGAGTGGTTCTACCTGCTGGTGACACATTGCCACTTGCCAGGACTCTGCTCAGATTGAGTCTCCCATCTCCTGTGGCACTCAGGTGCCCTTCTTGTGCCTTGACCTGTCTCAGGTTTCTAAAGATGCGCTTGAGGTGATGGCCACACACGTGATGAAAAAGCCAAGACCTTCATCCCTCATCTCAAGTTTTCTGAAGTTGATATGAAGACTCACTTTTATGGCTTAGGTGCTGAGGTTTGTTGATGCTTTTGATGTGTTTGCATGTGCCTGTACAAAACAGGTTTCTGAGACTGAGAAGTTACCAACTACTTAGCTGTTCTTCAAAGCCACGTAGACTGAGACAGGTGATGGATTGCTTGTGCATCTCTAAGCTAAATCAGTGTGTTTTCAGTTTTTCTTTCAACACAAGGTCTTCTTATACCAACTGTTTTGTATGCTCTGAAGCAAGTCACCACTAACATGAAAAATCCATATCTAAAGTGACTTTCTCACAGCATTTAAATACTTTGAAGGGTTCTCTTTCATTTATTTTGGAAATGAATCTTAAAAAGTACAGCATTCAGGTACATCACTGGTGGGGATCCAAAGACATGTGAAAGAGACATTCCTGAAAACACGAACGCAGATACTTGTTTTAAATCATAGTGTCCAGCCTAATGAGCATGGCAGCCAGGCATGACATACTGTGTGCTGTAGCTGTAGGGCGTTGTGTGCCTCATGATTGGTGCTAATATGCATATGCAGCAAATCTGGCATTTCCCAGAAGCTTCGGGCAATGTGTGAACACCAGGAATTCCCTATATGTTCATCTAGAAAGTGTATGGCTGTAAGTTGGACCTTGCTCTCACTTCTTGAGACTCCTCCTCCCCCTTATTATTTGATTGTCACATAAGAGGAGAGCTACTGCGAAGCCTGAGAAAGGTGGCAGATGGAGAGAGCCACATACATGACTGGTCCTTCTGAGCTGCAGGCTGAGCACTCGCATTTTAAATCTTTCTGTGACTCAGTAGAAGAATACATTTCTATTATTCAGTTATGTGTAAAAATGGAACTACTGTCCTGGACTTAACTAAAGTGCTATTTTAAACCTGTGTTTCAGTACCTGTCTTCAGTAACTAGAATTAAATTTTAAAGTGAAACTATTAGCCTTATTACACATAGGCGCCTGAACATTTTGTGACTTAATAATGTTCAAACTTCTAAATATGTGTAATTTAAATATAGTTCTATAAACATTCTTCTGTATTTAATGACTGACAGTTGGGTCATTGTTGCTAACACTGAATTACTATCAGAATGGAGAAGACCCTTTTTTCCAATTCATTGTTAGGCTTACAGTTTTGCTCCAAGTTCATTTATCAACAAAACTTCCTTTAGCTGAATTTCTCTTTTTCTAAGACGCAGATGAGTCGGAGCAGAATGTGACCAGAGACTATTAAAAATATCGTTCTCATTGTCACCTGCAATATTACCATAATTGGAACTAAGGAGCCTGCAGTTGCACAATATTTATGTTGCAATCCAAACTGACACAGCCTGGAATGCCTTGGTAGGAAAACAAGACACAGTCCCAAACCTCACACTGCATGCTTGGGAGGGAGTGAGCTGCTCCTCTTGGAAACATCCTCCAGCAAGGACACCCTGGGGGTCCTCCTGCTTTGCTGTGGGCTGGAGGGGCTGAGGTGGTGAGGTAAGTGCTGGCAGCTGGCTGTGGAGAGCAGTGGCGGGTGGCAGGTGTGGGTGACCCTCTGTGTCAGGGATGCAGGGATGGCTGCTTGATAAGCTGGGGAGCTGTAGTAAGAGAGAGCTCCTTCTTTCAAGCCTATTGATTGGGATGGACACTGTTTTAATCCCTTTTCACTCCTGACACTTTGGGGGTCTCTTTGTTAGGAAGTGTTGTTTGGAAGAAACATTTTTAATGCATTTACTTTTCTTTGGTGCTTGGAAATAGTCATCGTCCAGTGTCAGCTTTTCTGCACAGACCACTGTAGGCACAGTGAAACCAATGTTAATCTCTGCTGCACCTCTGGTACACTCCTGGGCAGCTGATGAACTTGATCTATTACTCCTGGCCTTCTCTGGCAAGCACAGTACAGTATATTTGCTGTGACTGACACACTTAGATCTATGGCCACAAGATACCTGGTCAAGTCTTCAAGCCTTTACCTTTAGCATTAGCTTTAACCCCTCAGGGCTCAGCTGCTTGCAGCATTTAAAGCATGGCAAGAGGTTTTATAGCAGAGATTTGACTCAGCAAGACTTGTGCTACCTCTTGCTGAAGATATAAAATACAATTTGTAGCTTATAATTGCTGCCTAATATGATCTTGGACCCTTACTTAAAATCCATTTAACTGATACTGTGCTTTCTTTATAAGGTTATTATTGGGAGCTAACCTTTTCTTGTGTTGTGGTTAAATGTACAATGTAATAAGGGTGTTTTTAATGTGTTTAAGAGTTAGAAGATGTGTTGGAGGTAACCTTTATGCAGAGAGTTTTATATAGTTGTAGTAAGGACAGCAATATTAAAATCCTGAACATTAGTACTATCTGAATATAATTTGTTCTCATTCTGGTTTGTGTGTGCTTGCTAGTGGAAGATGATACAGTATATTAAAGAAATCTGTGGTGTTCTCCACTGTCTTTCTTACAGGTAGTTATTAACCTAGTGCAAATTACCATCTCCAGAAATTTTTAAATTCAGATGCATACAAAAATGCAGAGAGTGTGTTGTATATAATAGATAAATCACAATTCTTTCTTTAGATTTCAAGGAGAGAAAACTAAACCCAAGATTTTAGGCACAAAACTGAAAGCCTGTCAGAAATCCTTACTTTCTTGTTTAACCTCTGATATACAAGCACAGGCCATGTCTGTTGGATGTCTCCAGGGAACATTAGCTTATAAGAGATTTAAAGATTTATTTTCCTCAATGACACATGTTGGTACTTTTGCTGTGTGAATATTAGTTTGTCTTTCTTTGACTGCCTCATAGAAATGCAAGTTTGCTTAGAGTTGTAAGTTAAAATGAAGTATTTTTTATATTTTCTTAACCAGATACCTAAGTACATATATAGAATTTGGCATACATGGAAAAAAATTCAGAACTTGCCTCCCTGTACTCTTCTTGAAACTGCTCTTAACAGTGGTGAAGGCAATGGAGTTTCATACCAGAAAAAGGGTCAGGGAAAAAAAAAAAAAACCCAGAAAGAAGAGTGTTATAAGTGTGGACAGCCTTTGTTTGAATTTATATTTTTCCCCCATGTTAGTGTAGAAAGCTCCCACTCTTCAGAGCCTTTTTCCTTTTAACCCCGCTTGTTCATTTCTCTTCCCTTTTTCCTGAAGGGGGCATTGCAGGTTGAATACAGGGAAGAGGCTTTGCACGTCAGGCCTGTAGCTGAAAAACACTTGTTTTTCTTAAGTTCATAAAACTGCTGTCAGGGGTGAACACATCCGTATGGATGTGGGCAAGAATGGCTGTAAGAGAAACAAATATTATTTTTAATCTTAAGTAGGTGGGGAAGGGGGCAGCAGTCATGGCTCATGGGGTTGAAATTAACTGCTTTTAACATTGTGAAGAATGATGATGATGCAGACAAAGTGCCTTCGTAAAATTTATAATTCTTGGCTCAGATGTATACTTCTTGTGATAGAGTTTATGATAGAGTTACTTAATCTCAGTACAGTAAAGATAAATTCATTAATGGCTATGAGGTGTTGATATAATTAAATAGAGAATGCCAGTAAATTGCCTTCTGGAGCTCACTGACTGTAAACTCAGGTCTTCTAATTTAATCCATCCGCTGTTTTCCATTCACTTGCAGAAAGGCTTTGTAGACTGACAAATTAGCCCTACTCCAGGCACAGTAACTGCAAGAGAACTAAGTTGGTTTTCTTAAAGGAGATTCTTGGATAAGGACTAGAAGTTTTTTCCTTAAGAAAAGATTGGATGGAAAAAGGAGAGCAGAAACAGGTTTTTACATTGCTGATCATGTGCAAAGATTACTGTGTTTCTCACTAACTGCCTGAATTCTGTGCTAGTTTGTGGTAGCTCTGACTCTTATACAGAAAAAAATTAAGGTGCTAACAACCCAGTGAAAGAGATACTGTCCAAATGAGAAAAACTAGCTAAGTCAATTTCTTTCACTGGTGTTGCAGTATTGCTCACACCTGGCTTTTTGGTTGTTCTAAACAAATGTTATCATTCTCTCAGCAGCCGGTCCATTTTCCTTGTGAATTATTTAAGTGTGGGCAGAAATTATTTTATGGAGAAATCAGATACCTCTGAAATTAGCCTTTCACACAAAGGGTAGTTGAACTGCATGAGGTAAAAGTTCACTTTATGCTTTTAACCTGAGCTCTTAAGAATAGAGATGTATGAGAAAATACATTGCTTAGGAAAGTGACAATGTTTTGCCTTGATAGGTTTTTCTTTGTGCAAGGTATTCTTCATAATTTTTCTGTTAATTTGCTTAATACTGTGTCGAGGTATAACTGTAGTGTAACCACGTGACCTATAAAAGGGACTTAGAAGCATAGAGTCATTTAGCTGGAAAAGACCTTCAAGGTCATTAAGGCCAAACTTTGATGGATCACCACCTTGTCAGCTAGATCAGAGCACAAGTGCCATGTCCGCTTGTTTCCTGAACACCTCCAGGGATGGTGACTCCACCACCTTCCTGGGCCGTCTGTTCCAATGCTTAAAAACCCTTTCCATGAAAAAATTCTTTCTGATGTCCAACCTGAACCTCCCAGGTACAGTCTGAGGTAATTTCAAGGTAAAAGTGCCATGGAAATCCAGTTTAAAAAAAAGTGAATTAAAAACATGATTGATTATGTTAATTCAGAAAAACTTCTTGTTGTGTTAATCCCCAAATCTTCTATTTGCTTCAGTTATAGAAAGAATGGAAACAGATTCCTTATAAGCATGCTGGAATAGATCTGTCCTTTTGATATCTCCTACAGTGTTTCTGTAGGCTTAATATGGATGTGATATGTGGAAGGTGAAGTCCTATTCCTGCTGAAGCACATCAACTACATTTCATTGTTCCAAAGACTTCTGTGCATTTTGACTAAAGAGGTTGAGGTTTGTAGTGCTTGGTTTGTCACACAAAAATTTGAGGGGAAAGTGAATTAACTACTGTTCAAGTGTTCATAATTCATTCTGGAATTTTCTAATGCCATAAAATAAATTTTTTAAGTTAAATTTACTTCATGTGTGTGTGCATCTAGTCATAAGAACTGTCTAAGACAGCTAATAATTGTACCAAACTGCTTTCAGTTCAACCATGTCTTTCCCACAAAATACGTTTTGCCCAAATGAAAATTGTGCTTCTTGATTTTACTTGGCAGATCTGAAGTACTTGTGGTAGAAACCGTTCTAGCAAACTACACAAAGCTAAACTCTACGAAAGAAACCCCAACTGTTAGCTGTTCTGCTAATTAGTGTGGTATACATTGTACTTGTGACTTGATCAGTTTGATTATTTCAATATAACATCAAAGGCATTGCTTCTTCTTTAGCTGTAAACTCAGTTGAAGGCCTGCATTTTTGTTCTTGGTGGGAAGAAGTTGAAAAAAAATTCTAGCAACATGAAAATATATATAGTGAGTGTTTTTTTCTGGTTTTGGGTGACAATTTTAACAGTTTAAAGTCTCTTAAAATTCAGTAGACTTGATATAAAAAAAGCCATTTCTTTGACCGTTTGCTAAGTTTTAATTTGTTTTAAGCCACATTGTTGATCTAGAGCTTTTGCTCATTTAAGGTTGATTAATTGCTTTTGCCACTTTTGTTTGCAGTTCAGTATAATCTCGTGCAGACTATTGTATTTTTTTTTATTTTAATCTTCTGTTGATGGTTGTATGTTTGTATGGGATGTTGAATATGACCACTAATAACTTAAGGATTTAAATAAACAAATAAATAAGATTGAAAACAATAACAAAAGACTGCAAACTGGAACAAATGCTTAGCACTGCAAGTTTATTTCATGAAATGTAATTTCTGTACCTGCTGTAGGCCCCATTGCAGAAGCTCTTGTTTTCTTTTTTTTTTTTTTTTAAGAAAGAGAAAGAGGTTATCCTGTTTTCATTCAAGTACCTGTATATAAGGCATATTTAAGAGAAACAAGAAGAATAAGCCTATCTTTTACATTGAATGTTTTTTAAATGTGTATGCCCTCTGTGATAATTGCTGTTCATTAGGGCTCAGTACTCTTTCTTTAAAGGATAACTCTGCTATCTTACCTGTAAAATGCATGGGTGAACATTGAGTGAAGTCACCTCATGCAAAATGTAAAATAAAACTTGGATATGGAGTTGAGGAGATCTGGGGCCCATCTGCATTCCTGCATTGCCTTTCAGAAAACCCAGACCACCCTGAGTGCTTGGGTAAGTCACATACAGTGTGACCCACACTACAAAGGACTAGTCTCTTACTGATAACTGACTTGGCTAACTTGGCCCAAGCAGGAGCCTATGATTTCTGTCTGCAGGGTGGAACTCAGCCATGGCTGATGAAGATGCTGTTACAGTTCATCTTTGGAAGTGCCTGACTGTGTGCTGCTCTTAGAAACTTGGAATCCTGCTACCCTACATGTCACTGCTGTCTCACAAATATTTGTGGTTGACAAAAAAGCTGAATTGTCACAGTGTAATGAATGACACATAATCCACCCCCTGGTGTTTGCAGTATACTAATTTTCATGTACTTACATATGTAATGGGCAGAGAGAAGAGTCTTCAGAAGTCTTAACACAGGCCGGATGGAAAACATGTTGAAATTATTAAAAAAAAAAAAAAAAACAAAACCAAAACGAAATGACGAGATAGAGACAAGAAGAAAGGAGAGTAATTCTACTGATAATGAAAGGGTGAAGAAAAAGAGAGAGAAAAGAGGAAAACTCCATTTTTAAGGAGACTTTTTTTTAATGATTTTTGAACTTCTGGGATTATGATGCTTTTTCTTTGCTATAGAACTGTCAGAAAATACAAAGGTTGTATATGTGCAGACAGCTTAACTTGCTTCTAGCTCTCCAAAGTATTTTAACTAAATCATTTCATATTCAGCTGTTAAAAGTCTATAGGTCTTGGAAAAATTAGAGCATTATAGCTGTAGCTGTACCCTCCTGGACAGCCAGGACAGGGCTTTTGGATGAGAGCTGTGGTGAGGCATGTGATGCCCTGCACAGTGGCAGTGGCTTGTCTGGACTGAGATGCTAAGCAAGTGTGTCCCTGTAATCGGGCTGTGAGATACTTCTGGAAGTCTGAATATGGGTCAAGGAAACCTTCCTTTACTGTAATCCTTTCTAATCTTTGCTTTTGGAAGTTTTAAAGAGCACTTCTAATGCTAAGGAGTGTAGCTCAAATTTTTCTGTTTGCTTTTTCTTGTTTGTACTTTTTCAAGTTTTCTTTCCTCTTGTGTTTATTTAAAGAGGATCCTAATAGAGGTGGGGATGATTTTAAACAAATAGTATTTCATCAACAAAGGAGGAACCTAACAATTCTGTCTAACTAGAGGTATACTGAAAAGTGAAGAAGCTGCATATAAAATACAGTGGAAGTATAAGAAATCATCCCATTTTCACCAAAATCATTGTACAATGGAAAGTGCCTCTTGTCAGCTGAAATGTCAGATGTATCAGGAAAAAGTTAAAGTGGAACCTGATTTCTGTAAGGCTAAAGATTGAAATAATTTGCTTAGAGATGCAGTAGAAAATCAATCTTATGCTTGAAAGGGGAAATGGTAGCCTTCAAGTCTCATATCATGTTTTGTAGCTGATTGCCTGTTTTTATTATCTCCCCCCCGCTTTTCCTTCAGTACTTACTAATGCCCTTTGGTTAACTCCATTATACCTTTGAAAAACTTCTTGCAGAGCTCAGCTACTTTGGCTTGTTTGCTGGGTAAGACTCACTGATATTATTATAATTAATAGGATGTGTAAAAACTTCCCAAACCTAGTGTTACAGAATCAGGCTATCAAAACTCGGTACCCCATATGTTCTGCAGTGTGCAAGATTTCCATCCTCTGCAGCTGGGGCTCATCAGAGAAGAGGCTAGAACTGCATTGATCTTGCATGCTGTGGGGGAAGTTGGTGTGGTAGGAACACAACTCCGCTTGTAAAAGAATAAGAGGGATGGAAAATAAAGTCAGTTTACAATTTGGAGGTGTGTCTCTAATTTAAGATTTTTTTTTTTTTTTAGTTTTTATGACACAGGGATAAAAATGTGAGAGAAGGATGGGCTGTATTTTTAGATACTGAAAAACTTTGAAGATCTGATTCATAAGTGAGAGTTGAAACTTTTTCACAGTTGTGTGTTACATGATTCCTTGGCTTTGGCTCTTACTTTCATTAGGTAGTACTGCTTTATTTGCTCCAACAACTTTGATTTTATTATTTTTTTTAAATTATGAGAAAGTAATAAAGAATAAAAATAGCTGAAGAGAACAGCCTGATATTTTTAAGGATTTTTTTTTATAACTGGAATGTGTCATGAATATTTGTAACTTCCTAGTTCTGTGAAAGTAAACTATGAAGCTGATAAAAAATTTTACAAAGTAGAGGGGAAATAGTTGATCAAACACAATACAAATGCATGATTAAGAAGACAGGAAAATATACTGATTAATTGTAATATTATATGAGACCTTACAAAAAATATTTAAGTACAAGGAAATACAGGGACATATATCTAGAGACACTTGCTGGTTTTGCATTCAGTTGCAGGATGTGCATCACGACTGGAAAGTTGTACCTCTGAAAAAGGCATATGTATTTATTCTGACTGTTTGGGTGAATATAAACATTTTATATTTAAACTGGGAATTTATACCTTTGGATAAATAAAAATACCATAAATAGGACTAACAAAGCTAGGTATCTTCCTAAACTCCTTCCTTCCTTCCTTTTTGTTTTTGGTTGATGTCAATGTTTTTTGATACATTCTTAAAAAGCTATATAGAAAAGACACTATATGGAGAGAAGATGCTTGAAAA
The DNA here is from genome assembly GCF_008360975.1 of Lichenostomus cassidix. NCBI lineage: Eukaryota > Metazoa > Chordata > Aves > Passeriformes > Meliphagidae > Lichenostomus > Lichenostomus cassidix. The sequence goes on along the minus strand of NC_139480.1, from coordinate 25,193,897 downwards.
TAGAGTATTGTCAATCCACCTTATGAGGGCATAACAAAGCCCACTGGGAGAAGGGTTGTTTTTGACACTGAGAGTAGTTATTTGCTACTGAGAGTTAGAGGACATTATTAAGGACTTCAGAGTAGATTCCACTGGGATACTTCAGATTGTGCTTTAAGGACTTTTCTACCACACAGTTAAATTTAGTGAAGGAATTATACTAGCAGTACCTTACAACCAGGAAATGTATCAATCTTGGTTTGACCACTGTTTTTTCTTTCTTTTGAAAGAAGCAGGACAGTGCTTAGTGTGCTTATTGGCATATCAGTATTCATTAACTTCTTGCCTGTCCTTTGGCAGTGTTTTAGCGACCTGGATATGAGCTGGAAGGCCACCACTGGGTGCTGTGCAAACAGAACTGCTGAGTCGTCCCAACCCTGAAGTAGGACAATTTACATATGTGGGTAGAGGCAATGTTTAGAAACAGGCAAGGGAAGAAAGAAAAACAAGGAGTTATCATAGCATATCAGCAAATAATCGATTTAAAAATTTTCCATAAGTCTCCTGCCAAAGCAGTTTGGAAGAGGTTAATCAGTCTTGTGAATGTTCATAGCAGTGTGAGGTGTCAGCCTGGATAAAAAGCTTGAAGACACTTAATTGAAAAAATAACACATAGATGATGGAAGCTGGCAGCCTGGACGTAAAGGAGAAGGGAGTTTACCTCTAGATATGGAATGAGAGATGATAGGAAGGCTTTGACATGGAAGATAAGTGATTAATATATAATGGGATACTGGATTTATGTCAGTGGAATGAGATTACATTTGTCAAGATTAGAACAAAAGATAAGAACAAGATCTGAAATAAGAGCGATGGGAGTATAATAGCTGTACACTTTGAGGGAAGAGGTGTACTTTAAAGGTAGTATTTGTAAAGGTCCTACAATATTTGCATGTAAATCTTTTGGAAATACTTGAATCTATAGGACCTAGATGCTTGTGTCCAAAGACTGAGAGAGGTGATATCTCAGTTGGCCTAAATGGATGGTGATATTGCCCAAGGAAGGAGGCAAGAGGAATGCTTATTAGAGGAGAGTATACATTATCTTTGAACTGTACAAAATTGTGATCCAGCTCAGAGCAGCAGTGTGGGAGAATAACTTCCACCAGGTGAGTGGTAATCTGGTGGTGTCTAGAATTTTTTTGAGGTCCTGCTTTACCATTTCTCTTGTGAAAGAGGATCTTTCATAAATTTATTCAAATATTGTTGTCCTTTGCTGTTTCTGTATTGCTCTTTAGTGGCAGCATTTGCAGCTGACGGTTATGCTAAAAACATGTCACACCATTGTTGATGGAGTACCACAGAAAAGATGTATTAGTACACCAGTAACATGCTGAAGATTTTAGGTTTTTAGAGCCAGGATTGATTTGACTGCATTGCCTACTAGTGGTGAAACCATGAAGATCAGTCAGGTTGAATGCCAGTAGAATTTCTGCCATGGTCACGATTTTACATGCCTAGGATATATTTCCACAAACTGGGGGAAAAGGGTTTGAAAATTCTCATGCAAATCATCCCTCTCCATATATAGGGTCAAAGTATTTCATTTGCTCGTTTATAGGGGGGTAGAGAAGACAATGTTCCAATGTAGCTCCTATTGTTTACCTCCACCCTCATCTCTCTATGGACATCCTGGAACAGGTCTGTCCTGTTGCTGTGGATATCTTTAATTTCAAGTGGAATGTGGTGGAGTAGTTCAATGTGAGGTAGGTCCAAGATGTTTTTAGTTTTCCTGTTTTTTGAGGGTTTTTTTTTTTTGGTTGAGTCTTTATTCCAGAATAGGGAAAATATTTTACTGAAGCTTGAAAGTAAGCTTTTTTTACTTTGGTCAGGTCTGTTGTATATTTACTAAAAACGTTGTCAGTTTTGTTTTCTTTTTAAGAATTTCTCTATGGTGTGTTTCCATCTGAACTGTATTAGTTCAGAATCTGAAAAGTTGGGTCTTTTTTCCTTTACTTGCAGACCTGTGACTACATCTGCCCTGTGAGACCTCACCAGAGATCGCTAGGTACAGTGCTTTGGGATTCCTGGCAGAGGGTTCCTGCTAACCCCAGTGAGAGCATTGCTGTGCCAGCTCAGTCACTGAGGACTGCTTGATTACCTCCCCGCTGCCCACTGTCCTTTTTTCAACTTCTCAAAAGTATTCAGCAGATTTATCACTGCTTTTTAAGAAAGTCTTCATGAGCATGACCTGAGGTTTTACAGGAAACCTTGAAATAAAAGTAATAATATTGTTATACATTCTCTCACATTCAGCCACACATGCTATCACAAAAGTAGCCTTGAAGCTGTTCTAGTTTTACAGCAGAGTGTTTCTTTTCATATCAGGTAATCCAAGCTGCTGAATTTTTTTCCCCTTGGCTTTGAAAACATGCCTTTATATTAATAATCCTAGATTTTGTGCTGAAAGTTGATTGCTCTGGTTGGTGATTGGTATTCAATAACACTAAATAAAAGCTCAAAATTTTCTGTTTTTCCTTTTCTGATTTGAAATCTATCAGTGTGTATTTTTAGAGTTCACCATTACTGGAAGTATAATCTCTGTGCCTGCTTTTATTCTTGGCCACTGGGAGTTTTGCTACCAGCAATAAAAGACAACCTCCATGTTGTACTGCACAGTATAGATATTGTAAATTTTGGTCTTGCTTTCCATTGATCTGGTTTGCCATATGGGAATCATATTCAGCTGATCTTTATTTCCTGAGTCAGAAATTCTGTTTTACCCATCTTTGGGGCTTTCAGCATTTTATTCTCAGTGGGCTGTCAGGTATTGCACATGAAAGGAAAGGTTCAAAGGCATATAAAGAAGGTTCAGGTCTGAAATGTTTACTTAACACTGTCTTTTTTTTCCTTTTTTTTCATTTTACAAACATTTGCCAGACTGGAGGATCAGCATGAAACCTTAATAAATTTTAGACGTTTTATTCTCTATTATGAACATTTTACGCATACATAATTTTGGTGTAGTCTGGAACACATCAACTGTAAACTTGATAGTGTGGGTTTGCCAGCGACAGTATTAAAAACATTGCAATTATTTTTATTAAGTTTATAAATTATTTTTCTTGGAGGTTTATTTCATTTCTGTTTTTGTTTCTGGAGCTGCCTCTAACAGACTGCCATTGTGCTACAAACAAATTTTAAATGGATTGACTATGCAGATTTTAATTAATATGACGGGTAGAATTTTAAAAATAAAGATACCATCCTCTCTCCTTGCAATGACATTCTAGTGAGAGAAATGAATTTGAGAAAAAGTGAGAATGAGCTTGTCGCTTACCTGTGAAGGTGCTGCCACCAAGAAGGTAAGCAGTCGTAATCTTAACAGCTTTTGTGCCTTAATTATTTAATCCCTTGGGAAACAAATGCCTAAAATGTGAGGGATTTCAGTCACTTGGGTGTGGTGATATAGAGGCTCTGGATTCCATTAGTGTAGTTTGATTTTTTTTTTTTTCTTTCTCATTTCTACTGAAGTGTATTTAAGACTAAGCATACTGAAGTGTGTCTAATGTTTGACTTCCATCTCCAGTATATCTCATGTTCCCTTTTTTTTTTTAATTAAGCAAGGTAATAATAAGGGATCTTGCTACCCATTACTGGGATTCATTCTTTCTTCTTCTGGCCTCTTTCTTCTTCATTGCCAAGAAGATACAGAGCACTGGAATTGGCTCAAAGGGATCATTTTTGTCTAGAAAAAGTGTGTCTTATGTGTGCTTAGGGATATATTTTGCTGTTGAGAATGGAAACAGATGAGAAAAAGTCAATCAAAGACTGAAAGAAACAGGTGGGTTCCCCCACAGCTCCTTCACCTTTCATGTGGCAGGAGTAAAGCTGTCGAAGAACTTTGCTCTCACAGTCACAGAGTCCTGGTTTAGCTCTTCAGGACTTGTATTGCCTTTTCATCATGAAGTTAAGCTGCAGGTTTAGCTCACTGCTTAGTGTTCAGTCACATCTACCTCCTCTTCTCAGTCCTTGCTGTCTCCAGCTGAAGTAGAGAATGGGAATGTGGTTTTTTGGACAGCTTGTTTCAAGTCAACAGGTTACCAAAGCCTGCAATGGGTCTTCTTTTGTGCTGTCTTCCTATTTTGCTGTGACACTAAAGCATTGTGCTCTCATTCTCCTCATTCAGCTTTCCTCACTTTGGCAATCAAGGATGCTTATGGCTCCTCAACTGTCCTGGCTTTCCCCTCACTTTGGCTAAGGTTGTGAGACATGCTCCCATCCTGCCCTTCCCAGGCTTCATGTGTTACACTAGTCTTATTTTCAGCTGGGGAAGAAAACCTATGGTAAACCATGATCTTATGGCTGGAGTGTTGGGAAGAAAAGACAGGCAGAAGACACAAGGAGAGGACATTGCCCTGTATGTCTGTGACCAGCTGGAGAGCCTGGGGCTCTGACTGGGGATGGAGGAGGAGGCAACAGAGAGTTCATGGGTGAAGATTAAAGCAAGGGCATGGACAGGTGACACTACACCACTTTTGTCAGCTGGTGATGTAATTTTCAGAATCCACACCATTTGCAAGCTATACAATCAGTACCAGCCATGTGGCACAACTGTACGTGAGGATGCAGCAGTTGAAAATTTTGAAGTAGGCAGAATGTGCTATCTTTATCTTTGTCATCTCCTCATGAGACTTAGGAAGAAGTTTGGTGTCCTGGTATTTTTTTTCTAAGTTCTTGGCCTGGTTCCCCATGAGTTTGGGAGTAGAGCCTCTGTTGGATCACTGGGCTTCTCCAGGAAAAGGGAGATCCCTGTGAAGTAAAGGCTAAAGATCCTTCCTGCAGAGTAGAGATCTTCTTCAGGGACCTGTTTATGTCTTGAAGAAAGAAGAAATAAAGACGAACACGATTTTCATATTTTACTTCTAAAACAAATTATTTCTAAATTATTATTTTTATTTGAGTACATCAGAGCTTATTTGTATGTGTATTATCAGTACAAACCAACTTTCCAGTAGGCCCTAGGACAAAATAACTCATGGAAGTAGAAGAGAAAAGGGCTTTATCAAAACAGGACACTCATCTGCATATTTCTCCCTTGTGGGAAGAAGACCCAAAGACAAATATGTTACGGTGGCAGAACCAGGCACATTCTTATTCTTCAGTAATGACCATGATAATCCTGCAGAGTAGTGTGTTGTGGTTAAAGAAACTGCTGTCTTTCAGTAATTTTCACAGAAATAATGTTTGTATAGATCAGAAGCACATTATTAATTAACAAGAAGTAGCATCTTAGAAGCTAAATTATGTAGTAGGAGCTGAAGTATAGCTAGCTAATGAAAGCAGTATGAAATAAATTAATCTCTACGTAGTGGATAGGGGACTACTTGACAAAAATGTTTGTGGTATTTTTTAGATTGCTCCAGATTTTAACTTTAATTTTGAATCCATATATTCTTATTTGGATAATAATTGTAATCTTGAGAATGTAAACTTGCTTCTCTGATATTTTCCTGATTCTTCTGGTAATCTGAAACACCAACTCTATTCCATTTTCTTTAATCCTTTTTTAAGGTACTCATTCTAAACCTAATAATGGTCTTTAAAATTCAGCATTAAAAATTTCATTAATGATAACTTTTCTAGCTGGGAAGGGGAGAGTGATGATTGTCAGGAACATCAGCAAGAAGAAAAGTGGAGATTGAATAAATGCAAGATGGGCAAATGGGAAAAGAAAAAAAACAGAGTTAAGAGGCATAAATATGGTAATTGTAAAGATGAATGTATTTTTACTTTGATATTACACCTAACAAGCAGGTAGTGGAAAATTATTCAAAATATAGTTATTTTATTATAGATCATTTTCCCTTCCATACCTTCATTCAAAACATATCACTCATATGAATGAAAAAAGTTGATGGCAGGTTATGGGCAATTGAGTGCCTTCCTGTGCCTGTATGCCAGAGTGAGCAGTCAGGAATTTGACAATGTCTGTAAAATAAGTGTGATGCACCCCACGTGATTTCACCTCTCTGCTCCCCATCCATGTTTAGCCTATGCTCCCAGGACCATGACTGAATCCTCATTCTGTACTTGGTCCTTTTGCACTTACTCCAGTGCACTGACTGGTTCCAGTCTCTCTTCCAAAGCCCTGACCTCTGTTCAGCTTCTCAGTGTTGCTGGCTGTCAGCTGAGTTGAGTAAACTTCTGCTAATGAGAACAGATAAAAAGTCACTGGAATTTATTAAAGCTTTTGTATTGACTTAAATCATGCTCTAAGAATGAATGTATTATTAAAACACTAAATCGGATTATAATGAAAGGAACCTGCAGATTTTAGTAACTTGCATCCATCTCTATATTTTGTTTAATTCTAATAAAATAAAAGTGAATCCCCATTAACTGTAATGAAATAAAATTAAGCTCTCCCTGACTTATATTCATGTAGTCAGTCAGCACTATTATTTGAAATCTCATTGGGCTCTATTTGTCTGCAAGGACAACAGAATTGTCATTTATGCTGGAGGAGCTCTGTTGGTAGGAAAATGGCAGGACTAGGTCTATTTTATCTGGAAAAAAAGAAGTTGCCTATGCGTGGGATTCACATGATGTATGCTACAGAAGTTGACATGATGCTTCAGGGTTTTTTTAGAATCAGTTTTGAATCTGTATAATAAATACTTATATATATATTGTAATTCAAGTATATACTTCTTTGTTTGAAGATGTTTTGTTTCTTTAGTATCTTCACATGTCAGTATGTTAAAGCAGTTACATTAAAACTGCTATGGACAAGTTATGTTCTAGCTGAAAGTTTGATTAATATTTTCAGCAAAGAGGTAATTCACTTTTGTTGTGTTTCAGTGTAATAAAAAAGTCCATCTTATTTGGCTTTATTTTCCTTTTCTTTATTTTTATCTTTCTTTTCTAAATCCATTGGCTTTATTATGCCAGATCATTTCTAGCTTTACTTTCTACTGCATTTTATCATAATGCTCTTTGAGTATAAATAAACTCTGGTATGCTAAACCTAATAGCAATTAAACTGGATGTGTTTGTGTTTCATCACTGTGAACTTCGCAGAAATGTTTCCATGACAACCTCCATGCTAGTTAAGGCAAGCAGAGGTGATCAACAGTTTATATATTTTTTTTCTCTTTCAAGAATGGAATTTGTGTTGACAGTTCTGGCCTTTAATGGCACTTTTGTTCTGTGTGAAAGTATTTGTTTACTAGATCATATGCTGTTAACTGTCAGGCTGAGATAGAGTGACTGCTTTTGATAAAAGGGCTGCATTACATCTCTGAGTCTGTGAAGCTCTTGTACTTTAATTACTCACGTCAGTACAAAAGTATCCATTTGTTTCACTACACTTAAAAATTAGACTTATTAGTTCCAAAGCATTAATGGTGAATTAATTTTTTCCTTTACATTTTTTGCAAAACAGTAATCTAAAAGCTGCTTTGTTGTTTTAAATTTAAACTATTCCATTTACACTGATAAAAATCACATTCCATGGTATGGGGTGAACTGTAAGTGCTGTAATTATTAGCACTGTGAATTAGGATTTCTGGGCCCTTTTTTTGTATGTAGCTGATGAAGGTTGTTATACTGGTGCCTGTAATAGACTAGTTATGTACTCTGTTAAGAAAAATACTATTTAAGTAGAAGTTTTTTTGTCTCTTCTGAGTTTAAAAAAATGCAGGCGTACCTAAGATGTGTCAGAAATAACCTCTCTGAGTGTAACATAGTAGTAGTACAGGTAGACCGTTACATGTGGTACATCTATCAGATAGTAATCTTTCAGAAGAAAACTTAGTTTTTTTTGTGAGATACGTCTCTTCATAGAGAGATGTAGGTAGATCATCTGGAAGTGAACGGATGAGTTATTAACTAATCTGACAATCAGTTAATAACTGCTACTACAGCAGGTGCATGCACTACCAGCCAGAGGTTTCAAGGCATTACCTGTACTGAGTTGAACAACTTGCCTTTGTTATGTGTCTGTTCATTGTCAGGCTGATGGAAAAGTGTCTTTTTGAGTCTAGGGAGTGTGTGTAACGCAGGATAATTTGGTTTTGATTAGCTGAAAAATGTGAATATTTGGAAGGTACCACAGTATTTTCTAAAAGTCTCTTTCAAAACAAAGACTAAATATTATGTAATAATAAAGACCTTAGTTTGGGGAAGTATCGTATTTAATAAAACTCGTGTATATTCAAGTATGAGACAGGGATCTTGTTGCATGTCTTGCATACAAAGACATAATTTATATTCAGGACTCCAGTCTTTTGGGCATGTAGTTTGGTTTAGTAATTGCTTGCAGAATGTTTATTGTTTCAAGTAGTGACACCATCACTTCTTTAAGCAATTGAGTTACTCTTCAGTGATCTGTTGTAACTGAGTTGCAATAGTTGAAGCTATTTTGTGCGTGCAGAATGCCATTGCTTTTGCACAGTGTGTGTGTGTGTGTGTGTGTCTGTTAAGTCAGAAGTTGCTTACATGGTTGTTGAGAGTTGATGCAACTAGGGAGGGAAATGGAAATGCTGAAGCTATATACCTGAATTCCCCAAGCTCCCCTCATCGTTCCCCAAGATGACTTGTCTCTGCACTACAAGTGTCAGATGCTGCCTTTACCATTATACCTTCACGCCAGCTTTGGGGGCTCGTTGTGCCTTCCTTTGTGTAGATATTAAGAAGAAACTTCTCAGAGAAGTAAGGGGTGAACAAAGCTACCTCCATGTCCACTCTTTCAAGAGTGCTGACCTGTTATAGCTGGAGGCTATAACATTCCCTGAGTGCATAGGTATATGCATAATCCAAAATCCTGTTTATAATATCCTTGCAGATAAAATTCTGTGGGTTACTGGAATGAGTATATTACTAGAATGAGTACTAAGATACTAGTATATTACTATATAATACTAAGATACTAGTATACTAAGATAAACTACTAGTAAATTACTAGAATGAGTACTAAGAAGTAGTCTTTATATTCTTGGTGGTCACTTGGTAGATAAAGATTGTATAGTATGTAAGCATATGATACAAATAAACACTGTGTGCTTGTTTTCCCAAGTTAGTGTTATCACACTAGAACAGTAGTCTGTTATCATGTTTGAAATAATACTGTGTAATTGATAATTATTGGGGTTTTTGTAACTATGTTGTAAAGTAGACACTGCCTAAATCTGAACAGTAACTCTGGTGACATGACATGGGTATTGTATACAACATCTGTGGACAACCTATTCCATCTTTCAGACACCTAACAGTAAAAATGTATTATTCTTTGTCTCGAGAATGTATGTCTAAGAGATTGGCAGATACACATACATCATAAATACGTATTTTTTTCCTCCAGCATTTTTAAAACTTGATTTCTAATATTTTCTTTAATCTGGAAATGTTTTTAAGTATTTCCTTTCCCTCCTCCAGAGTACCAAACATCTGGAATAGAGGTTCCCTTATTGCCTCAGCATTAAAAAGGGTATTGCTTCTGTCACTCTCCTTAGATGATTTCCAAGACCTTTTGTCCCGGTAGCTGTCAAATACAAAGGTGTAGTTACCTCCATGCTGAGTCTTAAAACTGCAGATTGAGCCAGCACCATCTTGTAGCCACAAAGTGAATTTTCATTTGAGTACAAGGTACATCAGTGGCTCACTGTCAAATATCTGTATTAATTCCATTTATTCACAGATTGCTTGAAATCCTGTCCAAATTCACTAAGCTTCACATCATTGGAAAGACATCCAGAGGCAATGTCTGGCTTGTTTCTTTTTTTAACAGTGTTGGAATCTTGCTAGGGTGAAGGACTCATCATAACTACCTCAAACTAAATGGTTCTACGCTACTGCTAGGCATCACTGATGGTGTGAATAATGTGGCTGTGATTTATTACCCAAAGGGATGTTTATTACTTGTGGTTTATTGCTCAAAAGATGAAAAGCTGACTTTTACAGACTTCCCATATACATAGTCCATGCATGTGTTAGTTTGGCATGTTTCTGTTTTCCTCAGTCCTTCAAAATACACATCTTAAGATTTTTAAAAACTGCTATGTATTAAACATACTTGGCTGTGTAAGCTGTGTGAGGAATGATTGAAGCACACTTTCCACAAAAGTTATGATAGTAAAAGCTCTTACTAAAGTGTGTCTACTCATAGGGCAAATAATACATTGTCTGAATTCCTCCCCGAAATTTTTTTGTAAGAGTGTTACAAAAGTTGGTCAACTTTAGCAACTGTCATTGTGTTACTATATTTTAGGTGTGTATCAGTGAAAATGCAAAGTAAACTTTTAAAAAGTAGTCAAAGACAATATCTGTTTTGACCTGTAGAGAACACTTCAGAATGTTGATCTGTAATCCTTGCATGATGGTACCTCTTTTGGAGGTTGATATCCCCACTGCATGGTTTGTTTTTTTATGTAAATCCAGTAATGGGGCACTTTCCAGTGTCTTCTTACCTCTTTGACCAAGTCTTTACTTTCCTTTTATATTTTTAGCTTGCCCATTATTCATTCAATATCAAAATTAATTCTGTTATGAGAATTAATGCTTTTAAAATTAGACCATTTAAGAAAACATCTGTCATACAAACTTTATTTTGCAGGCTTTTTTTGCTCAACAATTGTTTTATTATTCCAGGTACTTCATGGATGCCAACTTTTGCTGTTTAGTTAAAAATTCTTCTATAGGCACTGTAATGCTCTAACTCATACTGTTTTAAGTAATTTTGGAATTTGTCCAGCAATGGGAGCTTGCTCTTAAGAGGAACTTACGTGCAGTTGCATATGTATTTGACTGGTATTTGACAGTGGTATTTGACTGATTAAAATCTTCCCCACATTGTAGTTTGAGGAGGTCTACACACACAATATTTTTTGAAATATATCAGTGAGTAGATGATAAATAAAAATTTATTAAGGTTATAAGCATATTTGTTCACATGCTTAGTTGGGTGGCTGTGGTCATTCTATCAGGGATGTTAAATTCTTGCTTCCTAAATTGAGTAATAGATTCTTGACCCTTAAAAGTCCTGAGTAACCTTGTCTGATATTGTAGTTGAGCCTGCTATGAGCAGGACTGGACTGGAGAATGCCTGAGGTCCCAGCCAGCTTCACCTATTCTGTGATTCTGAGATTGACTGAGGACTGTCTGAAGCTGCTTGACTTGCACTACAGAACTTGAACAATTTTTTTTGTCAGACAATATAACTTCTTTCTTTATGTTCCTGTTAGATATGTATGTTCTTGTAACCTGCTAGCAAATGGTCTTCATCTTTTCTGAATGGAAATTTCATATTTCTTCTTTCTTTAACATCTTAGACTGTGATTATCTGTCTCTGTGTCTCATTTTATTTCTCTAAAGCAAAGTTGTGTGGCACGAGTGAGATAACTGCCATTTTTTCATGTGATATTTTTATGTTCCTCATTGAGGAACTTGATAATTCATTCAATGGTGTAAGTGACCTAATTGTATGGGAGGCATGTGGGCTTAGTGAAGTCACTTCTCTTTTGGTTTCTTTATTTCATTGCTGGGAAAAGTAACAGTGCAAAAGAGTGCAGGGGTGGTCTTGTAGCTGATACATCTTATAGATAATTTTCCTGGGTTTGTGGGACTCCATATACTGATATTAATAATTTTGTTTAACATGAGATTATGATGCATCTTTTTAAAAGGACAGAAGTTACTTGGATAATTAAGTCTGGAAAGCCAAAGAGGACCAATTTGATCTTCAACATAACAGTATCTGTAGAAGTTCTTGAAATAATTTCTATTTGAAGTACAGCATAATTTTTGGGGGAAAATAAATCAACATTGTTTTAAAATACTCGTAGTGATGAAGAGCCCATGACAATCCTTGGAAAAGTCCTCCACTTCGTAATCTAAACTCTTAAAATTGTTTCTGGTCCAAACTTTCCTGACTTCAAATCCCTCATTAAAACTCTCCCTTGCTGTGTTGCCTGTAGAAAACGTGACAATGGATGTGCTGTAGATAGGAGGGCTCTGCCTTTCCTGCTGACCCATATTGTTTCCTTGTTTCCTCCTGCTCTCCCCCTGAATCCACCTGTTTTGTCTTCTGTCATGTGTTTGGGTTTTCAACTTTCCCAGGCAGGGATTACCTACATGTTGTGTTTATACGGCGTGGAATAGAGCAGGGTCTTAGTCCCTGGCAGGTGATCTTTTCTGATGAGCATGTCATGAGGGCATAAAGGATTAAAAGAGGTTTGAGCTATTGTTGTCCTACTTTAACAGCTTTTAAGCCTGTCAAGAACTACTGTAATCTTTGGGTATGACTTCCTTTGTGGCAAGGACTTCCTCCATTTCTGCTTTAAGGCCAATAAAGACTGGAGTAAATCATACCTCTCAGAAAAACAGCTGATCTCAATGGAGGTGGAGGTAAAGGGAGGGAAAATTTCCATCGATAGAAAATCCCTTGCAGCCCTCAGAAGCCTGCTGTAGTAGTTAGCAATTCAATGTTTGCTCATCTCTACATTCATTTCTGAATTTATCTTGCTTCAGATTTCCAGGATGTTGTTATATCTTCCTTACAGAAGGAGAGGGAGGAATAAAAAAAGCGGTGTTAAGGTTCTGCCCTGAGTTTGGATACTTAGGGGCTGTGGTTAACTCTCCTATAATTTTCTGTTTTGTTAACAGATTCACTTTTTCACATCCTGTCCTGTTTTTCAGTCATTTAATAATACTTAGTGTGTTCTGTGAATCCTTCCCATTTGAGCAGTGTCCTATTTGAGTTGTGGCTATCAGACGCTGTTTGATATGAGATGTCAAATGTCCAGTGCTCAGGTAGCATTGCTTCTCAGTTAGATTTCCTTGATTATACAGAGATTACATGAGTCCCTTGTCCGTTCTAGTTCATATTCAGGCTGATTAACCACTGTAATTCTTTCACAGTTACTGTTTCCCAGGAAGGTGTTCCCCATCCTGTGAAACACTATGTTTTGCTACATATAGCATACTGATACATTCTTGTTCCCCTGGTTGTAAAGTTGACCTTGTCTTCTCTCCATGAGCCTTCCATGCCAAGAAATATGATACAATCTGAAAGTTTCACAAAGGCTTTATTGTGAGCTGAGATCTTGGGCTAATCTCTTGATTTCCCAGCACTGCTGATACTCATAAGGGAAGGTTCTCTCTTCTTTGAGTCTTCATTCTCAAATAAACTAATTGTCCCTAAGGTAAGGAAACTGATGGTAGACTTGAGATGAGCTCAGTTTGTTAGATCATGGCACTAATAATGCTGAGGTTTGTGGGTTCAATCCCAGTATGGGCCATTCACATAATAGTTGGACTTGATGATCCTTGTGGATTCCTTCTAACTCAGAAGATTGTCTTTCTGTTTTTACTAATTGCCATCATAACATCATGGTTTCTTTACCCACCAAAACTTGTAAGTGTTGATACAGACTTCAGGAGCAGCAGTATCATGTTATCACCGTTTTGTCTTCCCGCCATCTTCTTCACATAGAAATCTTCTCCTCTCCTCAATGTAAATCCTGTCTTCTTCTTAACTTCTCTTTCACGATGTAGAAAAAAGGATTCTTGCGTGTTCCCTGAGTGAGGAACAGAACTATGGGCTATTACAAGAAATCTGAGATGGGGTGTCCACTAGAAGAGATGGGAGTGAGAGGAAGCAGGACAAATGGAGTTGATTTTCTCTCAAACCGGTCCTGGCTGGGCTCAGCCCTCAGAGAAGTAAGAAGCCTTGTGCTGTGCAGTAAAAGAAGAGAAGGTCCCAAACTGTTGGGCAGGCTGAAGATCACTGACCTCTGGCTGTGGTTCTCACAGGAAGGATCTCCTGAGGATTATGGTGCTGTGGTGGAAAGAAATTAAAGAGAATTAAAATTAGTCTAGATGTTCAGACTGTGGTGCATTTAAAAGCACAGAGAACCCAACAGAGGAGAAAATACAGAAAGGGAAGCAGTGTTCTCTGCAATGGAACAAGTTTAAAGAGAAGCTTCCTTGTTTAATGCTGTGGCTTTTCTTTCCATAGCTAATTGGATCAATAAAAGAATATAACAAAGATCTCTCTACCTTTCCTTGTTATTTTAGCTGCATCTCAGTTCCTGCGCACAGCTGACACTAACTTAAGTAAAACTTATTCTTCATTCTATACAAAAACTTCATGTTTATCTGGGGAAGGGGGGGGCGGAAATCAGTAAAGCATTTTGCAGCAGCAATTATCTCTATTTTCTGGTATTTGTTGTTAATTAATTTCAAAAACTAGAGCTCTGTGGGACAAATTAAGAAATTAAAAGCTCTTATTTTGTCTGTTTTGCCTACTTTGTTTTTTTTTTGGTTAGTCTGTACTCTTAGTACATAGTCTCCAAGAGCTCTGTAAGAAGCTCTGAAAGGAAAACTGCTAGCTGAATGTGCCATTACTGGATTAGAGCTCTTTAGAGAACTGAGACCCATATTGATGCTGATGTATAATCTAGTTTCTTCATCAGCAGAGTGCAATGAAGCCCCTCTGGTGGGCACTCTGCAGGGTTACCTGTTGCAGCGTTAAACACTTTCAGCAGAAATACCCGTCTTGTATTTTCTGTGCTGGCTGCTGAAATGGGATTTCTAAACTCTTGTCCCACTTGCAGGTCATAGGTTCCAGGTATCCATTTAACACAACTGTCCAGTGTTACTATTACAAAACTTTTGGTCTGTTAAAAATTGTGTGGTAGAGAGATGCAGAGAATGACATGAATACTAAATATAGATCTAAGAACTCATGGTATTGCTTCTTTTCAATTAATGACTGCATCATACACCGTGTCTAATTCAAGTGAAGTGGTTGCAGAACTTCTGGAAAGCTTTAATGGAGTGCTTCAGATCTTGTTTATCAGATCTTGGTTAAAAAGCATATCATTTGAACATAAATGGTGGCGTGTTATCGTTTTCTACTGGAAGATTTACTGAACTGCTCAGGGGAGCTGACAGAAATGACGGGTGGCAAAAGAGACATGCTTACTTGCCTAACGTGATGGTCTTGTCATACTATGATATACTGGTCTGAAAACTCTTCAATGTCTTACACATATGGTAGGAAGGAAGCTTTAACATGTCAAATTAAGAAAAAAAATTAGCCTATGATAACACTGTTGCAGATGATTTGCAGGGAGTTTTTTTAATCACAGATATTTCATATCCTCCTTTACACCTAATTCATCTTGCTTTCTAGGAATGTGTAATTAATATTGTACTTATGCTAATTGGAAACAATGATGATTGCAGCTCACTGAAATTATGTGTTCTACTTAATTGAACTTGACCAACATTACTTAGAGATGGCTCAAGACTGCATATAGTACATTCTATCAATATAACCTTTTGTTTTAAACAGTTTGAGACACAATCTGATTATTTTATATTTCTGTTTCTGTACATCTGTGGCACTGAATTTTAGCATGAGGTTAAGTTTTGCTTCATGCATGGTTCAAAGAGTCCATAATGTAAGCTTCCTTAACGATCTTCTTTCATAGGTACTGGTTTCTGATATATAATAATACTACAAAATAACCCAAACATGCCCAACTGCTTGTTTCCAAAGCTTTTTATGACTTTCCTTATCTCCAGTATCCACAAATATAATTTATCTTTGTGTATTACTAGATTTCAAATGGTGTAAAAGCTGTTCATACACTGATGCTGGTGGCAGCCACTCCAGCAGCTGCACTTGTGTGCTGGATCCCTGGTGCAAGGACAGGTCTCTGAAATGGCTTGCAGCCAGGGTGGCCTGTCTTCTCAGGGGCAGCAGCAGGCACTGCAGCAGGACAAGGCACTTGGGAGCTGGCACAGTCGGAGGCTTTGGGAGGAGCTGGCGGCATGGACTGCGTGGGACTGGTTGTGGTTACCTCTGCTGAAGGGGCTGCTGCTGCCTTCCTGCATCTCTGTCCTCTCTGCTGGCACCGGCTGAGCTCCGAGCAATGAGAGAGGAGGCAGGGAAATGGAGTTGTGCTTTCCTGGGTAAAATGGTGTGTAGCTGTTCCTCAGGGACTTCTGCACCTCTTTGGCCTGAAGGAGGACTGAAACAAAGACAGACAATCTCTAGGCTGAATGCTCAACCATTTTATTGTACAGGCTCCAATGTTAAACAATGTTTTAAAGGCTAGGCTTCCTATTTGGGAAAAAAAAATATTTTTAGGCTATATAGGAATACCATCTTGTATTTAGACATGTAAAATAATGATTTCAATCTGATAGTTACCTCCTTTTGGTTGCTGTGTGTGAAATAAAATTACATTTTCTTACCATGTGATTTGAATAAAACTTTATTGAAGTGTCCATACCAAAATGATGAAGTTCCGTGCTGATGAAGGTATTTTAAAGCATTTTAAATGGTTTGAATTTCAATATGCTGCATACGCGTTTTGATCATGAAATGCAAAAAAAAAATCATAGTCTCAAAAATGTTCTTACTAACAAGCATGGAATTTATATGCTGACAAAACATACATTGAATTATTAACAAAAAATTAATTCTGTAAGTAATTCCAATTATTTTCATTTTGAGGACTCTTATTTTTTCAAACTCTAGTAATTTAACGAAGCATATGTTTTATTTAGGAGAAGGTTTTACAAGATAAGATAACTGTTGCAGGTTATACATGTAGGAGATGTGTTTTTCTCTTATTGTTACATATGATATGTTTTGAATGTGGGCATGAAGGTGGGAATCCTGGATTTTCAGATACCATAATTCTTAATACCAGGACAATAACATACTGCTCAAAAACATTCCCAAAGTCATAAGAATCTTCAAATACCAATCTCTGGTATCCATGAGAGTAACTTGCAATTTAAAGGAAATACAGAAATAATTTGGCCTCTTGAAATGAGCTATTTATGTCTCTCATTTAGCTGTATCTTTACTACCATGGTTGACTTGAGAGACTTACCTTTAACTAGCGCTATTTCCTAACATAATAACATCAGCAGAAGTGAGGCAACATTAACATTTCTTGAATTGAATGCAGATTGACATAATTAAGAATATGCTGCCCTGCAGGTTTCAATTTTGATTTTTTAAAATAACATAATGTCCTAAAACTTTGGTGGATTAGTTTTTCTGAGAGCAAATTTTGGAATTTTGTTTTTATCTCTGACTTTTAATTCAGTAATTTACTTCAAAGTTTTCTACTGTTTTAATTTTAAATGTGAAAGACTTAATGATTTCATGTGAGAGCTTCCTCTTTGGCCTCATCATCAACCACCAGTTAAGTAGTTGAATTTTAAAAATAAGAGCAATGGAGAGAAATGTTTATGTGAAATAAGGAAATAAAGACAAATAAAGTAATATAATGTAATAAACTGTGAACTTAAAGCCATGTCCTTGCATGAGGTGAAGTTCAGTTAATGTTGAAATGAAAATTTTTAATAAAATACCTTGCTGCTGTGAAGTGATTAGCTATATTCTCTGTTGTGGCATTTCATGGAATCACAGGATAATTTAGGTTGTCAAAGTGGCATTTCCCAATATCCTGTACTTGCATACATGTGGTAAGTCTATTTATACATTATGTCATTATTTGAGAAATCTCTTCAAAATTTGTATTTATATCTCCTTTATAAAGGCTTCTGCTTCAGTTATCACCATGTCAGTTTGTATTGATCTGGTCGATACAGAAATCTCTTCAGGAACAGTTTGCTTTATTTGCTTTTGAGGTAAAAAAACTGCTAATGATGTAACAATGATTTTTTCAGCCTTCTTGCCCTATGGTAAGAAAAGGTCTTCCTATTTGCCTCCCCTGTAGAAGTTATTTTTTTACCTGTGAATGCGTGTGAGATAATCGCAGCTTGACAGTGTTGTCCAGTTGTTGATCATATCAGGTTCACCTGTCTTACTCCTGCATCAGGGACCAGAGCGGCTTCAAGAACCTACTTAAGTGGTCACAAACTATTTTAGGCTTTCCTTTAATAGAGAAGTAGACACATGATAAAGCCTGATTGCATGGACATTTTGCATGAGACTGGCCACTTTGGGTAATTCTAGGGCCAGACATTGTGCTCCAGCCTACTCTTCTTCTGCCACCAGGAGGACTTGGCAAGCAACAGCAGGCTCCAAGGGGAGGACTTGCTCCATATCCCTTTAGCTCCTCATCCCTGGAAGCAGTTGCTCTATTCAGGAGAGTGGAAGTAAGTCTGTTCAATTGCAGTCACTGGAGTTTCATTTTGTAAATGAGACTGTGGATGTCACCTTTTTCAGATTTCCTCCCTTTTCATGTTGGAAGACTGTACTCTGATGGGGTCAGAGGCACAGGTGGTTGACAGAACATTATTACTAGTCTCTGTAAATGTCATAGAATCTTCTGGGCAATATGCATTGTCCATTCCTATGATGATAAATTCATCTTGGCTCCAGATATCTGCCAATGTCCTCCCATTAGGTATTTCCTCTTTCTTCAGTTCTGGGACAAGTGACAGTTTCATCACAGGTACCTTACAGCCAGTTGCAGGACACCCAGTAGAGTGCATTATACAGTTGTTGTTTCTTGACAAAGCAAAGGTGTTTTGGCACTCTATTCCTGTCTGAAATTCAGTATGGATTTAGACAGCGTTTGTACAGATATTCAGTACATGGTCTATAACTTTTTAGAATTGTAGGTGTATATTGTGATATAGTTATAAATCTGACCTCTTGTCAATAATTTATTTTTTTCTCAAATGGTAACTGTCTTCATTTCAGGGTTCTTCTATATGTCCTGTCTGTCACCCTTGAAGTTTTCATCATGGTGGTGGTAGTCAAAGCTGTTAACTTGTGTCCCTGTGTGCCTTTTTTCATTTACTTTTACAATTGTTTCTTTGATAAGGGGTGCCACAAAGGTGCAAAACCTGAATCTCTCCAAATGTCTCAGTCTCTTTCCAAGCATCTGGGTCCCAAGGTGAACACTTGAAACAAAAATTATATTACTGCAAATCCTTGAGCTCACTGGAGAAACTATTAATTCTCAATTTGTGAGAGCTCTTTTGTCTGTGAACAGATTCTAGTCTGTGCTTTCTTTTTCTGACAATACACTTCCCAGCTAACCTCTGTGATGCCTTGTGCCACACATCACCTAACACTAAGTATGTCTCCCCTCTGTGAGCTCTCCCACTCTGTATCCTTTCAGCAGGCTGGCTATTGTTTCTCAGACTGCGGAAAACTTTTGCTATAATGGCAGTATGAGGCCACAGGACAATACTCCTCCAGTTCCTTGCCCAGTCAGACAGTGACGCCTGACAGATCAGTCTTTTGACTTTTGCCACTTTCCCAAAATACTCCACTGTCACTGTGTGGGTGCTGAAGACTTCTGAGAGCTTTGTGAGTGTTTTGTGAGTACAAGTGAGTACACCACTCTTTACTTCAGTTAGACCAGTCCCTATAAATTCCAGAGAGGGATGTTTGACATTTAATGTGTTTGTTTGTTACCAGTTCCAGTGTGCTCTCCCTTAGCTCTGTAAAAGCCCATCTGTCACTCATCTGCTCATGCTCACTGAAGGAGTAAGCCTCAGTTTTCTGCCCTTTTCCAGGTTAATCAAAAGCTTTATTAGGCTTTTTGAGATATTGGTCTGGTGGCTGGTTTGACTTAAACCTAGCAATGCACAGCTACATGGGACTGCCTTGTAACCTTCTGCCTGTGTGTGGCTTCACCTTTTCATAAAAGTGCAAGAAGTCTGGGGTAAGTGAAGGTCTATGTTTTCCATACCCATTTTTTAAGTCTGGATATGTGTAGAGGGAAACTTCTACAGTTATGGCCACATTTTATCTTAATCTCTGTTTCTCCTCCTAAACTTTGGACCTGCAAGTTTCCTCATTCAGATACCTGACATCAGGGCAGCACAAGCGAGTACCATGTTTTTGTATTCACAGATTCAGCACTTGAGCCTCTGTCTTGGCCCTTCCGGTTTATTAGCATGGGCACATGCTAATAAACTCTCCACACTGTTGCTGAAAGGATTAAAGGTTTCTGTCTGTTTTCTGCCCTCTTAGTGAATAGAGATTGATCAAGATTTGCAATGAATGGCAGGACTGATCTCTTCTCTGTGGTGACCAGTGACAGGACCAGAGGGAAAGCCATGAAGCTGTGTGTGGAAGGTTTAGGCTGGTATCAGGAAAAGGTTTTTCACGCAGATGGTTGTTGGGCACTGGAACAGTTCCCCAGGGAATGGTCACAGCACCAAGCCTGACAGAGTTCAAGAAGTGTTGGACAATGCTCTCAGACATACAAATTGATTCTTGATGCTGTCCTGTGCAGAGCCAGGAGTTGGACTCAATAATCCTAATGGGTCCCTTCCTGTGGCTAGCACAGGTCTTTCCCATGAGAAATCCTTTTGTGTTTTATAAATAAAGATAAGGTTTGGATGTTATTAAAAACAGTGTCCCAAGACTTGGACGGTGCAGACCTGGCCAGTCAGGCCTAGGGGGAGGTTTTTGACTGACCAATCTGGGTGACCTTTGAAAACTCTATATATATGATGAAATCGAAACAATAAAGGCCTTTTCCTTCTTGCCACTGAGAACTGGGTTCTTCTCTCTGCTAGCGGCTCAACAGCGACACCTTCCAACTCAACATAATCTGTTATTCTGTATTCACATCTTCATCAGGCATTTTGTGGTGTTTGAGACCACGAAGGCATTGCAGTTTGCATGGAGACCTCTGAGGTCATCTGCTAGGTAATTTATAGCAGAAGCTTTATGGCTTGGAGACATTCACAGTGTGAGTGTAAATGTGGACTATCATTCAACCGAAACATATATCATTTATACATTTTATTTTTAATATAATAATTACCATATTCTGCATCTGGTTTTGCCTGCCTTTTTAATCTACTTCTGGGTTTTTTGAAGTTCTGTATTTCTCTGTGGTTCAGAGGGAATTAAACTGCCTCCTGGAAAGCCCTTGGTGTTCTCACTTGCTTCATGAAAGAAGATTCTACTGGCCCTGCAAAAGAAAAATTCTTCTGCTCTCAAGTCATAAAGCATTTCTTAGAGTGTGAAAATACCTGTGTATTGCACATCCTGAAAAATTCCAGTGGCTAATAAGTAACCTTTAGCATTCTCAAAATTATTTTGAAAAACTCCAAAGGCTAGAAGCAGCATAAGCTGTACTTGTAGAGCAGAGCACTGCAGCTCAGGAAGGTGCAGGGTACGGTATGTACCAGCACAATTTCAGCCCAGGGTGTCCTTTGATAATTAACAGAGTGCTGTCATTTCTTGTGGAATCTCTCTGTGTGTCAGCATCAGCAGCAAAGAGAAGAAAGAAAATGTACATAGCCCCTGATGAATACTGCTCTCCCCTGTGAAAACAGGATGGCAGCTGTAAAGAGTGTGGCAGAATCTCAGTCCTTCCCTTCCCATTCCTCTCCCCTTTCTATATAGCACTGCATTTGCATTGAGCCCAAGGACAATGGCTACTATTTCTTTCTTTGGGAACTGAAAATAACAACACCAGACTATTTCAGCCAATTTACAGAATGTTAATATCTAACATGAATGGAGAAAGACTTCTGGAGTCCTCCAACAGAAAATAAATATTCTGTCTCTTGACATAATTAGCAACAGCTATCTCTGGACCTCATGATTTCTTATTCTCAAATCAGTTTGTCCTCTGCTGCCTTCTGTTCAGCTGCTGAGTTTGATCTGCTATTTAGAGACGGTATTTGCTGCCTCTTGTGGGGTTTTTGTCATTGCCACTCCTTTTAGCTGATTTGTTTCTTGTGTCAGCATAGGACCATTGCCAGATTTGCTCTGAATGTCCTCAAGGAACAAAACACCCATGATTTTAGATGTCATTTTTTCTTCTTGAGAGCTTGATCCTTAAGGTTAGGTACAGCCTTGATACACTTGTTATGATGGCAAATTGGTCATCTGCTGGTCATCTTCTGTTTGAAATTTAATGTTGATTTATTTTGTATATTACACATTCTGTTTGCTGAACTGTAAACTATATGCAGTTTTGTATGAGAGACTGGCATAAGAAGATAAATAAATAGATGAAATGTTATCATTGAACATTGAAATATGGGAGCTTTTAACTTGCAGGCATAGACAAGATGGTTCCACTTAGTAGCCTGATCACATAGCATATAGTTAAAATCTTATGTGCTTAATGGAGTATATAGTTACTCTGTTTCATTAAACATTTTGTATGTTTTTCTATCCAGTGGAGAAGGTCTGAGCCTATTTAGCCATTTTAAAAAATGCCTATAAAATTATCTTAAGCAAGACCAGTTAAATCACAGTAACCTAAGTGTAATTTGCTATATACTGTAAAATCATTGGTGGCCACAAGAATTATTTTTAAATAATACAAAATCTACATTACAAAGGCAAGGAATGTATTAACTGCTCTTTTGGTAGCTGTGTATGGTATTTTTAGGTGTATCTGCCTCTGTCTTAGTAATTTGTTCCCTGTAAGAGGCTGTTTCTGTCCTGTTGTCCCCAGGCTTTCCTGGTATTGCCTCCATGCACAACTTTCTCTGAGTAGTTATGATAAGTGTGTCCATTTCACTCCCATCGAACTTGGTCTCAACACTGAATATGCTTATTATTAAAATAGGTATATTCAGATGGACATTAACACCATGCTTCAGGTGGATATAAAATGCGGTGAAAAAAAAAAGAAGCAGAATTCTAGTTTAAACTGAGCATTTGTGTGCTTCTCCAGCTTTTTCATCCCTCATACTTAAATTTCTGAAGCAGTGTTTCAGGTGGGAATTCCATGTTCATAGCAGGTTGTTTCTCAGGTGTTGCCTTCCCATCCAGGGCACTGGGACTTCGTGAATGTGAGCAGCTCTGGGAAATGCCATCAAAGTTCCTGCTTTCTTTTATCCCTCGGCACTGGCGATGAAATGAACACCTACGGAGAAGGGAGGTGGTGAGAGGGATAAGATGGGACTCTGACAAGAAGTGCTTACCTTTTCCACTTCTGCTGTGCTTTTATGTTAGCACCTTCCTTCTCTGCAAAGGTCTTTAACATTCATTCATTCATAAGGAATTTCTAGTTGTTACAGTACTCTTGAGACTGACAAATTTGTGTAACATTCCTAAAACTCACTATAGAATACAAGTCAAACCCTGTTAAAATTCTTAACTATGCAGCCATGGTTTTTGATTTGAGGCCAGCTCTGTAATCATCCTACATGGTAAACTCAGGTCTCGGATGCATTAGCACGGAGAATAGCCCTTCCAGCTTGGTATGGACTTGCAAAACCTTTGCCTTATTTCCAGCTCTTGCTTGGCTTTTTTCTTCATTCCTTATGCCTTGTAACAAAGTTGGGTTCTCTTTTCTATGAAAAATCACCACTGTCATCTCTGTCTCGGTCCCAGTTATTTAAAGAATGTTACAAGTGTCACCTTTCAGAATCAGAACAGGACGGTGAAATTAATTCAGTCATTTCAAACAGTATTATCACACGCTTTTAGGAACTCATGTAAAATTCAGAGGCATCAGAATGTACAAAGTGTTCATTATTTTTGATATTTTTAAAAACCTTGTCCGTAGGTTGAAGACTTCAGATATGTATTTTTGAAACTGATTCCATCTCAGATATGAAATACACATATTTCTTTTTCTAAGGCATGAAGTTCTGTTAGAGTTACATGTAATGTATGAAAGCTGCTATAAAAAACATTTGTAGTAACATTTTGAGAACTGGCAATACCCAATGATTCCCAGTAGCACAATTATTGTTGGTCTAAATGGAAAAGTTATAAGCTAGTAAAAAAAAAATTCTTACAAGAGAAATGGCATATTTTTAGATCTTTTTGGCTTATAATGAAATCCCTTGTATCCGTGTAGAGCTTCTTGACACAGTAGAAGATCTGAGTGCTGAGTACTGTGGACACCAAAAGGGAGAAATGTTAAGATTTTGAGAGAGTACTCCCTTGGCATTAAATATCATACCTCACTTTTTCCCAGGTGTTCTTGTGCTCTTGTCTCCTGCAGCTACCTATAAACTCCAGTGCCTTAATGCCATCTCAGTTTTCTATTTTTGTTGCAAATCTCTTTGTTCCGTAGGAACTTGTAGTGTTCCTTCTTTCTGTTAAACATAATAATAAAGAATATGAACAGAAGGAATGAAGGCAGGAGAGCTGTGACTTGTACCATGTGAAAGCTGCCCTTCTTTCTGAAGGAGATACAAAAGGCGGGGCAACATTTGAAGGACTGGAACTAGGAAAGAAAAAGGAAGAATCATCTGAGGGAGGATCTCAGAGATACTTCTGTAGGTTTAAAATAATGAAATGAAAAATTACACAAGAGAAATCAGAGATTGAGATGAATTTTCAGTAAAAACTTAGATGTCTCTGAATCTGTTTCAGCATGCTAATTTGATAAATATGCTTTAATTTTTATGGCTGTATTTGTGATGTTAATTTCCTGCTGATCCATGCTGCTCTGAAACAGTCCAGCCAGTAGCCCAGTAAACATGGAAGGGAGCAGGCTGGGAAGGATGTGGGTTGTGAAGGACTGGGCTGAGGTAAACTTCAGCTGCAATGGGATTGCACCTGGAGTCAGCCACAGAGCTGGTGCACTGAGATCTGCTGCAGAGCCATCTTCCAGGTGGTTCTTGCAGTTCCAGGATTTCAGAGGGTAAACAAGAAAGACTGCTGTGTCACTGGACGGATCCTTTGGTATTGTGGTGAAATGAAAGAATAAACTTGGACTCTTTCCTCTGGACAAAATTTCTCTCAAATTTTCATGTAAGTTTGTGTGAATCACTAATGTCATCATATTGACATTTAAATTTCAATAATGCCTTAATTTGCATGAAAACATACTTATGCTCAGAACAATATCTTGTAGTTTTCTAGACATTATATGTTGTGGTGAATCCACATCTTCCAGGTACCACAGATAGTTCCTTTAATAGTGAACTAACTCAGCTGTCAAGGGGAGAATACAGATGCTACTATTGAAGAACTATGGATATTTGCTGTGGGTAAAAAATTGGCCTATTCTTTGTTGTGAGTAGAGAGAATCAAAATGGACTGAGTGAGCAGTTGGTTTTGCAACCAGGAGACATGCATCAGTAGCTGGATGTGTGTCTGCATCTGGACCTGCAGCCTCTTTGGCTATATACATTATGTGGTGTCTGTTGGAGGATCTTGTCATGCACTTAGCAGCATAAGCTTTTAGCTTGATAAATCATTCTCAAAAGCCGCTTTTCCCTAAAGAAGAATTGTTATATTCAATGTTTGAGTTGGAAAGTCTGTGTAAAAAAATACTGTGTTCTTAAAACCTTCTAAAGCTTATTTTCAAGCAGTGAAAGCTTGAACAACTGTTTTTCAAGTTGTTGACAAAATGCTTAGTCACCATTAATTTGGGCATATGTAGTATCCTGGAACCCTCTGAATATCACTAGTGAAACATGGTTCTACTGCTATCGCAATTTTTTTGTCCCCATCTGTTCTCCCTTGGCATCTTTGCCCTCCATGACATAAAGGGTGCCTTTAATTAATGTCCTCCTGTGAGTCTTGCTTGCAATTTATCAGCAGAATCAAGTGGTGCTTAGTTCTCCAAATACCTGCCAAAGTGCCATCACTCTGCTTAAACTCCTGGTCTTTTACTTTCAGGAAGTGCAAGACCTTTCTTCCAAAAGCTCATTAAAATTATTTAGGAGTTCCCAGTGTTGCGTGCTTTGGTTTGCAGTAGCCTTTGGTCACAGCACTAAATAGTTTTATGTATCCCCCTGCATTTTTAGCAGTTTGCTCTAATACAGGCTGAAAGCTAGCATAAGAGCAGAGTACATACAACTGTAAGTCAATCTATTTGGTAAATCCAGAAACAGTCATATGGGATACATGATGTCTCAGTAAAATGCTCTTTTCTTGCTTTTATTGTTCTCTGTTTCTTCCCCACCTCTTCTAAGTACAAACAAACCACAATTTCCTGGTGATACACCATGTAATCCTGCAACACCTACCTCGTTACATGCAGTATAATTGCACACTGTTCCTCTCTATATGCTAAAATTGCATGCTTGTGTTGATGAAGTGTTTCCAAAAGTCTGTATATGATGCACATCACCATGGTGTCTAAGCAACTATATTGGTGAGGTTGCTAAATTGTCAAAGTATTTGCTAAATGTTTTAAGCATTTCCTTAAATACTATTCATAGACTATCAAAAGAAGACTTTGTGCTTTCCACATTTAGGAAGGATTTATTTCTATCTGCTGTAAAGTCACACACATGCTCTCGTTTTTTCTTTAAATGCCAAGCTATTTTTCTAAAAAGGAGCAGCAGGAGTTTTGGTGGTTTTTTAGGTGGATAAGTTGTTCAAAATGTTTACTTCTGACACTTTACTTTTTGTAGTATCTTTACTTTTCCTGTTACAAAATGCTAAATTAAGTAGATTCTGCAATCAGTACAAGACTGCAATTCTGATAGGAGAGAATTAAATAGTTTCAAAACTCAGTTTTTCTTTTCATAGCTGTGATAGCGTTGAATTGTTACATTGTTACTTGAGAGTGAAGTTCTAGTTTATTGTTCTACAAGAAAAGATAAAATAGTAAACAGTCTGCCATTCAAGAAGATCATGATTAAAATTAGTTTATTACTTTAAAATCAAATTCCCACATGTTAGAACCTTAATAACAGGCTATGTTTATAAATAAAGCTTCACAGAAGAGCAGAATTTAAGATCTGCTCATCATGCCAAGAATGGAGAATTTTGAAACATGAGGAAAGCCCCTGTTGTGAGGCATTATAAAGTATATTGGGGTCCTGTGTAATGTTGCGTTGAGCTAAAAATCTGCTTGGAAAACTGTTGTTCAGGCTCAATGATGAAGTATTGTTTATTAAACTTTCTGTAGATATTAGAATTTCCAAGGGGAAAGCAGCATATCCTTACTTTGAAGCTTCTTTCTTGTAGTTGCCACTCTGTTGTAAATTTAACTGACCCTAGGAGTATTGGTCTTTGAAAGCACATAAGAATAGGATTTATGGCTCTGAGTTAATAAAATATGCTGATGCCACTGTAAGCCCTATTTAGATAGACAGCAGTAATCTCTGTTGAGCAGTATGAAACCGTCTGTCTCTGAGCACTGGAAAGCTAATAGTTCACAGCAAGGTTGTACCACATCCAGAGATGAGAAAAATGTGTCTGAAGTCAGGAGAGTTTTAGCTGCATGATTTTGTTTTCTGGTGTAATTGTATTATTTCTCCTGTGCTGATATTGTACATCATGTCAAGTAAACAAGATACCCAAAGAGCACAAAAGAAAAGTGCTTTTTAAAGTTCATACACTACCTTACTTTTGTTGGCTTTAGCACAAGGAGCAAGATTCTTCTGAATCTACAAGGTGAATCTGAAGTATGTGAAATTGGTGTTAAAGATGGGGCATATTGTGCGTTCATAAAGAAAACACATTCAGTTCAATAATGAGATACATTAAGAAGGCTAAGTTAATATGCTGCCACATTGTGTGTTTTGTACAGTATAAAAATACTGTTTCCAAGTTTTTATCTTTCATGAAAGGAGTTGATAGAATTATGTTTGAAAAGATAACTTTGAATTTGTAATTTTTCTATTGTGTTTGAAATATTTGACATTTAAATACGTGGTTGTATTTACATATATTGCATTTTCATTACAGCTAATCCTCTTGAAACTTGGTTGGCAGATGCCTTAAGCAGTTCTGTAAAATTGGGACAGATACAGTATTCTGCAACCTTGGAATTTAATTGCAAATAAAGAACATTTGTAATTGTATTTGTCCACTTTTTAAGATTCCACTTTTATATTTTAAAAGAGAATTGTTGTTTGTAAACAAAAAGAGAATAGACTTTAGTGGAGAGATTGTATCTAAAAACTTACTAGTTGTCACCTTTTTTATTGCAAAATATTAATAATCAATATTTTATGTGCTGCAAACATAAAGATTACCTCTGTGAGCTACTTAATATATTAAATCAATAAGTCTGTGGGGAAAAAAAATTCTGTGTACATCATAAGACACACATGTTTTTACAAAAGGCAACAGTTTTCAATATTAAGATTGCTTTATATTTTGAGAGGAGAGTAGAATAAGAAGTAATTTCTTTGACAAGTGTTACGTTTGTTGTAGTCCACAAATACATGATGTCCATATGTGCTGGGATTTTGGTTTTTGTTTTGGGGCTTTAAAAAAAAATATCCTCACCATTTTTTCACCCTCATTTCCTAGCTTTTAATTTATTCAAACATTGAAAGTTATAGCTCAATATAGCAAAATATTTGGTTCTGTCTCTGAACTAACTTAGCAAATGCCTTTAAGTTCACAGAATTCAATAATAGACACTTGAACAGTCTGAAACAGAAGGGAAAAAATAAAACTATGTTCCTCTGTGGAGATACCCACCATAAAATTTGATGTACAATCTGCAATTCAAGAATCTTTTTCTGTTAATTAAAGTTGAATTTTTTTCAAACTCAAGTTGCATTATGTTTAGAAAAGTATCCAGCAATTCCTCTTCTCTTCCAAATAACTCACAGTCCACTCTCTCTTGTGATTCATCCTAACAGTGGCTGAATTCGTCCATTCAAACATCAGGTGCTTCACTAATGCTCCTGAGCTGGAAGAGCCCCTCTCCCTGGCTTCCCATACAGAGCAAAGCCACAGGCTCTGCTAGGAGCACTGTGTTAGGCAGAAATTTTATCCAGTGTAGATGTCTTAAAGTTAGGTAGGATGAACCTGATTTTAATATTGCATGAAAGCAAGTAAAAATGCTAAATTATTTGACCACACATTTCCAATGCAGTGTTTGACTGGGTTTGCTCATTAGTCGTTTTGGTCTTTGCTTTTGCATCTTCTTTTAATTGATACAGTTTTCCTGAGCTACTTGTTCTCCCTGGCAAGAGTGTAAAAGGTCCTCCATGCTCACATGATAGCTTTTTGAAACTTATATTCTTACAAACCTTTCACACCTTTTTTCTGTTAAGTTACTTCTTGGTGGCAGCAAATCACGATTATGAAGTGCCCAATGGCTGCATTGAGCCAGCTCAGTGTGGCTTCCAAAGCTCATCTGCCTTTTAGAAGAGGCAGAAAATTTTGTATTTGAAAAATGCAGTGGGAGATTATTCCTGTAAGTTTATTTACCAGATTTTTCTGTACGTGTTTCTCACGTGTTTGCAGTTTGTTTTGGCCGCATTGAGGTCCCAAGTCTCACTCTTCATGGTCTTTATGAAAGGGTGGAGAACTCTCCTGAGTCATGGTGGTGATTTAGAATTGTCCTTGATGAATGTGCATGTTACTGCCAAACTCAGTGACAAAATAATCTGGTCTCAAAATATGTACTTTGTTTAATACCACCAAGATAAAGTACAGTAGGTCATGAAGTGATAAATGAGCTCTCAGCTTCCACAGCAGCTGTGTTGGGGGGACCTGTGCAGTGTTTCAGGGAGATGGCAGGAATCTGCCCTCACCAACAAGGTCTGCAAGGCCTTTTTCCACCTTTTACCAATCTCTGTCTCTCTTGGACATCACCTTGCTGGTGTAGTTCAGGGAGCTGGGCTTGCAGCTTCCTGCCAGAGGGAGGGGAGGTTTGCCACCCCAGCCCCTGCCCTTGCCCATGGCATCTGGGTGAGACAGGCATCCCTGCCAGGCTGGGGCTCTGCCTGCCTGGGCTGCGGCACTGCTGGGAGCAGAGGGCAGCAGATAACGAGCAGGCAATTAAACAGCTTAGTAAAAGAAGATGCAGAGTAAATGCCGAGTGCTGCTCATCTTCTATTTTCATAAACTCATACATAGGATCCAGTGAATTGGGAAGTAGGATGAAGGTTATCGCAATTTTGACGCAAACACTTATATGGCTAATCTCTTTCTAAATGCTTATGTTTTTAATCTCAAGCCTCTTTATGTGGCTGAGCTGCACTTTTTTTCTACCGTGACTTTGTTTTATGGGGAAGTATTTCTTATCAGATTGCTTAAGCTCTGGGCTGTCATGTAAATACCTTCTGTCAAGTATATAATACACATTTTAAAATTTGTCTAAATATTTATGCTCTTGAGGGGATCACTGTATCTCTCCACAGACAGTTACAACCTAGCAAGTAAATAAATCGTACTTCTTTTTTTTTTTCAAATCTTCATTGTTTTTGGAAGAAATTGTAACTGAAAGGTATTTAAATCTTACAAAATTCTGGAAGATAATTCTGTTATTTACTTGAGAAAAAAGTACCTTCTGTCTTTCAGCAATGCCTGCAAATATATGTATGTGCATATATATACATATATATATATATGTATGTATTTTTAAAATTGCTTGTTTCTTCTAAAAACTCAAGACCAAAATATGAACTAAATGAATTTATGTGTACCACCACATTTAAAATTATGTTTAGTAATTCTGTGAAGCATATTTTTTATTACTTTAGATTTGCTTCCCGTATGTACTCCATGGATTTGTTTTTTCTTATTTTAGTAATTCTCCTGCCTATATTACATTGGTAAGATCTCTGGTTTTCTGAGTCTTTAAAAATAAATAATTAAAAGGTTAGTGAAATTCAGTGGAACAAAGTTTGGTGATCTTCATTAATTTCCAGGTAACAAGTAGTATTTTTCCAGGTTTGTATGAAAAGGAAAATTATTAACACTGAAATTTAGAATGTAGTTAGTTTGTAATCAATAAGAGTTACAATAGCTGTGATTGCTGTCAGACAAAAGATTGTTGTAATGTTAAGCACATCAGAAACTGTTTACCAGTAAGAGATCTTGCAGTTTTAACTGATGGAAGTAAATTTTGGATGTGAGACTGTATAAGTCATAATACATTGTATTTGTGTTTCTTTTTGCTTTGTACAATAATAAAATATATCCAGAGAAAGTAAATCTGTGATTTTAACATCTTTTGACAAGCACATTAGGCTGTAGAAAGAGCATCCAAGTTGGGGCTCGGGGCATATGGTGCTGCCTTCTGCTAGCATAGCTCCAGAACAAGTCACTGTGTTCACCAAAGGGTCATATTCAGACTCTCAGGTTCCTTCCTCTGGTTTGGGGGAAAAAATGCATTTCCCCTTCACATGGAAAAATCAGAACATAAACTGCAAACCTCACTATCCTGGGATATCTTCATTGTGTAGAGAACACACAGATGCTATGAGATGTTTTTCTGTCAATCAGGTTTTTTGTCAAGGTATTCAAAAAAGCCACTATCAACTCTCAAATTAGGCTACTAGATACCTATAGCTATTTTTTAATTCTGATAAGAGATAGAATGATATTTTGAAAGTATATATGTTTATATCATGATATGAAATTGTAGAACCATTTCAAACATGTACTTTCAAAGTATTATTTGAGTAGGTGTTTTGTGAATAAGAAGCAACAACCACAAACTTACTTTTCACATCTTCCTAGATTGTCTTATTTTATTTAAAGACTGATATTTATAATAGATAATCCAAGTGTTGTGTGTCTTGGGAATTCAACATATGGATGAGGATATGGAAGGCATTAGTTATATGAGATTTGTTGACCAGCTTTTAATTCAGATTGTCATTTTTAACACACGGTGGTGCAGATGGTGAAGTTTTGACTGTCCGTCAGAGCCCAAATACCTTAGGGACAGCTGTTGCTGATAAATCATTTTACATGCTTTAGGTCAAGAGTCG
Organism: Lichenostomus cassidix; assembly: GCF_008360975.1. Taxonomy (NCBI): domain Eukaryota; kingdom Metazoa; phylum Chordata; class Aves; order Passeriformes; family Meliphagidae; genus Lichenostomus; species Lichenostomus cassidix. The sequence goes on along the minus strand of NC_139480.1, from coordinate 25,162,331 downwards.
TCAAACCTGTTACAGCACCTGCTTCTACATATGCAAATCTGTTGTTTTGTCATTTCATTAAACAAGGAGAAGTAGTGGTCTCTCTTGGCCATAAGTACGCCTGGAACATACCCCGTACGAAATGAAATACAGCAAGAAGACAACTGTGATTTCTGCAGTATAGCCATGGGATGCTGCTTCTGTTTGGGGGCTTTGTTTCTGGAAGACTGCCTGCAATTTGGAAGGAGGGTAGAAAGACAAGTACATGTTTGGAGGCAAGAAGTAAAGGGAAGGTGTTTGCTGTCATTGACTGTAGGGTAGTTGTGAAGTTTGACATGCCCAGAAGCCAGCGGGTGCCATGTGGGGCTCCCCTACACTGCATACCTCTGTTTTCATCATCTGGTGAGCCTGCAGCATGATTTCCGGGCACTGGAGCATACAACATGTCTACTTCGGTTTGGAGCTGATTGATCCACAGTACAGAACACGCTTGTGGGATCTTCCCTTTCTATAGAAGAACATAAATGATTGAAATGCTTTCTTAAGAAAGAAAAGTATCATTTGTTTATGTACTTCAGTGCCCAGCAAAAAAATTCCTGTCAAATGGCAGCACACTGCTAGAACTGAGGGTTTATTGCACTAGATTATGCCTGGGCTTTGGAAACTTATAAGATGTTTATATTTGTTTAATTTATCAGGTACATAGAGGGAGCTTAAATCATGAGGAGGAAACTTCTTTGTTTATTGCACTTCACAAGTAGGGCTGTGGCATGTAATAGAAATGGCACTTAAGGATTGTTTTTTTTAAGCAAACTGACAGAAGATTTTATCCTGCACTGCTGTAGATTGCTGTGGGGGAGAAAGGGAAATAGTAAAATTGATGAAGAAATGTTGCATGCTGTCATTTTAGATTATGTTATTTTGCCATGAATTTACTGCTAATTTTTTTAAAGATACTGTAAAATTCCACTGTTGCAGAAAGTACCACAGTAGCGCTGTCGTCTTGTTAATTATTTCATTCCATAGCTAGTTTGTCAACAATGTTTTAATCAAGCTACCAGCAAAAATGCTTTTTGAACATTTTGTGGAGAAAAAAGAATACCCCCCTGACCTTTCAACCTTGTCAGCTGAGTTTTCCCATTCTGACACTAGGCATTATTTTTGCAAAGGTTGGAATTTTAACTCTTCAGTGAACCAGATATCATTTTTATTGGGATATTAATTCTGGTAGGTGCTAATCTCATCAAGATTTGCAGACATTTTCCTTCATAGGGCATTCTGATTTGTAGCTTTTTCTTTTCACAGCAGTATTAAATACCAAACCTCTCTGATATGGAAGTTCATTAGAGATATGTCTTTGATGGCAGCCCTTTCAGGGCTTCAGTTTCAAATACCTTGATGTAAAGCTTAAGAAGCCATTGTGTTGTAAGCCCTCCTTGATGTGTCTTATTTAGATCTGCATAGTAAATCAAGGAAAGTAAATAACAAGGCAGCAGATGGAAGCATGGAGATAAGGCCAGTGAACAATTGTATTTGTATTTTGTTATGATGTTGACAGGAGCTAAAATTCACTAATCTAGTTCAACTGATCTGCATTTCAAAGAAATCTCATTTAGCAGCAACTTGAAGGTTTGGAGGATAAAGTTCTTTTATTGCAGCTTTTATTGCATTCTTTGCTAATTTATCTGGTCAAGATTTAGCCTTGCTTACTTAAAGCAGCAAGCATGTTACAAGGAGTCTTAAATACTACGAAAGCATTAATGTCTAGACTATGAACTGAAGGTAATTACATATCCAGCAGTGAATAGGCTACATTTAGGAAATACTGTTGTCCAAGTGGAATTGGAAGTGAAATGCAGATAAGGTATTTTCCTCCATTTTCTCTAAGGTTTTTTTTAATTATTAGTTTGAAATAGTGTGGAAAATTAGTATACAATAAAATGTAAAATTACTAAATATAAACCCCAGAATTTCTTGAACTGTGAGTTCCATCATACCATATGTGGTGCTCTGTTTACAAACTGATAGCTCATGTTAAGGTTTCATTTAATGATTGCCCTCCTGTATCTATTAAACAAAACTATTAAAAAGTGGACAATAATCTAATGGAATAATGGACCACAATTCTTTTATTTTATGTGTGCTCTAAACGATGTAGATGATGTATATGTAAGTTAGGTACTTTATATTAGATACAGCGCAGCCATGTCATTTGGAAAAAAAAGGTAATAATTATATTGTAAGAATCAAGTATCATTAAAATGAAAAGGGATATAAAGTAGAATTTAGGGTTTCCTTTTGGAAATTTAAAAAAGTTGTTTAATCTTAAGACCGAAAACTAGACTTTTGCTTTGATTAATTTTCAGTTTGTAATATAAATACTAACAGTGGGTTATTTAGGGTATCAAACACAAGCGTGTCCATACCTATGTACACATGTAATGATAATAAACCAAAGCATGCCAGGCTGGTGTACATCCACTCTAATAATGGGCCCCAGTGCTCTAAGACATGTAAATCAAACCCAGCAGCTGCTCTGTGTTAATGCTGTAGTCCTTGCTGCCCTTCTGCAGCTTGTCCTTGTCACAGAGCCTACACCTGTGCCCCGAGGACTGCACTTCCATCTCATTTGCAGTGAGGATCTTTGCACTTCTTTGTAGTGTGTCTTTGAAGGCTGGAGAGGAGTGGAGGGGGAGGCAGCTGGGGATGAGGGTGCTTGCTAGGCTGCAGTGATATCTGATAGCTTTTGACTGCTGGACTCTGTAGGCTAATCAGATCATGGGGTGGTAAATGCTTCTTTAGCTGTAGCACTGGCTTAAGCATCTTTTGGTTCTTTCTCATTGCTATACATCTAAAAATGTTCATACAATGTTTTGTGGTTCTGCAAGGTGTACTCCATAAATTTGATAGCAGCTTTTATTTGGCCAGTTTACTTTTAATCTGGATTAGCTCCCTGGTATGGCTGACCATGTAGCTGCATGCATGCTTGCCTTGACGCAGCTCAGTGGCCAGGGCAGGGAAGGGTGAGGTGGTACTGGTCCTGCTTCTGCCACTGCAAGAAATGTTCATCAGTCTACACCCTGAGACACACAGGCTGAGCTTCCACAGCAGAATGAGCCATGCCACATCACGATTGTGTGATCCCACCTGATCCAGGTTCTGTCTCCTCACTCCTCTCTTGCCACAGCAGGGATGACCATGTTTTGGTCAAAAGTTGATCACTTGTTTTTCATGACTATTTTAAAGTCAGCACAAGGGAGAAGTGACAGTCTGCAGGTGGAGCTGAAGAAGAAGGTTAGGGAAGTTAGGGCTTCTTCAGCTCCAGACTAGAGCAGTTTAAATCACTATGCTGCTGCATTCTCTGGAAATTTTACCTTTACCTCCAGACCACTGCATGCTCTGTATGTGTGAAATGAGGTAGACAATACAAATAGCAGTTATTCAAAAAAGTGATTTGCACTGTTTTGTGAGAGAAATATATACCAGCCAATATGACAATGATGACAATTTAATGTTGACAATAAAATAAATTGAACTCTCCTAGAACACTCCACAGTGTAAATGAGCATTTAATTACATCGCAGTCTGCCAAAGTTCAGAAGGGAAGTCTTGAATTTAAAGATATTTCAAGGTTGTCATCCTATTTGCAGCACCCAGATGCAAACAGGTCCATGAGATCAAGCACAGACATTTTCACATTTTTAGTTAAGCTCTACCTTCTTTTGCATAACATTGCAAATCATCCCCTCGAATAAACATATGCTCCTATTGTCTGGCCTGCTACAGTCTCCAAAATTTCATCACCCATGGTCTGCTTTTACAACCTCATGCCCTTGTACCTTTGGCTTCAGCATCCCTGACTCTCACTCCATTCTGTCTAAGCCCATCCCGCATTCTGGCGTTGCCCAAGGTGACAAGGAGGGATCCTGGCTGTCACTGAATGCTCGCCTCTTGTCTTCCTGTCCCTGCTGGCTTCGTGCACGTGTTGTGTTCCCCACAGAGCTGCATTAGGGGACAGTATTTTCAGCAAAAAGGAGAGTGGGAGAGAAAATAAAGAGAAAAAGGAGAAATAGAGGGAAAAAAAGCCAAATGAAATTTTGCAGAATTTCTCACATCTTTCTTTTTCCAGAAACCTTTTACCCCTGCCAGTCATACAGAAGTGCTGCAGCACTGTAACAGTACTGGACATTATTGAGTAATCTTCTCTCAGGTGATAGGGATCCAAACTAGTTAGCAATGAGGTGGATTAAAAAAACAAACCTGAGTTCCTGCTACCATCACACTGATGTTGGCATTGATTGCATAACCCTGATGGGCTGAATTGTGTCTGATGCTCTATGTCTGGAATCACACTGAACTGTTCAGCATTTCTTCAGCTCCTGCTGCATGCCCCTGTGCTGAATGACAGCCTAATGTTAGAAAGAGAAGGACAGATAGAGCTGGAAGGAATATGGGGGAAAGGAGGTGGCACTTTACCCACTGGTGATTGCTGGAGTAAAATATTGCCAGACATATTTGCCACAAGAAGTACGATACAAATTTACCACTATCTATTTAACCTTCCCAAGCTTGGATTTTGGTTTTACAACAGTTTAGCAAGTATTACATGTGTTTGTCCCAAATCCAGCATTATGTCTTTGTTGGTAAATTGCCTAGTAGACATATATAGCCTGTGTCTTCTCTCATCCGTCTCTTCTATAGCATTTCCTTTGGCATGGTAGACAGGTAGCCATGCAAGGAATTATTTAGACATAGGTATTTCTTTTGTTTTCATGCCATTCTCTCCTCTTACAATTCAGTTTAAGGTTGTATTTCTGGTCATTATATTTTAAATAAGTATTGACTAAGTCTGCAAGAGAAATGAGGAATATTTCTCTAACTCTTACTGATGATCCAAATCCAGAAGATTTGAAGAATTTGGTATACAACTGATGAGGGGAATAGATTTTAAAATATTACAAATTTTAGCGTTTGTTTTCAGGTCCTGCAGGAGATCGATATTACAACACAAGGAGGATTATTGATTATCTTCATGGCACTGATGCATGGGGTCTAGTAGTAGAAAGACCATTTTACCTGTACATAGATAATTTGTCCTGCCTCTCTTTTTATTATGTACAAAAAGGGAAGTACTGCCAACTCTGATGTTTTCTGAAGCATTGTTTTTTTTTAACATAACATAATAAGGTTTCTGAAATTGCAGACAAACCGAACAGCTTCATTCAGTTTAATAGCACAACATTTAGAGAAGTTTGCAGTATAACATCTTTATTGCTTTAACTATTTATGTCATAGTTGATCTCTTGTTTACTCATTGTCATGTTTTCAGATTCAGACAATGATACCTCAGATCAGTTGGAAGGGACTTTAGCACAGATATATTTATGTCTTTTGACACTGTGTTGTAATACATCTTTCTTAACAATATTTTTGGCATTTATTAGCAAAGCAGTAATTATTTTTGAGAGTTTATGTTCTTTGAGATTTCTGGGTAAACACTTTTGGATAAACATGCTTAAAGACACAGCATTGTAATACTACATTAGATTGTCTATACAATTACAAATGAAAGTTAACTATTGCTTAATCTTAAACCAAACCAAACTCAAAACTCCAATCCAGTCCTTGATTTTATATGCTATGATATTAGGCCAAATTCTACTGTACTCTTTTTACTTAGTTACACTGAATAGGCTATAGGTGTTGAAAGTAAAATTAATAGGATGTTTATGTACAAAAATGGAATTTTATATCATATTAATCCTAAAAGAATTAAGTATCTTCCTTATATAGTCCTCAAATACTTTTTCTCTAATGCATTTTTCTGTAGCAAACTGTAAAAATACAAGACAGTCAAGAGATAAGTTATTTTATCAGCACTTATTTGGGATGGCATTGTAGTGCAGCTCTATATTTATGAATTACCCAAAAAGTCCTGTAACTGTTATGCTAATAAGATCACATTATGATGTGAGCTTTTACTTTGTGTCAGGTTACTTATGGGAATGGTGTAAGCTTGTACACAAGTGTAACTTTTAATATCCCAAATTAATATGTGTGTACTCTGAAATATATTCATGTCTTTAAAACTGCAGATTACTTGTATCACTGCGCTGTTTCAGAAATAAGACAAACATAAGCTAAGAAATTCTTCATTTAAAAACTTCTCCTTGTATATTTGATATAAGTGGATTTCTACCAGGGGTATAATTGAATTAAGGGATATATGGAATAAAATTTTAAAGCAGGCATGAATGCCTATTTAACCTTTAAGTGAAATTGTATAACAAATGGTTGAAAAGAAAGCATTATTAGTTTACGCTATTTTTTGGGATTATTGTTGATTTCTAGTGCTTGCAACTGAGATAATTGTGTATCAACTTTTCCCCCTTTATGTGCACTTATTTGAGAGAGTCAAGATGATATTCATGGGAAGATTTTGTCAACTTGCTAATTGTAACTTGAAGCCACATGTGGAAAAAGTGAAAATCAAGGCTTTTATTTGACAACCAGTAGATAGCCACCTGTTCTCTTGTGGTTCTTTCTCAGGGTTTAAGTAGTAGTTATGATACTTCTGAATTATTATTGTTACTATCACATTGTTTTCAATAAGTTTATCCTGCAATAGTACTTTACATGCTGTAGTATACTTGGAACCCACGTCTCTGAATTTTGCCATTTTTCAGGAAGCTTGTCTTTGCTCATATATCAATGCTAAGACATTTGGTTCTTGTTTGGTACAGTTTGTTCTTATTTATAGTTAGTATTAAAGTGATGTGAAGGATATCAAACAGACCTTGAATACCTTTTGAGCTGTCTGGTTATATTCCTACTCTTAACGTTCTAAACAGAAAAGCTGGACAAATAATAGGAGGGAGAGGTAACCTAAAATGTTGCTATAGGCCAGTGGTACATGAGTCTTTGATCATTCGCATGCTGTACAGTGAATTTCCTTTCATCCTCAGTGTGGCCATTTAAGCTGCAGAAGCAGATAGAACAGCAAACATTGTAGCAGCCTCTTCTTTTTCAGAGAGGGAATAGATTGAACAGTAAACATACTTTGATCCAATATTTCAAACTGACCAAAAAAGTGTCAGTTATTCAAATTGCTCACTGTAGGGTCTAAAAAGAATGTTAATGAATAGGTATGTGTGTAGATGTACTGGAAAATGTCTTTTTTGGGTGAAATGTAAGAGTATTAATTCATGCATCTTGCAAAAGGGATTTTGGTTGCATACTGATGTCTGAACAAAGTTATTTCTGTCCTGCGATGTTTTTTTGTGCTAGTACAGGCTGCTTCTTCATATAATGTGCCAATGCATGACTCTACATACAGGGATACTTGCTTCAGAGACACAAAGATCTGTGTCTAGTAAGACAGCAGAAAGGACTGGTTGTATTCCTTTGGTACACCTGGTAGGTATGGATAGAATTAATTAACATAGTTTTTGCTCAAAAGTGTGACATGCCAGTCCATGACAGCAAAAAGTGTTTGTTCCTGATGACAGTCATTCACTTTCTGCTGGTTCAGAAGGCTTCCCTGAAGGAATTTTAATTGATCTGCACTTACCCAAAATAAATCAGAAACACTGCTGTATCCAGGAGATTAAAGCAAAAGAGAAGATATTGGAATACAGAGTATATGATTTTTAAGGTTTACTTTGAGATGAAACTTGGGATATGGAGATGCTGACCTGCATTTCTATAAGTGTTGAACTGAGTATGAACACATGGATGAAGTTACAGACTCAAACCCATGAGACCAGCGAACAACTTGAGAAGCAGAACCTTGCTTTGTAGCCCTCTGCCCTGGCTGCTTTGGGACTGCAGGCCGGGGAGAGGAAGGCTACTGCTGCTTTACAGTAAGACTTTGCTACCTCATTTGATTTTATTTTATTTTTCCAGTGGTGATAGTGTTTTGGAAAAATCAATCAAATTTATTAAGCATATAGTAAAGTGGAGAGAACCATGGGATTTTACTTTCCTATTCAAAAAGAACTAGCCTGTACTTCAAATGCAGCTAAGACCAGATTCCCTGTGTACCAATTCTTGTTCTTGAGTGTTGAATAAATCAGTGTAAACTGGATATAAAATTTGTTGAATTAGCACGGCATAACTGAATATACAAGGAGATAGGACTGGTCATCCTGGTTCAGACCAAAGGTTCACTTAGGCCATCATGTATCTCCAGTGATGGCTCTTTTCCAAGGGTACCTCCCTCTTCCTCTTGACTTATGAAACCTCCTTGCATAAACAGCATCCTTGGGAAGAAGTTTTCATTTCTGTCACACAATTTGTGGAGAAGAAACTCCTGTTTTTCTTTTGAACTTGGCTTTTACTAGGCAGTTCTTGAATTCAAAGGATACAGAACATATAATGTCTGTGCAGTCTTTCCATCTTCTTCAGACATTTGTTGTTTTCTATCATGCCCTTCCTAAAGTCAGTTTTTTTCCAGACTGGATAGTGGTGGTATACTGAATTCTTCCTCATATGGAAACTGTTTTAAGCCTTTGGTTATATATATTTTCTTCTCTGAACCTTTGCTTATTAGTTCTGTTGTTTTGGTTTCTGTGCTGGACAAGAGAGGGGAGCACTCTTTTCAAGATAGGGATTAATACAGTGGCAAATGATGTTAGGCTTTGTCCTTTCTTAATTTTTCAATAATTTTTAACATTCAGTTTATACATTTGACTCTGATGAAGGGGTGAGTTTTGAGTTTTCATGAAGAAATTTCAATGAGTCCTATCTATCATAAACCCCAGGTCTCAGTTTCTGAGCAGTAAGATGTCGTGCAATAGAGAGCTGTTTTGTTCAACAGAAGATTCAAATTAGAATGTTTATCTGTAATGCCTTGCCATGATGGTTTCCAGTGAACCTGTGTTCAGCAAATTATGATTGCCTGCTTGAATCCAGCCAAAAGTAGTCACACTGTCTTTGTGGTACAAAATAAATAATCAATAATGTGAAATTATCTTTTAACTTGCTTTTTCAAAGTAATAAAATCTTGACATTATGAATCTAGAAGTGAAGCAGGTGACTGCTCTAGGAGTAGTGACTACTTCACATGTCTCATCCAAATAAAGAAAGATGTGAAATATGTGAGATTTTTTTCCTGGATGTGCAGTACATATGTGTAAGGATAACGCATTTTAAAGAGATGGTTGTAATACCTTGCTATAAAGAACAATATGGATGTTTGCACTTACTGTGTTCCTTTCACCTTTTTTACCCTTAGATAACTTCAAGTGCAGGTTAAGGACCTTTTGTCCTTATCTGCCATAGAGGTGACAAACGCTTTTGGAAGGAGGACCAGTGTGAGCAAAAGGGAGAAGACCATCCCTTCACACAGCACAGCAAAGTGACAAAGTGACTCTGAAGAAATGTAAGTAATTTATAACTGAACTGTGGCTATGTTTCTACTGTGAATTTATACACCCTGCGGGAGGAATACAGTACCCCATCACTGAAACGTATTGCTTATAGATGTAAAATATGGTTTAGGAAAAAATTTCTGGACCATGCAGAAAATACATACCATGCTGATGTTAGTGTGATGGTAAGATATGCTACAATTATATTTTTCCAGACAACAGTTGTTAATGGGAATGAAGTGCTGTAAGAGTTTTTCTACCATTTTTTACTCGTCTAGATATTGGTTAATTTAGATACATAGAAACTAAGCAGCTGTTATCTCAGTGATTCTAGATTCTGCTTACCCTCAGGAGAGAAGCAGGCATCTCCAGAGGCCAATCCACCTCATTCTGAAAGCAATGCCCAAGGAATGCAGTATTACTGAGCAGCTTGTGTTGACTGCTTGGCTTTAGCCAATGAGCACTTTAACCAGGCACGTCTGTGTAAGATGCAGTGCCAGCTTCTTTTCTCCTCCCCATATTGTCATTCTCCCTCACTCAGCACGTGGAGCTGTTAATGAATTTAGAGGATGGATCGGACTGAAAATAGCCAATTATTTGTATGGTTTTGTTGTCAGTTGGGTTTATCCCAGCCTTCTCCCATATGGCTGTCCAAGGGCTGTCACTGGTACAAAGGGTGATGGGGGTGCGAATTAGCAGCCAAAAGCATGGGGGAGCACATGATTCCTTTGGCAGCTGTGCTAGTTTCTGCAGCTTAAATTCCTTGGTGAGCTATAGTCTCAGACCTTACAGATATTTTTAGTGCTTTGCCATTTACAAGAGTTAAAAAATGTGTGTGAGGCACCCTTATTATCTAATGGGGAACTACCATTTTGTTGTGCATTTCATACTGTGATAGTGCAGCCTTTTATGGCCTTTGTAAGTTAAAATTCAGGTCTCTGAAACCAGTAAATGGTCATAAGTGGCTAGCAAATAAGCTGGTCTCATATAGTGATTTATAGTGTAAGCATGATACTGTATAATTCATATATACATACATAATTTCTGAATTCTGAAGATGCAGGCCTGATTTTGTATAGCACCAAACATGATGTGTGGCTTGGGTGATATCGAATGGTTAGTGGTTGGACTAATTTAGCCACAAGATCCTTGTCCCCTGAACAGTAAAATACGGAGTAACATTTCATTCTCGCAGTAAATACCTGATGGGAGAGTGTAAAGAACACAGAGCTTGACTTCTCTCATTGATGCCTGGTATCAGGATGAGAGGCAGTGGTTACAAGCTCATACAGAAAATTAAATTATGTTTCCACTGAGGATGGTCAGACACTGGAGAGGCTTGCCTACAGAGAGGCTGTAGAATCCCTATCCATGGAGATACTCAAATCCCAAAGGAACAAGCAGCCTACTGCATCTGATCCTGCTTGATCAGGAGTTTAGATTAGATGAGCTTCTGAGGTCCCTTCCAACCTCAGCTACTCTATGATTTTGGGCATATCTATAGGTAAGCAAAATCAGAAATGTTCTGCTATTTTACTTTATGATGTTAAATTTTTTTTAAAAAAATTTTCTATTTTGAGGTATTTAGTTATTCAGTTTAGTATTTTAATTAAGTTTTGGCTAAAATGAGACATGGCAGAATTTGCAAGCTTTCTAAAATGTGTTAACTTATATTTAAAGACTTGTGATTATAACTATGAAAATCACGTTGAAGTCTGTGAAATTATCTTTTAGCTTTGAATTACCACCAGGATTCACGTGATGTGAATAGTCACATGATAGGGGGTTTAGATGTTTAAAAATAGCATCTTTTTCACTTGATTCATGGCGAGAAGGATACATTTTTAGTATCATTTTCTGTTTGAAAAAAAAAGAGACATAACTATGAACAAAGCCTTGCAGGGAGTTCCATTAATCTCAGTAGAAATAGCTGTCTTCTGAAGTTTTTTCAGAGGTCAATGAGACCTATAAAGTGACCTAAGAATTTCATTATGAGTTTTGTTTTCAGTTACTTGCAAATGGCCATTCTGGGACGGTCCATAATTCAAGAGGATGCCAATGTAAATGTGAAAAAACTGGCCAAATGTACATGAGATTTCACCACACAGCCTTCTGTCTTCTGTGAATGTGTGATTGAGGGGCTTCCTTGTGTTTTGAAATTCTTAGGAGAGAGGAACTCTCTTCAAATGTCAGCTTTCTTGAATTTTAACTTCAATTAATTTAGCAGACATTTTCTGCCCACAGTTTTGCTGCAGTCTGAGTGTCTTTGCAAAGTTTCTGTGAGATGTAAGTATCATTCCTGAATATGGAAAAAAAAAAGGTCTAAAAAAAGGTCTAAAAAAAGGTCCATGACCTATTCTTTGCTTTTGAGCAAGGACTTGGAATTTGAAAGGGAAGCTTTAATGGGTTATAAGATGTGTCTTTTGCCATGCCTCTGAATGTCTGTCCTTATTGCACTGAATTACAAGCTTTTGAAAATTGCTGCTTACTCATACTGAGAAGAGGCATATTACTTTGTCAGCATATTCTGAAAATATTCCCTGTATATTCTTAATCCTCTAGAAATGACTGAGTCTGTCCTGGCTTGGAGATCAAACGCTGTATGACATTTCAAATTTACAGATTCCCTTCTGTTTTCACAAAAGGGTCTTGTTTTTTTAATTTTTCTGGGACAGTGTATTTTGATTCTTGCACTTGTTGGTAATTGTTGGCAGTTTTCTGCATTTTATGCTTAGTTTTCCCAAATGCTATTTGAGAAGGGTGTCAAGAGTGGGATTAATTTCCCATTATGTTAGCCATCTAAAAATATAGGTGGTATAAATCTGAGCTGGTCACCATAGGCTTCTTTAGTCAGTGAAGAGAGGTGGAGACTTCCAGGGGAAGATTCCTATAAACTCTCTATATTTCTGTCTTTAGATGAGCTGATTCTTCCTTTCGAGATGCCTGTTTCTTGTCACTGGCAATAAAAGCAACCTAAGGTGACTGGCACAAATGTAGACTTTTAACTTCTCTATTAAACGTTAAGGCAGATAAATTCCATCTCATGTGACATAATTTGAGACTTACAAAGCAGAAATGTTATTACTGACATTGACAAAAACACCCTGCTTTCACACAAGTAAAGAAAATTATTTTTAAAATTGTTTATTGATGGTTATGGTATTACATTCAAGCTTTTTAAAAGGCCATTTTCCCTATCTCTTAGATATTGTATGTAATCATTAAAACAAGGCACTTCAAATGCCATTTTAATATTAACTATGAAGTATCAATAGATTTTATATGGTTTCTTATATTTGGTTTCTAGATTAAGAAATGCAAATGTTTTAACTCTCTGTCATTACTTATTTCCTAGTAAGGTAGTAAAAGGAATGTATAGTGAGATTCTGGCATTGTTGCCTTTTAGCTTGCAACAGAAGGTTGAAAAGATCTGGAGCCAATATAACAGACAAGTGCACTGTTAGTTAATTTAAGGGCAAGAATTTAGGTGGCTTTCCAATTTGAAACAATTTGCTCTACTATCAACTAATATTGATATTGTGTTCTATTAAATGAGATTGTGATGAAATGCTGATTTCCATTTGCATTGAAGTATTTTAGATTTTCTTAGTGATTCAAACTGTTGTGTATAGTTGAGTAATGGTAACTACATTGACTAACCCAGGATAATAACATAATACCTTCTTCAGCCCCACTTTTCATGGTAAGGTCTGTATGTGGGGAGCACTTTCTTGCCATGGAATAGTTGAACTTTTTGTGTCTAAAAGGCATTAGAAGTAACATATGCTGGCTCTATTTGCTTTTTAGCTAAAACGCACGCCTATGACATAGAAATTGCCTATTATTATAGAAATAATAATAACATTATTAGATGTCTTTTTGTTTCTAACTGCCATGTATTTGAATTATTACCTTGAAGGGCTAGACTTAGCTAGACTTCATACATGTTTTTAACATCAGAGTGATGAGGCTATGGACAACAGTTGAATATGCTTCAAAGATGGTCTCAGTATTATACCTGTCCTGTTCTGAAATGGACAGGACTGATTGCGGTAAGCACTGTTCCTGTACTTCCACTTATGGTTGACTGATTAACCCTCATTGGGGTGTACCAAATTCTTCTTTCATTATCAAGTTATAATTTTTATTATTATGTTTTGTATCTGAGGTGTATCTTTCATTTTGTTTCCATCTTTTCATTTTTATTTAAAGTGGTACGTTTAGTTCAGTATTGCATACTAGCATAATGCATGTATTATGGTATAAGACTACAGCAGACACTGACTCCTAGAATCTACATTTGGCTGAGGAAGTGATTTGTTTTTTTAAAAGAGTGCTTACAAATTGGCCTAAAGAAAGTACTTAGAGAATGGAGACAACCTCATGTTAATAATTTTTAGTTATTTTCTCTTTCTCTGTCTACTCTTTCTAATATTTGCACAAAATAATGTTCACCAATGTTTGTAGCTCTGTATCACTAAGTCATGTGTTCTAAACAAGAAGGAAATATTGCCCTTAGAAACACTGTTACATCAGTACTTGCTGGCCAAGATTCTAATTGATAAATACACAAAGCTTCACCCAAGTTGGCAAGCTAGCTGTTTTTGCAGCTGAAACAAGTTTTATAGGCTTTATTTTTTTCAAGCATATGAGATTGACTGACTTTTTTGAGTTGGATTTGTGTTATTCCCATCCTTCTGTGATAGGAATATTTAGTTTTGGATGAAATATGTATTAATTTGAAAACAAACCAGTGGGAGGTCACAAGCCAGAATTATAATTAAATAAGAAAATTAAAAATAAATGCAATAATACAAGAAAAGACACTGACAGAGTCAGATACAACCTGACACCCTGTTAGTCAGGGTGGTGGTAGCCATCCAAGTGAAGTAGTTCAGTTGAAGTGGTGATCCTCCAGAAGGTCTAGCCTCCATCTGAAGGTCCAGTGGTAGCTCTTGTCCTCTGGGAATCCAACAGACAGCAGCTGCTTGTGCAGTTCAAAGCCCAGGTGGGAATGCTTGGCTCCTCCCCTGGGAGGAGCATCTCACAACAGGATGAGATAATTCTGCGAGTTATGTGGCTGGTTCTTGATGGCTCATTAACAGTTATCAGGGGTGAGTCATAGCAGGAGACAACAACCAGTGCCCCACCTGTGTAAACAGCTTGTGGAGGTGGTAATAGAATAAATACATCTAGATTACAGCCTAGGACAGAATTTTATGCTTTTTCACAAAAAACCCCAAAAGATCCTAGTTCTGAGAAAATGAAAAGGGCAGTTCAGCCAAGGTGCCACTAAACAGAGGATGTTTGAGTACTGAAAAACTATGCCTATTTTTATTTAACTATAAATTTTATGACATGCTGTCCTGACCTCGTTTGAGGGTTAAACTGAGGAGATCCGACAGGCTGAGAATACCTGGGTCCAGTGAATGAATCTGAGCATAGAAACCTGAGGCATCTCTGCTCAAGAAACTCATTAGTGACTGCATCAAAGTTAACAGAACAACTATTGTCCACAGCATAGGCATCTAAGTCAGCAGGGGCTTTTTAATAATAGAAAATTTCACATGGGTTCAATCCCATTCCATGTAGGAAGTGAATCAAGTTCCTATCACACTCTTATTCTGACTCAAAATTTAAAGGCAACCCGAAGTTTGAAATAGGTTAAAGGGAAGGATGTCTTGATTGTTGCAGGCATTTTTAGAAAGTAGAAATATGTATTGCTAGTTGTTCTAAAACTACCTATGTGGTATACATCTTGTCTCAAGTTGTAAACAAAAAAGAGAGAAAAGGAAACTTTTTGCCAGCTCATCTTCATTTCTTCAGGCTATATAAGTTCTCTTTTCTCTAGTGGATTTTGGATTAGATTCCTGAGTTGGTTGAGAGCATCAATTAATTGGACCTTATGCCATTCTGACTGTCAATTTTCTTCATTTTCTACTTCTTGAGAGGTAGAGTCATACTACTTTGAGAGAGATCTTTCCTGTGGTATGAATGATTAGAATGCTGGGTGATAGTCTAAATAATGATGCCAGCTAAGCAGATGCCTTCTGCTAAAATGAGCTTTTTATAGTGTCTGGTATCCTGCACGCAGTACAGTTCAGGAACTGGAAATGGTATGAAACATACATTTGTAATAGAACAGAATATTCTTTATATAAGATCAGTAAATGTTTATAAAGAATTACTGTCTATTGGCAAACAGCTGCACTGTTATACTTCAGAGGTAGAAGCATTTGGATGGTAATGAAGGTATTCTTGTATACAGCTAACAATATGGTGAGATCCTTTGGGGCATAAGTCCTAACATGTAATAATATTAATAATACACTGCATTTCATCGGAGGATTTCAAAGAACTTTATGGAAAATATCAGTGAATTAAGTATCACCTTAACCCCCTGTGGAGCCCTGCTAAGACTTGGGTGGGTTGAATGCAGAAGTAGCATCTCATTTTTATGG
Organism: Lichenostomus cassidix; assembly: GCF_008360975.1. Lineage (NCBI taxonomy): Eukaryota > Metazoa > Chordata > Aves > Passeriformes > Meliphagidae > Lichenostomus > Lichenostomus cassidix. The sequence continues at coordinate 25,146,520 of NC_139480.1, read as the reverse complement.
TATGTTGGTTACTGTACCTTTGCTGCACACAGGTAATTCAGAAAGCATCAGTGTTTTCCACATGGAGATCATAAGGCATAGAGAAACAGATTGACTTGGTCTGGGCAAGCAGTAACCCCAGCATAAGCATTCCAACACCAAAATCATCCCAAATAGCCTGGCTGTTTGCAGTGATAGTTGGCTCAGGCTGTTGGATTTCTTTGCTGTTTTACAGCTTGAAGTGCTGCGTAATATTACAGAAGATAACACTGCAAACTGCAGTTGGAACGTGGCCATTTAGAGTAACAATGTCATGAGTTCTGATATGCTGATGCATGTATATGTCAGAAAAACAAGCATATTTTTATGTGTTAAAACCATCAGTAGGAGATATATTAGACACAAACAACTTTTCAAGGGCAAGACACAAACACTATAGTTGAAAAGTATAAGATCAGAAACCATCTGTTGTGTCGTGTGTTTTGATGAAAACATACATGGTGGAAACCAAAGCTGATTAATCTGTTATTCCACGATGCAATTTAGGGGTTTTAAAATAATCTTATTTAAAAAATTGTTTTGGGGAGACAGTTGTAAATGACACTTTGGGTTTTGTTCCTTCAGCACTGCAGCCTGTTTATGGCTGCCCTTGGTACATCATTCTTAAGGGCCATTCATTTACCTCTTGTCCCTTCTGTTGAAGGAGATACCAGTAGTATCTTACAAGTGTTCAGATTTTGCCATTCTAGACCTCATATATTGAGTTAGTGAAATATAAAATTGCTTCTCTCGTTCATCTGTAGCCACAAATGAAAACATGTAGGTTCTCAGCTGACACAATTTTGGCGAAAATCATATTTTTAAATAGAAACTGAGTATGGGTTATGCTAATAGAACCTCATTTGTAATTTAAACTGAAGCTGTTAACATTCAATAATGGAGCCATACATCAAGGAGTTTTCTGCAAAAAACAGAAAAATACTAATTCTTCATCCTCAGATCTGCAAATCCAGACTGATGGGATTTCAGCCCTTCATCTTTTACTGACAGGCGGCAGCATCAGTGGAATAAAACTAAAATGTGATCCCCTTTCTCTCCACCTCCTTCCCCTAATTTTACTCTGACAGAGAAAGAATGCCAGTTTTAGCTGGTATCTTAGCCCAGGGGAAAAAATGGTCTGTCATCAGGTCTTTTAGGAAGAAAGAGCTCTTCAGTGGAGCAGTTAAATGGTGTTTTGATTCTCAGGGTGCATCTTATACCTGTATTTTTGCAACGTACAATGAATGGTTTCTAAGACAATTATTGAGAGCAGAATCAAGGTCATCAACCTTCCCCCAAGAGGTCATTATCTCTCTTCTTGTTTGAGGAAAATGTTGAACATGGAGGAGATGGAATCCAGATGAACTATCTGAAGCTGTGCACTCATATAAGCAATCTCCAGACATATGTTAGTGAAGGATATACTTCTATTTTTTTCACCTGCAAAAATCAGTGACTCTCATCGAATTTTTCTAGATAAATTCTAATTGATTTTGCAATAATTTGATGCAAGAATGTTGAAGTTCATAATTCTAAATCCCCTAACATGCATTCATTACTGTAAAGTCCTCTATGATTCATGATGAAATAGAAGCCTTTGGGTATTTTGAAGTTGAGACCTCCTGTGTCTTTGGAGAAATTCATTTTGAAGCCCTACAGCTAAATTACAAAGCTCTTTATTGTCTACAAATGAGTTGCTTCTCTTCTGGAGTTGGCTTGTAAAGCTTAGTTCTTGCATATGGCTGGAAATATTCAGTTGTCAAAAGAGGAAAAAGATAAATGTCTGCCACAGCAAAAGAAATCTGCCATGGAAAACAAAAATAATGTGGTCTGATACCTAGAACAAAAATTATTATCATCTCAGTATTAATTGGCTTCTGCAGCATCACTTAGTAGTGTTTTAGTTCAAATCAGGACTGCACTTGAGAAGTATCAGGATAGACTAGACTCCCACTGAACCTTCCTGATGATGAAGCTAAACAAGGGCAAGTACTTGAAAAATGGACCAAACCTACACAGTAGTACAAAGTAGAGTATCTTGACGCACATGCTACGTGGGTGTAAAATGGTCAGCTCCAGCTCTTCTGCTGTGCAAGGCCATTTTTGTTGGCCATATCCTAGTCAGTCTTTTCCAGGAATATTGCTACATGCTGGTATCTTATTATTGCTACATGCTGGTATCATATTAAATTGGACATTTAAATGTGATTTATGAGCTCTCGGCTATCAAGTCTTTGCTTTTGGCTCAGCCAATATTCTCTTCCCATGGCACTGTGTGTGGCACTGAGACAATGACTTACCCATTCCTGTGCTCCTCAAACAGAGCCAATAGATAGTTACTTTGGAAGCACACTGTGAATTAGTATGAGGATGCTTCTGAAGTGCCACAGGTGCCAAAGCTAAAAATCCAAATACTGTGTTACTATGTTTATGAAAAGCCAATGTATGTTTCCATTGTAGCCTGGTGTTTAACAACTTCCACTCATTTTAGCATTATTTTTTAAATGGTTGTGCTTACTCAAATAGCTGAAAATTTTGTACATTTTTTGTGCTCATGGATGAAACTGGGATGAAAATGGGATGTAAGGAAATAGGCAGCTTGTAAATATATGTAAAAGATACTGCGGAAAAGGAGAAGAGTTGGTAACAATTTGGGGAAGCCAATTTGAGAGTAATTGAATTACAGGAAGGCGTTAGTTATGAAATGCCCATTAACTCTGAGTAGTGTTAGACCAGCTACTATAGGATGAGGCAATCAAATATTTAACACCAACTGATTTCATTGGTAAGATGATAAAGGTACAAAGTAAACAAAAAAAATTGGTAAACTGGACTTTATAGCGTTTTGCACAACATTTTAGTTGCTCACCAGGCTCAGCATAAACATAGACTCTTCAAAATTCATAGGCCATTGCCTTATAGCTGTAGGGGAACTCCTAAGCAGATTTTCAAGAAGTTGAAATATCAGCATAACAGTAAATTTGTTAATGTTGAGCTGCATATTTCAAATATTTTACTCATTGATGGCTACAGCACTTTTATTGACATAGTTTGTGATTCATGTAAAAATAATTTTTTTAAAATTGTGGGTGCATATATTCAGTAACTTTGCTTGTCAGGCAGAAGTCTGACAAATGTGTTTTCAAGTGTGTTCTGAAGATGGATATCTTTATTTACTTATGATGGACAAGCAACCTAACTCTGACCTACTGTTTACTACTTGTCATGTGAAATTCAAAATCAAAAACCCCGAGTATTTATTTTTCTCAATTACTTGAAAGCAACTGTGGCATTACGTTTCACTTAATGCTCTGCTCACTCATGTAATCAAAAGTGAAATCCTTTAGAGTGGAACACAGGTGATTCCCTTCCTAGGCTATATGAAACTGAAAGCCTGAACTGGGACATTCTGGGAAGAGAAGTACTTTTGCCTCTCAAGCTTATGTGCATGAGGTTGTTTTACTCTGAAATGTTTTTCCCCTTGCTCTAGACCTATCTACAAGGCTTATGGAGGAAGGAAACAGAATGACGTCAGTTCACCAAACAGGTGAATCAGGCTAGAATCAGGCTAGAAAATGAAAGGGGAAGTGACATCATCCTGAAGAATTAAAGTCCTGAAGTAGTGTGTGGTTGTAACAGGTTAGCTGAGTACTTCTTAAACGTGGCTATTATTCTGGCTGTATTCTGAGTACTTACTGCTGGGTTCCCACCCAGAGATCCCATTTGCTGCTGTTGTTGCAGATGTAAATTTTGCAATTTCTTAGCTATCATAAGCTAATGGGGAAATATTATGGACCGAGTTTGATTCATTGCCAGACATCATGTGAAGATATGAACAAGATACTGTGAAGGCTTTGGTGACTGTCTTGTGTTTCCATTACTTCTCTTTCAGCGAAGTTGAAGCTGGCCAGGTTTAGGACCAAGGGAATCTTTTCCATTACTTGCATTGACTTTCCCAGTGTTGGCAGGATGCTTTATATCTTCCATGCTTAGGCCTTCCATCAGATGGAAGTATTGTGTCAAGGGAAGCATGTGAATAGTACTTGAATAGTTACATGATTTGTGGACAAAACCAGGCAGAATTGTGCCTGATGAAACAAAAATATTTCTAAAAATTAGACACAACGTTGGTTTAAAGGTTGTGTCCTTTGAAAGGATTTGAAGCAGTTTAGGTGCTTACGTTGCCCAAGGGACTTTGAGTACTGTGAGGTTTTAAGGAAGGCTAAGTATTCCAGGAAGTTTAAGAGCTTATGGCATCGTAAATATTTAAGATGATTTAAAAGGTTATGTCCTCTTTAGTATTTGAGTTGGATTAAGTGCTTATATTGCCTTAAGGACTTTTTCCCTTTTTTCCCTAAAAGGAACCTGAGAAATTAAATGCAAAAAACTCCTGTAGGTGCAATATTTGGGCTTTTTTGCATTTTTCTTTTCATCTGAGAAATGCAAAATTCTAGGTTTCAATAGCAGCATTAACTTAACCATGCTACATGTGCATCAAAGATGGACAGAATAATGGAGGGTGTCTAGGAAACCTCTGGATATGAAATCCAGAAGCAGTAGTTTTTAATACCTTTACAGCCTATGTGTTGGGAAATGTATTTTTTTCTTCTGCTTGTTTTGCATGATCTGGTAAAGATCAAATAGATGATCAGGATAGAATCAGATTATGGAAATACAAAGAAGCAATTTCACCTTAGAAGGTAAAGAGCATCTTTAATTCAATATGGATGAAAATAGGAAGCCATTTAGTTTCATTTTGTAGTTTTGCTGATATTTTACTGCAGTGAAAAGGAATAATGAATATTATAAGTTGAGGTCTCAGTAGCTTAATTTTTTGAAAAATCGATCAGTTTATGTATTTATTCTTGTCTGCTGAGATGCCTTGCCTAAATTGTTCACTAGTGTATTTGTATAACATACTTTTTAAATTTTCTACTCTTTTACATTCCTGAAAAGTATATTTTCTATTTTTTTTACTTTATTAACCAAACATGTACACTTCTCATTGCATAAAAAACAAATAGTCACCATTAATTCAGCATATTTTATGCTGCTTCAATTAAATGGGCATCAGTCCATCAGTCCAAATGCACATTTTTCTCATGGGCTTCTAATACACCAGTGATTTTGCTCAGTTATTTCAGCACAATTACAGTTGCTGTATGTGCTCTTGCAGGCTGTCCTGGCCCAGCATGCAGCACCAGCCATCTGGGCCATGTCTGGTGGCTCCATGGGGAATACATAGGACATCATACACAGGTAATACATGGGGAATATATAGGTGTACTGCATCCAGCTCTGGGGTTCTGAACACAGGAAAGATATGGACCCATCCAGAAGAGGGGCACAAAAATGATTAGAGGAATGGAACACCTCTGCTATGGGGAAAGGCTGAGGTTGTCCAGCCTGGAGAAGGAAAGTTCTGCAGAAGCCTCATTGTGGCCTTTCAGTTCTTAAAGGGGGCCTGCAAGAAAGATGAGGATAGGCTTTTCACCAGGGCCAACAGTAAGAGGAGTAGAAGGTGAGGGTAGCCTGGAGTCTTTGTGACTGGGCATGCATTCATAAAACCTGCATTCAGCTACATGGGTGAGATGAGAGAGATGTCCACATGTTCCGAGAAAGTTCATAGATAATATCCCAGCAAGTTAAAATATCCTGTCAGTTATGCCAGTAGTACTGAAATACTGGTGGTAGTGCTGGCTCATTCTGTCCGAGCAGTTATGACCAAGAATCACCAACAGTTGGTAGTACAATGGGTTCAGAGGGTGGGGTGGTCAGAACTGAGTAGCTGAAACCTTTCAGGCTATGTCTGTCCCTCTCTGTTAATGTGTCACTTAGTGCAGAGTTGAAGACAGAAAGACAGTTAAGGAAAGAATGGGATGTATTTCAAAATACAGGTCTAAGCACAGTGCACTGAATTAGCTAGTGTTGCTCTGTGATGCCACACAATCAAGTGATTATGTGTTTTAAAATCAGTTTGGTGATTCCAGCTACTTTAGAACTGACTCAGTGTTCCTAATAGTTCCTCAAAATTGTTAAAATATATTTTTATGTGTGTGCATCTTTAAATGCATCCTATTACTTTTGGTGTACCCCATGGAGGAAAGACCAGTGTTTTTCTGTCTTTCTCAAACTTAGCATCGTCTGAAAATTCTAAAAGTACAGTTTCTATATGAATGACCATTTCACCATCCAAGTTATGAAAGAAAACACACAGTGCAACAGACCAGGATGGACCCCTATTGAGCTCCATTCATAATATCCTCCTTTTATTCTGGGTCTCTACATCAAATTTTTGAACACATTTTGTATTAGCCTTAAAATAGTTTAATTTATTCTTTGTTTCCTTTGCTTCTTTTTATGAGTCATCCCCTTCTTTTTATGTGTCACCCACTGCTTCTTTCCTGTTAACAAACTATTTTTTCTATTGAAGGACAAATTTAATTGGCTTGCCAAATTTTGCTTATGAAAAACTATATTGACAGGTATTTATTTTCTTGTTGTAAAGAAAAAAAATAAAATCCTGTTTGTTATGGTTTTTTCAAGAATATTGCAGAAACTGACACATTGAAAATTTCATCTTACCTCCTATTTTTCAGCTTTTTATGACAGGGACTGTATATTTCCCTTTTCGTTTTTCTGGAACTCCATCCATTCTCTAAAGTTCTGAAAAGTTGCTAATGCCAGTGAGGGAATTTCAATTAATTCTCTTAAGAGTCCCTTGCACTGTAGTTAAATGTGCTACCTATTGAGGCAGTGCAGCTGTTATGGTAATAAGGGGCAGAGACCTTAGTCAATGGTTTGATTTAAGAATAAATTTCAAAAATAAAGATAATTCAAACACTTAAAATTTCACTGATTTGCCTTTGAATAGATACAGGTGACAGCTTAGTGAAATTTCAGTGCAGACTGGTTTCATAGCACAGGCTAACATCATGTTTTTACCTAAATATGCTTGGTTGGGCTGAACTCATCTGACAGCATCTAACTTATTGCAGTGTCTCATCATCTGGTTTCCCTGTTCCACTCTGAATTTTTTCTCCCCTTTGTCTCTAGCACTAGTGATGAGATTGTATTTGTTTCTTATATCAAAGACTAAGCAATATATATCTTTGATTCTTCTGCAAATAGCCTGATCAGCTCTTTCTTGAATTTTTCTATTACCATTATGGAATGTAAAAAAGACTTTTTTGCTACTAATTTTTTATTTTTTTTAAGTTACATTTCACTTTCAGTTTTTGCCCTTCTGACTTTGTCCCTGTACTGTCATGTTTTTCTCTCTCACTTACTTGTGTTCATGGACCTCTACTTTCCTGAAGCTGCAGGCCCTTGAAGAGCTGATGATGTAGCCTTTTTCCACATTGACTTTGCTCTTATGCCTTTAATTTTACTCCTTGATGGAACTTTGATCTCTCTTGAACTCTTTCTTCTTCCCTTCGAGTTACCTTTCACAGGATCCTGGCCCTCAATTCGTTTATCCAAGTCCTTTTCTGTAATATTCATTGGCTTTATTCTCCTAGTCTCCCTCTTCCTTCCCATCCTTAGAAATGGGAATTCTCTCATGTTACAGTTTCTTTCAACCAAGGTACCCTCAATTTTCACATTTCCAGTGAGCTGAAGGTTGAAGGTTGAAGTAAAATCTAAACCATTTTTTGCTTTGTTTTCCTCAGTTTCTGTACTAAAAATGGTAACTCACATGTATCTGGATAGCTTGTATCCTGTTGTCTGCTTTCTAAAAAGATGACCAGATAGGTAAGGTTTGCTGTTATTGCCAAGTTCTGCTGATACTTGCTTGCACTACTTGGTCACAAATCCCCCTATACTTTGTATGATTATTTTCCTGAGAGGAGAAAACACAGTATGCTATTCAACAGATAAAGGACTGTGCTAGACATACAAGCAACCAAATATCAGCAAATATGTGAACTTATCTCTTTACACTGCATTCATAAACAGACTGAATTTCAGCTTATGGTTCTTCTGGCCATGTCTGAAAGAAAAAAAAAAAATAGAGATGGTGCCAGAAACAATTATGAAAGTGATTTAAGAGCTTGAAAATTGCCTTGCAGTGAAATATTTAAGATCAGTCTGTTTACCTTATCAAAAAGATGTTTGAGAAATTACTTAATTACAGCATACCTTCACAGAGAGAAAATATCTGGTGCTCTAGAGAGCTCTTTAATCTGGTACAGAAAAAGAAAGTATGTCATGAAACAATTGTTTTAGCTAAAACAGAATTTATATTTCAATCAGCTTTAAGTGTTTGGGTTCAATAATAAGGTAACTGTCTGAAATTTTATAGTCTGTGATATTATAGGAAGTCCAACTTGATGATCTAATGGTCCTTTCTGACCTTAAACTCTCTCTAATTCATGAATCTTCTCAACTTCAGCAACTCTGCAAAACACATGGCCCTCTTCTTGACAACCTTGACAGCCCGCAGAAGAGAAATGCACTTGGACTAGGAGGGGCTTGTAGGATAAGATAAAAACCAAGCAAGGGAGGGGGGTGATTCCTTTGAAATAACTATGGTTTGTTATCGGGGTATCTGAAGATATTTTCTAAATTTGTGACTGGTTTCTATTTTCTTATATTAGGTGGAGGGCCCCTTCCAGAAATAGTTACTCTTGGTAGTTCATATATTCTTTGATTTTACAGTTAACTGCCGTCTAGATGAGATATGTTGCTCATTTGGCCAGCTTCTAGTGGGCTTTGCTGGCTTTTTTGTTTCAGAAAAATTCAGAAAGATGATACCAGACTTGATACCTGGAATGCCGAGACCATTAGTGAATTCTTTTATCATAGGTTATAGTAAAAGTTTGGAGTTCTCATTTTCTGGTTATTGTCTTTTACAATATTAAAACATTAACTCACTTCAGTCGGAACTATAGCCACTACCCTTTGTCCAGTGCAGTACCAAAGATATGGTCCACCCATTGTGTTAATTTTATTTACTTGCAGGAGCAGACACCCCAACAGGGCATTCCTCCTGGAATTTGAAGAAAGAAAATATTCTTAGGAGATTACAGACACTTGTATCACAAATGATCTAAACCGTAAAAAACACAGCAACAGCACCCCCACCCAAGGATTAACATTTTGGCTTTGGAATGTACTATCTTAAGCTAAAGTTTGGCATTAAAGTCCTCAACCCAAGGGCAGATTTTTTTGGTCAGATTTCTTTTAATCAGTCGTGTTTTAGGAAGTGCAAAAGGTAGACAGCATTACACTGATGCTTCCCTGCAGATCGACAAGTTTGAAATTTTTGTGTCAAGAGAGGAATGACTGGTATTAGGCAAATTTCTATTGAGTTTGGGGAAACAGTCATGAAGAACAGATTATCTCATGTCGTCCCACATACCCTTCTGATTCTTCCCACATAAGTTATACGTGAAAGCAACTTTAGGTGGAAACAATTTCTACCATTGTGGCATCTGGGTATTTAGAGTGATGTCAGCAATGCGATGCATTTAAGAAATCTAGGAACAATTCTGGTTACATCTTGAAAATGAGACATCAGTGATCTTATGCAAATCACTACTAAAGTGCTTTTCTTCACAACAATTGATTTCCTCATGCCTATTTGAAGATTATTTTCAACAAGCCCTTCTACTGATTTTGCTCTTGTAAACCCTGACATTTGCTCACCTCATTGGTAAAAAAATAGTAAGACTTTGAGATGTCCCACTTCATTTGTTCGAAAAAAGCTTAAAAATTCAAAGGTAATGATTTCGGGTTTTTTTAGGTTTTTTTTTTTTTTTTTACAGATGTTAGAAACTCATATCAAAATAGTATGTTTTTCATAGAATCTGAGTTGGAAGTGATTTACAAGGATTCTTGAAACCAAACTCCTGGCCCTGCAGAGGACATCCCCAAGTCACACTACATGCCCAAAGCATTGGCCAAACACTTCTTGAACTCTGTTGGGCTTAGTGCTGTGACCGTTCTAAGGGGAGCCTGTTCCAGTGCCCAAAGAGCCTTTGGGTGAAGGACCTTATTCCAAATATCTAACCTAAATATCCCCTGACACAGCTTCATGCAATTTTGTTTCTTTTGTAGCGCTTGTAAGTGGTTGCTTTGGTGCCAGGCTTTTTTTTGTTTGTTTTTGTTTTTGTTTGGGTTTTTTTGGTTTTTTTGTTTGGTTTGTTTGTTTGTTTTTTGGGTTTTTTTTTGTTTTTTTTACTTTATTTTGTAACTTTTTAGAAAGAACAACTGTGTGTCTTTCATCAACTGCCTAGCTCTTGTGCCTCCCTCAGGACAGTCTTCTAACTCAGGCTACAATGCATGTATTCATGTACTTTATGTTTTGTTGCTTTTTACGTGGAATGCTTTTAAAATCCCATGAACATGGTTATTATTGTGCTTTTTCATGTCCTGATGGAAAGATCAACAAGAGAAACAGTGCCATTGCCCTCTTTAATTCAAAATTCATTGCAATTTCTCCATTTCAAGTTTTGCTTGCATTGGCTTGGTTTATAATGATCTTGAAGGCCACATCCTTCTCAATGTAATTATGTTCATCCCTGGCAGTTCTGTGGTCTGCTCTTTGGTGTTTGTATAAGTCATGTTAACACTGAAGCTTGACCAAGATTCATTACCACAAAGACAATTTTAAAAACCCCACCAAACTTAATGTTTTATTTTTAAAATAGCAGACATGTCTATGTTAAATTTGTAAGGAGGGAGCAAATAATATTAATGTGTTTGTAAATAGCAAACACATGAATAGCATCCAGGAGATGGCAAAGTTACAACTTGAGATGTTCTGTGATTTTAAGGTTTTCTGTAGGGTCTTACCTGTACTGAAGCAGTAATGTTTGCTTGTCTTCTAATTCTGAAATGAAAGTAAGGTGTCACAATTTCGGACACCCCTTTTATTGCATCTGTAGAGCTCAGTGACAGCCGTGTCCCACAGTGCACCCCTGAACCCTTGGTGAATCATCACTGGGTTACAGCACAGCATGTTCTGCTGCTGAGGAGGTGTGTCTTGCAGCTGCAGAGTGTGTCTGTCGTGTCACCTGCAGGAATGCAGCGAGAGGGGAGCTTCTGCCCCTCGCTGACTTCTGCCTTGATTCCATATAGATGTACAACCAACAGGAGGTGCTGGACGTGTTTTGATTCTAATTCTTGGCCTTCACTAAATCTGAAGAAGCTGTAAGTATATTAAATGCCTTCAACTGGTCCAGTCTGTCCACATGATCAAGCTAAAGAGTCAAGGTCCTTTTTCTTTTCTATCTTCTTTTTTTTTTTTTTGTTTTTTTGGGTTTTTTTGTTTGGTTTTTTTTTTTTTGTTTGTTTTGTTTTATTTTAGCTTTTGTTCATTTTTGCCATGCAATGAGCAGTGTGTCTTCTTCATTTTGGGCCAGTCAAGGATTGCATTTGGATTTTACATTCATATGGACTGTTTCATAGTTTGAATCTGGCTGTTTGCAGGTCCCTTCTCCTGCTATGAAACAAGATATTGGGGTGAACTTAATGTGTGGTTGTGAGTGATGGATCTTGGATGAGACCTAGGAGTTTAGGTATGCTTTGGGACTTGGTGTGTAGGCAGTTCTCCACCTCAAGTCTGAATTGTAACAAAGTTTACTCTGGAACTAAATAGCTTGCTTTCTAAAGCAAGGCCCACCTGCAATTCAAACAAAAATGACTGTTGAATTTTGGTGTCTTCATGGTTGTGTAACATTTATTTCAGATGTGGAAACTTTTATTTAAGAGCAATTGAGGTTGAGGTTGTACCTCAATGTGCCTTTAGCTTAAGAATCTCAGGTATAGCTGAAGTCAGTAGTAAAAGTTGTATTACAGAGCAAATATGTATTCAGTGAGTAAGGTTTACCTACCTTTGGTTTAACAAGTTGAATACAACTGTGTTCAAAACCTAAGCAGTTCTTACTGGAACTACAGATACAAGATTATCTGGATGGCTGTGCTTCTATTTACCATGTTAACTTTCAGTATGTGGGTGTTTGTAGGAACTAAATACAGCAGTGTAGGTTAAGAAAAAAAGGGGGAAGTGAAATATGAATTTTCAAGCTTCTGTCTTTCAGTGTGGTTTGGTGAGTCTGAGTGGTGGGTATGTTTTGCTGGGTTCTTTTTTTCCTTTTAAAAAGGCTGAAGGAAGAACAACTGTGCTTGGGAGGACTCCTTCCACTTACTCCTTTGTTTCTTTCCATAGAAATGTAATTGCACCAAAGAAAGAATGGCGCTCTTTGGGATTTTATTGGTTCATTTGTATCAGTTGTTTACAAAAAGTGATACATGCAATGTATAACTTCTGTGGGGAAATAGTCCTGTAAATTTTCTTTTTCTACAGCTGTTTTCAAAGCTGTGAAAAAATGGTGCAACACTTCCATAACATTAAATTTGAGAAATAATTGCACTTGGCAGTTTTTGTTTGCAGCAATGCACGAAAGGCTGAAGGGTTTTGTACAGTTCAAAGAGCACATTCCACAGTTCTAGCAGTTGTCGGCTGCCTGCAGGGATCATTTGAATTTTCAAGGAAAAAAAAGCATCAGAGTAATGCCCAGACCATTTGGTTATATACTCTCAGCCCTCTCTTTTTAAATTTCACCTGTATGAAAAGTTATCCAGAAAAAAACCATATACAAATTTGGCACACCTTAATGTCAGTTAAAAGATCGTGTGTCAAATGTCATTGCTTCTGGTTCTTTCTTATTAACACTTACTAATGTAGAGATTATTATGAGAAATAAGATTAAAAATGAGGAATAGCACTGTTCAAGCACATGGGAATGGTGGAGTAAATAACAGCAAAGGGAAATCCCTTTGCATGTTTAGATCCTGTAGTTATTTGTAAGCTTTTGCATTAGCCAAATTGTAAATTGTGCAAGATCCTCTGGGTTACTTTGCTGTAGGAGAACCCTGGTTACAAAGGTAGACCCTCTTGTCTGGTGTTTGAAACCTGGAAAACTTGCCAGCTCCTACATCACATTGCAGCTCTGTCACTTTTTCAGAAATGTGTTGACTGTCACTGTTTGTCTGTCTAAAGCTTCTGCTTATCTAACAGAAGGCGATGTGAATATTTTTACGCTATGTGCCCTAATAGGACTTTTGGTGAAGTATTCCATAGTATTTCTCAGAGAGATGTTTTTGCTATTGCTAGGTGTTTATTAGTTTTGGCCATAGTTTGTTGCATAGCTCCAAAACTCCAATGTCCTTCTGTTTTCTGTCATGTACAGAGACAATTTTGAAGCTAAGAAGCCTTGTCTGGAGCATAGACAGTTTTTGTCCCATCATTTGTGTGGGTTGCATGGTTTGTATTGCTGCAATCTCCCTCTCCTCCCTCCTTACAAAACACAGTGCCTTGAGCTGAAGTCCATGACCTGATGGCAACTCCGGTAGGGTGAACCTCCTCAGGTTTGGTGCCCTCCTGCAAATGTGCCTCACCTGAAACTGCATAGCTCTTCAAGGTCACTTAATTGGTGCCGCTTCAGTTAATTTTTTAATGGTTAAAATCCATAAAATACTCATTTTAGCTTTAAGAAATTAAGGTATATCTTGCATGTAGTGCTATTACTTGCACAGTATTGCATTATGATAGCCATCATAGGCAATTCTTGCTGGAATGGTTTCATGTCATGTGTTACTAAGAAGTGATGTAAAGTAAAATTAAAAAACTTGTTATGACATTTCTATCCCCTTTGTTTGAACAGAGGTATTACAATTGTTGATTTAGTTGTTTTCTTATGTGATTAACATATCATGTATTATTGTGCAATAATAGATCATACTGAAAATCAGTGAGCAAGTTTAGGGTAAAATTACTATGCTGAATATGTCTGATTCTTTCCTACAATCTGACCATGAATTTTTTTTGATTATGTGATATTGCTTGTATTTTCTGGCTGTTTTAATTAATACTTTCATATTTAAAAGTATGCTCTCATGAGTATCTCTCAACATCAAGTAATGAAGCCCACTAAAATAAGAATGATTTCAAAAATAAAGGGTGTGATCAATATTCTGTCTTCTGAACTACATCTCATTAGCTTCTTTTTGAGAAAAAAGAAGTGACAAGTCCTGAATAGCTGTATTTTGAAGTGAGGATGTGTAGCTGTCACAGGTGATCAGTCAGGTGGGATGTTTCATGAAACCAGCATCTGAGCAGGACTTCTTGCACAAACATTATGAACAGGGGGTTTGCCTTGTAAAGCTGTTTGAGGTCATGCAGTGTAAATACTACTGGAACTTGGGATAAGAAGGTTGGACAATAAGGGATTCCCTTGTGCAAGCACTAATTGCTTTTTCTTATGTAAATACCAGTTCCTTTTACCGGCCTCTCTCATGCTGTGCTTTTGTCTTGGGGCAAACAAATAGATAAATACTAATAAAAATAATAATATGTATAATATATAATCTCTTCAAATAATTTGTTAATGTCCCTTTTCTATCCATTTTTAGCCATTTCTCTGTTGTTGTCTTTGGCTCCTCATTGCTCACTCATTCTTCTTATTTCTTGTTTGCTGTACCTGAGAAGCAAGCTGTTCTAAGTTCTCTCCTCTTTCATCTATCTTCTACTTTTATGTGTCTCCCTGCTGGAAATCTGAGCATGGCTCTGCTCTCTCCTTCCCTGGGCTGGGGTTTCTCATTTCTCCAGCCTGCTTCTGGCAATTTGCCTTAGCTTCTGTAGGAGGCAAGCTTTCCATTTAGAAAATGAATTTTGTTTTCTGTACCTTAGGTACACAAAACCTTAGAAATTATATATTATGTAATGTGAAAGAAATCATAAGGCTATCTGTCTGGGCTTGCTGAAGACAGTCACTTTGCCACCATCAGAGATTTGTGTGGTCCCTCTGAACCTTGAAGCTGTGCCATTATGGGTATTTGCTTGCTTTCTAGTCTCATGTTTCCACTTTCTCACATTTTCCCTCAACATCTCATTCCTCCTCAGCCTGTTTCGTGCACAGCCTACATTCACAGAAGCTGTCCTGGGCTGTACCTGCTGCTGCAGTTACCCTTTTAATTTCTTCTCTTTACATCTAAACAGCATTTCTGAGGGTACAGCCACTCTGAGTTTTCTTCTTACAGAGCTATCACAGATACTTTGCTGCATTCCTTTTTCTCAGCTGCAGTTAGGGTGTTTTAAAAATAAGACTCTAAAGCACATGTTTCTATTAATACTCATCTTGGGCACCCTCTCTAAATTTTGTCCTATTTTGTTTTGTGAAATTTTACACTGTTCAAGAGCATTTTCCAGCATTTTATTGTGTTCAGCATCTCTTTGATGCATCTTTCATTACTTTTAATTATTGTAAAAGTTTTCATTTATTTCTGTAAAGTCCTTCAGCAAATGCTGTATATTGAAGTTGTAAATTGTTACAAAAAGAACTGCAAAAATGGGAGAAAAAACTTCTTTCTGACTTACTTGTTTTGAAAAGTGACAGTATTGTGCTATTGCAACATTGTGATATTGCAGGTTAGTAAAATATAATTTTGGATTCATATATATAGAAAATATATACATTGAGAACACTTCAGAAATTTAAAACCAGAATGATACATAGCTGTAAATGGAAGGGTACTTGGTAAAATAAAACATGGTCATACCAGTGGCCTAGCTAGATGTATATGAAAAACGAATTTCCTATCCTGTATCAGTTTTAAATGCACAGTCCTAGTACATGTAATCCAGAAGAATGATTTGGTGTGTATCAATGCTTTATTTAGTTTATTTGCTGTATTAGTTGACAAAAGCATGCTGATTTAAATTACTAAAAAACTTCTTGCTTGTTGCATGCTGGATCCAGGGCAATCCATCCTAAGGATATTATATAAAGTTATGCTAGTCTTAAAAATAGAGTCACTTCCTCAGAAAGAATCCTATCAGGAGTACACTTCCCATATTGTTTCACTGTAAGCACATCTTTTCCTGGGTTTTGTTTTATTTTGGGGTCCAAGTAATGGAGCATGTGAGATTAGCTATGTGAAGAATGAAGAATTAATTTCGGTATAGCTGATGAAGTCATTAGTGTGCCATAGTTGAATTAATCTCCCCAGTCACCTGAAATGAAAAACACTTGTTCATTAGGCTGGCAAAAAAAATCTCCCAGGACATTGCAGCACAGAATTACTGTATGTGTGCAAACAGCATTCCACACTGGACTGTTGATTGCACTGTGTGGGACATCTCTGTTTTCTCATGGGTTCCTGTGATTAAATTGCACATTTTACAGCACTTTTCTTTCCATCAGGGCTAAAGTTCTAAGCTCAAAGGTACTGTCTATGGACAAGTTGGCAACCAAATTGAAAGTTGTGTTGTTATCTGTTAGGAATGTCCTTGTTTGCAAGTGTTTTGTCTAAGGAGAGGTAAATGGGGTGTAAGTTTTGGAACAAAAAACATTCAGAGGAGTCTCTGGTGGCACAGATGTTAATAGGTGTGATTTTCAGCCTGAGGATTTTTACTGTGGTTGTTGTTTTGGGGTTTTTAAAAATTATTTTTAATTGATTGTGTGGAGAGGTTTCTTTATCCTCATCTTCATAACAGTGGAGAAAACTGACCATGGCAATGTGTGCAACTTGAAAATA
Source organism: Lichenostomus cassidix (assembly GCF_008360975.1). NCBI lineage: Eukaryota > Metazoa > Chordata > Aves > Passeriformes > Meliphagidae > Lichenostomus > Lichenostomus cassidix. The sequence goes on along the minus strand of NC_139480.1, from coordinate 25,129,960 downwards.
GATTTTTAAGTAATAAGATAGGGAAATGAGTAAAAGAGTGGCAATTACTTCATTGAATAAACAAATTTAAGCCTTATTTTAGCAGTAATTTTATTGAAAGTATCATTAATTCTTATAAATTAAAAATCTTGAAAAAATATGACCGAGGAAATCCAGTGTGTTTTGTGTAAATAATTACTGTGCTCATCCAGCATTTCAGATTGCATCATGTCAGTAAAACAAGGACAACTGGTTGATCTCACATCTTCAGATTTGAAAAGGAAATTTTATAATTAGTGGAAGAGGTTATGGTACCTGCCTGGTTTACAGAGTCCTGTGGAATGCATAAACAAAAAGTTCTCTTAATGATGAGTTTTCAGCACAGTAGGCAAGTAGCAATGGGTGGTGCAAAATGGCAACACATGCTGAGAGGGAGCTTGAGCTATATCAGTACATTAAGATTTTTCCTACCAAGTAATGACACATAGGTGTTGTTTTGTTCTGTTCACGTAAAATGTTTGTTCAAAATACATTGTAATGTACAAAAAGAAAAAAAGAAAAGAAAAGAAAAGAAAAGAAAAGAAAAGAAAAGAAAAGAAAAGAAAAGAAAAGAGAAAAGAAAAGAAAAGAAAAGAAAAGAAAAGAAAAGAAAAGAAAAGAAAAGAAAAGAAAAGAAAAGAAAAGAAAAGAAAAGAAAAGAAAAGAAAAGAAAAGAAAAGAAAGAAGAAAAAAAGAAAATATTGTGGATGTTTTGGAGAATATTCCCACAAGAATTAGAATGGATTTAAATAAAAGGATTTTATACCTTCAATTTAAGTAGCTTTTATAGTCTGGTTACTTCATCTCATGAAAAATATTTCAGAAGCAGAAAAGGTCCAGCATAGGCCATTGAAAATGATCAGAGGCATGGAAATTATTTCATATGGGTAGCGATTAAAAAGATTAGTATTGTGCAGATAAGAGTAGAGGTAAGTGGTATATAAAATGTTGAACAGTATAGAGATAAGTGGCATATGAAATGACAAACAGTACAGAGTGCTGACACTTGAAAATCTCTTTACTTTTGCTAAGAAACCAGGGAGCAGGAGATAATAAAATTAATCATTAATTAATTAATTAATAATACAGGGATGGAATAAAATCAGTACCTTTAAATACAGGCTGTATGTGACAAAACTTTTTCTGGCTTTGGGATGGTATTGGTATAGAGAAAAAATGTAGAGGTATGTGGAGTAAATATTAAAATAAATAGCAATTAATCCCCTAAGTTAGATGATAAAAATAATAATATTAAAATGAATCAGAATGTATCTCATATATAATGTTCAAAAGAGAGTGCCACTCTTAAACTCTCTCTGCTTCCTACATTCCAAGTTATATTTCTTCCATTTTTTCTGTATCCTGCCATTCTTTATTGATAAAAACTATTTTCATTATAGCAAGAGAACATTTATTAGAAGTTTAAATGAGATGATAACATTAATAATAAATTAATTGTGTTTTGTGAAGTCCAGTCAATCTGTTGGTTGCTCTAGTTTCATCTTTAACTGCTGCAAAGCACTGCTTGTGGCTGCAAAATAAGTAGCTGTAAGCTTTTATTAACCCTTCAGAAGCTAATAATGATCCTTATAATGATGTTAAAACGCTATATAGACAGACAAATTACTTGAATTTTAATACAATTACTAGTAAAAATAAAAGGATTTGATATTTTAAATAGGAATGCATTTTATTCTCAGCTTTGCACGATGCATAAACACCTGCTTAGGAAATTCTTGTTATTGCATAGCTTTGTATTTATTTTTGTATAACTAAAATTACTAACTCAGGAAAATTGTTGAATGATACTGTATATAATGGAAGGAGGCTTTAAAAATTTCACTGAGTCTTGTGTATGCGTTTCATGGAGAAAAAAAAAGTTTTCCAACTTTCTGTCTTTTTTAAAATTAATTTCTAACTTCTTATTTCTGTTTTTTGATTCATTATATTCAAGTGTTTTTCCTCTAGTAGTTGCTATTCCTTTCTCGTAACTGAATGTCTTTTCTTTATACTGGCTTCTTAAATCCTTTTGCATTGCCTTTTGCCATTCTTTCTTTAATCTTTTTCCTTCTGTTTAATTTTTAAATCCTTTGCCCTTTATCTTTTTTCAGTCTTTTTAGCTGCTCTCCTCTCCTTTCCTCTTCTCTCCTTTGATTCTCTTTTAAACATTACTGCTTCTTAACATTGTGTTCTTTCATTGATTTTTCTTTCTTTTTGTTTTTTGTCCTTTTAAATTTTTCTAAAGTTGTTCTTTAGTATGCCATCACACAAGGAAGAATGGATAAAAATGCTACTAGTGGAACTAGAAACAAATAAACACAGAAAGGATTCAGGAATGTTCAAGGAAAAGATGAAACATTTCTCTGTTTACTGAAAAGAAAAACCCTATTTACTTTTCAGTGGGCATTGAAGCATTTTTACCTGAGTCTTTTTTCCTGATACCAAATGCTGTGTTTCAAACTGAAAGCAATTATCATTTCAGTATTTCATAGTACTATGTTGCTAGATGGTTTTTTTTTTACTTCATCCTGACAGATGCCTTTCTTGCATGGAAGTCTCCACAAGCTCTGTCTTGAGCTTCACAATGCATCTTTGAATCTGGAAGTGTTTTGAATGCATTATTTAGTAAACAGCAGATCTCTCTGTAGTCTTTCATGGACCTTTTTTTCAATTGATTACATTAGAGAAAATAAAGATTTAATAGCTGAATGCAAGCATTCATTTAAATCAAGTTAAAAGACTAACACAGACGTACTTCAGAGTAACCAGAAAATATGTAATTAAGTAATTTAATCTGTAGTTAGTTAGTAGTCACTTAATAACTTCTGCATTTTTAAGAAGGACACTTTTCATTTGATGTACGTAACAATCATCTTCCCCAGGTCTGTTAATTTTTTTTTTTTAATGTTTAATTTTTAATTTACTCTGAACTACCTGTAACATGACTGGAGAATGAAGCCTGCATGTAGAAACATTATGAGAATCTGGGGAAATTAAATACTGCGGAATATACTATATTGCAGTTTAAATATATTTCTGCAATATTCTCCTATGCACATTTTTGTATGGATAAGTATATGAAGGTGGTAGTGTCAGGATTATGTAAGTTTCTGAATAAAATTGTTGTGTTGAACAGGAGAAATTTGCCAAAGATAAGGTTTAACTACTGACTCTATTTCTCTCCGGGGTCCTAAATTTGTGTGCCTGTGAGCGACTGTGCAGATCTATGAGGACTTGGACAAGGGAAATGAATTTAAATATTGGTGTAAAAGAAATTTGGATTTCACCAGAAGTTTGTAAAGGCCACTGAGAACAAGAAACCAGCTCTATGTCACACCAAGGTCTATGCAAGGGCATTTAGGGTTTATCTTTAGTAAAATATTGCCAATCAGAAAATAAAGTATTCCAAAAAGAAGTCAAAACTGCAATGGTTTGGAAATGTTAAACTTTCAGTACTCTTGCCCTGAAAGGGCAACTGAAAAGCCCCAGGTGGGATGGTTGGCTGGCTGGGACTGGCATCAGTCTATGTGCTTTCCCTAATCATTGAACTATCTGTGGATATCATCTGACAATGGGTGTGTTTCTGACATTTGTAAAGTTCTGCCAAACTACCGGAGCTGGGATGTGGCATGGTGCAGTGTCTGTGGGCTCTGCTTCAGCCTCCACGGGACAGAACTGCAGTGAGTGTCTCTCTGGCAGTGGTGCCTGTGTTCTTGGACACATGGTTATCATCCAGGCAAAATGATATTTGACTTGAATTCACTTGTAGGTGCATTGAACCAAGGATGACTGCATTTACATTTATTTAAAGTATATTTAAATAAAGTATTTACATCGCTGAGATTGTGTCATCCTAGCTGATTTTAAAACATTACATGAAATAATGAAGAAGGAAGCAGAGATAATAAAGTTTATTTCCAGCTGTTGAGAACAATCCAGAAGACTACAGAATCTGCAGAGATGTTGTGGCAGACACTGCAGTTGTTGCTGCCTCTTCAATGGAAAATAATGAAAACTTATTTTAGAGGAATATAGTGTTTATTGCTGACTTTTTACCCAGAACTTTTTATCTGGAGAATAGTCAACCTGTCTAAAATAATTTGAAAGAGAGTAAAAAACTATATAATAGCTCACTAAGCAACAAAGCACGTTTTTGTTTTGCCTTAAACCTGTTATTTGTAATATTTTAAAGAAAACAGGAATCATGATGACTGCAAGCAAAAGGTTTTTATGAGCAGAATTTCAGTTGCACGTGATTTCAAAAGCAGTCAGTACTGCATGGTGATACGTACTAACTAGATCGAGACATTCTCTATCACCAACCTTCAGACACTTGAAAAATATTATGTATAGGCAAGAGAGAAGAATTTGCCATTGCACAGCACTGAATGTGTGAGCGGGCAGTGATGTCTGCCCTGAGCTATGTGCAAATGGGGGCTGCACCTCATTGCTTTGGAGTGTTGGTTCCACCAGCCTGACAGAGACAATTGTTAGTGCTGCTTATTTTACATTTGTAGCCTGATTAACAGAAGCAAATCACCATAAAAACTTCATTGCACAAAAGAGAAAACGTCAAAATCCCCAGCATTTAACTACTTTAATTCCTTTTGAGCTGTGCATCAGAATTTTCCTTGAAGATGGTTTTCCTGTGCAGTATTCCACCCTATATGAAGAAGACCTTTCCTAGGGGTTAAGACAATGGGTTTCAATAGCAGATGAGAATGGAGGCTGAATGGTCACACATAAACTAATGCTGGCCTTTTGTGCCGTGGAGAGAGGAAGAAATGGTCCTTTTCAGGTCTGGAGTTGGATATGGAGAAGAGCAGGAAGAATGGAGCATTGGGAAAAGGAGTATGCTCTGCTTGGTGTTAGGAAATGTCCCTGTTTATATATTTTTCTCTAGTACTGTCTGTGCTTGAGTAAAAAAGTACACTGCTTGCTGCGTTAAACTATGTCAGAAAGCCTGTAGTCTGCATATGAAACTGGAGACTACATTTCATACTATAAAATGTTTAGGAAGGGTGGTCTTTTATATAAATTTACACTGTAAACATGCCAGGCATTTATGATGGAAGGTCTTAAGTGTTGGTGATTTTTTTTGTATTGTTCCACAGAGGCATAAAACTTGTACTTCATTTCACGGGCCCTATATAAATAATATCGCATAAAGTGCTATTTGGTTTGCTTTGATTCATTTTAGTGAATTTTCATGTGCTAACATTTTTGGAGTTATTTATTAGTCCAGATTATTGGCGAGAAAAAGAAAACGTTTCCTGTCTCTAACCAGGTGAACAGATACATATTTTTCTGAAGTGAGTTGTTTCTCAGTTGAGCAATAGTCTATTTGGATTTAATGAGTTTATTCTTGTTTCCAGACCTGGAGGTTGATGCAAAATCTTTTCACAGATTTCAAGTACAACAGGATTTTTTTCCTCCAAGCAGCACTGTAGCACTAACTCTTAGAGAATTTAATTTCCCATTCTGAAACTATTTTTAATTGAAAGAAAACCAAGGGATGACTAAAAATTGTAGGTTTATTGGTGAATTGAGTTCTTTCAGTGGAGTCTTATATATGTAAATGCAGGTGTATATGTTTGTGAGCATGTAGCATGCAACTTTAATACCTGAAATATTTTCTCACTGTGCTCTAAGGTATTCTGAGAACTGCAAAGCATAAGGAATTATACTGTGTTAATTGAAATTATACTGTGTTAAAAAAATATTCAGAGAATTTTGGGACATGCTTGTCTTTGGGACAAAGGCCAGACTTTGCATGGATCCCTTGTAGTTTTATTCTGCTCTATAGAAAAAAGTTTACTCAAAATTCTACATGAAAACTAGTTTTTAAAATGTGTTTCTTTGATCAGATGCTGTAATATAAATTGGTTCAAATGATCATACACTACTTTTAAACATGGAAATTGAGATATATTTTGGCTAGGCATCGACAGCATAAATTCAGGACTCACAGACCACCATGACAGAACTAAGTGAAAGGGTGAATATTTTCCTTTGGTAATACTCTCTAGTGTTAATTTATTAATATCCTTTTACTGCATTTGATTTTTTTTCTCACACCCTTCAATATGGTAAACATATGTAATTCACTTCTCTGCATGACTAGCATTTTTATCTTGTAGCACAAAATCCTGTCATTGCTTTTTCGAAACCACTTAGAAAATATTAAGTAATCATGAGGGTTTTTGCTAATTGCATGGGCTTTAATTTGTCACTTTAAGTGTTCTAATTATTTCTTCGTGAGCTTATCAGCAAACTCTTAAATAGGACCTCACTGCAAATTAGGCCCTTGGGCCAGGTTATTTATTTTGACCCAAACTTCAATTGAATATTATGATTAAAAATAAGTGAAGAATAAATACGTTTTAATAATGGTCTTTAAAACTGAAAAAATTAAAATCTAAGCAAAATGTAAGAGGAGCTATCACATGTTGTTATATTAATAGAAGTTCTGCCACATCTTCTTGAAGCTATGAATGCTACAGCTATACACATACAGTAGTTTGAATACTGAAAATAGTCCTTCTTAAGCACTTTTTGAGAAGTTTTTGTTAAGTATGGCATGTGAAACTATATGAAACTGACCAACCTGACTTCAAGCTTATACTGAAAGACTGAGAACAGTTTTTCTGAAGTTCAGTTTGTTCAGTAAAAGTATTGTAGAGGTGGAGGAGAATTGAAAGTAGTTATAAACTAGTTTTGTTCATAGTGTGGCTTGGCAGGTCTTTCTCCCTTCAGCATACTTGGGTGAACTTGGGTTACCCAGCATCCCACTTGTTATTCATACCAAAAATAATCTCTATAAAATATATTGGTCTGCATCAGAGACTGCTCAGATGGGAAGAGCTTCCAATTTTCAATACTTTCAACATGCTGTAAATACGACAAAAATCATGTGCTATAACCAATAGGAAATGGATTTAGCAATGATCAGTGGCTTCACTCAACATACCAACAAGACAGACGTAAGACAGCATCCTGTCAGTGCCACCTCACTGCAGCCTTGAACTGAAGGAGTAAAACAGGGATGGATACATGAAAGAATGCTATGCTCAGCATTAGTCAAGACTAATCCACTGAAGAAATACAGAATGGGGCATAATTATCTGGATTTCAGCTCCTTAGAAGAAGATTTTAGGATTGCAGGTGTTCTCAACCAAATATGAGAAATTGATGTGATACAATTCTAAAAAGTGCAGATATTGTAATATTAAGTATGGTACAGAAGATGTATGGAACTTTCTTTCAACGCTGCTCAGGTTTAATATATTCAGATCTGGGCACTTCAGAACAGATGGGGATGAACTAAGAAGTCTGTATAAAAGCAATGGCAATTATAGAAAGCTTAGAAAAATGGATAGCTTAAAGAAGATGAGAATGAGAGGCAAGATAAATCTTTAAATGCATTAGAAAGCTGCTACAATGTCATTCACCTTACTCCAGGTGGCTAACTGCAGAAACAGTGGATCCAAATTGCAGTGCAATAGGTTAAGGTTAGACACTGGGAATACTTTGAAGTGGGAGTGTAGCAAAACATTGGAATAGATGCTCTGGTGAGACTGTGAGCACTTCATAACTGTAAGCCTTTAAGCACTCCCCAGCACAGGCTGCTGATTCCATTCTGGAACAGCACGATTGAGCTATGGGACTTTCTGCTGCCCCTTTTGGACCTGTGGTGCTCTGCTGGTAATCATGAACTGTTCTTACCCACCTGGTGGGAGGTCCATTGGTCAGCCTCTTCTGTGCATGGTTTGGCTTAAACCTTTTAATGCTGTCAGCCTGGCTCCTCAATTAGAAGTTCCTGCATAAGAAGTAACAAAACTGGTACAAAGCCCAGTGACAGACTTCAACAACCTACTGTGAATCCTTATGTACTGAGCACTTTACTAAACCCATTGCTATCTAGGGTAATAACTGCTGGGATAATTTCCATATTTTAGTGTATGATGAGTCACATTTTGCAAGAACTTGATTCATGAGACAAGACTAAAACGAATTCCCCTGAACTGGTCTGGGAGGGTGTTAAACATTGAGGACAGTAGCTGCACACTGTGAGTAGCAGAAAATTCAGCTTTTTCTATCACTTGGTCCCAAAGGCAGATGAGGAAAAAAAAAGCTTTGGGAGACATTCATGTCTTAAGGAATCATCACCAGCAATATTATCTGTACTATTCTCTGGTTATGGCAGTGAATCTAGAGTCAATAATTCAGTTGAATAGCAAGTGGGGCAACTCCAAGCTCCAACGAGGAGATTCTGCTTTGTGCAAATTTCATCATAAAACAAAATAAAAATGGAAGCAGCGGAAACAACCTTTGATTCTTATCTATTGATATTGGTGCTTAATGCAGCATTTGAGCCTAGGGAAGAATCACCACCATCAGTGTTCCAGCTCCTGTCTCCTGGTCGTGGCTTAGCTGCTTGTGCACAATGGAGTTGTACTTGGATGATGTTTAATGGTTCTTCATCTACATTTGTGTCTACTGCTCTACTGCATCATGGAAAAACTGCTAGCAGTCACAATGGCTTTACTCATGTTCACTTCCAGTCTCTGACATGTCATGTTCGTAGTTTTGTGTGATTTAATTGTATTTTAATACCTTCATGGCCACTTAGAGATAATCTTCTGTTCACTTTTCTCTTACCTATGACCCCTTCAATGCCTTTTTCAGTGCTTTCTCTCTTTCATAACTCATCCTGCAATTTGCCAAGACTTGGACTTTTTTTCTTTTCCATTTTCTGCTGTTCCCAGGTGAGTTATCCACTTGCACTGCCTTTATTGTTATACTGATGGCTTGTAAATCTGTCTTTCCACCAATGTTATTACTCCTTGCATTTAGTCTCATGTCTCAGGCTGGATCTCTAACATGATGTCTTTTAATTATCTTAATCATTCCAAGACAGAACTCTGCCCTTGTCTATCACAAATGAGAAGAACATTATCCTTCTTGCACTCAGATTTAGTGACTCAGGGTTATTTTTTACTCTGACTTTCCTCATGCTTCATGGATCTTGACCGGGACCAGATTCTACACCTTTTTATTTTCGGTATTGTTCAGATCAATTTTTTTCCTTCCATCCTGCTGTTAAATTTCTTATTCAGATCTTCTTGCCTCTGTCCTAACTCTTGCAATTTTGTTCTTTTTTTCTTTTTTGTTTTTTTGTTCATTTGCAAATCAGATGTTGCCTCCTTAAAGCAAATTGTTGTCAGTTAATTCCTTCTTTTAGTCCGCTTGCATGTTCATATCCCTTCCTCTTTTATATTCCCAAGGCCTCTTGTCTCAAATTTAAGATGCTTACAAAGCTTTACATGTGTGCTTTCTAAATGTGCTGAGCAGTCCAGCAATAGATTGAGAGGGGGTGGAAAACGTCGGTGGAATCAAATGATGTAGAAGTGCTACATAGATTATTTTTGAGAAAGTTTGGTTGTTAGGTCAAGAATCTTAAGAAATTTCATGTGTGGTTTTTTCATATAATCAAGTGTTAAGTCACGCCTGTTCATTCCACTTGCAGGTGCCTCCTTCTACTTCCAGACTTGTCTACATATTTGAAGACACTTTCTCTCACAGCTATATTTTGTTTTCTACAGCTATGTACTCGTGAGGGAACCTCATGAGCTCATCAAAAAAGCATCTGCTGCTTATTGCCTTTTTGTAAGCCCACTTCTGCCTTCTTGCATACATCAATCCAAAGTTTCCATATAGAGAATTTGCTTCTATTCTTTATTTTTCTGCAGCAATTCTGTAGTGGTTTGTCATTATATTATACATTTATTTAGGCACCAACTATCCTTAAAGCATCTGAAAAGCATCCTACCATAGTGAGGCTGAAGTCCACAAAACTGAAATAAATTCCTTTTGCAAGGTAGCAGTTGCCTTTTCTGCATTCTGAGTCTTCATTCTTCCATTCTAGCTTCCATTAAGGCATGAATTTTTCTGTTGAAAGGTAAAATATACAGCCTGCCTGTGAGGCCACTATTAATTCCACACTATCTCTCTTTTATAGTGCAGCTGGCACCCTACCCTCAGGAGAGCAAGCTCATCACTTCTACCACATGCTTGTTCTCTACCAGTTCAGGCAGCAGGAATCCTAAGTTAGCTATCAAATATTGGTCTTGCCCGTGGCAGCACAGAGCATTCCACAGTGCCTCTGGGCCAGCTGAAAATAATTTCTAGCACAGTTGGAGTGAAACTACAGAGGTGTAACAAAGACAAGTCCTGGGGACGGTGATATTCAGTATTCTCTCCAGCAATAAACAAAGATTTGCAAAATCAGTAAAATAAAATAAAAATAGTACAGATTTAATTCATCCTTTTTAAAATATAGCATCCTGTCATGAGTGTGAGAAGTAACAAAACTACCTGTGGTCATAGACAAAATTATATTTCTGAATTTTCAGACATGATACATGCTTCCATCACTGAATTCTCAACTTCACTTGTTTTTATTTTAGTAATATTTTTCATACATTTGTACATATTCTTATCATACAACTTTTATATTCTTCATCTGCTTACTGCAAATATGCACAAAGATTTCCAGTCAGGTGTTAAGTAAAAGGACAAAATAATTAGCCATTACCAGGTAGTTTGATGCATCTCTTTTAAGGCTGAAACTTCCTAGTAATTATAGATTATTCTGTTATTGATATGATGATACTTTACATTTGCTTTAACCATCTGGGAGATGCTGCAGAAAAGGCATACTCAAGTGATTTCTTTGTCCTTAAAACATTTAATGCTGTCCAAGAGCAATGTGTCTACCAATGCTTATATCTGCCTTTACTGCACTATTCCTATCCTTAGGTTAGATAGAAGTACTGAAATGGTACCTTTACCTTCTCAGAATAATTCTGAATATTTTCAAAACATATTGAACATCAATATTGTTCAACAGAGTGTATGTCATAGGCAATTCTTCAAATTTTTTTAACTTACTAAAACTTGCTCTCTGCTTTTGAAGAATTTTGAAGAGTGGGAAAGCTGCCTTCTCTTTAGTGTTACTCTGCTGCCATGCAATACTTTCAACTTTCCTGTCATCCTATTACCATAATAATTGGCACTGTTTTCTGTATGTTGTCTAGAGAATTATTCCACAAAAAGGGAGAATGTGTCTCTCATTAGGTCCCCAGCTGATGGGTAACTGTATTGTGCTGATTGTATTGAATCCAGCAGTGATAGACAATGGCACTACATTTTTTATAATATTATAATATTGGGCTTTGTGGTACAGAAGAGTGGCAGTTTTGGGGCTTTGGTTGAGTTGAACATCTCTCTCCTTTCTTAAAACTTCTGTCTTCTCCCCAGCTGAGTTGATGTTACTGAGGGCCAGGATCTGTCCAGAGAAGACTTCTGTCCCTCACTCACTTTATTGGATCTTGTTTCTCAGCACAAAATACTGTGCTGCATACTCAGTGAAGACACCTGCTTGCCCTTGTAGTTCATAGACCCCAGTTTTTTCCCTTTGAACTGTCTGGAGCCAGGGAGGTAGTGAAGGAAAGGAAAGGGAAAAGGGCAAGGAAAAGGAAAGGAAAAGGACGAAGGGCTGGAGGCAGAGGGGCTCCAGAAGCACCCCGTGCTGCTGCTGGCTTGAGCAAGGCCACTGAAGGCAATGCGGAGCAATGCTTGGGACTGTTAAAGGGCAGTAATAGCTGGTTTTGCCCTTCAGTGTTGTGCAGTGTGTAAGCTCATAATCTAGATGAATGCATTTGGAGATGTTTAGGGTCAAAATACTTCTGTGTAACCAGTATATTGCCTGTCGTTAACATCTGTCTGCTACAAATGGAAACACGATCTGCTTATTTCATGAAGGTTGTCACATGTTCATGAGCTGAGAAGAGCTTTTGGACATTTGCTGATTCTAAATTTGACTGTGGTCAGAGGTTAAATGTTGAGAATTTTATCATGTGTTCGCCCATCTGGTTCTCAGTTATTTTTGTGACAAGGCAATATGTGGTAATAACATATTATTATTGTTTGATAATAGTTTTAAAGTATTTTGTCAAAATGGCTATTAAATGTATTTTTCTGTATCTGGAAAGTGTGCTTCCCTCACATGAAGGGCTGTCTTTCTCTGTAACTTACAGATTAGGTACTTTTTATAAAGTAACCCCCTCTTGACTATATCCATATTTTGTTTCGGTGGCATGCTGTATGCCTTTTGAAGCTCAGGAAATGTTCTTCCTCATCCACATAGCTTAAAACTTACCAGCTGGGTGCTCTTGGATTTCAGTACCGGCAGTTCTTCCTTTTTTTGCCTTAGTCATTTAGTGGCTGTGCTGCTGCGCTCTTGCAACATTCTTCAAAGGAACGAACTTCCTCTAAGGAATCAAGAAGCTGAGTGTCCCAGGCCTCCATTTTATATATATGTACATATATTGGAAGGGACTTCTCTTAAGTTACTGAAGTTTTAAACACTAAATATATGCAATTTCATTACCTTGCATAGATGTTTGTCTTATCTGAAAATTTTTCATAATTTCTGGATTTCTTCAGTCTTATGTTTAGAAATTATCACTTTTGTCCTTGTTTTTTTTTTAAATATTATTTTTGATGAATTTTTATTTTTATTGATCTGTACCTGCACACTAGCAAAGCCATTCCTGTAGTCATTACTTAATTAGTTACTCTCTTATGCTGACTTTGTCCACAAACATGAAATGTGCTTGTAGTCATTATTGTTGTAAGAAGCATATTGATTAAAAAAATAAATTCCAGCCAAGAGTCTTTGAAATAGTAAATAGATTTGGATGTTTATATGAAAAGAGAAATTTTAAATTCTCTACTCAAAACATATTGAATACAGTAAAAATATCAACTGGCATATTTAGAAGATTTTGTCATAAAATATGTTGTTATAGGCATGCTCAGCAATGAGAAAACCTTTTGAGCTGTTTTTGTAACAAAGAAGAATATATGGGGAGCTAAGTAAAACAGTTGTGATACAGACTCACAGTGAGATTGCAGGATTAATAACTGTAGACTGAAGTTCAGTCCCTTCTGAAATTGTGTGTGTGAGAGACAATTGTTTGTGTGCTTGAAACTGGGAGGTTTTATTTATTTATTTCACTTTCTTTTCTTTTCTGCTTTCCATACAGAAAATAAAAAAAGACCCTTTGGACTTGAAGCAAAGACCCCAAGCAGCATTCTGATTTGCCTTACTCAAAGTCCCTACTGTATTTTTTTTCCTGAAGCTTTTTCCCTTCCTTTCTTTTTTTTAATAAACACTTATAAAACTATATTGCTTGAAGTCGCTATCCAGCTAAAATACCTGTGAAGTGCTTACCTGCCTTGAGTGCCTATGTTCCCTTGCTCCTCTGTTCATTTCTTCCCTGTTTTTTTATTGTAGTGTTATACTTTCACTTCCTACAATGTTTTCTATATTTCTAGAAAAACATTGTCTTGAAGGATCTGATCAACTTTGTTTATTATGCAGTTATGTGGAGACTCATTAGGAGACAGTGGCTGACTCATGTGCCAATTTCAGTGTGGAATACTGAGACTCTTGCTTGGAACAATGAGATCCATCAGGACATCATACTCTGAAAGAGTCATGAAATAACTCATCTAGGACTTCAACTTATCAAGACTCAATCTTGATACTGTGTGAATTGGCTACTGATAGGTAAAAAAGTAGATTGAACCTTTGTGTGGTTAAAAAGGAGATCAGATTAAAGGCAGTGATAAGTGGAGTGTGAGACAGTCTCTGTCTGCCATACAGGTGTAGTTAAAGGTGAGCATATGTGCAGATGAGTTAGCACCTTCTAGGGTTGAAGGTTTATAGACACATAGCTTTAAAGTGTAGGTTAACAGGGGAAGTGTTACAGGACCAGGCAAGATTTAATCCTGAAAAAGTCATCAGGCAGGGAGAAACTGTTCTGCAGAGGAAAACGTTTTAGTTACAGATTTTTTTGGTTTTGATTGCACTTCCACAAATGTTGTCTGAATAGCTAAAAGCAGCTAAGACCAAGCATTGCACCAGTGTTTTGAGGCAGGAGTAAAATTAGATGTGGATGCACGCCCACAGTGTAGAAAGTTTTATCAAATGTTTTTGCACAGCATTTTTTCTGGAAATCATACAATCATAAAGTGGCATGTAACTCTATCATCTGTAATATTAGGGATTAACACTCTTTTATTCTGTTTTTCAAGTCTTAAAATATGACTTCCTAGTAATACCTGAGAATAAGTGTCACCAAAAAAGTCCATTTAGTCTTTATTTAATTTTTAATTTTTTAAAATGCTTTTAGTTGTTAATTTTTTCTCTCTGTATTGATACCCTTGAAAATACTTTTACACCATTAGTCTTTCTGTTTAGCTCTGTTTTCCCCATCAAAAAAGGCATACTGACTTTTCTATCCTCACTTTCCTTTATTCTGTTTGAAGAGAAGCTGTCATTTTGGATAACAAATGATCTGTGTCATCAATTAGTTTTCACTTGTCTGTTTTTCTGTCTTCAGTAAGCTCAACTACCTTTTTATTTTTTTTAATTCCCTCAGTATCTTTTTTTTGCCATGTCTATAAAGCTCTCTGATTTGATCAGTCTTCAAGATCTCCTAAAGTGCTGATACATAATTTTGCCATAGAACCTGTATTCCTTTGCTCCTAAGGCCAGCAGCTCTGTTGACAACAGGCCCTACTACCCCATGTGTATTTTGTGCACTACCTTTTTGAATGGCTTGTTTTCCTGTAAAGCTTCAAAAGTAAACTTAAATATTTGAAATCCCATTTGAAATTTTTACAGGTTATTGCAATACCTTTTCTATAGCTATTTGTATCTATATATATTCTCTATATAATGATTTTAAATTAAATAGCTTGGATTTAAAGAAAATCCCAGTCCAAGATACTTAAGCACACCTGTATGTTGTGTATTTAAAAGGGATTTAAAAATCTCCATACTCTTAGAAGTCCATCAAATGAATTTCTATTCTGACGTAAAGTTAAATGTCAGTGCAGTGTGCCATGATGAAGTTGCGCTGACAGAGTGATCAAAAGTGATTGATGTGTCGGGGGAAGCAGACATTTTTTAAGAGCTGTGTAAAGCTGTAAATATTTTGTGTTGTTCTTTGCCAAATATTATTTGAAAAGTTGACAGCTGCCTTTTTAACATGTTTGGTTAGAGTCTAATGGTACCTCAAGTCCTGTTTAATTAAACTGACTTTGTTGGGATGGTTTGCAGGTATGTAAAGATTAAGACTGGAGATTTAACCCAAAATTTTACAGGAGGCATTTTCAGTCAGATACTGCTTTAAGCTAAGTTGACAAAGCATTACTGCTTACCCAAACATATTTTGTTCTCTGTCAGATATGAGTTTTGTAATGCAAATGAAAAACAAGTTTTAACTGGTTTGATGCTGAATACCAGAACATCTGTTTAAGTAGCTGAGTTATCCGATGTGTGTGGAAAAGCTGCATTTTTACTATTGCCGCTTTTATGGGGGTGTTTGACAGAGAAGGCTGTATTAGTTTGAAAACAAACCAGTAGGAGATCACAACTCAGAATTATAATTAAATAATACATATAAAAATAAATGCAATAATACAAGAAGAACCACTGACAGAGTCAGATCCAACCTGACACCCTGTTAGGGTGGTGGTAGCAGTCCAACTGAAGTAGTTGGGTTGAAGCAGTGATCCTGTGGAAGGTCTGGTCTCTACCTGAAGATCCTCTTGTCCTCTGGGAATCCAGTAGACAGGGCTGCTTGTGTCGTTCAAAGCCCAGGTTATATCCAGGTGGGAATGCTTGGCTCCTCCCCCCTGGGTGGAGCATCTCACAATAGGATGAGGTAATTCCATGAGTCATGCGGTTGGTTCTTGATAGCTCATTAACAGTTATCAGGGGTGAGTCATAGCAGGAGATAACAACCAGTGCCCCACCTGCTTTCACAGCTTGTGGAGGTGGTAATAGAATAAATACATCTATATTGCAACCTAGGGCAAGGACATATTCTAATGGAGCTGCTGGAATGTTGCAACAGTGTTTTGATGCAAGACTACTAAATAAATTCAGCAATCAGACTAGGAAACTGGGTGTTTGTAACAATTGGGCATGCTGTTCAGAAATGCAGGCAGTGTAAATTCCAATTTTTCATCCTTTCTTCTGCCCTGCCTTTGCAACTTGTTGGAAAGTCTTCTGAAAGTGGCATTGATAGAGTCTTCACTAGAATAAAATTTGCCGTGCTTTACTATGTGCTGTTCTGGGGTGCACCTAAGAGCAGCATTGCTGATGATGTGTTGTGATGGCCTAGCAGAGAGTAAAACAGAAGCTCATACTATCAGAGATAATAAGCAGATGGTTTTCTGTGCTGGAAGCAGTAAACACATTGCTTGTTATGTGAAGATCATTTTCTGTGTGTTTTTTTTTTTTTTTTTAATAAAGATGCCACAGGACAGAAACATAAAGATCAAAAGTCTCATATTAGCAGAGATGTGAAGGATTTTATTGCCTTCACAACTTCTTAAAAGAAAACTTCAGTAGTTTCCATTACCAAGTGTCTATTTACAAGGAAAAATAGTGTATATCATAACTTTATTCTGGATGTCTGCACCAGCAGTCTGGTATATTTAAAATCTGTTAATAGTCCCTGGAGAGAGATGGGATCCTTCAGCAAGCATTTCAGATAGCTGTAGTGTTCTGTGGTAAATCTTTTCAGTCTCTATAGAAACATCTTTTTCTTTCTCTTCTTTGACTGTTTAGAGGCTTCTGTTGCTTAATGTCATTTGGAGATATAAACTGGTCTGAAATGGTTCAAAATATGTTGCAGGGGCCTGAAGATTAGAGTGACAGAGATTCAACACAAGATTACTAGAGCCACTAGTGCCAATTGTAGTTAGATGTCATTTTAAACTGGACTGATGATCCTACTTCATGCTGATCAATATTCATTAATATATCTGGTCCTTTGAGTTTCTTGAAAAGATTTGGAAAACAGCTTTTGTATTGTCATTTCAGCATAATTTTAGCTATCCTGGGGCCATTGCTTGGAAATGAACACTTGTCATTTTTTTTTAAACTTGGCCAACAAAATGTTTGTCGTATTTCATATTGTATATTTACAGTTTAGATGCAGGAATTTTCCATAAAATTTCTAGAAATTCTCACTGGCTGTACTTGCAACAGCAGGAAAAAATATGTAGAACTAAACCTCTGTCCCCTGTGCTCCACGACATAGAGACCTTATTGTAGTATTTTAGTGAGATTCTGGGTCTTATATTTAAATATAAGAATCTCAGAAGTGTGAACCTATAATTTCTATTTAAATTTGGTATTGATTCAAAAAAAAAATGTCACATATGCCCATAAATATTCTTCTGAGCGGTACTTTGGCAGAGTTGAACAGTGAGGCTAATTGTTACTGGAAAAAAAGAGGTGCTATACTGGGAGTATACAAAAATTTCTAGGTTTTGGTGGCAGGTTAGCCTTTTTTTTTTTTCCCATCATAAATAATGTTCTCAGTATGTAAATGGGCACCAAATCTAATACCCTGCTGAGACTGAACCCTTGTGTCTTAGGTAGTTAGATCTTTCACAGTACTTGTGCTGCTTATTACATTTACAATGTAAGGACCAAAGCAAGTATAATGTAATTACCACTGTTTGAATTGCACTAGCAAGTAATGGGGTGTGATTCGGCCGTCTGGCTTCTCAGTGTAATTTACATAAGTTTAAAGCTGCTATCAAAATTTTGAAATATTGATAAATATCATTAGTGTTTATGAACTGTGGATTGATAATTATGGTAAATGGAAGACTTCAGTTCAGCCGTCTTTATAGAAATGTGTAAAATGTTAAATAATATTAAGTGAGCACCAGAATTCTTATAAAAAAACTTTAAAATGATAACAGAATTTTTTTTTTTTTCTATTTCATGTCAAAAAGGTCCAGTATAATTCTCCAAGCAGAACTACTTTTCAGGCCATGGTGCCATCAACTGCCTTGCTTCCAAAAAATCTTTGTGTATTTTTTTTTCTTTAGTTCAGTGCTCCAATATGTTTTATTGCCCTTTACCTTACTGCTCGCTATATTGTGCAGACTTGTATCTCAGTATTTATACAATTTCCCTTCTATTTTCATATCCTGCATGCTCATACTGTACAATAAGGAGATAATTGAACTCATGTTACACCATGTTTTATGTGCAGCTTTTTCTAAATGCTTTGTGTGCCTCTTCTGTTGAGATAAGTCTCAATTTTCTTCCTCCCTAATGACTACGTTGAGGATTTGCTAAGAGTGCAGTGACAATGCACGTGAAAGAGCTCTCAGTATCTGACTGATGACACTTCAGCAGCTAATTGCTCATATAATTTTACTTCATGAAATGGTTCATACACCTGTTTTGCTTAGTACATAACTTTGGAAATCTACATGGTGAGTGAAGCCTTGCCAGAACACATGAGATGTATTCCAAAACCCACAAACGTAATTGGAATTTATTAGGAACTGCTCTGAATTATTCCTTTTTCTCCCACGGAAAACTCTACCACTAGTAGATGTCACTGACAGAATGTGTTTCTGAAATTTCTTACGTTTTAACATTATTTTGTTTCATTTGTCATTCTGAAAGGTAGTTTTTGCTTTCACTGAAAATGACAGACAAAATTACTTTCTAAAAAAATCATCTCATTATTGTGAAATCCTGCAGAATTAAGAAGCACATTGAGTTCAGTTTTTGAAAGGAACCTAGGAGCCACTGTAGTGAGTTACTTCATGAGAGAAGAAATTAAAGGACAAGGCAAAAAATAGTCACTCTGGTGACTTTCACAGCCTGTGCAGACTGATAGTCCCAGAAATAAAACATATCGCAAAAAAAGATGAAAAGGGAACCTAAAAGCTGGTGTAATTAAAGTTGCTGCATGAAGCTGTAGTGATTTGGGAAACCTCAGTTTTGGTGCCTATACTAATGATGCATCAAAATGCCTACAAAAACATTGCATGAAGCATATAGGGAACAAAAGGATTTTTGAGTACAGCAGCTCTTTAGGAGTTGACCAATTTCTGTATCAATGTATCATGTAACCCCCAGAAATTCATCTGAATCTTCTCCCTGGATGTTCTATTAGTTACTACCATGTCAGTCTTCTCCTTCCTCCACCACAGCAGCTTGCAGATTTTGAAGTTCCTGTTTTCGCTCTCCAGGTATAAGAAGAGCAGTAGGCACCCTGTAAGAGGTGATGTGGACATATAGAGACAGCGTTAATGATAGTAACTTGAAACCTGTGATTCTTTCCAAACCAGTGCAAAATTGAAAGGACTTTGTTCTGGCACAAAAACTGTGAAGGAAGAAAATGGAAGTTTAGGAAGTGCCCAACTAAAATGCTTTTCAGTAGTGCCATTTTGAGTGCCAAATTCTTAAGGAGTTCTCCTGTTGCCATATGAGGAAGCTGTTTTGTAATGGACCGAAGGAAATGTGTTCATATTACTGTATTTATTGAAGTCTGTAGGAGACTTAGACTGTAGCAGCGATTTAAATGAGCCAAAATATATGAGGTATGTTTGTGTCTCTCTCCTCCCCTGTCCCTTCCCTTCTTCCTCTTAGTTTTCTCCCCCCTTCTCCTTCCTTCCCTCTCCTTCTTTGGCAGCATAGGAAGATCATATTGGGGTAAGAATATCAGAAGTCCTTTTCACATTTCTAGATAGTCTAATCTAATAGATTTTTTGGAAAGTCCCAAGAAAAGTTACTGAATACCGTCAAGTTCTGTAGTATCTCAATAGTCTCTGTAGTGGAAAACAAAGGCTGCTGTCTTGCCAGTGAATACACTACAAGAATTAGTGGGTCTTTTCCTTGCTTATGTGCTGCAATTTTATTTCCTGCTAGAAAAATAGGTAATGCTTTCCTTCTTGTGCAATATTTTCTTTAAGAGAAACATGACTATATGTAGCAGTTTTCTTTCACAGATGTAATTCCTTATTTTATGTTGTCCTCTGCACTGAGGACTCAGACTAAGTAAGTTTCAATAGGTATAGTAGAACATGTAATATACTTCAAAAATGCATATTTTTCCTTTTCAATATGGAATGGAGCACAATTAATGACAAATAAAGGATCTTTGGATATGAAACCTGTTATGAAACAATGTTGTATTATTTGTCCTCATTCTAATTATCTGTCGTTTCTGTACACATGCTAATATTCAGAATGAATTTGTGTGAATTCGTGTGAATTTGTGTATTGGCCTCAGAACTTAGGACTGGAGGGGTTTTCTTGAGCCATTAAAGTCAATTTTTGCTACCACAGTTGTAATGTCATATTTTTTCTTTGCAATTCCTTTTAAAAAATGATTTAAAATCATAACTGGGTTTAATTTACATAATCCTATTTTTATTGCCAGAATTTCTGTGGCAGTTTGCATGAACCTGTGAGGAAGAAATGCATCCTGAATGTTGACACTGATTTCTCTAAAATCATGAACAGTCATAATTGGAAGTACATTGTAATTTTTTGATTCATAGATGGTATTTTCCTTCAAAGTATATTAAATTATATACTATGTTCCTTTCAAATATGGCTTTGGGAAATTTTGATGTGATTGCCAGTTTTTCATATAAGGGAATTGGTTTTCCATTAGCTTGTCCTCTGGTCTTCATATGAGGCATAGATAGTTTTTGGTGCATATGGCCTAATGTTACTCCTTAATGTCTTTGAGATTGTATGGGTAAAACTAAGAAGGATTTATCCAACAGTTATGTTCAGCTTAGTCTGATCATATTAAAAGTAAGTGTGCCTCCTTTTTGAGAAGTCTCTTTTTTTTTAATAGAGTTAAAACTGAATATAACACATTACTTTTTAAATGTTCTTACTGATCCCATTATTCTTTCTGTGCATTTTACAAATAGGATGTGATGTTTTGAGTATGCTTCAGGCTTCAGTAGTTTGTATAATGTTCTATTTTCTGCAGCAAAAGCATGTCAAGGTGATCTCTGTGGGTGGTTAATATTTTCTGGAGTTTATTCTTCAACCATGAAAATATGCAAAACTGAAGAGCTTGGTGGTATGTCATATATTCAGGTATTTTTTATATATATATATATATATCTATATATTTCAATTTTATCATCATTAAAATTACCAGAAAAAACCCACAAGTGTAGTAGCAAAAACTGTTCATAGATGAATGCAGCATTTGTCACTCCTGACTTGTGTTTGTGGCTACGTTGGTGAGCAGTTCTTGCAATAGCTTATACTGTAATTTTGTGACAATGTAGTGTAAAAGTGTTGTATAAATGGAATATTTTAAAACATAATGTTTAAAATCATAGAAAATCATAGAATGTGGGGGAAAATGTAAAAATTATAGGATGTTTGCATTTTAACAGAAATACTCTTGATTTGTTTGACAGGCTTTAGGTGTTCTCTGTATTTTCAAATATAAGTACTTTAAAAAACAATTGTGGAAAGCAACAGTAACAACACTATAAAGAAATGCATAAATATTGTAACAGTATTTCAATAGGGAAGAAATATCATAAGTCTGATTGTTAAAGAACTGAAGCAGGCAAAAGTTGAACATAAGTACTGCGGGCAAAAGTTGAACATAAGTACTGCGTAGTATGCTTTCACTACTGCTACAGTAGTAACAAGAGTAATTGGGAGAGAAAATGTCAAATATATCCATATAAATAAATTGCATCTGATTTATAAAAAAGGGATATTGACAAAGCTACTGGGCATTTCAATTAAATGCATACTTCTTTTTCTTTCAAGACAAAAGCAAACATATAAGGAAATTAACTCTTACTAAGAAATAATGATGTGCATTCTGATTGCTGGCTGATACCCTGTTTTATCAGTGCTTCTGTCTTCTGTTTTTGTTTCCTTTAGCCTCTGTCTCTGGGAAATTGTGTTTCTGCTGTTTGTATAGCATGTAGGAAAAGTAGGTCTATAGTTTTAAATGGGAACTCTTTCAGATATGCCTTACTAAGGTTATCTTCTCTGATACAATGTAATGATCCAAAATGTATCTGCAGCAGAGATTTTTCCATATTTCCCTTGCCATTCCTGGCAGTTTGATTTACCTCATTAAAAGGCTGGGAAAAAAACCCACTTGGAATACCTCCAAACTTAGGGTCTTTGTTGTTGATGAGAAATTTGTTCTTTTGGAGCTTAGGCAATGTATAGAATCTGTGATTCACTTTGGTGCACACCTCAAGGCATCATAAGGAGTACTATACTCATGTTCTCCAGCAAGAAGCAAAGCAAAGCAAGAGCTTGCCAAGAGTTAATTACTCTAAAATAGCTGCAAATACATCAAAACCAGAATATATATCTACGTTCAGCTTTCTGATGCTTATCTCTGAGAACATGGCCTTTTTAAGGACACGGTTCTCAGAATCAGAAAGAGGAAGCTCAGGACTACGTCCACTGTGTTTCCTTTGTTTTTTTGAGAAGGATCATTCTATGCACAGCCCTTTCACTTCTCAAGGCAGCAGGGCAACTACATCTTGTATCTTAAAAGAGGTTTGTATTTATTGTTCTTTTCTCATTCCTTCTTCATACCATAGGTAGAATGGGAAATTTGCTGTAATCCTACCTACCCAGAAGCTCTAGTGATGCAACTCTAGGAAGAGTTGGGTGAGGTGCCTGTAGTCTTATGTTGCTAATCCCATAATGACAAAAGTATTCCTGGCTCCTTACACACATTTACCTTTCAGAGAATCATAGCTCTTACTGGTACTCTTCGGTCTGCAGCAGGAAAAGTTGACATAATGACATAGTGAGTGCCACAGGAGTCCACAAAACAAATATCCTGTGTAAAACAGCAAAAGCTGCTGGTGTTACAGAAAATGTTTCAGTCAGGCTGTGTTCTTAAGGTGAAGCCAGGTGTGCCTGATGGGAGGCAGCAGCCATTTGGCTCACCATGTTTCACATGGTTAGTTGATCTTTCTCCATTCTCTATGACTAAAGTTTATACAGATATTTTAAAAAAGAAGCAAAGTTTTGCTTTCATTAGGAGTGTGATCATACCATCAAGTTTGACTTACTCCATCTTGTGTGCTGGTGTCATCATATTCTGTTAGCCATGATGGCAGCTTTTATAGTTAGCTGTTTCATTTTTGTGAGAAGACTGGAGATATCTATTACTAGAGACCCATCCTACCCTCTCTGATAGTGGTGGATCTCTACTGCACCCTCAATCCCATCTATGTGTCCTGGAGGCAAAGGTTTCATTGAAGACTCACCCTGAGCTCTTATTTATAGTTATGCACTGCCTAGAAGGCACTTGTAGATTTACTGTAGAATACTCTGGTGGAAAGCATATTCAAAAATTCTAATTATCCTAGATTAGTTGCTTTTCTTTGTGTTACAGAAACTGTATTATTTCTTCTAACTTGCAGAAGGTTGGTTTGTTACATCATCTCCATATATCTTTTAGCTGCCTCTTGTTCAGAGACTACACATAGTTCTAGAATACATCTGATGATGATAGATATTTCACTGTAGAGCAAAATATTTCTATTATGAACAGTGCAATGGCAGCTGCAGATTTTTGTCAATGTGTTATTTAATTGCTTTTCTAATTGCAAAATTGTAATGGCAGTCAGAAATTGAAAAACGTTATGAGTCAATCTAACAGCAAAACTTATATCAGAAATTTTTGTGTGCAAATATTTCTTTGTAAAATTTGTTTGTAAAATTTGGGTGCAAAAACATACTTGGGAATTCAGTAAGTGTGATATATGTTGAAGTTACTAATCTGTAAATGGCAATGAGTAGTCTATAATATGTACTTGCCATCCAAGGCTTTTATGTTATTTGCAGCTGGTGGGTATTTCCATTCCATCTAAGCAGTGATGAGAAAGTTGGGTGGAGATATATGAAAATAGTAGAAAATATATATTACACTTGGATGAATTTTTTTTTAAGGAAAGGTATTAAAAAATTGTTTATACCTGACATGTGTGGCGATTTTGGAATTGATAACTTAGCTGTTAAATGAAACAGCAGTACTGTACTTTCACCAAAATTAGTCAAGCAATTCAGAGCATCTGTTGCTTTATTATTTTCTTCATCTATAACAACACAGGGGTGTAGAACACTAAACTTAAACTTGAGTTGGTATTAACTCTTAATACCAACCAAAATCCCTCAAATTTGCATTTCAGTGATCGAAAGAGAAGAAACAGAATTAGCCAATGGAATTTGGTCAGAGTTTATAGACTTCAGCAATGAAAGAGATTAAAAATATCTTGCAAATATATATGTTTCACTGTGTGTCAGTGAGCTGTGTTTCAATACCTATCTGGCCCTTGAAAAAATAAAGTTGGAATTATCAGGGAAATTTGTGTGTTTGCTTTGTGATTAGTATTGGTATTAGCATGTATTTTGTATTAATTTGTTGGGCTAAAGTTTTAATAAATCATACATATGGAGAGTTTGGCAGCAGGAAAGTGGCCTTGGAATTCATGATAAAAGTAAGTGGATGACATGCACAAAGAGCGAGGGTAAGTATGGAATTCTTTGGCTAAAAATCAGAAGAGCTTCCTAATGTAAGGATTTACTTGAACAGATTTACATGTTGCTATAATTGGCCACTACTGAAGACTTGCAAAAATAATGTAAAATCTGATGAAGGTAGCCAGTAGTTTTATACTTGACAGGGTGGGCTTGATTATGTGTCCTGCAAATCTGAGATAACCTGAGAGGTCATCTGTCAGATATGACACAGCAGACCTGCACCCTTCTGAAGTGACTGCTGGAGGCCAGATGGGATTACCTTGGACACTCTGTGGGCAACTCAGTAGAGCATGACATGTTTGAGGAGTAACTGTGAGCAAAGATACTTTTTATTCTTTGCAATGTAATAAATTATTCTGTTTTTAATGTGTGTATTGAATCTATAGAAAGACTCCTATAAGGTATTTTGAATAAATGAGGGGTCAGATATTGTTTGTTTGTCTCAGGCAAAGAGTTTTATTACAATCAGTAGAGTCACTATGCTGACTCAGAGAAGCTGAAAGAATCCCAGTTTTGTATTTATTTCTCCTTATAACGTATCTACCAAAAAATGTGCAGTCAAGGTGGAGTCTTAGATATAATAGCATTGCATGAATTCCAGCTGTGGAATCCATAAATAAAGGAATTTCAAAAGTGCTCAGTTCTGGTTTCGAATCTGTTATGCTGAAATCAATGGGAATTTTGCTATTGAAGGGTAGCCTAGTTACATCAGTCCTGAGCTACCCTGGAAATTTTTTCCATGTAGTCACATTTACAAAAGGACCTCTTACAGTATAGTGTTTAATGGTAACATCACATGAAATTAAATTTATTTTTTGTATTTCACTGAAAAGTTTCAATTGCTTTAAATCAAGGACAGTTTAAATTTCCCACAGGCAATACACAACAGGAGGCCTTTCTGAAACTGCTGGCAGGCAGTTTTCAAAAGGGTCCTTTTTGTATTACAGTTCAGGGCAGCAGGATCATTTTTAAATAAATGCTTCTTGACATCAGTAATCCATGACTTTAATCTCTTTTACTTTACCTTTGACACCAACATATTGGTGCTTGTTTTCACACGCATTTTTACAATTCCACTGTTTATTCTTTCATTAGTCCCATTATTTTTTTTTGTCCTCTTCTCCATCATCTGTCTTTAGTTAGTTTTTCCTCTCTTCTGCTTTCATTACTCACCTCCTCAGCTGCTTGTGTTTATCCTGTTAATCTATGCACAGACTCAGGAAAAAGAGCAGGTGGAAAAGCTACTGCTGAGTAACATCTGAAGTGCATCTGCTGTGGTGAGACAGATCATCTGAGGCCATTAACTATCATCTCACTTGATCTTTTTCATTTACTGCAATTATATGTTTTTCCTTGTTCTTACATGGTCACATGTGCAGCCAGAGCTACCCCAATGTTGTTAAAATTTACAACCCACAACACCCAGAAGTGACACACACGTCTTCCAGTCCTCTTACTTGTTCGTTTCTTCTTTTCCCCTTCCACCAGCACATATCCCGGCTTCCACAGCTTGATCTCATTGTCCTCTTGCTTTTGGCACTTGACTTCTGTTACAATTTATCATGTTTTTCTATCAGTTTTGAACAGATTTATTTCCCATTTCTTTTGTTAAATTTGCTTGTGAAACAAGAAAAGTCTGTTTCGTTTGTTGAAAAGGTTTATTGCATATATCAATTGCTGTTTGTTGCAATGGAATCAAAGTGAATTCTGTGTAACATAGTCTTTGATGGAAAAATGTTTCCGTGATTGTGACAATATTTGTGTTCCTTACAGAAACAAGCCATGAGCATATAATTGCTGACCTGTTTTAAGTGAGCTAGAAGTTTTAAAAAACTTCATACTTGGGATGCTGTTGTTTATACTGCAGTAATGTAGAAAAGACTTTTGAAGCATGTTGTATCATGAACCATATATATCTCAGTAGAAAATTTTACAATTAATTGCTGCTTTCTTAATTTCACAGTTTTAGGGCTATCAGTTTCCAGAACATATTAATTAAGTTTTCACAATGTTATAGTACGTGAACGTCCTTCAAAGTGTTAGCAAAATGTCCAGTGCTGTGATTCTGTGGGGTCAGTAGGTCAGAGTTAGGGGCTGGCTGTGGCTTGCTCGGTTCCCTCCTCAACAGGACAGGAGGGAGAAAATAGGATGACAAAAAGTTCATGGGTTATGATTAAAACATGGGAAATTGCTTACCAGTTACTGTAACAGGCAAAACAGGCCTGACCTGGGAAAAATTGACTGAATTTATTTCCAATTAAAATATATTTGGGTAGTGAGAAATAATGAAAGCATCACTTTCTTCAGGCAGCACCAGCTTACCTTCCTGTTAACTGACCTTCCCTGGTGTTCTCAAGCTGTTTCTCACACTTTCCCACCACCAATCCTCCTCTGCCTGTGTGGTGGTTTTTCCCTTTCCGAAACCTCTTCTATCTGAGGTACCACTCCGTGGTGGGTGGCTTGGAGCTGGCTGGAAGTGGCCTTGTCTAGCCCCACGCAGTCCCAGCCTCTCCTCTGAGAGGCTGCCCTGCAGCCAGTGCCTGAGCCCCAACACCCTGTACGATAAATAATCTGGGAGACAATTATTCATCACCAAAAGGGAAAAAGAATCCCATATGAATGATGTGGCTTGTTTTTGTAGGTTGGGTGAAGTGATAAACAAAAATCTTAAGATGGCTCCTTTTAGGTCTGCTTGTGTTAGTAAGGGCTTTTCTGGGAGATGTGGGACAGAGGGGTTGAGGGAAGGTGGCAATGGGCTTACTTAGTTTAAAAACTCAAAGCCTAAATAGTTTAAGCATATTGTTACTGTAGCTAAATTGCTATTTTGGTACAACACTAAAAACATGAACTCCTTTCTTGCAAGGATGGGCCTTTTTTTTTGTCGTGCAGTGTCAGGGTTTGACTCTGACTAAATGCTGACACTCTAGCTCAGTGTTACAGATGTGCAGGAGAGGGGAAAGAAAAAACTATAAAAACATACACCAATCTTGTGAGTCAAATGAGATAGGACACTGGTAGGAGGACACACAGAAAAAGGGCAAGCAGACTCCAACTTAAAGTTGCAGAAAGTGATTTAATTACCTAACAGAGTTGGAGGATAAAATGCAAGGCAAAAATAAACTTTTCATACATTATTTTGTTCACTTCCCCCCACCCCTTACAAACCCATAGTATTCACCCCCTTTCCTCTTTTATAACCAACAAGCCCAGGTAGGAAGGCAGGGTGAGAGGTATTTTCTCAGTCCATAGAGCAGATCTATAAATCTATTCATCACCGCAATTCTTCTACTACAAATACTCTTTATCTCTACTTATCTCTCTCTCTCTCCAGACAGTTTTTTCTGCTCTCACCCCCACCCTCTTAAGAAGCAGTCTCTCCGCTCACCCCCCTTCCCTCTTTTCCTAAACCAGCAACACATACAGGGGGCAGGGTAGGGGTTTTCTGGTCAGTCCAGTCAGGGAGAGGGTTTCTCTACTTAGCTATGGAATTCTTCCCATGAGAGACATGGGAACTTCTTTGGCATGGGTCCAATCTCATGAGCAACATCCCACCCAAATTCTGCTGCAACATGAGTCTCTTTGTCCATAAGGTGCTGTGCAGATTCTCCCGAGCCGAGGCCAGGCTGCTTCCATCCCAGGAGCAAGGCCTTTCTCTCCCAGTCAAGGCCTTTTGCAGTTTTAATTCTTAGATGAGACTCCCACTGGTTCACAGTCTTTTCCAGGCATCCACCTGCTCCTCTGGAGTGGGCTGTGGGTTGATTTCTGCATCCCTGTGGACTCCATGGGCTGCAGGGGGAACCTGCTGCTCCCCCCATGGCCTTCACTACAGCTAGCAGAGGGTTTTCAGCTCCGCCACCTGGAGCACTAGAGCACCTCCTCGCCCACCTTCTTCACTGACCTTGGCAATCTCCATGCTGTTCTCCCTCTACATATTTTCACCTCCACCTCCTCCTCCTCCAACTACAAAGAAGTGAAAGAAGTGCGCGCCTGCTTTGTTTTGAATTTTTCTTAAATATGTTTTCACAGAGGCGTAACCAGCAGCTCCAATTGGCTCAAACTTGGCCGGCAGCATGTCCATCACCTTCAGAGCCATCAGAGATTGGCTCTGTCAGACTTGATGTAAAAACTTCCAGAACTTTCACTCAGGACACACAGGAGCCATCTTTGTGCCACTCCCCACCCCTCAGACACCTCCCCAGGCCTACTACAACAGCTTCTGAGGGGTCCAAAAATCTTCTAGATGTTAAAAAATACTTTACTGGTGTTTTGGGCCAATCAAAACCACCACACGCAGTAAGATCTGGAAACTAACAGCTGACATTTAGGTATTATGTAGTGATTCTCTGTGAAATGTAAATTTTTTTGTTTGCTTGTTTAATATTCCTGATTTTATAGGACAATGTTTTGTTTTTTTTCCAGGGTGATGAACTATGTTTTTGACACTGATTAAATATTTTTTAAAAAGCAGTTTGGGAACACAGCCTATGTGTTACCTGACAGTTAGTAATACTCGTTCAGTGGAAAGATTTTCCTTTTAAGGCATTGGATCAGACTCATGTGCCTGACAGAAATTTCCACAGGATACTATAAAGTCAGTTGTCATAAATTAAAATTAGTTGCCTCTGCATCAGCCAAAGCAATTGACATTCCTGGCAAAAGTAATCACATGGTACCTTTTTGAAGTAAAGTTCTTATCTGGTAAGATTCTCTTACCCTACAGGTTTCACTCATCCTTCTTTAAAAGAAAATATATGTTAATATTTTGGAAATCAAAACGACATAGTTGAGCTTATCAATATTTTACTGTATTTATTTTATATTGAGTTTGTATGCCTGAAGGTGTTTGCAAGAGGGTCATTTTATTCATGTAAAATTGATGGGTTGAAGAAAGTCATAAGATAAGCATAAAAATAGAAAATGTCCAAGAAAATTTACTGCCTTTAAAATATAAAAGCTATCTACATTCCCATTATGTTTTGATTTGTATGTGTCAGATAGATGTTTTATGTTTCATGAGCAACATGTCCATCATACAGTGCAGGAGATTGTTATGAGAATTTTCTCATTTATAATGAAAATTAATGCAGAAATGAGAACTAGTAAAAATGCCTAAACTCCTAATTTGTTTAAAAATTGGTGGGTCTTTTTTGATCTCCTTAAGGGGTTAAACTCATTCATAGACTCTTCATAGAATTTTAGAATGGTTTGGGTTGGAAAGGGCCTAGAAGATCCTCTAGTTCCAGCCCCCCTGCCGTAGTGCCACCTTCCACTAGACCAAGTTGTTTAAAGCACCAACCTGCCTGGCTTTGAATATTTCCAGGGACAGGGCATCCACAAAGTGTCTGGGGAACCTGGTCCAGTGTCTCACCCCTCTTGCAGTATAGAATTTTGTCCTTATATGTAATGTTTATTTCAGTTTAAAGCCATTGCCTCTTGACCTATCACTACCTGCCCTAGTAAAAAGTCCCTCTCCAGCTTTGCTTCTTTATGACAAACACTCTTTATTATCTTAGGAAAATGAAAGATTTGATCCCTCTTTCTTTGGCTTTTGCCATTTGGTTCAAATCACTAGGGTAAGATATTTTTCTGCTTTAACAGTATTGTCCAAAAAGTAATTAAAAATAATTGTAGGAGATACTATGTTTGTTTTTACTGTGGGACCACCTACAGAATTCTACTGAGAATGAAGAGTATTGAAGTTCTGCAGATATATGAGGCAGTTTCCAAAAGTTTCAGGCAACATTTGGATCCCGCATACATTTTATTTTCAAACACTGAGTTCAAATTTCATAGAATCATAGAATGATATGGTTGGAAGAAACTTTTAAGATTGCTGAGTCTAACCATCCACCCAGCACTACCACTGTAATCCCTAAACCACTAAACCACATCACTCAGCGCCAGACCTGGACGACTCTCCAGGTATGATGAGTCAAGCACTGCCCTGGGCAACTAATTTCAGTGCCTGACCACCCTGACAGCTACCTGAGAGGAGGCTGTAGCCAGGTGGGGCTTTCCCAGGCAACCAGTGACAGGAGAAGAGGAAATTGCCTCACACTGCACCAAGGGCATTTCAAGTTGGGCATCAGGAAGAATTGCTTTATGAAAAGGATGTCCAAGATTTGAATGAGCTGTCAAGGGAAGTGATGGAGTCACTATCCCTGGAGGTGTTCAAGAAATGACTGGACATTGCACTTAGTGCTGTGGTTTAGTTGGCAGAGTGGTGTTCAGACAAAAGTTGGACTGTGATCTTGGAGATCTTTCCTAACCGTAATAATGATTCTATGATTCCTTCTGGGAATTAGTGCCAACTGTGATTTTTTCTTATTCCTAATATCCTCTCTTTTAAATTTTTAGCAGTGCAGAGGCCTCCTTTTTTTAATTTTTCCTTTCTCCCATGCAGTTTAGTTTCTTTTAGAGATTTTGGGTAAGAGAACTTATAAAATGATTTTTGGAAATATATGACTTACAATTGGATCTCATTTGTCCAAGTTCTTACTGACTTCTCAAAAAACCTGATATTGTCCAGGGTGTGTCTTCCATTTTCATACTGGAATTTTGACTCCTTCCCAGCATGTTGTTTATATTGACATACACATAAACTTTATTGTGGCCTGCAGGAAGTTCCCTAGTGTGAACTCCATGTGTATTGATCTGTAGCTTTCTGGATCTTCACTAGATTTTTTAGGATTAATTTCATATTTGCCCCCTTCCTTTAAGACAATTTGAAGCAGGCATTTTTCTATTGTAGGCTCAGCTGTTTCATACTCAAGTTCCTTTAGAGTTGTTGATGTGATATGCTCCAGTGTAATAATCTGTTAGAGTTCAATTTGTCTTCTTGTTCTCATGTTCTCTATTGGTGCTTCAGTTTAAGACCGATCCTCTCATGTGTGTCTCTGAGGAGGACATCTGGCCTAGTAACTTCTCCAGTCTCCTCTGGTGTGGATGATTCCCCAGTTTTTTAGTGGCCCCTTCTTTCCACCAGCCTCAGCAGAAGCCCCTATGTGGCTGTGTGTGGGTGACTCCTCCGTAAGGCTGGTCCTGACCTCAGCCTTGGCCTGTCCCTGCTGAGGTGCCTGGTGCTGTGGCTAAGGCTGCCCCAGCTTCCCCTTGGCCTGCCATTCTCCCTGGCCCAGGGCAGCCAGGCCCTGCTCTGCCCATGGACAGCCCCACAACTTCTGGCCTCCAGCCCATAGCGAGCTGCTGATCCCTGCAGCCCTCTGACACTGGACTGGGTTTTATGTTTAAGCCTCCCAGAGATTACAATCCTTTCTGTTTTCCTCACTTGGACACAACTTGAAGCTTTTACAAGGATGCCTTTTTCTTTTACTAATAATCTCCTCATCCCATTTGTTCATGACAGCTCCCTTCTCTGGATTTTCTCAGTCTTTTTCATGGGTTGTATGCATTTCTTCTGAGCTTGCAAAAGGTGTCTTTAATCAGTCTCTGTGCCACCTGTAAAAATGTGACTTTTGTAGTTGATTCTTTTTTCTTCCTTGTAACAAGCTTATTTTTATTCAGTGACCCTCTTTGAAATGGTGGTAGAGTTTTTTGGCTTTTGTTGCCCCTTCAAGGGCATAGATTCCAATCTACATCAAAGCAGTTATTGACTGTGGCTAGAAATTTACTTTGAGTCATACCCTGATATGTTGTGTGCTTGTACAAGACAGGCAGATATATCCAACAGCCCTAATATTTATCTGTCATACTTAAAGGGACATTTTTCAGTGTTATGAAGGTGCTCTGTTTCTTAGGTGTCTTTAGGGACTGGTCCAGAGCATGGGTTATATTTATGTCCTATGTCTTGATGCCATCTGCCTTGGCCGTTGCTGAAGGGGAGTCTCTGGGTTGTTTAACATGAATGGACTGTAAACTTCCAGATGGATCTGATAACCAAGAGCAGTCATTCTCCAATGAATGGGAAAAAAAAAAAAAAAAGGAATCCTTGAGCTTGCCCAGTAATCTGAAGTGGTCCATATGAAAATACAGCATAGCTGAAGACTTGCTGTGCCTGTAGGGAGGACTAGCCTGTGTGTAAGAATTTTCTCTCCACAGACTGATGTAGCTCTAAATGAGAAATCAAGAAGCAGGTAATGGAGGTGTGCGATGAACATCTGCTAGAGACACCTGTTATTCAGGTCACCAGGCAGGGTCTCTGAGAAGAAATCAAGGACATAATTCTGTTCTTCTCTGCAAAAGACAGAATTAATGAAGTAATGTCCAATTTTGGTTTTAGGATAGGGACCTCTGCAAGGATCCAGTCATCTTAAGGACATTTAATTTGCAGCAATTATGTGTAGCTAACTGTGGTGGTCATATCAGTATTGAACCAACCTCGTAAGCAATGTAAGCAGTTCTTGAGGTGCCCAAGCTGAGGATGTGTTAAGGCTGTGGGAGCCCCAGCAAAGCTCTGTGCTGATGAAGGAATTTGCTGTTCAGCCAAAGCAGAAAACACATACTTTGAGATGCTGCAAACAGTCTGATAATGGAAATGGCAGTAATTGGTGGGACAATTGCCTGTCTTTATCTTTATGATGGCATTTTTGGCAGGAGATTGAGGCTGCCCAGGTAGATTATCATGGAACCTCTTTTTGTTTGCTTGTTTTGTTGGTTTTTTTTCTCCTCTTCATTTCTTCTCCACAGTTAGTTTGGCTTATTTATCATAATTTTTTTTTTGTCTGTTTTCCTTTTGGTCTTTAGGAATTCAACGAGTGCGTGTGTTAGGTTTTCTGTTCTGCATTGTTTGTGGGTGTGGACTTCACACTGGGGTTTCTTTTTCTTCCTGCAAGTTTGTGACTCTTTTATTATTTATGTTTTGTTGAGTTTTCAGTATATTTATTTAGATCAGATTCTTGTGGGTGGGAAAGAAACAGGAGGATCTAGAGTTCCACATGCAGATCCAGAATGATGATATCGTTGGAATAAACGGCCAAGTGGCAGAACAACTAGCAAGTTGCAATTTAGTGATGGATGGTTGCAAGTTCTACAAAAGACTAGGGTAGAAGAGGGATGTGAGGGTTGCCCTTTATATGAAGAAACAGTTGGAATGCATGGGACTCTTTATGTGTGAAGGTTTTGATTCAATATAAGGGAAAAGATTTTCAGTAGAAGGACAATTACACAACAGAAACGGTTTCCTAGAGAAACCAGGTTGTGGAATTGCCTTTTTTGGAAAGTTTTGGAGATGCATCTGTCTGACGTATGAAGTGACCTAGTCTAAATTCAGGTGTTTTATGCAGTTTCTACTCATCAACTACCATGTGAGTGGGAGAGTCTGTGATATGGTGCATCATGGTTGAAGGGCCAGGTGCATTTTGACTTCATGTGTTACTGGGTTATAAATCTATATATATGCCTCCTTACAGGAACAAACTAGATATGTAAGATGGCTCAGGATCACCATATATTTGCTCTTACAAGATATTGCTTTTTAAAGTTTTCTACATTGTCATCTGGTAGTATTCCTGAATCCCTTCTAATCACATCACAGGAGTAAAAAGGAGAAACATATTGTAATTCTGGAAGTAATTCACAAGACTGCAGTGCAATTGTATTAGTGGCATTGTAGAACAAATTATTTAGGAATAGTTAATTGCTTTCATTTTTGTTTATATTCTCCTCCAATTAGTGTAGACTGTAGCAGTTTATTATAATAAGAATGTCAACAAGTGGAAAGTGTTTTTTCTCTGAGTTGTCTTACAATAAATTACATGTTTTCAGAAGAACGACAGACGTGCCTGAGGATAAGGTAAGGTGTGGTGCTTGTGCACATTGGATTAATTGTTCATAAACAGTTATTAATATGGTATTGGTATTGTGCATACTTAGAAGATTACTGTCAACACAGGTTATCTGTCATGTAGGGGCAAGTCAAGCAAGTTCGACCTGCCTCAGGAATGGTTTGGTCTGTATATTCAGATAATGTTGCTGTGGAGATTTTGGAAGAAAAGACTGAGGGATGATTTTTCCATCACTGCAGGCTTCCCATTCATTGGTACTGTCTCCGTTTTCTCCAGTGTGCTTTGATAAGTACAGATGATTGGTGTCCTGTTAATCTTTAGGATAAGTAAGACCTAAATGGAACAACATCCCCCCACCCAGTCCCTCTCCCCCAAGAAGAATTATATGTAACCTGTGCATCAGTTGCACAGTGGATGGAGCATACTGGAAGGAGATGAAGAATGGGAAACATATCTCTGTAAGCACTGTCAGTAGGGGATGGGTAAACAATTAAAGATCTACCTTCTGGGCCATAAGGGATAGAATCTGCTGGCTTGGATGGAGGGAAGATAGAGAAATATTGGTGTTAAACTGGAAGAACTGGAATGATTCAGATCTAGGTTTTAAGATCCTAACAAAAATCAAAACAAATCAGTGTTTAGAACAGAAGTAATATAATTTTTTAAGAGTCATCTGCCTTGGTCAGGTAAACCACACTTAAATGTAGCATAAATGAAACGTAAGTCAATAGGTAAGTTTCTAAAGATGAAAATTTGTACCAGTAAAAACGGAATTGGTAGGTAAGATCTGCTGTTTGTGACATATTTGTCACATCTACTTTGTGCCATTCCTCACCATTTTAAATACTTCTTACTGATTTCTAAAAAAGTATAGCAATCCAGAAACAGACCAAAGATGTAATTTTAGTCATCAAGATTAATGACTGTGGTTGTTTTCATATTAAGACTAATTACCCAAAAATGTTATACTGAAAATTTCTAAATAAAAAGCTTGTATCTCAACCAAATAGGTCATGTTTTGCTATAAGATTTCATATATAGTAACTATGTATAGTAACTATGTATAGTAACTATGTATAGTAACTATGATTTTCTTGGCTTTATTTCTGAGGTGAAGCGAGATATGATGTTTAATATAGTCCAAGCTAAGAAAACTAATGATTTGAAAGTATTTTGGTGTAATGGAATATAGGAAAAAAGAGAAATACAGAATATTCACATTTAAGGCTTGCATATTAACATCTGTCAACAAGACGCAGTGTTGAAGAAATAACTGTAATGTGTATTTCTGTCTAGTATTCACGTGCACAACAAACTTCAAAGACTTAGAGGCATAGCTATTTAGAGGCAAAGCTGCAGTCTTTTAATGGGAAATAGGACAGTGAGGTGAATGCTTCTGTCTCCACCAGGAGGACATTTCTGTTGTGGATTCAGGGTGACCACATGACCATCAAGCAAAGTTTCATTGACACATATTTTACTTTCCAACAACTTTTAAGAAATGCCACCCACCTTCACCTCCTCATATTTGCCTTAGGATCCTTACCTCGTTTTAACATTTTCTTCTCTTTTTTGCTTTGTATTAAGCTCATAAGATATCCTTCTCATTTCCCAGTGCTGTCCTACTGTGCAGGGGTTTCATGTAGTGTTTATTCCTCCAGCCTGTCATTCTTTGCTCTCCCTTCTTCACTTGCTCTACTACAGAGGCTGCCAGGTAGCTTTCAGTTTTCTAGGAACTTCGACCTTCCCAGCAGGTTTTGTTACACTCTACAAACAAAGGAAGAAGTTAGAACTGCAGCTCTTTTAAATGTCCAAACATCTTGTAACAAAGTGTGTATTAATAATGCCAGTTGGAACACAGATTTTTTTCTTAAACTGTGGGAAAGCAGTCTTTTCTTTATAAAATTCTACATTCATTTTACTCTTCCATCTGCTTCTGTTTGACCTTGTCAGCAAGAGAGAATTGCCAAGAGGCACCACCGAGAGGCTGGTAGGATCTACTTCAGAGATAGCAGAGTTTCAGGCATTAAGTTTGTTTCTATATTAGTAAGTTAAATAATGCTTGGAAATATTTCCAGGTCTCTGCCCCAGTTAAGATCTTTGCAAACTAGCATGGTTCCAGAAAATTCCCAGACATTTATTTGACCACCTCCATAAGACAATTTGCATGCAGCCCCTCTGTTTTGGAGCATATGTGACTATGCTAGCATACATGTAGGATTATCTCTGCCAGTTGATTTCAAGAAAGAGAAATGTGCTCAGGCATAGATGTAAATATTGTACAGACCTGCATGTTCTTTATTTCTTCTAGCTTGTCCAACCTTCTCTTTTCATTGCAGTCTTCCAGTCTCAGCCTCAAAGTTGGTTTTTCTTTTTTTTCTTTTTGCTTGTCCTTTTGTCCTTCCTAACATACATACAGATTTAAATTTTATTGGCATGCTGTCTCCCAGCTTCTGTTCCTTCCTTCAGATGACCCTGTGAACTTACTGGTGGTGATATTGTGTGCAGTTCTCTGTCTAGAACGAACTACTTCAGGGTGGCCTTCATTTTGTTTGCCCTTGGGTACTATAATAATAAAAATAGAATAAAAAATATAAGACTAGAATCTGAGTGCTGCCTTAACTGTGACTCTACTGCAAGGAAGAAACTTGGTGAACAATTATATTTCTTTGTGGACTACATTTAAGCTTACTACTTGTTAAGAAAATCTTTCTTTTAACTTGCTAGTTCTTTCAATCAGCTTTATGTCAAAATCAAAAAATTATAAATTACAACTCCTTCCTTTCTTTCAGATTACTTGTGAATCAGCATATGCACATCTGGAACAAATTAGTGGGAGTGATAACGCCAGATTCTATGTTCTTTAGGTTGAATGATGTCTAAATAGCTGTAAACATTTCTCTCTGTTTTGTCAGGATGATGGTACTAGAATTGATTTTGGACATCACTTCAGTTCAAGGTTGAAGTTAAAAGGTCTTTTTGAGGCTTAGAAGAAGCAGGTGAGTACAGGTCAAGCATCACAAATCTAAGAGTATTTTTTCTTTTTTTTTTTGCAACTTTCTTTTGTTCTGGAATTGCTGTTTTTGTTTACTGGTCCCTATTCAAATAGCTGATCTCTGCTTTCCCTGATTCACTGAGATGTATGACTATTTGTGTTATGACTAGAAAGCAGAGAATATCTGATTCATTTAGGATTTCCCTACATGCTTTTTCAGCTTCTGCCATGAAAATAAGTGAAACCATGGTTCTCTCAGCAAGGTCCCTGGAACTCTGCAGTTAACTTACACTGTATAGTTTCATTACACCAGCTGTATTAGAAGTTTGACAATTAAGCTAATTTGTTTTGAAAATTGTTTTAGACTGTATTTCTTGTAATATGTTAAATTTTTAAAAGGCAATATTAAATAGTAAAGAATCCCTGAGTTTGGATATTCCTGCTTTCTTGAAACAGGGATGATCTTTATTCCTTTGGCAACCAGGAAAATTCTGTGATGTCAAGGATGATGAGTTCAAGCCCTGTTTCAACTGGTTTGTGTGTTAGCAGGCTGAACCTGCCTGTGACACCACACTGTCAGGGGGTACAGTGCCACTGGGGCCTTGGCATGCCTGCATTGAATACCTTGCTTTGCTCCAGACCTTCACAGCTATTTTCAGTGAATCATGGACAAGTGGCTATCAGGTCTTTTTAACTTAGACTGATCGGGAAGAGGAGATTCCTGAAAGAATTAGCGTAAAATCAGAGCTTAGCAAGCCAGTCACATTTATTTCAGATTTTTCATAATTGCTATTGCATCAGGGAACTAATCTATATGTTGAATGTTGCAGTTGTTCATATTTTAAATTTCCAACAGAGGTACCAATTTTTTTGAGAATATTCCCAGAAATTTTCAAATTCAAAGTTATTAGGCAGTATTTTAACATAGTAATTGCAAAATATGGTCAGTTGGACCTGATAATAAGTTTTTAAGATGCAGATTTCAACAGGATACAACAAACTTACCATAAAAGGAACCAGGCCAAATTGCTTCTGCATACACCAGTAATTAGAAACAAATATGTAAATACAAATATGTATTGCTGAAGTAAATATGTACTGTTTCCCTATATGCCATGTGTAGTAACTGCTAAGAGATATTCTGATATACCTATATACTCCATATATTGGTATATCCATCTTAATGTATTGATACCTCTGGAAAGAAAGAAAAAGAAGCAGTTCCAGAGGAGTTAATGATGGTGACAGTAATTAGTTCTGTAACTATGTTTATAACAAGTTTTTAAAAACTTT
This sequence comes from Lichenostomus cassidix, assembly GCF_008360975.1. Classification (NCBI taxonomy): domain Eukaryota; kingdom Metazoa; phylum Chordata; class Aves; order Passeriformes; family Meliphagidae; genus Lichenostomus; species Lichenostomus cassidix. Next base: position 25,091,445 of record NC_139480.1, on the reverse strand, counting down.
GCCCTCTGGGAGGAAGCACAGACCTTTTTAACCTAGTTCAAAGTAGTATAAAACAAGACTGTCCTGGTATGTGTTTCACTGTGACTGTCTTCACTGGGTAATAAAAAAGGAAAATTCCTTTATTCCAATTTAACTTCACCTTTTTCCAAGGACTTAAGGCACTGTCCAGAAGGCTACAGTATGAACATGGTGAAGCCAGGAAAAGAGGAAAGGTCAGGTGTAGCAGTTTTGTAAATCAAAGGATGTACAGCACTATACAGGGAAACTATAGATATTATGTACATCATGTGCAAACTTTTGTATGACTGTATGTTAGTGTGCAGTAATATATTTGCAAAACAGTGTTGGGGTTTTTTTCAGTGCTCAATAGAAAAAACAGTAAGAAATGTCAGAGTCTTTGCTTTTTATGTAGCAATCGAAATATGGCTGGATTTCTATCACATATTTGTACATGTCTGAATGGTGTAACTTATATGTAGTTATGTTAGTTTCTTCATAGACAGTGTCAGTATTTTGGACAATTGTTTGGTTTGGTAGAAACTGTAGTAAGTGAAATCTGTTGAGTCAGAAAGAGTGTTTTAATTTTTAAATTATACTTTTTCTGGAAGTTTACTATGTTCTGATAAATAATTTCAGAAATGCAGTACAACTGATTTGTGCATCTATAATAGTTTGGCGTCATAATTTTATTGAATTCCAGTATGTCTGAAACTTAAAGCATATGAGAGTAAGTAACTGCCATTCTGCTTCCTCCATTATTTTCTTCTATAACTTCAAGTTAAATATATTCTATAAAAATGCTTTCGGTAAAGGAAGCCAAAATCTTTTTGGTCTTTTTAGCATTGTTCCCTATTTCTTGCAGTATGTGAAAGTGGAGAAGGAATGTTTTAGCAGTCTATGAGGAAACAGTAGTAATTAGTAAATTAGTAAAAGAGTAGTAAATTCTGAATGCTAATCCTTCAATATGGTATTTAGAATTACTAGGGTTTTTATGGCAGGATATGGTGTGTTTGCACTCATTGAAATCTGGGATTCTGTAATAAATGTAGTGATAGATTTTCATAACAATAAAATTGCATTTATGAATGCATTTTTAATTTAAAGAGAGGAAAAAGTCTGTTTGGTTTTTGTCCTCTCAATAGAACACTTAACTGTTTAGGAGTAAGTTTTAGAAAAACTGAGATAGACCTGGAAAAAGTGAAAACAAGACAAAAATTCCTTGGAGAAATGTGAAAGCAGAGAAAAATGTTCTATTTTTTGACTAAGGACTTAAATAGACAGTTTTGGAGATTGTTAGTTATACAAGTACATTCTGAGTTACTTAGGCTTTGAAAAAACAACTAAATAAATTCTGGTATTAATCATTATTAAATTGATCTAGCTCTTCTGTGTTGGCTGTTTGGAGAAGAGAAGATAATGTGCTCATTCCCGTTTCTTTCTGGTACTACAGGAAACAAAAGCTCGAAACATCACAACTCATGTACATGTATATGTATACATTTTGTATCCTATTAAATATTCAGTCTACATGTATATGTTTATGTGGTATAGTGCAAGCATAATTATGTTTTTCGATTAGTACAGAAGTGTATCTCAGATAGATATCTTGCAGCTGAACTGAAATTAGACTTATCTAAGGATTCATTGCTGGTGACCATGTTGATGACCAAGATGTGAAAGATACAGTATTTTCCACTAGCTGGGTAATGGGTTGGCATTAACTTTGTCCACAAAGAAATCTAACCCTCCCACAATGTCTGGTCAGAAGGCAAATGAGTTTTAATACTTCTGTAAGTGAATGAAAGGAGGATATACAGCATAATGCTGAAAGAAAAATATGGTATCTGGTTTTCAAGAAGTAATTAGATGGGGTTTGATGGGCTTTGTCTTCGATATGGTTTCCAACAGAAAGAGTCTGAAACATAAACAGTACTTTATACTTTATTGGAATTGTATTAGAAAAGAGACACTATTTATTGTAGAATTCTGAATTATCTTTCCAGGGTGATTTTGAATAGCTGTAAATTACTGATTTCGGGGGAATCTGAAGTCAACTTTTGTCAGAAAGTAGTGTACATTGATAGAACTGAATTTGTGACCTGGAAATATGAGGCAGTAAATTTTTGCTATATGATACATGATATCAAACTATAGATTTAAACTGGCCAGCTTTTCAATTCAGCTAAACATTAAGTACAGTCATAATGGTCTGATTTGCTGGGAAGCGCATTGGTGCAATAATATGCTTTTTACGGCCCATATCAAATATGAACTTGCATCACTTATTCCAAAGTTTGTGCTTTGGGAGGTATTTTCATGACATCTAGGAGTGATGCTCCACATTTGTTGGAATTAGTCATTAATGATACTGTCTTCAGAAATGAGTTATTGCTTAAATACACTGATTGTTCTGTGGTTTCTAGCACAGAATTTTTTAAGGAAAAGCTAGTTGAAACCTGAAGTTTTTTTCAGCTATATGAAATGAGGAGAAAATGGTGTGCATCTTAATAATTTTATGATTCTTTTTCCTGTGTGATATGAATGAGAGAGGTGAGAACTCTTAATTTTTAACTGAACTGAATTTAGGTTTCTAAACGTGGCCTGCTTGAGAACAGAGGACCATTACTGTAGTTGTCATGTAAAATGAAGTTGGAGCCTGAATCTCCTTTTTAGCTGTCAGCTTTATTAAGGAGCTACTGGTGTGTTGAACTAGGCACACACATTATATAAGCGGTGTATGGTAGTGTCCAGGGGGAATTTTCTCTCTCTTCACTGCTGCTTTATTAGGTCTTGCTCACTCATTCACTGTTGCTCTGTCTCACTCCAGCTTTCTGCTGCAGCTCACAGCATTGTAGGTCTAATGTAGATTGACGCCTTTGCCAGAGGACTGATTGAAACTTGTGTCTCATAGTTGCTAATGCTCACTCAACCATTTTATTGAAGATAAAGTAAATAAAATAGATTGCCATATGAGAATTCTCTGAAATCAAATGGAATAATTTGACAGGTTTAAGCCCATGAAAAAGCCAGAGCATTGAAACAGATGGGAATACTTTTTATGCACAATATACCAGGAAAAGGTGTCTACTGGCTTGATGTTACACTGCTAATGGCTTTTACCAAAATTGTAATTGTTGAAAATATCATCATTTCCATTGGTGTTTAAATTGTTACTTCTCTCAAACAGGGGGATTATTTTTAATATAAAAGTAATGGATATGCTGATTTTATTTTCTTATTGCTTCTGATTCTTTAAGAGACTGGTGATAACCAGTCTCTTAAAATTTAATCTAAAAAAATAATAGAGATTAACTTAAGGTGAGTTCAGTATTTGAGAAAATGATTCTGTGAAATGCAAAATAGATTGTTACTTTTACAGGGTTTTAATAATTAGTAAGTGATGTAATTTTGAATATTATAAATAAAGTTGCTAAAAAAGCCCTGACATCTGTAAAAATATAGTGATACAGTACACCAAAGTATGAGCTGCTAAAGCTATTGTGACAAACTGCTCAGAATAATGGTCAACAAGCCCGAAATACTGTTCACAACATTTTTATTTTATAAAGAATTGTTGTAGATAAGCATTTTAGTGTGTCTGTGATATTTAGTGTGTCTGTGATAAGGTAATATGTAATAATTAGTGACTAAAGGTACAACCGATAAAATATGTCTCTAATTTTTTTATCAGCATAAAAATGAGTATTGATCTTTTTAGTCACACTAGTGGACTCCTTACATATAGGATCACTTCTTCAAGAAAGCAAAACATATCTGTGTTTTAGTTTAGTTCAATAAATTATGTCAAACTCAGAGTTAATAAAGTAAATAAATATCAAGTAAGTTAAAAATATATCAACGAAGTTGGCAGATGCAGCCTTGGTTTACCACTTGAAAACACAGTTATTTAAATATCTAGAACGAATTTTTCTATTTTCTTTATGTTTAAACACAATCTGCTCTTTTTGGTGGTGGGGAGGAGGGAGGGAGGTGTTAGGTATCAATTTTATTTTATTTTCTAAAGTTAAGAAATTGATTGTAAAATATTGTACTTTTTGATGGGATGCTAGTGAGATTTCATTAATATGAAATCTCACTAAGAAGTAAATTATGAATGAGCTTTGAAAATGACTTGCAGGAGTGAGCTGACAGACTAGAAAAATACAGTAAGGACGGATTTCCAGGTTAACTGTTGGCCAGAATACACAGCTAGTTGTGCTGATGTATAGAGTGGCAGTGATGGTGTTGGTCAAAATCATATTTTCAGTAAGACTGTGAATGAATATAAGAAACATGAATGATACTCTCCTTTTTTCTCATCCTGTAAATATTTTTCAGAATGAAAATTACTCTGTTGTGCTTATAATGCAGAGCAATGGCACCAGGTCCTTTTTTTCTTGTTGCTATGCTGATGACTGTATGTGGCCAAACTCTTAATGCTCTCAAAGCAATTCCAGTCTTAAAATTTCAGCATGTCCTCTATGGTACTCTTTTCGTTCATTCAGTAGGATAAAAGGGTCATCAACAGCTTTTTCTTTCTTTGGGATGGAATAGAAAAAACACAACTCTGCCAAAAATCCCTGGTCTAACCCTTTAATTTTCTATATCTGAAATAAAGTTCTTGGAAAGTCTTGTCATTCGGAGGGAATGGAGAACATAAATATAGTTGATTTTAATTACATATATAGAATTGCTTTGGGTTTTGGTTTTTTTTTTCTGTGAGTAGATCCAAGGCAAAGAATCCCTGCTCATTTCTGTGTTATGTAGCCTTTTCTCTCTCTCTTAGGTTTTTCTACTTAAATTGTAAAGCCATTATGCCATTAGCACAATCTTTGGAAAAAAATGCTGAGGCCCGTGAGCACTCCAACATAGATTGATTTAGACAGAATAAAAGCTAGTTTTATCAAGAGAAAAGGCAGCCTCAACCGTAGTTTACTCGGGATTTCTCTAAAACCTAAGAAAATGGAGTGTGGTTTCCCATATTGCTCAGAACAACTTATTTGTGCTTTTTTTCTCAGCATGGTCTCTTATTTGACTGTATCTGAAGTAATTCTGAAAGACTGATTTTCATGTTACTATTTCCTGTGTTTTTCAGCACCACAGTAAAAAAAAAATCTGTGTTTTTGACACGCTTTTGAAGTTACCTTATCCAGAAATCAGTCTGTGATAAATGTGATGAACTAGCTATCTTAAATCCTTATTAAAAGAACAAATAAATGTAAGCAATAAAGAAAGCAATTCAGTACAAGTAACTACATATGGAAGAAATAACATCACATGTAATTCCTGAAAATAAATGGGATCTTGAAAATTGAATAGATGTTTATTTGATTGCTTTGAGAGTTAGCCTCCCTAAAAAGCTGATTTTAAATGAGTTTTGTGTTTGTAAGTGGTGCTTGTTAACTGGCTTGGGGAGTGATTTCTTCTCTTCTCTGGAAAATGCATTATGGGATCTAGCAAAGAAAGAGGTAATGATTTTTTTCTTTTTTTATGTGGCCGCTGTCATCTAGGAACCGGACAGAGATCACTGTCCCTTAGGAACTGGGCCTCAGGATTTTGAATGTAGTCTGTAAAACAGCTATTTAGTGGTAATTGTTGTCAGTCACAGCCTATGGAAGACAGGTTTTTACTGGTGATTTGATGGGGAAAACTTAATTGCATCTTTTTTTTTATATATATAAATTCAGATGTTCACAATTTAATTTTTTAAGGAACTTTTTTTCTCCCCCCCCCGTCCCTTCCCCTGATCTTGAGTTGGCTAGGGAAGAAAAATAGGTTATGTTTTGGTTCATGTGGTGGTTCTGGTCCTACATCCAAACATGAGCATATATATTTGAGTACCTATATAAAAATTTATTTAATTATGACAGATCCAGTGAAAAAAAGGTCACCAGGCATGTAATCCCCGGCTGCAAAGTTAAAATTGCTTGGTATAGTTTGCATGATATATGTGACTTCTCAAGAATAAGGTGTGGGACATGGTATCTCAGTATGTAAAATACAGAAATTTAGTTGTAGAATCTGTTTACTTTGGTTAAGTATAGTTTTATAGGTAACAGTACTAGTGGGAAAGGGACAGTAATTTTAACTCAACGTTTTTGTACATGAGGGAGAAACTAAATTAAATATTGTTTTAGATTTATCGAGATACATATAGATATATAGTTCCTGTGCTTCCGTAATTGAATTTGCAGCCTAATATAATTCTGTATTGTTTGGGTGAAGCTATTTACTAAACACTTCAAATTAGAGCAGACGGATTGTGTGCTGTGACAAAGACATGTGACCTCATGTCTTAAATGCTTTGCAGCTAATTTGAAACTAGTATTTTTTTATCTGCATGCTACCATAAAGTTGGTGAATATTTAGCTTCCTTCCTTTCAAGATGAAAATTTTCCTTCATGGCCATTTGTCATTCATTTTTACTTAGTTTTCTTTTTGCTCTAAGATACATTTTCACGACATAATACAAATCCAGTTCTCTTTTTCCATCACTTGTTAAAGCATTAAAGCTGTATCTTATACAAAATTTCCACTGAATCCAGTCAAAGGCTTTTAGCTTTAGGTAGGTGTATTTCTTCTCAGATTTGACTGTTGCTACTTGTTTGAAAAAAGATAAATTCAGGATTTTGTTGTCTTTGCATCATCATCCCTCTTCTTTTTAAATGTACTTCTAAGATTCCTTCTTCTTCTTAAAAACAAATAAACAGGCAAAAAAAACCCCAAAACAAACCAGCCCCCCCAAACAAAAAACAAACTAAAAACCCTCACAAAACAAACAAAAAAACCCAACCTAACAAAACAAACTTCTATACTGAAATTTTGCCTCAGGCCAGTTTCTCTCTGCCAGTTAAGTGGACTAAATGAATGTCAGCATTATTACTTATTTTATTTTTAGAAATAAGGCTGAAATGTTGAACTGAATTACTGAATGAACAGGAAAATATTTAAAGTTTTCTCTTATGACAGAATCGTTTTACATTTGCTTTTTTGGGCAGTAGTATTTTAAGGAATGTGGAGCATAAGTGTTTCCATTTGTAAATCATTCATCATCACTGGAGAAGTTTTAGAATCACCAGTATCGATAATCCTTTTAACTAAAGCACATAATTATTTCATGAACAGGTACTGCAATTCTAGGTATCCTTTCCCTTTCTCCAAAATTCATTGTGGCCCCTCCACCAGAACTTGTGTTTGCATTCTGTCTTGTTTCTCTTCTTCAACCTGTCAAAAAGGAAACAAAACTAATGTGGAAAGGATCCCCAGCTGATGCCGCAGAGAATCTGTGGCAGTATAAACTGCTCCTTGGCTCTGCATTGAGGTTACTCATATGGTCATTTGGTATGGTCATTTTACCAGCTCTGGAATTGGGAAGGTAACAAATACTAGGAAAAGGAAGGAGAGGGCGTGAGCAGCCTTAGCTGCTGCAGCTGTTTGCTAAGTGAGCATGTGTTGAAGCCCTTGAACCTCCACAGAACACCTTTTCCCAGGTCAGTGCTTAATCTACATGTGTAATATTCCCCTAAAATTTGATCTGAGCACCTGTGTATTTTTTTTTCTAAAGGAAGTTGTTCTGTTGTGCAACACCCACAGTTATTGTCCTTAAAGTGTAATGGAACAGTCCAGTTCCTTACAGTAAAGTGACGTTTCCCCCCTGATTTTTGCATGTGGAACTTTTAGAAAAATGAGTATTTTCTATTTCTCTGTCTCTAGAAAATTTTCTGAATACTCTATGTTTGAACATTATTAGAAATGGAGATCTGAAGAGGTATTATCATTTATATTATTTTATTCTTGCAATTCAGAAATATTTTTCATTAAAGGTATTTTAAATTTATTTGGTTTATTAGGCCTGAAAAAGCTACATATTTGATGGATTGAGTGTGTTTGATAGGACAGTGTTTTTAAGTTATGTGTTATGAATACCCTGTCCAATAGTTAAAAGATCCCAGAAGATGGAGCATGTGATTTAATTACCTCTTTTTCATTTTGCAAATGAAAGACAAAGTACTGTGAGTAACTGGCAGTTGGTATTATGAAGGTTTCTGTCACCTCTCTCACTCATGTCCCATAGCAATAGCCAGTCTGCTGCATGGGTGTGAGACTTCTCCAGCAAAACTCTGTCCTTCGGCTGCCAAATTCATCTGCTGCATTGCTTCGTTAGATACCCTGTAAAAATCCTCTCTCTTTCTTTCAACTTCTGCCCCAGAGACCTCTGTTTTCCAGATTAGCTCTGGCTGTGCAGAATCACCTGAAGCAATGCTGGGATACTGGCCTCAGTAGGCAGAGGCTGGTTTTTGAGAGTGGCCAGTTTGCTCTTCTATAAGGCAGAACTGTCACAAGTATATTGACTGTTACTGGGTGTGTTTGGTTATTTCACATATTCATTGTATGTTTGTGCAATTGTATATTTGTGAGAGTTGACTGGATATGTCCCAATTTGGTTTTGAGAAAGACGTTGAATATTTTCTTAAGTTAATAAAGATTTCTTCATTTTCTAAAAAAATAACTAGAGGGAAATCCTAAAATGTTCCTTAATATTTGAGATCTGATTCTGTTTGAGCAGTGAAGGCTGATGATAGCTTGTATGAAGATGGTGGGAATTATTTTTTCTGGCAATGAAGGTCTTTGGTAACCCATAAGGCTATGGTGAAGATATGTGTGAATGGATATTGTCTTTTCTAGAAACCACATTTGACAGAGGCATTAGCTATTGAGGCAAGGGATTTTCACTCATTAGTCTGTAGTAAAAACCATCTTTGCTGCATCTTTTAATTGCATTTGCAACTTACAAATTTACAGGCAAAATACAAAATTGTTCATTAAATTACTATTTTAGGTGTCTTTATTAAATATTTTGGATTTATTTCTAATATCAAACATTTAAATTATTACTATGTAATAATAGGTAAAATGCCCATATTAATGTGTAAGTTGAGAAGCACTGTTAGTGTCCTCAAACCATTGAAATGGACTTAATTGCTATCTAATAAAATCTCAATTTCCTGTAACTTCCTAGGAAGTTATTGAGGAGGTTTTTTTAGTTTCTTAGTGGTTTGGTGTATTTTAGATTTGCTCTATGTTAATTTCCCTTAATCTAATAACTTTGGTAGTTATTTGTACTATACTGGTGAATGGCTACTTCTCTGTAAACTTAAAAATTAGGATTATAATAGGACCATGGGAGGAAAGTTCTATTTCTCTATGTATTCAAAATGTCTAATAGGAATAAAAATTATGTTGCTCAATAACGTGGTTTTGCCATGTCACATAATAATTTCTGTTAAATGCAACTTTTGTGTTGCAAATATAAAAAAAAAATTAAAACCAACAAAAAAATAGGTTTGATCTCATTTGACCTTTCTGACGTTCAGTCAGTTAAAAGGTTTGTAAGATGTTTAATTACCAAATGGTATGATCATTATTCATCTCATCATTTGATATATAACGTCAAGTGAATTGCCTCCCTGGAGTGCACTGTGTTTCACAGATCAATAGATTTAGTAAAAGCTTGAAGGAGAGCTTTATACATTCACAGAAAAGAAGGAAAAGTATATCCTCCTTGTAAAATGGCTTATGTAGTTATTTGCTGAGCTTTACAGACTTATTGTTTTATTTACGTCTTAGGAATACAAAATCCTGTAACATAAAGGTATTTATTAAAATATTTTAAACCTCTTTATAAGGAAAAAAAAAATACTGCTATCCTACTCTCTGTAATCTAGTAGCTTTAAAAGTCGGTCCTGAACAGCTTCATTCACATTTATTTAAATAATTATACTTACTAAAACAGATTTTTCATTTTGACACAGCAATACATAGTATGACAAAAGGCCATCTCAATACAATACACACAATTGCTTACGCGATTCACATTTTGGGTTTCTGCATTTTTAAATAGGTGTGGTTAGTCTTAACTATGGTTGTTGTTTAATAACTGTGGGTTTGTGATGGTTTTTTTCATTCATTGTGTCAAGAATATTTATGCACACTTCAAGAGAAAAAGATAAATCTTTTTCCTAATTGTGTAATTTAATATCTATGAGTTTTAAAAAATATTATGATAATTTATAATGAATTGTATAAAAGATAATTACATATAGGGTGCTTCATGTTTATTTAGGCTTTTCTGAATGTATTATATTACTCTTGTCCAATACATACAGTTGAGCAATCTCTGAGCATGTCTATATGATTTCTTACCATTGAGAGAAGGGCTTTTCAAATGACTGAAAGAGACTCCTAGGAGAGCTCAAGCACTTGCATTTGTTGCTGGTTTTTTTCTGTAAGTTTTACATGCTTGATTTGCTCTTTTGACTTTCCAGCTTTCTGCTTAAAAAGTAAAAAAAACCAAAACTATATTTCTTCTTTAACTTTATTAACCAAGGTAAGCTTTTTAGCTTAAATTTATGCCTTGTTGTTTGTCCTTGCATCAGTCAGGCACTGAGGAAACTGTATTTTAGCTAAGCAAATCTTCCCTGCTGCGGGACAGAAGCAACATTTACTTGAATATTCTGCTCCCTTATTCATCTGTCACTTATAACCCATCATCTACTCAAAGATTAATTTGAATTGTGAACAATATCTAAGCTTCCTTAATCCCTTGCTCTTGTCCTTTTTCTTGAGCTGCTGTACTGTGACAGAAAGGCCATAATTCTGAAGCTTCTTATTCCTCAGGCCTACCTAAAGTAACTCCCATTGGGAGCCAATTGATGTTTTAGCAAGGAAATTCTTACCTGTTTCTGAGAACAACCTGGAAAAATTGTCAGGAGACATTCACACTCTTAGATGTTCACGCTGTGGAATTCTTGTAAATGTAAAATCTAATTTGTCTGGGCTCTTTGCACCACCATTGTTCAAGGTCAGATGAAATTGTGTGAAATACTAGGCAGTGTTTCTGAGATTTCATTCCTTTCTCTCTATATACGTGCAACATTTTCCACCAAATTAGAAAATGAAATAATAAAAAATTCATTTACAATTAGGGTAAATTGTGATACATACTTTGCATCTTTTAGAACTGTACATATCAATAGTCATCTCTTCCAGGACATCCTTGTTAAAGCAGTATTCATTTACTGCTTTTTGCATTTATTTGCCCATAAATATTTGCTGTTATCAGTAAATAGCCTAATGTGGTATGTACTTGAAGTGTGAAGTCCATTTCACATGAAAAATAATAGAAGTATTTAATTTTGGAATAATTTCTGTCATAGATCAGTAGGTGCTTTAGATGCTAGGGTAAAGAGCTTGTTAGTGACGAAGTACAGCAATGCTCTTGAATACTGTGTACAATTTAAGAGGACCTGATGGTCTGTGAATGCACGTGATGGTCTAGAAGAGAGCAACAAAGCTGGTGAAAGGGCTGCAGGGAATGTCCCGTGAGGAGTGGCCAAGGACTTTGGGCTTCTCTAGTTTGAAGCAAAGGAGGCTGAGGGTGACCTCGTTGCCCTGCACAGCTTCCCGAGGAGGGGAAGGGGAGAGGGAGAGGCTGCGCTCCTCTCCCTGGGATCCAGTGATGGGACATGTGGGAATGCTTCAAAGCTGCACCTGGGATATCTGACTGGATATTAAGAAACATTTCTTTATGTAGAGGTTGGTCAAACTCTTAAATAGGTTTCCTAAAGAGGTGGTGGATGCCCCAAGCCTGTCAGTGTTTACAATGCCCTTAATAACATTTTAACTTTTGGTCAACCCTTAATTGGTCAGGCAGCTGGATCAGAGGATCGTTGTAGGTCCCCTTCCAACTGAAAATGGTCTATGCTGTGTTCTGCTCTGCTATCCTATAGGATCTTAGGATCACTAAGGTTGGAACAGATCTCATCCAGTCAGTGCTATGCTATTCTAGACAGCTGTGGAAACACTCACAAATTACTTGGTTTTGTAGTATTTTTATGAAGAGTTTGAAAAAGTATGAGTTTGGAAAGTGAGTTTGTCCTTTTCAGACTGTGTTCCTTAAAGTTTCTGCAGTGAAACATATATGCTGACAAGGTTCATAAAGCACCACTTACTTTGTCCTGACATCCCATAGTGATGGGAAAGCAAAAACAAGAGGAAAAGGCAGGTGCACTTATGCTCTGGGTCCGTGGTGTCCCCTTCTACATACTGGAACTCAAAAGGTCTCCTAGACCTTTCAGAGGGACATGAATATTGTGTTTTGTAATATTCCCTATGGCCCTCTTATGAACTAAAAGAATCAGTAAGGAATACATTAAAAAGATCAACTTTTGGATGATAGAGTATCCAGAAACATTTGCCAGATATAAATGTAAGTTTATTCTGTATGATGCTATTTTGAGCTAAAAAACAGAGTTAAGGAAATAAAATGTATTTATTTAGACAATAATCTGTACTATTACACATTAATGTCTATTTTTTTTACCTGTTTGAAGCAGCAAGTAATGGAGTTTGGAATATTAGATTTGCATAACTGGAGTCGAGGACAAGGAAGGCCTCTTATAAAAAGAATTGAGAACCACCATTCCTTCACATTTCAAGGACAAAAGAATCTTGAGAGCCCTAAAATTCCTGCAGAAATAAAGCTCATGACAAATAGAGGAAAATCGTCGCAATTTGTATCCAGAAATATAAAAACTCCCATAAAAAGTGAGTTAACGGAGCCATCTTTATAAAAAAAAGAGGGTAGTTGTGCAATTTGGAAACTCATGAAGTAAGATGCCATGGTTGATTTCCCTCCATAACATTTATGTGCATTCATTGATAGCCATAGTTGATGTGCACCACAATAAAAGATGTAGGTAAAGCTTGCAGTAACGTAACCTTGCAATTAAGTCTAATCAGTTTTTGCTTTTGTGGAGAAAAGGATAACAGACTGTGGATCCATAGATCTCTAAATTGTATCCAAGTTGAATAGCTTGTTCATCCCTTGTTTTGCTCTTTGGTTAAAAACTGCTTTTGGAAACTCCATAGCCATGAATCTGTGGTTTTCCCTGTAATATTTACCTGGTCACAACCAGAAAATATTGTCTTAAAAACACATGGTGTAGAGGCATGGTGAAAATGTTATTTCTTTTCATACCAGAGATACTATTTTAGAGTTAGTTTTTTATCTCCTTTTTATATGTATTGTGATTACCTGAGTAGCCATGGAGCACTTAAGAAAAATGTTGTCTGTCCTGTATTTCCAGTGGCAGTGTGTACAAGTACTGGTGCACTGTGTATCTTACCCCACAGAAGGGGCCTGTGGTGCTGTGAGTCAGCTTTCAGCTTCATGTGTGCAGTAACCCCGTGCTTGTCCAGCTGTAACAGAAAGTAGGAGAGACTGTCATATTACCAAAATCTTCTTGCCATGGCTGCTCGTTTGTGATTTTCATGTATGGAAAACCACAAGGAAATGCAGATTTGTTGAAGTAATTTTTGGAATGATGTTTTCTTGGTCATCATACAATTAGATAAAAATATGCAAGATAATTTTCTCTCTCTCTCTCTTTTCTTTCTTTTTTTATTTTTTTTTTTTGCAGGGAAGTGTGGTTTGTTTTTTTGCCTCCCTTCTTCTTCATCCAACCTTTTTATTCAACCAAATGGAACAAACAAACAAAGCAAGCTCAAAAATTCTTGCAATTTAAAAGAATTGTACACGATGGATAAGTTACAGAAATACTGAGATTACAGATTTTGTGATCCATGTAAACAAGAACTGACACATGAAATTTTTGGTTATTTGAATTTCGTACACTGATCTTCTGAGGTTCCACATCTGGGGCTACACATTAATTCTCCATTCCTATACCATATCTTTGAAAGGGTGTGTGGGGGGTTGCAGAACATTTTTCTTTTAATATATGGCGTTTAATCAGTTCTTATAATTAGTATTTTAGGACTTGATTTATTGAAATACCATTGTGAGGTACAGTGTCCCTTTCAGGTAAGAGTTTTGTGTGTCAGTCTCTTGTAACCGTTTGATATAAAATGTTCAGTTTATGTCTTGGAACAAGTATTTCTGATCCAAAATGTCAATAATTTTTATTTGGAAAGACATAAAATGGAGAGGATACTGTAAATAGTCAGATCTTGGAAACACTTTCCTGTAAATGAAATAAATTTTTTAATAAGAGTTGGGTGGGTGTGTGAATATATATTTAAAAAATAACTAAAATATTGTCAAATACTAAAAATGCTTTTCCAAAAGTTATTAACTTTTTATTGGACTTGAGTATATGATAGTTATGTTAGGGTCTGGTTTCTCTATTTATCTTTAAATTATCTGGTTTCACTATAAGGGCAAAGTTTTTTCATGCTTTTCATATAATTCTGTGCTTAACACTCAATACTGGAATTACTTCTTGGGCACTCGGGTGTCATTCAACAGCAGTCACTCTCCCCTTTGTAGTGACCTGGGATGCCTGCAGAGTCTGTGTCTGTGGGACAGGAGGAACAGAGACAGTTAATAGCTGCATATTTAGTTTGGTTCTCAGGCAGGTTCTGCAGCCTGTGCTGAGTTTATCAGAGCTATGGCTAGATGGGTCACAGCACTTGGACTGCCTAGTTTCACACTAGCTCCAGTAAGTATGTGGAAAGTGTAGTTGCAGTAGTGGCTTCAACGTACCTAAACCTCAGTCTAAGTCTTTTAAAGGGACATGAAAAGCTAAGCTTGAGTTAAGGCAGCTCTTCTGTTTCGAGGAAGTCTCTCTTCTCTCTCACTTGCTGCCCTTGTAGAAGTGTAGCAGAAGTGCCTGCAGAACAGATGCAGCTAGTCTGATGTTTGCCATTTCATTACTTATTTTAGCTGAGGTTTATTTTGTTAAATTGAATCACAGGGTCATAGAACTGTTTGGAGCAGAAGGAACATCAAAGATCATCCAGTTCCAACCTCCCTTCCGTGAGCAGGGACGCCTTCCATTAGACCAGGTTGCTTCAAGCCCCATTCTGCCTGGCCTTGAACACTTCCAGGGATAGGAAAAGGTTTATATTTTATTGCCATCCAAATTTTTCAATGATTTCTCTACTGTAAATCAGACAGATTAATGATAGCTTTCTAGGATAGACTGAGTAATCTATATTTGATGTGATAACGTTAGGTTGGGTTTGATTAATAAGTAGGTAAAATAGTGTTGTAAGAAAAATGGACTAAAGTTTATCGACTTGGTAAGGAGTTATTAGTGTATGAAATTATTATTTCAGTGATGGTAATATGGCTAAGCCATAATTATTGACAAATAAAAGTAAAAAATAATATTTTATGCTGCTAGGTTGTGGCTAGCACAGGTTTTTCCCACGAGAATTCTTCTTGTGTTTTATAAATAAAGATAAAGTTTGGATGTTATTGGAACAGTGTCCCAGAACTTGGACGGTGCAGGCCTGGCCAATCAGGCCTGGGGGAAGGCTTCTGACTGACCAATCTGGGTGACTTTTGAGAACTCTATATATATGATGAAATCAAAACAATAAAGGTCATTCCTTCTTGCCACTGAGAACTGGTGCCTTCATTACTCTGCTAGCTGCTCAACAGCGACACTAGGTAGTGATGCTGAGCCAGCAGATGTGGTCTCCCAATTGTCTTGATCTTTCTGTGTCGGTTCATATCCCAAAGTAGGAGTGAGGGGAAAATGCACATTGAAATAAATAATTCTGAAGTATAAAAAGAATTGTATGTATATATACCAGAGAATGGCGAATAGCTATTAGCCGTCTAAGAGAAAAGGTATTGCTCAGGACCGGGACACAGTACAAGAGAGGTTCAGGAACCACAAAAGACAGAATGGAACTTGTTAATGGTGTCAGAATGGAAGGAAGAAAGACAATAGGCTGGAAGAACTCTGATGAATAGGTGTGTAATACATGTCTTCTGTCATTTGGGAATTAAATCAGGAAGCCATCTTATAAAGTCCTGTGAAGACTACAAGTAAAACCTATGCTGAACTTCATGTTCTGTCACATTTTTAGTGATGTTGATGGTTAGACTGCCTTCATTCCTTTCCATTTTATTGGAAATAAATATAGAAATATATATAGTAATTAATGTGGAACAACTGAAGAACAGCATGTAATGATGTCACAAATGACTACTATTCTTCTGTGGTTTTATTACATATTTTCATCTTAATAACATCTATAATGATATGATACAGTTAGAGCAATACAAGGCAACTATGGATTAGTGAGCTATAATAGTACTGAGGAGCTTCTTAGGAGGCCATAAAGCATGAAAACAATGCTTGCCTACTTTGTGTAGTCACTAGGACATCGAGGTGGAGATATGGTCACATAATTCAGCAGTTGTATTTTATTAGTTTTATTTTTGAACATATATACTCATGTATTGAATTCCTGTCTGCCTCGGGTAGATGTTGCATATTTATCTCTGTGTTTCTGTTTCAGCAATTTCCTTTTTTCTTCCCTGTTGTTTCCTTTTGGTTCTGTCTCTGAAAACCTCCATTTTAAGTCCTCAAGGTGGTACCAGGAATATGGAGGTGCAGTCTTGTCATGTTGTGATACATGAAATGCATGCATGTCATGTTACAGTGCTAGCTATGAATAGTATACCTTTAATTAAATTTTACAGTTTCTAATTGATGGCTGATTTGTCAGTGAGATGCAATATTGTTACATTAAGTGGACAGTTTGATGAATGTGATCTCATTCCAAATTTTTATCTGTAACTGAGCATTTAAAAAACATACAAAACTGTTTAAATTTAATGTTCAAGATTTCCTTAGTTCTTTTTTCTTCCACATCCTTTTCTGCTTTGGTTTCCAGTTGTAAAATCTTTGGTGAAAGCTCTGTTTACTTATTTGAATATATGTAGCAACTGTGAAATTTAATTCATGGTTTCACTATCTCTTCTTATTACTGTATTTTCTTTTACAATGATGTTGTTCTGCTTCTCATACAATTTAATTCTACTGCAGTATTTTGGATATGAACCCATTCTCCTTAGTAAAGTGTAAACCATAATTTGAATTGCGTTGCTTTAGAATTAAATTAGCAAAGCTGTACATCTTTTTTGTGATGCCATTGAGGATTGTGCAAATTTGTGTATTTGTAACTTTATATCCGGAGAAACCCATTCATAAACCAAACAATGTGGATATGAATTTCATGTGTAGTGCAACAGAGTAAAAGATAAAGTTAGGATACATAACTAATACATTACATTAGTCCAGCAGACTACTTTTCTAATTAACTGATTAACTAACTAACTAATTAACTAATCAACTAATCAACTAATTAATTAAGACAGAGTTTCTCAGCAGAAAATTGATATTTTCTTATCAATAAGTGTATCAAATGGAGATGTGGTTTCTGCTATTTGTTTACCAGAGGTACTGATTTAAGGGAGGAAAAAACCACTTCATGCTTGGGAATGTGTTGAATGTACTATATTATGTCATGGGACTACCTGTATGTGGAATGAGATCTACCAGCTGATTGAAGGAGTGCTGGTCACCCTTGCAAGCCTGATGCTTAGGATTCTTTTAGCAGTAATGCTATGTAAGATATTTGAGGGCGGCAGCTCCTCCATGGCAGGGATGGCCCAATCTTGATTTCATAGTAAACAACAAAATGAATGAAACAAAATGAAAATACTGTATTGTATCATATTACAATTACATTATATTATATTCGTTGTCCTGTAACAAAACCGTGCCATTCTTTACAAGCAGCCTTTCTTCCAGTGAATAACTAAGAGGTGAGATAAGTGCATTGGAGTATTCAAAGTATGACTGAAGTACTAAAAGTGGAGTTACTGCACCTAAGCTGATGACCACATGCTTATAACACTTGGAAGTATTGTGCTATATTAATCCTTGATAAAATGCCTTCTGAAGTATTGCAGTTAAATTAATTTGATCTGTCGTCTTCTGTTGCTGAACCCATACTAGGTTAGTCTGAAATCAAAAAAGGAAGCTCTTCTTTATGTTAAGACCTATTTAAGTTTTTCAGGCAGAATTAACCAAAAGTTGCCAACAACAGATAATTATGTTGTATTAAAATATGTCATTTCCTTTTTCTTTAAGCATGCTATTTAATAATTCTAATTGTTTAATCTTATTTTTAATATTTGGTGTAGTACTGGGGACATTTTTATCTACTCTCCTTTTTTGTGTTATGACAATTTTTATCTATTCTCCTTTTTTGTGTTATGACAATTTATCAGCTTGAGAATTCTTACTGCTAGATATGAACACTGTTTTCCAGTGTTTTCCTGTGTTGGCCTTGCCTGCAAAAGAGCTCTGCTGTGGAATTGTCTATTTCCTAGGCTATTTTTATTATACTTTTATAAGGAAACAGAAGTTTTATAAGTCGATGCAATCATAGTATATGTCAGTCCCCCACAATAATTCTTGAATCTGTTGAACAACTTCAAACAAATTTGATGGAGAAGCAGAGGCCTCAAAGACACTAATATCCATGAAAGCAGATGGACTGTGTAACAGAAACATGCAAAACAGTGCACCTGCTGAGGAAAAAGGCTGCAGCATTAAGAATGCCCATGCTGTTATTCATAAAGTTCCATTGCTTACAGAACTACCTAGTTTTGTTGTTATTTTCCTTCCAACTATAATAATTTATTTGTTTATTTGTTCTATGTCCAATTACTGTTACAGATGTAGAGCTACTTGCCATATGTTATTTGAGAATTTTCTTTGAAAGTTCCTTCATGTGTAATTTGGTAGGAATCGCTTCTCCTTCAAATACAGTTTATTTTGTGTTTTACAAAGAATGACTGCTGTCTTTTTTTCAGTCTTTACATTTCATCATTAAAACATGAGGTTTTTTGTTTGATTTTTTTTTTTCACTTGAGAGAACTGAAATTAGTGGGAAGATACTTGTGGACTCTTTCTTTTCTGGATTTTGACTTACATTGGCCAGAGGAGTAAAATGTTTGTGAAATAGGTTACATATGAGACATCATTGAAGACTACATGCAACAGAGAACATGCATGAACTCTTAAGCAAGATTTGTATTTATTTACATCTAACTACCACAATGGGAGATGTGTATGAGAACCTAGAAAGGGAAGAATTTGTAATGAATGAAAATTATTTCATATTTCTTTTTTCCATTTTATGGAACATGGTGAAAAGTTATTTGTGGCAGAAATACATTTCTTTGAAATGACATTCTGCTTTGCTAAAAAGTTCCTCCAGTTCCCAAAGTGTGCATATCTTGGCCATATCCCTTCGAATTTCAGCAACAAATGAACACAGGACAGAGAAAACAGTGTCTGCACTAAGTAGTACTAAATACAAGTGTTTAAAAAAAAACAGTTCATTTTCAAAACTTAGTCTGTCCAATACAGTGATGAAACGTAGGTCCTGGGGAAATGAATAATAATGTGGCACTATTAAATATGCACGAGTAAATATATAATAAATATGCACAAATAAATATGTGGCACATAATAACAAAGAATGGAGGAAAGGTCATGCAGAGGAGGTTGAAATGATGCCACATGAGCAGGTTTACTTCAGGCATGTTCTGTTTTTTAAATGCTTTGCTTTTGCAACTTCAGCATTCTTTTAATGTAGAAGATTAAACAAAAATTTCCTTTTTAAAAAGTAATCATAATAGCAATTTTTTTACATAGATTTACTGACCTCGTATTTATTACAATGTTGTGAAATTTAGGTCTGCTCCTCAGACTTCACTGCTCCATCCAGCTAGTTGTAGCATTTTGCTCTTGTTCATTGTGGCACATGAGGAACTAGAAGAAAATGAGACAAACATTGCAGGTAGACCTAATAATTACTTGCTATGAATTATTTAATATATTTAAATATAATATAAGTATGCATTACATGTCATTCAAAAAGACCCCTAAGCACTTTAAGCTATGTTTAAAGAAAATTGGTTTTTTTACACTCGCTTAAATGCACCCTCTGCTGGGGTAAAACACAACAGCTGTGAAGTGCAATGTGATCTGTAAGCACAAGTGTTCAGGAATTCTATTTTATGGTTCATCTGAAATACTGCGAGCAGCCAAAACCCAAGTATGTTCCTCTTAAGGCAAAACTAGGAATTGATTTTTTGTTGATTCACAGAGGAAAATATCGCCTGTATCTTCTTGAGCCACTGCTAGTTCTTCTGTCTTAAAACCTGATTCTGCTTGTTTGTCACAGGCTAAAGAGATACAATTTCTGGTAGTTTAATTTGTCTTTCAGAATTTCCATGTTTGTCAGCCAGATTTATTTCTGTTAAATGAAGTTGAAAATAGCATCAAGAAACTGCTCAAGTGTGTTTGTGTTGTTCCTGTGTTGAGCTGAAAATATTTTTTCGCTTTTCAGAGAAACTGCATTTGCTGTGGTTGTTCCTACTTTAAGTAAAACAACAACCAGAAACTACTTACCTTGAGCTTCTTCTTGCTATTGAGAGTTGTATTAATTTCCTAAGGGTCTTGCCTTAGGTGGCAATGAGCGACTTAGTATGGGGACCAGCATCAGAGGCTTCTTTAGAGACTGAGTATACTGTTATGTGTGCTTTCCAATTACATGTTAGTAGCTCCTCAGAAACCCTGCTGGTAGCATAAAGGAATTGAAAAAGAACCTGTTTTCCCTCTTCCTTTTAAAAAGACGAGTCCAAATAGAAGAGAGGCAGGTTTTTCAGAGCTCATATTAAGTTCACTGTGAAAAAAGTCTTAGGGTAAGTGTGGAAGTGTTCCACTCCAAAATGACTTAGCAATTAAGCTCTTTTTGTTGGGTTTTTGTTTCAGATCTTTTGCTTTATTTCTGTCTTTTTTTCTTCTATCGGGTTTCTAGTAGTAGATACCATTCCAGAAACCAGTGCATCCCACTAAAGGCCATGTGTCACTTAATCATAATACTTTATCTGAAAGACCTGTGAAATAAAGAGACTTTACAAGCAAATAGAATTTTTACTATATATTCTCTAACCATAAGGGGATTACTTGACCTCCTGTGTCTTTTGCACACATCAAACTCTATACTTAAGCTGTCTTGAAGCTTGAGTTCATCCTCTAGGGATTTTCCTTTTGTCTGTCAGTCTTCAGATAGAAAAATATGTCCAGTTATATTTAGCCATATGTTGACCATCTCTGTCTTTTGATTGTGAACATTATCAAACATAAAAATATTTTCAGTTATACTAACTGTGATAATGACAGCTTTTTGATATTTTATGATTAACAGTTTGTGCAACTTTCTACTTGGCTTGTTAATAATAATTTATGTAGGTATTCTTTGACCTCAGTACTGTCTTTACTAAATTACCACCTATTTTCCTCTTTGCAGAACTTTAGAGTTTGCTATAAAAGACTTTCATGGAGACTGATGTTTTGAGCTTCATTGTTCAGTGAGACATTTCCATGTCCCATACATCCTGATACACTGCTTTGTAACTTCTGACTGGAGGTCTTCATAGGCATATGCATGCTGCTTCCACTCAGGGCCTTGTTTCAGCTGTCTCAATACAAAAGAACGTTTAGCTGTTTCTTCCATTTAACTTGAATGACAACTGCTGAGTACAGGCCTGGTTTCTAACCATGTCAGTGAATGATGGCAGTCATTATGGCCTTGTAATGGAGCTCTCTTTATAAGACAACCTGTGGCTCACAGGTGATGGAATATGGTACTGCAGATATGTGGGTTTATTTATCTGTTTTTAAACCACCACATATGGCTTGTTTTTCCTGTCTGACAGTATATGTTATTTCATCTGGCATTCTGTTTGGGTTGGAAGTTAACATGAATAACAGTATTTCTATTTGAGAAAGGCTTGTACAGAAGCGAAATTCTTTTTTTGTTCAAAAGTACTTTGATAAGTATGGGGAACTCCTCTTTTTGGTTTCAGTCTCTTAGTGAATTAGAGATGATGTAACTGTATGCACAGAACCTAGTCAAAACTGTGCTTTCTAAAATTTTCAAAACCTTAAGAGAATGTCTAATAATTTTCTTGAAAAATTCTACATTACATGTTTTTTCCAATTAATTTTGATCCGAGTCCCACAGTTCTGTATTGGGGCAATTAAATTGGTAATTTTGGAATTACTTTCAGATTTTGTGGCTTATTCAAATAGGTTAGACAAGTATTAGCCTATGAGTTAGCCATCTACAAGTCTGCCATGTGATTCCCACACAGCAATTTATCTAAAGGTCTCAGCACTAATAAATTAAAAAATTACTTTTCTGATTTTTACAATTTTTAAATGTTTTATCTTCTCAATTAGAAATGTGAGATATCATAACTTCCCCATCAAATATTTGGTGTTCATCCTGCTGCCTTGACCTTCTGTGTAGAACACTGAATTTCTGCAATAGAGAAATAACAATACAGATAAGAAATTTAATGTTGTCTTTTCACCGAGAGGGTAATGCAGCCTCTCCCTTAGTTCACAATTGTAGAAATACTTCCATAGATGTCTGTGTAGAACACTGTCCTTCACTGACGTTCAAAGTATTCATCTGCAGCATAATTTATCTCAGTCTTAAATGAGCACCTCTTTTGGGCACCACAGGAAATAGTGGAGCACAAAGAACAAGCAAATTCCTTTTCTGCTAGCTGCAGAAGGGTTACTGGGAAGGGATCTGAAAAGGACCAGAGTTTTGGCTCCCTTTCCGTGATATCTCAAATGTCTCAGCTGATCAACCAGCAAATGCCTCACAAGATTACGATTCCATTTAGTTATTGCTTAGTTTAGTTAGACTGTTATGATTTTATCTGACTTACAGTCAAGTTTCTCAACAGCAGTGTGAGTATCCTGACAGTATTTTGTAAGGTCATATTGTAAATATTCATCATCTAGTTCATAATCAACATATAAAACTGCATAGTAAGTGTTGATGTAAGTTTATGTATTTTGTGATGACAGGAAATTGTTACTTACTGATTGATGGACGAGGACCAAGTCTAAACCCTAACCACAGAAAAAGAGAAGTTTTTACTATACCTGAGAATGATAATTACCAACAAGAATTAAAAAGGTTTAAAAAGACCTACACTAAGTGTTAAATACCTTGCTACACCTTATCTTTACCATACAGTGAGTTCCATGTATCACTTGTGCTGGTAACAGTCCAGTCAAATTAATATTCTCTCCAGCCTGTAAAGTAGAAATGTCAGGTGGGAAAGCCAGGCTGGTTATTGCTGTCACTAATGAAAACATCAAGCAATTGAAGAATAAGTAACAATAGCAGTAACAATAGCTTTCACTTTTTCTTTTGAGTCTGTTCCTCAAGAACTTGCTTGCTGCGTTGCCAACATAAAAATTAAGCTTCCCTGTACTAAGTGTACAATTCAGTACTTACACACTGTGCCATTGGCCTGCCTTCAGCCCACTAAATTCAATTTGGTTTTGCTTAAACAATTTATGTTACCTGTAAGTAGTACACATTAAATTTAAGTAAGAACATAACATTATTTCTCCCTATTATTTTCTTATTGCAGTATTTTTCCTGTGTGTAATGTTTCCACTCTTGTATCCTGCTCCCTGAAGGTTCTCTGGGTGGAGAGATTTGCTTTGTTACCTTTTAGCAAAAGCAGATATGTTCTCCAGCTCTAATGCTGACCCATTGATGGAGTTCTGGATATATGAAACATACTTTTATAGAAACTCCTTGTATTTGTTTCAGACTCAAAACGCACTTGAACATAACTCATATAGGTGGCTTGCAGGCATATACCATGAATTTTTGAGTCATATAAAGAAATCTAAACATTTGTAAATGGCTGTACATGTCCATATGCTTGTGAATAAGCCAATAAACCGTAATACTTTTCCTGTGGAACTGTAGGCAGTTAAATTTTGTAAGGATTTTTTAACTTGGAGAATTCAGTTATTGTTTCTATAAATTTTGAAACACCATAAGAAATATCTAACATCCGTCCTTGCTTTCAAAAGTTACAATTTCTGTGTTTTTTTATCAATTTTCACCCACGCATCAATGAATTCACTGTAAGGGTTTAATTTTCTTTAAAAAAAAAACAAATTGAAAGAACCCCGCTACTGTAAAGTGTTTAGATTTGGCAGCTGTGTTGTACAGTAAAGTGGGATTTCATATTTAATAGATTACTTGCATTTCTGGATTCCAAGCAGTTGTCAAATGGTTGTCTTGATCTCTGGAAAGCAGAAAAGATAAGTAAAATATGTGTGTTTAATATCAAGTCTGGATTTTCTAGTTTATTCTGACCACTAGGGAGAAAAATGTCTTTATTTCAATATGAAATGGATACAAAAGAAAACAAATAACTATGTGTCTGATTTCATTAAAAATATCTTGTATAGTAAATATAATATGAGTAGGATTTGGCTTTGATATTGTACTCCTGTGATGATTTCACGTATTAGGGTTTTTTTCCAAGAAGCTTGCCCAGTACTAATTAAAACCAGGGAATTTAACTTCTGCACGCTTTTGTAAAAATGAAGCTGTTCGGATTAATATCTTGACTGTAAACTGAAAGGAATTTCGCAAGGCTGTGTCGGATAATTTGTAAAGTTTTAATAAAAGGAGCTAAGTAACATTTGTACTTACCATATGCTTTTTTTCCTTTGCAGATTTAGAAGGTGTTTTCAATACTTGATGCATAAAAACACCTAAAATGATATAGTTACACCATAACATGTGATAAATTATGCTGCCATTGCGTGCTTTTCTAGGAACCCCCATTTTTATAGCAGCAACAGATTCACTCCTTGGAAATAAAAGAAGTGAAGTAGCCTGAATAGTATCACATGATGGCACTGTTTCCATTTCCACCTCCAATATTATGAAATAAAGCTATAATAAACTGGTATTAAAATGGTATGTAATTCCAATATACTTCGTATAATTTATGTAAAAGAAAAATCTAACCACTCTGGTTATTAATATAGGTATTAAAATGGATGTATAGTTTTCTTAGAAAAGTGTTTTGTAAAACTTTGCATATTTATAATATTCCTTATTTTTATTGTAGAACAAGAATTCTCCACAATATATAATGTTTATGAATGCTGAACTGTACAGATTCATTTAGCATTGTGTTAGGAAAAGAAACCCTGTTAATTGTTGTATAAATGGGATGTTTTATTTTTTGTTTTGATTTTATTGTGGAAAGAAAGCTAATGGCTGGCCTTTTTGTATTTAATATAAAGCCTTTTTGTGGTAAATTAGATCATTATTACAGACACATTTTTAAAAAATGCAAATTAGCTTTCCATGAGCAGAAAAGAGCTTAAAGTGTAGTAAGGTCAGAGGCAGGATCAGACATATTTGTAAAATGAATTATATTCAAGTAGGAATATGAGGGAAAATATGAATGTAAAAAAGTCAGTGATTTATAGTATATAGATGGTAGATGTCATATTATTTAATTTTAAAATATTCTGACTGAATACCCATAAATGTTCATGTTCTTTTTGGTAATATAAATTAATAATCACTTCTAAATTAATATTTTCTATTTGTGGAATCATCAATATTAATTTTTAGGAAGAGAAAACACATTGCTGATTAAAAAAAAAAAAAAAAAGTGGTGGGTGTGATT
This sequence comes from Lichenostomus cassidix, assembly GCF_008360975.1. Taxonomy (NCBI): domain Eukaryota; kingdom Metazoa; phylum Chordata; class Aves; order Passeriformes; family Meliphagidae; genus Lichenostomus; species Lichenostomus cassidix. The sequence continues at coordinate 25,066,001 of NC_139480.1, read as the reverse complement.
CCACTATGCTGCAGATTACTTTAGAGTAAGGTAAATATCCAGTCCCACCATTCTCTCATATGAAATTAGACCACTCTGAAAATTTCTCTATTATGGGGATTGTTGCTAAAACAAAACAAAATAAAAACCCTGCAAGAGGAAGTAAGAAAAATACCCACTGGTAATGCAGAGCTAATAGTTGGGGCTTGGATATATGCCAGATGGGTGCTTGCACTCCAGAAATGTCCTCTGCCACTATAAACTTCTTTGCTGAGCAGTGTGAGGCTTTTCTGTGTCTTTTTTGATGTGAAATCAGGGGCAAGAGAATATGTGTGTTAAAAAAAACTGTCATGTAAAATTTTACTTGTATTTAGTGAATTACCAAATTAGATAAATAAAAGAGGGCATAATATATTCTTCTGAATTTAATCAATAAACTCTTTTAATAATAAGAAAAAAATTCTTTCAGTAGACTTAGAAAGAATATATTTATATAAAGTATGTCATAACATTTAATCTCTAAAGAAAATTGCTCCTGTTGCTAAAATCATTGGTAGAAGCTCACTGCACCGGTCTATTAAAATGTTTTTAAATAATTTAACATCTCTAATTTGCTTGCTTTAGTCAGTAAATAATACTTGCATAATTTCAATTTGACATATCAAAATATTTTCTAGATATCCTGGTTAGAAGTACTGCTTTACAGAAGTGTTTCAGTGTTACACTACTTCTGTCTCAGTATCTAACAGTCCACTCCATTGTATCATTTTAGAGAGAGAGAGATTAAAATAACTACCATAATTTGGATTTTTTTTTGCAAAGTTTTTAAAAGATCTAGTGATGTAGCTGTAATAAATTGTAATAGATAAGGAAAAGCATTCATTACTCACAGCTGTCTATTCATTTATATGTCCCATTTGTTCATGTATGAGGTGAAGAATTCCAGAATACAGTAAGTGAACACGGCTCTGCTCAGTGTATTTCACCATTCAAATTACTTGCAATTTCACAATGCCAGTGTTACTTCTCAGGACAAATTTCATACAATAGTAATTCTGTGATTATTCATCCAGTTTAATTAATTCAATTAAGTAAGTCTGCTGTCAGGTGTCCTTTTAATAATTGAATCAACATGCAGATACATAATAAGCATAAAAGCATTTCTGTGGCTGCAGTAAATTTAGATCCAAAAGAATCTGCTATTCCACTACATTTGATATAGATTATTCTATAATATTTCAGTAATGGGTTGCACAAAGGCTGCCTTTTAATTCTTTGCTTTCTCAAATGTCTTTATATATAATGGTTTAAAACAGAAGGTGTTCAAAAGAGGGTGACCTTTTTCCATTACCATAGTTCCTGTCATTAATGCATTATAATTTTCTTTAGAAGTCTGGAAAAAATGTGTATATATGCACTCTGTAGCAGGTGTGAATCAAAGTGTGTTAGTGAAAGTTAAGAATTGTCTGTTATTATTAAAAAAAAGAGGGGGAAAAATAAAAGAAAAATGTGAGGAAGTAATTTTATTGTTATTTTTACTGTGAAAGTTTAATCAAACCTTACACTTTATACAAAGCAGTTACAGACTTGAGAGTTTTGGCATTTGTAATCTGAATGAACAGCAGTTGACCTACTCAGATACTAAAAATAATATGCCCCTTAACTAAATTTAAAGCTAGTAGAATGTTGTATTAGGCTAGATTGTGTATAAAAGCCAATAATATATCTCCATCCTCTGCAATATATTACCATAGATGTTATTTTAATAACATATATATTAAAAACATGGTAAATGATTTACTTGGCGTGCTCTCAATGGTGCTTGATGTCATAATTATTGTAAATATTAATTGCTGTGCTAAAAATGTAAGCAGGATGACTTTGTATTAGATGAAAAATGAAAATAGTCTGTGTACGGGTAAATAGATAATCATACAAAAGTAATTGGGGTTTTAAAACCCCAATCTATTCTGCCAGCATGAGCTCGTTTGCATGTTAATCACAAGAGTGATTTCCTACTTCACAAGGAAGTCCACACTCTTTCATAACCACTTTTAATTGCATTTAAAATGTTGCAGGGTTGGGATATTAGAAATGGAGGCGTATCAGTGTCAAATTAATAAAAAAATGTTTCTGAAAATCTTTATGGGCTACAGATTATAATATTATAGGCTTTTTTGTTAAAATGTCCAAAATGTGTTTTAGGATTTATTTTAAGTGAGGCATGTTAAATGATAAAAACAGATTAATTTGTACATGTGTTGTTTCTTTAGAAATTTGATGAATGAAACCTCCTTGTAGCTGGAAAGTATAGAATGCATTTTTATTAGTAAATTGCTTTATAGATTGACCAGTACTTTCATTAATTTGTCACTAATCAATAAAACAGTAAATTAGCAACAGTTAAAAATGTGGTTTTATAATAAAGCATAAGGCAGTGTGACATTAGAAAGCTGTATGTAAAATTCCTTTCAGTTATATAGCATTTTACTTCTATTTATATTCAGAGGAATCCAGTTAATGATTTTAATGGAAAATAATTTTACTGCTTTCATATATAGATTTTTTCTAGTTATTTTGAAATCATATCCTAAACATAATAGAAACCAAAAAAAAAGCAATTACAGATCAGAATTCATATAATTTATGTATGCTGCATGCTGTCACTTGAAATTGGTCCTAGAATAAATTGTGACAAAATTTATGTATTTGTTATTATTTATGGCTAATTCTGCCTTTAGAAATAGAGATAGGAATAAAAATAGTAGAAAGCTATTTAAGAGTTCTTTCATCCCTTTATGTTCGCAGTGGTGCTGTAATAAACGGACAACATTTTAAGTGATTTTGTGATATTCATATAAGATTCAACAGAGCTTCCTCTGTAATCTGTAAAAGGCCAATGTCAAAGTAAAGACAAAATGACTTGTTCTCTGAAGACAGGAATGAAGAAATGTAGCTCTCTAATAAAATAGTGTTAAGTTCACAATGGTTACATTGTGATCAGTCTCAAAGATACAAAAACTAATTTTTAGTCAAGCTGTTAAAAATTATATATTTAAGAAGATGAAAAGTTTGAGGATTAAAGAAAAATCACTCACAATTTTAAAGAGGGTATATTTGCTTTCATCACCAGGTGTTCTTTCTAATATAAATTACCAAGATGATGTTTCCATAACATAGCTTGGGGTGCTCTGGAGATTAAAACTACCAAAACAGACCTATTAAATTTTTCATAGGGAGGGTCCACCAGGGATAATAAGCCAATATTCCTTGTCCCATATTCCAGATGTTTTATGTAATTCTGCATCTTGCTAAACCTAAATCGTAGCTTTTCCAGAAAAAATGTACTATGGAGACTGAGATGAAAGGCAAGAACTGTTGAAATGTTAATTTTACTATCTGCTGTTGAGGTCTGTTACCTTTTTTGTATTTTTTTCTTACTCCCAGTAGCTCAGTTCTGTTTTATGAATGTTGTGGTATTTCAGTTGTTTGAAGTTTTGAAACTTGGAGCGTGACTTTGACTTGGCAAAACACAATGCCACATGGTGTGTGACACGCTGATGGATAGTCTTTGATCCATATGATTCACAGTCTTTCTACTTTCAACTTGATTCTGGATGAGAAAAATAAAATTTAACATAAAAAAGTTTTAGCAATAATCCATGTAACGTAAACCCAGAATAATTATAAATAAAATAGTGCTAGTTAGTAATTTTCAAGTAATAGGGCATTAAAAAAATATTGTGTTGATTTTTTTCCATTTAGAATATGGACATTTAAAAACAAAATTGGGGTTATTGCACTGCTATGGAATATTTCAGCATTTATCTGAAACAGTTAATATTTTCAAGTTAATGCTTGAAAATAAAGTACTGCTATTGCTTCACAGATCAAATTGGCAAATGTGGTGAAATAAATACAGTAGACCACTCTTCTGAGTCCAACTCCTCAGTCTCCTGTTGCACTCTGGTGATAGCTGACCAGCAGAAAAGTTCATGGACTGATTCCTGCTATACTTTGGAATAGATACAGATCTGGTCTTAATGAACTGATGTCTAATTGTTTTTTTTTTTAATCCAACACAGGATATAGGTGGAAGATGGGGATTTTACAAGAGGAAAGAATGCTCATTGTAATGAGCAATTCTTTTGCCTCCCATTCAGGTGGGCTGTTCTAGGAACAGCAACAGACACCTGGCTGCTGACTGGCCTGTAGGTTTTTTCCACTGATTGACTATTTTCAACATAGTTGTTCAGATTCATTGTTCTGTGATAGATATTTCTCACTGCATGACTTCTTGCATTAATCGAGTTTCCTAAAACTGTTACTTTTATACTTTATAATTTATTACACCACAATTTCTGAAAGTAAGACTTGTATAGAGGCTTGTGCTATTAAAGGCTAATGCCCTGATATAAATATTTAATAAATGCTTATAATTTTCTTACATTTGATGTTCCTGATCTGTAGTAATTCAGCTCTTATCAATTTTCTTTTTCTTTTTTAATTTATTTTTAATTTTTTTTAAAGTTTTTTAAAAAAATTTTTGAGAGAATCTACCTTCAGTTTTTTCTAGAAGACTGGAAAATAAGGAAGCAGATCATAAGAGATTGTATGCCAGGGAAATACGGAAAGTTGCAGGAGAGAGACTATTTGCTAAAATTTTAGAATTTGTTTCAATTAAATTAACTTAATTTAATTTGCTTTCCTTTGGAAAGCAAAATCAAGTTTTATTTTAAAACTCCACAATATTTGCATCTCTCCAACTTGAAAGTTCCTATTCCAGTTCATTTGACTTCTAATCCTTTCAGAAAAAATACAGGGAGAAATGTGATTATCCTCCTGAGTCTAGACTAAGAAACCAGGTAACCTCAGTCTCTTTCTATATGTTTTTGGGAGAGAAATCCAGGGAAATTTCTTTCTGGCCTATTTCTACATCATAAAGAAGGAAAGAAGTTAAAAGCTTAAACTCTTTTATGTAGTTTTTTTTCACCTGTGGGGAGAAAAAATTGGGAAAACATACAATCAGTTCCTAAAGAGATTTCCTCTTTTGCCATGTATGGCTACACAGCCTAAAGGTGTAATATCCATAATGTTCATGAGACTGTTTGGAGAACTGCACCCGTTCTAATATAAACACCAAACCTTTCTAAACCTGTCATTTTGGCCATGACTTTAAACCAAGTGTATTTAACAAGTCTTTGTAAAACCAGTTTTTTTAAGATGACTTCAGTAATCAAATTGTTTCTGTGGTTCTGTAACTTTAGAGCAAAAAGCTCATCCTGTGAAAAATGGAGGCACTTCAATTTTTTTTCTTGTCTCTACTTGGCAAGCTATTAAATCTCTGAAAATGACATGTATTTGATTTTATTCTTGCTCTTATATTTAAAATTGAGATTACTGTTCTTTTACACACTCAAGATTTTTTCTTTGTATTTTATTTTCTTCTTTTGAAATAGTTTCAGTATTAGGGCACAAAAGTGGGGCAAAATGATCCTTTTATCTTTTAAACATGTACAGTCAGTGATTGTAACCATTTTCCCTAATCTGTTTCCATAGTTTGTTTCTACTTTTTTCCTAGAGGCAGTATGGTGTGATTGTTCTGCCACAGTTCATATTAGTTATTATGAATTTTGCACAGTTTTCAGCTCAAGTCCTTTAATGTCTACTATTAATAAAAGCAGCAGAGGTCCACAGTTTGAGTAGAAGTTTTATAAGTGTATGGCAAAGTAATGGAGAACATTTGAGTTGGATGGCTTATAGCTGATACTTTTCAATTGGAACTAGAGTCTTCTAGAGTCTGCAGGAAAGGAATCCTTACAAAAGTGTTGTGTCTACACTTCTTACTGGTATCTTTTGTACTTTGCTTTAAAGTAGATCTGTGCCAAAGAAGGGAGGGTACCAATTGTTTTCTCATGTGAATATCTTATGATTTTCTTCATACTAGTTCCATTTATTTTCCTTCTGTTTTGCTTTGTATGCTGAAATCTAAGGGAGGATCAGGTAGAAGAAACTAAGAGGTATAAGCTTAAGATTTATGGGAAGAAGTTTTGAGGAATATTAGAGAGAATTGGTCCAAATGTCTAACAAGATAGGACAGAGTTGTTCCTGTAAAACCTACTGAAATTTGCCACTGGGAGAAGCAAAGAAGTAGCTGCTGCTACTTCTACAGATTTTTCTAATCACCTAACCCATGGTTCCTCCTTCATGTTTCATTTTTTTTCCTACTGAAAATCTTCTAAGGGATCTGTCCTCTTTAATTCTGATGGGAGAAAGACAGATGTGGAGGTTGGATTGCCCTGATTTGACTTCCTTTGCTTTGTCCTTCAAGAGCCCCTGCTCATGTGGTGCCACCTCTCCAAAAGCCCGTGTTGCCTTGCAGCTCAAAACATTCTCTTTGGGGTGGGCTGGAAGCAGAAAAACCTGGGGAAGCTACAAATGTTGTGGTATTTACTAAGTCCAGTGCTTGTCAAGCTGTTTCAGTTACTTTAACTAATGTGATTCTTACTTCTAAGAATTATTTTTGTCTAAACTTGTAATTTGATGTGATCTTCTGTCAATGAAGCAAGGATCATACATATTCATTTTGTCTTTGAAACGATGGTGTCTGGCTATCAGGCATGCTTGCCATGGCATGTAGTTCATGGGTGTTGCAAAGATCAAAGGATGAAACCAGAACAAGTATCTCATCCCTTTAGGTCCAGAGGTTTTGAACAATCCTCTTTATATTTTGGATTAGATTTTCACAGGTTGACACAATATATGCAGCTAAATATGAGTGGTATCTTAACAAACATCTGTGAAGGTCAGGAGATCTCCTTTCCACAATGATGGCACATCTGTATGTTTATGTGTTTCTGTGTCGTGATTCTGTCCTCTGGCATGTTGTAATACTTTGTCCCTTTTCATATCCAATTTGCTATCTAGGAACACACTAAGAGATATTGTGAGGTTTATTCCTTCCCATTGAACCTGAGATTTTAATAATTTTTCATCTAGTTGAAAAAGTTTGTATTGTGTTGCTGAACTGATGCTTTTAATCTTCTTTAAGGTCTTTCTGTAAAACAGTAATTTCCATGTTTACATTGTCAGTTTTCAGCTTTTATCCAGTTTGTTTTCTTCCAGTTTCCATTTTGGTGCTGATATTCACATTGATCTCTAGACCTTAAGGATCTATTAATTTAGGATACTTTAAGAAAAGACTATTACTAACAGAATGTAGGTGTATCAGTAAAATTCTTTTCCATCTTCTGCTTTCTGTCATTTATCATTAGTCTGTTTGTTCATATCCAGTGATACTTTGTGTAACATGAGTGTCATCATATAAAAATAATTTTAGGCCAGCTCAAGATCCTACATAGGTAATATATCCGTATACCAGGAGCATAGTACTTAATTTTTCTACATTTTTCAAGTTGAATCATGCTTTTAAGAGTCTGGTTTTGTTAGTAAATAGAGAGTATGAAAGGTTCTCTGGGATTTTTTATGCTTGGAATATAAACTTGTGTTGTGTATAGGACATAGGATTTTGTGGTGATATTTTATTCTGTTACCCAGAAGATATTTTGGTAAGTGAAGATACCCTTTGCATACAATACCTTCAGTTTCAATGTTTTATTTTCCTATCTGGTCTTCCAATCTTCATTTTAATTTTCAAGTAATTCTTTTTCCTCACTCAGAAGAGATCACTGCTACAAAATTTTACTATGCCTACTTCTTCTTTTATTATGTATGCTTAAATTTTCAGATTACATTCTTTGCAAAGTAAATATGATACATATAGTGGGTAATGTAACAGGCTGCATCTCCTCCTGTTCTTTCTGAAACAGAAGGGTTCAATTCAGTCAGTAACTGTATTGTCTGATCTGGTGTCAAATTCCTGGTGACCAAATACCCACAATGGCTTTAACATCAGTATGAACGGTAGCTGGGTCATGGTCCATTTGCAGAGCCACCATAAAATAGTTGTGTCTTTGTCTTAAGAGATACTGGTGACTGCACCATGGAGCTGCTTTTGGAATGGGATTGCAGGAGGGTGTAATACGCAATCACATTTTGTACAGAGGGGCAGCTATTTAATTCCAACTAAAGCCATTGCTTACAGATTTTCTTCTTGCTGGCAGACTAGGTTAAGGTAGTCCACTGGTAATTAGGGTTAGTGAAGTTTTAAATTGCTGCTCCATCTGTAGATATTTTGTAAAAAATTTCAGTGCTGAAGAACTGAGAGCTTTTTCTCTTGTGAGTGTCTCTAGGTTCAATCTGCAGGCATTGGATGTTCTGTGATAGCGAAGAACTTTCTGTTTATCAGTACTTTTAACCTTCCTTTTGAGAATCTGAAGAGAGGAATACTCTGTGAGTTCAATATATAAGAAATGTTTTCAGGTGAGCTGGATTGTCTTTTAAAATATTTCAATTTATGGTCAACATTAGAACTGGTCACGGTGTTCTGCAATGGTTATGTTACCTTGGGATTTAAAAAAGCATAACCTTCCTTTTCTCATTTTTTATGTTGTCAAGGGTCTTTGCCCATTTGACTAGTGTGCCATGGGACTTAACTATGCATCATAACTCCATGTCTGTAATTTTTCTGAGACACCATGTTTCATTCTCTGAATATGGACTTTTCCCTTTGTAGCTAGAAGTGCAGTTTTACACATGTGGTATGAAAAGTATTCCTTTTAAGTAAAACATTTTCAGAGATTCAGATAATTTCATTCTAGCAGCTGTCTTTCCTCATTATCATTTGCTGTGTTGTCAGCAAACGTCATCAGTAATGAATTTACAATTTCTTGAAGGTCATTGATAAAAGAGTGAAACAGTATGGGATCAGTAACCTATCATGGCAGATCGCTCTTACAAATGCCCTTAATATAATTCCCTGTTTGCAGTTACATTCTGAGACTTACTGATTTGTCTGTTTCTAATCCATTCTAATCCATAACATATTTTTGATGTTAATTTTGTATCATTCTTGCTTTGAAGTCCTGGAGTGGTGCTCTGCAAGCTAACATGCAGAAAGTATTTTTACTGAAGTTAAGTGGGATGGTTTGCTTAAAACCAGGTGTAAGTACAAGGTGGCCATAGATTATAGGCCTGAATATTTTGTTTGAGCACCCAGTGATGAATTTTTATTAATACAAGCCAAGTTGCTCTAAAAATTCCTGACTTCTATATTTAAGAAGTATGATATTGATATGTAATACAAAAACCATAGAGACAGACTGTATTTAGAGATTTTTTTTCTGATTTTCCTTGATATCATTTTCTGAATTAAGAGAAACAGCTTTTCTATCTTGAAGTTACTTATAGAATTGATTTGTGAAGACCTGTTGTTTGAAAGTTTGAAATAAACGTGGCATATTTACTATGCAACTTCAAAAATCAGTCTATAAAAGCATTGTGCTCACAGTGTGCAATACAGTTTGTTATGAGGACCTTTGAGTAAGAGGTATTGGAGAACTGTCTGTTTGTCAGTTTTATTACTATTGATAGTAATAGTAATTAAAATATTAGTAGTAAAAGTAAATAGTAATATTTACTTATTAATAGTAAGATTAATGGTTCAGGAGTTGGACTCCATAATCCTTATTGGTCCCTTCCAATTTGATATATTCTATGATTCTGTTGCTTTGTAATGTATTTTGATTTAGGTTTTTTTGGTGGTTTGGTGGTGGGGATTTTTGAGGTTTTTTTGGTTAGTTGGTTGGGTTTTTGGTGGGCTGTGGTTTAGTAGGATTTTTTTTAACATGGTTTGTAACTGTGGAAACCTTTGGCAAAATACATGACTGGAAAACATGCAGAATTTTGTTTCCTGGTATATGTGATATTTATGACTCCTGGTAGGCTTTTGAGTCAGTACTGATACAGGATTAATAATAAAGCTGCTCTATTCTTAGCTCATATTTAATTCTTTGCATTGAGCTATGGTACTATGGATTATTTCAACTCCGTGTAGTGTTTCAAGTGTAAGCTAGAGTTTATTGCCAGGTGGCAGGAATGAGGCATATAAACATTTTATGGACAACAGATGCAGATAAATGGAGGAATTTATCTTGTGCACGGTATACTTGTTTGGCTAAGAGATACAGCCCTCAGTAATTCCTCTATGCTGACTGATATTGGACAATTAAAAGCATATAAATTACAAGAGTAATTACTGCAAAGAGAGTATGATTATAACTTTCTATGCATAAAAGCTACTTCTTGAAAGTGTTGCAGTGAATTATTTTCTTCTACGTTGCAGAAGAAAACATAGAAGAGTTATGAGTAGCAGGAAAAAGCCTCTCAGGTCTCCTCGTCTCTAATTACTATATTACAGCTAGTCCTTTTATTTATCTTTATTTCAAAGGGTTATCCCAATTGCATGAGATTTTCAGAATGCTGTTGTGTTAGAAGTTAAATAAATATGTAATAGAAATGCAAATCCTGTTGGCCATTTGTTACGAATATATCCTCATTGGCTGTTTGAGGGTAGGGTACAAGCTATAATATATTTTGCTTGGATATACTTCCCCTCAGGATAAAACAAACCTGCTATAGTCCTTAGATTTGTGAAGTAGATGTGCAGAGCCTGATACTTAGCTCAGTTACAGCTATCATATTCAGGCCACTGAAGTCCATGGAATTGTATCAGACTCTGTGAGAAGAGAATCAAGTCCATAAAGTACCTTGGCTGTATTGTCTGGTGTTTATTTCTGCTGCTGAGGCTTTTCTTGGTTAAAGAAAGAGTTTAGATTGATGAAAACAGTGGGTATCATTTGAGAAAAATAGAAGTGAAATAGTTTATTCTGATACATCTTACTGAAATAACATGTCATGATATACATTAGAAAGTTGTGGTTCTTTAAATGAACAGTACTAGTAATAGAGTTTAAAAATTCTGCCTAAGTATACATTTTCTGTGTAAGTGGGCTTAATATATTTTTGCAGCTCCATTGCATCACTTTTTTTTTTTTTTTAGATTTCTGTAAAAACAAACTAAAGTGAAATTCGATAAACCGCAGCCCTGAAATTATTTTTAAACAAAGTTTTGCTGGTGACAGCTTATTTTCTTAAGTAAACAGATTCCATATGTGGTATTAAGTAAATAATTTTCTGATTTGATAGTGGTGTATTGGGGTGAGACATCATGTAATGTAGCTATGTCTGAGGATATTTACTGTTTTTCCTCTGCCAAATTGTGATTGTTTAGTCTGCTAACACTTGTACTGAAGTTTTTTCTGGGTAGTGGTTAGCAGTTGTTTTCAAAGCAAATGTTAAATCTAAGAAGACATTCCTTTAGAAAAAATCCTGTTCTGGCAGAGGAACTTGATTTGTGTTCTTGTTCAGTGTTCCTTTACTGTTTTTAGTATGGCTGTTGAAATCTATACCTTATATGATCTCATTGTACTGCCTGCATTTCATTAATGAGTGACTCTGTTTAGAGCTTGGGGAGTGAAATATTTTTCATATGACACTACCCAATATGAATGCAGTGCACCAGCTGCAAAAACCACGGACCATCTGATTTTGTGGCTTTTGAGGGTGTAAAGAGTTCAGTTGCTTGTACTTGAGCTTATATCTGTATATTATACCATATGGAAACGGAACTACCGTAGACTTGGAATGAAAAAGAGAAAATCAAGTTCTTTAGCCATGGTTCAAATGAAGATGAAAAATATGCACATTGCAGTGTGAAGGATTACTGTTACTATATGGCATTAAAATATTTTTGCATAATAGAATAAGCTGTATTAAAATTTTGCAACAGAATAGTACTTTTAAAGAAAGATGAATAATGTGTAAACTACTTCATCAAGAAAATGTTCATACTTAAATGCATTTACTTTTCTCTGTTGATATGCTTTGTTTCATTTCTTTGTCTAGAAAGAGAAAAAACAGTCTGTTAGTTTGGGTGGGCGTTATCCTAATTATCCAGAATATAATCTGAAAATACTTTAGGAAGTTTTATTTCAGCCATAACTCGGGAAGTTTTAAACTAGTTTTGAATTTAACAAGTCCAACTGTAACAATTCCAAGTCCAAGTCCAGTTGTCACTGTTTTGGGGTTCTTCCTTCAGCAGAACCAAAGTGTAAGCAACTGCTTCTGAATCTGTGGAGTAATATGTTAGACACATTTGCAAATAGTTTAAAGTTGCTCTTTTAAATCTGCAAGTAAAAGAAATCAAATGAAATTAAAAGTGTTTTACCAGTCTTAAATTTTCAGAAAAATTTTCTTTGTGTACTTTAATATACTGAAGTTTATCCTCAATAGAACAGGTTGCAAAAATAAATCCTTTGCTTTTGCATAAAGCCATAACAAGAATAAACACCAGTATTCTGGTTAGGAGCTGATCAGGTGGTAGTGAATATATAACTATTTCCTGTTACAGATGAGATTTTCATAGTAGTTTCTTTCAGACTAACTGGAGGGGTGTGTGCGTGTTTTCTGTGATAGATATGTCTGAGATTTCAGAAGGGGCAAAGTTAAGACGCATTTGAGTATTTCTAATGAAAAAGCATCAATCTCTGTTCATACACACACAATGTGTCAGAAATTTTGGGATGTATTTTGTACTCTTCTCTGGAAGCAACAGAGATCTAGCACTCTCAGCAAACTGCACCTTGTTGATGACAAGCCTTCCCCATCTGCTGCTGTTTGGGTCATTCAGTCAAGTAACACAGTAAATATCATGATTTATATCTTGACCCAGAAAATACTAAATAAAAGTTCCAAATAGCAAAAATAATAGCAACCAGCACATAACCAAGTCCTCATATGAATTTTATTTGAACAGATAGATTGAAAAACTGAAGAGTTTTGTAAAATATCATTCCTTTCTGTGAATAAAGCATAAACACAAAGCGCAAAATTTGTTGTGCACATTGTTCGCTGTGACTCGTCCTTCCAGCTCTACATATAGATTCTGCCATCACAGAGAAAGTGCTTTGTGTTGACAATAAGCCTCAACGACAGATTTCTCTGAATCACTGTTGAATTCCACTTAAATGCTAGTAATGGAGCAGCTATTCAGAGCATGGTTATGAAAACCATGACAAGAATTGATTCCACTTTTAATGAAGATCAGATGTAAGAGTACCTATAGGAGTAGTACAGCCGTATATTTTGCCAATAGAGAAAGGGAAAAAAAAAAACAGAAAAGAAAGTTTCATCTCTTTTGGTGTCATGTAAAAAATTCTCTTATATTTAAATAGTTTAATGAAATTGCAAGTTGTCCCCTCAAATTTTATTCTTTTTATCTAATTTTCGGGCTCTGAACCTTTCAGGTTTTATGCTTTTAATTTGCACCTGTGAGAACTAGAAATTTATATTAAAAGCAAAAAGGTAATTCTTGTAAAATTTCTAGATCCCAATAGTTGAAGCTGTAGGAGAAAACACCAAACATTATGAGATTTCAAAAAAAGCTCCAAGTATCATCACCAAAGTTATGTTAAGAAAAGTAAAATCAGTTTATGTACATGAATGAGTGAAATTGTCTGGCTATTGAAATTGATTTGAGCCTTTGCCACTGAGATAATTGAAGGCTGAATTTTATTCTGTTAATCCTTTCCCTGTCATATACAGGGTTAATCTGCTTGTCCCATGTCGCTGAATTCTCACCTCTAAATGGGAGTGCTTCCTCCATGTGATCAGTGATGAGTCAGTTTAGACGAGAAAGGGGCTGGGCTAATCCTCAAAGAGGCGGCAGAGTTGTTATAAAATTAAACTTATTCTTCCTTGTCACGTAAGCTAAGGAGGTTTAAGTTCATTGATCAGGACTCAAAGCCATCAAAGTCTGTGAGATGTAGAAGGCAAAAACAAGGTGTTTGTAATAAAAGTATAATGACAAATGGTACTAAAAATGACTGATTATTCTTACCTGGCTGAAATCCTGGTCTGACTGTGCTGGGAACTTTACAGCTATGGATTATTTTGTTAAGTACTTAAATCTGTGCTACTACTCCAACATAATTTTTGCCCCAGGTTGAATCTTCACAGAGTCAAAAAACATTCTGAAAATTTCTTCTTTTGTGTGCTAAGTGATTTGATAAAATACAGCATTTTGAATTCACCTAGCCTATAGGAGTAATGTGGAAAATGAAAATGTTCAAATAAATACCTTTGTAAAAGAGAAATAAACTCAGCAAAGAGCTTATGCAGAGGTTTTGAATTTTTGTAAGTAATTAATTTTTAAGTTTTCCATATCATCATATTCATTGAAAGTTTAGTAAGAGAATTATGAATAGTACTTTAAAGATTTTGCATTTTTAAAATAAATTTTTTATTAACTATGCTTATTTTTTGAATGCTAAATAATAGGTATATTAATGATTCCTGTTCTTTTGTTCTGTTTTCTGACATTTCATAATGCACTTTTTTGATTGCAGTTTTATCATGTTGGTTTTGTTCAACTCTCATTTTTAAACCAAGACTTGATCCCTTAATGGTAATTAGTTATCCATGTTGTCTCATCATGTAGATAGTGTTGGGATAACTTTTTACGTCAACACACATCCCCTTAGGTTGATTTCTGTTGAATACTGTTTGCTATTTTGTTGTCCAGTAGATCAGTCTTATTAAGTCCTGAGATTTCTGAGCCCTATCTCAAATTCATAAATATTTTAATTAAACCTAATTTTACTAATCTTGAATTTTCTTCTCTTCCATATTTTATGCCCCTATTTCTGTATGCCATTATCTTCTCTTTTGTCCTGTGGAAGACAAATGTCTCTGCATTGGTAAAAGTTGCTGTTTAGTTTTTGAAAGTATCATTCAGATCAGTGATACAACTGATGATTCAACAGGCATTTCATTTAGACTGAGCTTGGATGCTCTATTGCCTCCCCTAATATAAATTGAATAGAGGCTTCCTTGGCTGCAACTGATCCTTCATATCTATTTACCCTTCTTAAATAAGGGCAATTTCATGAAGAGAGCTAAATATAATTGTGTTTGTTTTGACCTGTCTTACACTTTATTTATTGTTTAAGAACTGTGATGTGGTGGAGTATTCTTAATTCGGATAAAAGACTGCAAAATACTTATTTCATGTAACCCATCTGAGCATGTGTAGTCTTCCTTTTTTTTTAAGAATGTAATCAGCCTTTTGTGGATTTTCTTGTTTGCATTAGTTTTATGTTTAGAAGAGCTAACTTGTCTGATAATATGGAATTATGTGAAGTTGATATATATATTTATAGAAAATGATTCTTGGAAAAAAAAAGATTTTTTAAATGGAGTTGGAGCTCGTTTCACACAAAATTCTTAGCAGTCATGGATGATCTAAAATTTTGTAATGTTCCAGTTGAACTGGAATCAGTTATTTTGATGACATAATTCAAATAAATACTGAATTTGAACTCAATTATAAATGTTTTCTTGGAACCTCAAATGTCTTATTTGTTTTCTTTCACAATCCTGAAAAAGATAAATTAATTGGTACACCCCCTATTAAAGAGTAAACAGGATTTATTCACCGACTAAACTGAGATACACTGATAATTTTGATAGGGTTTGTCTGTCTAAAAATTACATCTTTGCCAAATAGCATGACTGAATAGCAAACCTCCTTCTATCTGTTCCCTTCTGAAACATTAATTAGCTTTTGAACTCTTAAGTTCACACAGAACTATTTCGATTTATCCTTTATATTAGGCAGATAAGGATAGGGGAAAATACTATTTTAAATACCTATTTAACATACAAGGGACTTTTAAACAAAGGAACAAGTAGCACATTCATAAAAAATATTTAAATAACAAAAGGTTCATGAAGAATAAGATACCAGGTCAAATATCCAAATGCATTGCAGAAACAGGTATCAGAAACTGCCTTTGAAAAACCCAACTGCAGATGCCTGTAGTGCAGACATCAAGATCTGAGAACATCATCTAGATACTCATTATAGTCAGTGGAAAGAAAAAGACATTTATAAAGGAGGACTCATCTCAGCTTAAGATAGATGTCTAAACCGCTTTTGGTGTTTCTGGCTGTATAAGAGTTTATAGCTCTTTGAGCTCGATTATGGTATAACTGCCTACATTATGTCTGGACTCACAACTGTCACTCCCTAAAGCACAGAGTATGAAATTACTTCGTTTTAAAGGGATGATTTTTTTTTTTTTTTTTTAATTAATCAGTTTTCATCTTGTAACTTTCTTGGACATAAAATGGCATTTTGTTGCTATAGTCTGATTTGATTTAGAAACTTGTTTAACTTGTTGCATAGGTTATCTACACAAAACATTACAGCTGCATCATTGCTTTAAAATGAACATATATGTGCTCAAATAATTTAGTGTTATATCCTTACTTCTCTGTTAGAGTTATGTTTCATATCCAATTAAAAATCAAAATAGAAAAGCGTACATGTATTCATAGTGGCACTTAGGTGGGGTACATTAATTGAGCTAATTTGCATCCGAAATACTAGGTTAATCGTATTTGTTATGCTTGTAATGCTTGTAAATCAGAAAATAATTGCTTAATTGTAAATTACATATTGATTAAAGCTCATGTGTGATTTCAAAGGATGACTGTATTTAATTTGCATAGTGCGCCATTCTACTGAGAAGGTGTTCATTTCTTTGAGACCTTGGAATGAATGTTTCCAACAATGTTTCCATGCTTACAGCATGTATAGAAGTTCATGCTTGGTTTTATTTGAAAATGCATTATATATATTCTTTTACTATTTTTCTTTCCAAACTTTTCACAAGTTATTTACAAAACAACAAAACACTGTACTTTTTAGTACTGGTGTGTGAATTCAAAATAAATACAAGCCTTTATGGACATATATTTTAGAATGAGCTAGAAAATACAATTATCGCTTTGAAACAAGTGGTCTACTTTCAGGTTGACAAGAAGAAGTCTATATTGCTAGTCTGTTTTTAAAAAGGAAATTCAAAAATACTATTAAATGCAAATTCCTTTTCCAATGTCGTGCTGGTGAATTACACTGAAAATAAGTTTGTTTTTCAAAGTGTACATTCATCTTAAACAATGCTAGATTACATACCCCCGAAGTTGGAATGTTGCTTTCTTTTTTCACTGTGGTTAAAGAAAATCAAAACTTTTATACAAATTTTATCTTTTCACAAAGGCATAATTTTTAGAGATGGCAATTTAAGCCTGATTGAAGAATAGACTGCAGACACACAACCCCAACCCCTTTTTACATGGAAAGTTTTTACTTTAATAACCAAAAATACAACAGCAATGTTATTGGTAAATAATTGGTAAATAATTTAAGTGCAACTATCAGTCCATAAAATATTTCTTCTACAAAAACTAAATTCTGAGCCAAATTCAATCTTCTAGTTTAGGAATGGAATGTCTAATAGTATGTGATTTCAGATAATTATTATCCTTCTCAGAGTGTGTGCGAGTATTTTTCTCAGATTATTTATTAGAAATTCCATTGATTTAATACTTTAGTGTTCCTAATTAAAAATTTACGTAATGATACAACACTAACCGCAGAACTTAGTCAGGGAAAATCTATAACAATGTTGTCCAAATAAGAATATGTCAGTAGCAGAGACTAAATGGAGGCATTGGGTGTGTGTTTTGCCAGGGACTGTGAAAGAATATGTGTTTTGTGATTGTACTGGAAGAAATAGACTGTTGGGAACACAGGATCAAGGAAGACATTGCTTGAGAGCAATCAATGTGATAACAAACATGGACTAAATTATGCGTAATTCTTTTTGTCTTACAATTAAATGAAAAAGTTCTTGAAGACATCACTTATAGCTGGTCAAGGTAACATTTAGCTTTTTGCCTGAGTTTTAACCGGTCTTAGATTTTGTCTTCCAGTTTCAGAAGCATTTGCAGTTACATTTTTAGTTTTATCATTACAACATGACGTAACCTCTGGTAGGACCTGTCGGGCAGATCAAGGATTGGTGACAAATGGAAATGTGAATATCTCCTTAATGGAATGGTAATACTCAAACTTGGTAATATTTCTGCATATTTCTGCATATCTGTCTGGATATTTATTGAGATATATAAATATTATATAGTGAATTAGTATTCTGCCCCAATACACTTACAAGTGTTATATTTTTGTTAAAAGAAAACAAATATTTTTGTTTTCATAAATCATGATCAAATTCAATTTGACTTTATAATTTTAACCATGTCAGTATTTATCCTTCAGTAGTTTTCCTAGAAGTGATGTTGCTTTTAAAAAACCAAAACTTTTTATAGAACTTGTAAGTTGTCCCTTTATTTTGACCTTTACTTTCACAATTCAAAAGAAGATTGGGAAAGAATTAGAAATGCACAGAAGGTAAATTAAAATTAGTTAATTATTTGTAAGAAAACCTCTAATCTTTATTAGATATGTAAAAAAACCCTATTACAAATCTGTCACAAAAATTATTTGATTGCAAAACTAGTATTTAATGAACAATATTATATCTTATTAGTTGTTTAGACTGATAAGTTTAAAATTTGCTTCTTTCAATATTTTGGAATAAAAGTAGAACTCCTCTAGTTGCACCATTTTCAGCTTTTCTGCTTAGCATATTCATAGGAATCAACTGAACTAGTAAAGATCTTAACTGGTATGAAATTAAATGGTGAAAGTGTTTTGCCATTCCTGAAAAGTTCCTAGTTTGGAAACCGGAACTTCAACAACTTCACAACTTCAGTGAAACTTGTTCTAATTTCATATTTGGCAATTTCCAGTGGATTACTGGTTTGATTTTTTTTTCTGTAAAAGTTTACTTTAATACTGCTTTTGTTCCATTTATGTAAATGTCATTGTGAGTCCATGCTTAAAAATAGGCTATTTTAATTACAATGAAGTTTTAAATCTATTTTAAATGCCTCCTATATAACTTCTAAGTAAGAGTTTAGTAAAATACTTTATTCTTCTTGTTGTCATTGTTAGGTTGTTAATCACTGTGGATTTTATTCTTATTTATATACTAATAAATGTATACATAGATAGAGGTAGTTATAAATAAACATGCATTTCTTTTTTGAGAGCTCTAGATTTCATTTCTGAAGGATTTCTCTAAGTGCTGACACTTTTTTTAAAGCCTTTTGTTAGTAAAAAGAGTTTTTAAGAACTCTAGAGGTCTGTAGGGAAGTGTTTTTATTCTTATATGGAATTTGTGTGGGCATCTCACAGTGAACATAATATAAGCAGTGGGAAATTGATTCTTCTCAGAAAAAACCAGTACCCTGAGTATTTAAAATGCATTCCAAAATAACTGCAGATGCCAACTTCACGTGGCATTATTCAACTTCTCTTTAAACAAGTATAGCAGATGTTTTAAAAGTTACAAGTATTAATCTGTGGAAATTTCTTAGATAGTTCTATCAATATCTGTCCACAGTAAGGTGAAATTTGGTTCTAATTTGTCTGGATGGTGCATTTCTGGATGACCTAGAAAGCTTTTATGTTTGCAATACCATTGTACTCAGAGTTTAATTTAAACATGCCTGTTAACCTCTCAAATACATTGAAGTTTTAAACATACAGGAAAGTTTTAGTGGAATACACTAAAGATTTATTGGAAGAAGAGAAGCTCAAGTCACAAAAATGCAAGCGAGGCAGGACCTCCACATGTACTTGATACTATTTCTTCTACAGACAAATAAGTCTTACAGAAGTCTCTCTCTGCAAGATCCAAGGAATACCACAGCACTTCACAAGTGCATGTGTTTAGAGAGTTTCTGCCCCTTAACAGAATTCATGTGTTAAGTGCTGTACACACCCACCCACCTCACCAACCCCAAACCAACAAAAAATCGTTGTTAGAAGAGTTTACTCACTATTTTGGGGGCTTGTGTCTTCCCTTATGACCTCATCAGCCAAAAGTGAAACCTTTCTTCATGCTCTGGAAGTCCCCAGAACCTATGTCCTATATCTGCAAAGTTATTTTCTTCCCAGAACTTGTAGAATAAGATATTCTTCAGTGTTGGAGTTCTTCCTCTCTGAATCCTTACTTAAAGCAGCGGAAGAAAAAGTAGCACTGTAATTTAGTGCAGTGTAATACAAACATCAGGTAAAATGGTTAAGGGATTAAAAGACTTCCTAAAGAAGTGGATTTTTGAAAGGGATTTTTAAAAGGAATTTGAAGTGCAGGTTTTGCTTGGATAAGAAAAAAAGAAGGCTTAGTCAGTGAGTATATGAGTGAGGAATGTGTTTATGCATATTCATTTAAAAATCTAGCTATCTTTATCAGCAATTGCCACATATCTATTAATTACCTGGTTTTTGTTATTTCTGAGGAGAGTACAGGTTGTGGGAAGTAGGACTGAATTGCCAAATTTCATCACAATTGTATAATAGTGTTTAATAGAGCCTAAACCAAGATTTTGTGTGTGTGTGATCATACTGGGATATTTGGAATCAAATATTCAGGAATTTAAATGCTTTCAATTTGGGAATTGAAAAGCAACCTACTGAAGCAGGTAATCTCCAGCAGGAAAAAGAACAAGTTATTTTTAGATTGATGTCCTAACCAATATGTCAATATGACACCCAGGCTGAATTTATGCTTAATAACTATTATTAGCTGTTCCCTTAGTACCATAGTCACAAAATGGGTATTCACCAGCAAAGAGCATGTCTATGTGGAAGTCTTCAGAATGCATGCTGGCTCTTGACCAGCTGGGAGTTAGCAAAGGTAGAAGAGAGCTGGGACAATTCTCTTATGAAAATGGAATAGATAGGATAGAAAAAGAGAAGGAATTAGGAAAGAAGGGCAGAACTTAGAGTAATTGCAACAAATAGGAGGAACATTTTGCAGGAGGAAATTTCTCTACACTCTTTGTAGAGATGCCTGAGCTTTGCTAGTTGTGCTGCCCACAGAAAAGCCTGGTTGTTTCCTCAGAAAAAGTCTAGCACTTTCTGTAGCCTGTACCTCTATTTAAAAAGTTAATCAGATAAATAACAAATGCAGGGGTTTTTTTGCTTCTCAGAGAGATCCATCTGTTTCTATGGATATGTATGCTTGCATATTCATAACCTGTATTGCCTTCCTGAGCCTCTGTAATGCAAGTAGCCAGTCAGTGTCCTGAAGGCACAGCCGAGTTGTAATAAATAGGACAGTCCAGTCCTCTTAAGGCTACTTGCTCTAAACTACTTTACTGAAGTAAAAAGCTCTGCATTCTTAAGTGTAGAGAAAATAGTAATGCAATTTAGATTTGATTACTGTTAAACTTTCCAGCTGTAGATTCACTCTGGACACTGCCTCTAGTGGAGAAAACCAGAAAAGATGGGATTATTAAATAGCTATAAACTCATCCTTTTGTTTACATTATTAACTTCTTCCAGTCCTCAAGAACTTCTGGTACATTTTTGTTAAGGCCAGATTTTGCTTTTCTCTCTTGTTTTTGGTGGGTTGCTGTGTGAAAAGATGGGTAATCTAGTCCTCCTAATTTACTTGGGCTCATTACATAGTGTGGGTAGATCTCAGAAACTCCTGAAAGACTTTCTGAATTCTTTGATACTGTAACTTCCACTTGAAATGTGAGATCTCTTTTAGAAAGATATAAAGACTTGAAAATGTAGGTAATCTTCCATATTTGTCAACAGTTGGTACTAGTAGGTTATTTATTTTCATTATTTAAAAATAAAGAAATGTGACTTTTACATGAATACAGGGGATTACATAATGCTTTTTTCCAGCTAAATTAAACAGCTGTCTTCTCTAAAGTATCTCATGTCTTATACTTACAGTTGGTTAGCAAGTTATCTCTTAACCCTTTGTTATATAAATGAACTGGATTATAGTTTTAATATATCAATTTGAGAGGTACATTTTAGCTGTATGAGGCTCAGATGAGTTATACTAAGAAAGATGGGCCCATCTGTTTGATTGATATTTCCCATTGTATCAAGGCTGAGGTCATCTGAAAAAATTAATCTCTGATTTACAATGGAAGTAATAAATTTGGGACAATAAAAGTTCTTCAGAGAACCTACATTGTCTGACAATTTTTCACTTAGAGTTTTCAAGATCTGTGTATTTAAACAGTTTTAATTCATATAATGTAGAGTATTGATTTTGTATGGTGCTTGAAAATGTCATGCAAGATTAAATCTTATAGCAATCTAAGTGTACTATGACAATGCAAGTTAATGTTATTAGCTAAACTTGTTGTAGCACAAAAAATGGTATCAAATTTAGTTGACAAGTCTTACAAGTGAAAGAATTATGCTACTATTTCTTAATTATTTACTCCTCAGCTGACCTGTAGTTTCTCAGGTTTCATCTTCATAAACATGAACACCACATTAAGATTTTGCAATTCTCTTGATTTTGTAGAATATCCTTAGATTTGTTAAAGCCCAGCATTAATGTTTCAGTGAATTCCTTTTGCTTTAATTGCTTTCCATTGGCTTTAATACTTTTGGGGTATAAATGATCTCTCTAGATTTTAATAAAATGTCTTCCTTTTCCACAAACTGAGATTTGCTAAATGCTTATTCTTTCTTGATTATATTTAAAGAATTGGCTGTTATTTGCTTAAATCCTAATGGTTGTGGATTTTTATTAACACCTTTTGGGTTTCCTGTTATTAATATGCCTTTATGTGGTGTGTTGATCCAGGGTGGATACCAGGTGCCTGCCACGCTATCAGTCCCCTCCTCAGCTGTACAGGGCAGAGGAAAAGATTATGAAAGACTTGGAATAAGGGCAGGGAGAGATCACTCACCAATGACCATCATGGGAAACACAGGCAAAATAATTTAATTTATTTTAAATCAAAATCAGAGTTTGATAATGAAAAAAGACGCAGCAGTCTAAATCTTAAAACACTGTCCCTCCATCCCCATTTCTTTCTGGGTTTAACTGTACTTCCAAATCCTCTAGCTCTTTCCCACCAGCAGCACAGGGGGATGGGGAATGGAGGCTGTAGTCATTCGTCACACATTGTCTCTGCCGCTCCTTCCTTCTCAGAGAGAGGATTCTTTGTGCTCTTCCCTTGCTCCAGCATGAGATCCATCCCATGGGAGGCAGTCCTCCACAAACTTCTCTGATGTTGAGTCCTTCCCATGGGCTGCAGTTCCTCATGAACTACTCCAGCATGGGTCTCTTCCATGGGGCACAGTCCCTGAGGAACAGACTGCTTCAGTGTGGGTCTCCCCTTGGGTCACAAGGCCTGCCAGAAAACCTGCTCCAGCCTGGGCTCCTCTGCCCATGGGGCCACAGGACCTGCCAGGACCCTGCTCCAGTGTGTGCTTCCTGTGGTATCACAGCATTCTTCAAGCATCCACCTGTTCCGGCATGGGGTTCTCCATGGACTGCAGGTGGATCTCTGTTTTGACTCCTTGAGCATCTCCTCCCCTCCTTCTTCACTGACCTGGGTGCCTGCACAGTTGCTCCTCTCACATGTTCTCACGCCTCTCTCTGGCTGCCACTTTGCAGCAACCTTTCCCTTTTCTTGAAAACATTTTCCCAGAGGCACTACCACAGTTGCTGATGGGCTTGGCCATGGCCAGCAGCATGTCTGTCCTGGAGCTGGCTGTTTGGCTCCATTAGATGTAGAGGTAGCTTCTAGCATTTTCTCAGAGAAGCTGCCCCCGTAGCCCCCCCTGCTACCAAAACCTTGCCATGCAAATCCAGTACACTTTTTTCTAAAAACTTTCACTTTAGGGATCTGGCTGGTGTATGGCTGAGACTGCAGTTGTAGCATTCCTAATGGACCTTAGTTTTCTGTGTTAATGAACACATCTGGCTTTACATGCTATCTTTTCTGATCTGTAGCCTACAGATATTTCTCTAAAAGTATGGGGGCTGGGGCTCCTGAGATTAAGTGAAGCAATGGCAGAGAAAGTTCTGATTTAACCAAAATTCTATTGACAATAACTCAGGTTTTGTTAGTAAACATTATGTTTTGGGAATGTAGTTACACTTTCAGCTGTTTTTGAAGTGCCATGGCACAATAATGCCAAAAGTATTACACTCTCTCATTCTCTATGTTTACTTGGTAAGGAATTTATGGCCTTCAGATGTGGATGTGTCATTGGTATAAGGGATATCACTGTAAATGTTGAATTTTGAACTGATTTATTGCCAGGCTCCTTAGCTTGGCTGTGCTGTAATTCTGCTAGAGGTGGAGCAAATTATGCCTGATTGCTTCATAAGATGAGTGTCAAGCAGTGAAGAAATCACTTGTGGTCCAGATTTGCACTGTCTGGAGGCTGCTCCACCTCTCTGACCCAAGACACTTTTTTTCCTCAATTATTTAATGATAATTTTCATAGGTATATTTATTTGTCAAAGGCAGCTAGGATATTGAGTACGATTTATTTAAAATCTGACAATTAGAGAGGAGATGCCTCATGTTACTGAAAATAATGTTTTTTTTTTTAAAGTAGCTGAATATTATATTTTAAATTAAATATTCAGTGGGTTGGTTTTTTTCAGCTCAGATTTCTGTGTTTTATTTATTAGCAATTTTTTGAATTAAAGCAATTTAAAATTGGATGAATAATCTTCTAAGGTATAATGATTACTGTACCATTCCATTGAAAAGGAAGAAGTCTCTAAACATGTAACAATTTATCTGGTGAACTTGTAAGGTATTGCCTTAGTTAACGTGCTTACTGCAAGTGACTAGCTATGTTTTAGATCTCATATAATCATTTCCATAATTTTCCACTTGAGAGTAAGGCAAATAATACCCAGTAAGCACTTATTAGACTGAGAATGGTGAGTCGAATTTATTTGATTATACAGAGGACAGTTTCAGAGATACAAAATATTAGAAAAAAACTTAATGATTGGTATAAAAGGACAATGCTGTTCTGAAACATGCACCAGCACAGAACTCACTTTTCATTATTTTAGTATTTTAAAATTAATAATGATATTGTGACATACTGCCTCTAAATGATACTCCAGAGTACCTACAGAACACTGTACTGAATATTTTTTTCAATAAAGCAGAAGTCTGCCTTGATTTTTCTGCCTAATTAATTTGTGTATATCAAAATGTTATCTTCAGAGTAGGCAAATTAGAAGTATACAATTGATTCCTGTTAGAATATAAATGTTCTTTCAAACATACTCAAGTTTTTAATTCTATTACCAAATGTATTACATAAATGTTTAAAACTAACCCTCTGTGTTGAAGATGAGTCCTGAGAGCTATGGAAGATTGAATTCTTTGGGGTTTGTTGGAAATTAAACCTCTGTAATTTTAATTGTGTAAACTTTTACATTAAAATTACTTCTGTGTTTCAAGAAGGTGAATCTCTTTAGGCTTTCTTAATGACTGTTTGAGATGATGAGGGTCTGACAGTACCTTTTACTGAGAGTTTTAGCATTGTAATCTAATTTTTGCAGAGTACAGCAAGCTCAACTGATTTAATAAGGATTTTGGAAAGTGATTATTTTTTAGAAGTTCTGGTTTTGAACAGTGTGTTTATAGCCATACAAAATGCTACATGTGCATAGCACTTTTGACTGCATGACATATGTGTAGCCAATATTTTCTCCCCATTAATATGTCCTCTCTTAGTGAGCTAAATGGTCAGACACTGATTATGATGCTCCTTCCTACTTCAAAATCTTCTCTATGCACAAACTGTTTTTTACTAATCAAAAATATTTTAATTAGTTTCAGAATTTATAAATTATTCTTTTAGAAGTGGGAGCACTGACAATTTAATAATTTTTAAATCTAATTGCTTTCACCTGTTAAAATAAGTAAAATACATGGTGGTATAAAATATGCGTGCCTTAGAGTGGAAAATAGTTGCACACATACCCTGAAGTATAGGACTTTTTTCTTTTTGTTTTGTTTTTTTTCTGTCTGAGGGAAGTGTCTGTCTGTTTTGTACTGCTATGTCTTCTCAAAAGTCTGTGTCGCTTTTGAAAGCCAATGATTCTGCAACATACAATATTTCAGCCGAGCAGCTACTGCCGAGTAATGAGGCATGGGAGCAGCTGGTATTGGTTTATTTCAGAAGCTTTGTGTCTGATTCTATTAGCCTACCTACAGATATAACTGCTCTTTCCACTGTGATCTAAACGTTGAACAAATAATTCATAATTTTAAAATAGTTAAATGATCATTTTTGCATTTTGTTTGAAGTTTGTGTGAGGCTAATCAATGGTGAAGTAAGTTGTGAGTATGCTACTTAAAACTAAGGCAATTCTTAACTAAGCAAAAGAACAGGAACTTTTATAGAAAGAAAAGATGAATGTTTGTCACTGAACCCTACTGAATCTAAACAATGAAAACGATTACCTAATAGTCTTGCAATGCATTTGAAGTACAGTCTGCTATTTGTTTGGGGAGTTGAATGGAATATATGTCTTAAAATATTTCAACAGCAGAACTGGTGTTTTCCAGGGGGTAGATCTTAACATTACTAAATTACTGTATCTTTTTCCCTAGTTAAAGCTCTACTGTAAGGCAAAATAATTGAAGTTTTTTTTACTTTCCTGTAATGCATTTTAGAGCTAATTTGTACTAATGATGAATTGCCTTGTAGGGGATTTTATGCTGGTTTATTATTATTTATGTATTTTCTGCCCAGTTTGTTTTTGTTAAGTGAATAATAACACTATCATTAAAACTTAATTCACATTTTAATTAAAAAGACTTTGTGACAGAGAGCTTACAGAGACAGTCAAAATTCACAAAACAAATTCTACCCCATGCACAAAATAAGTAATTAAAAATGAGAGTTGAAAATACTATACTTTCCTTATGCTAAAAAGAAATGATATTTTGGTATGCCAGTTGCATAATTGTTCTCTTTAGGTTTTGGGTACTCTTTTGTCATCACAAGTGGACACTGGATGGATACAATAGCGTGGAAGAGTGGACTATTTTTTAGACATTAGCTCAACATGAAAGTGATAGTTTTCCCAAAGGTGGAAGGCACTATAACTGCTGCTGCTTATTTTTTAAAATTAATGTTTCCCTATTCTGCCATCGAAAAATTACTTTTAAAAAAGTCATATTTATGATCCATCTAAACTCAGATGAAGTGCATGCACCAATTAATGAAATACTGTATGATACTTACAAGAAAAAATAAAGAGTTTAAGATTTAAATATAGATGTTTGGAATATGTGTGCATAATACCTTTTAAGACTATTTCTTCAGTATTCTTAATTTTTCAGATAAATTAGTTAACCTGACTAGTTTTAAGGGGAAAATGGATCAGATTATAGAGGAAAATCCACATCATGGTGCCTGTGAAAATAGTAGGTTTGAAAGTGGAGATAATCCTTACTATTCTCTGTCCGTAACACTTAGAGCTTAGGATAATAAACTGCTATTTCAAGTATCTATTATGCGAAATTAGTAATATTTTTGGTTATTGTTGGTAAAAAGTAACAATATACCTTTTCCAACTTGATTATGCACGGCAGTTACATGCACTTTAATTTAGTTTTCAGTCAGAGTATAATAAACCCTCCAGTACACCGTCATTGTCAACACTGTCCGTTCAAGTACTGAGTAGTTTCTGAGCAGTAATTTCACAGAATTTTGTTCAGCTTACTGTGCTCAACCAGCACTTCCAGAGCTTAAATTTCTCTGCATGATGTGTTGCTTGTGGTCTTAGTGGCCTCTAGCTTAAAGTCCTTAGCCCTAAGTCTAGTCGTCCAGTGTTGATTGGTTTTGGCCTCATTCCACTGTAGGTGGTTTCAATAAATTCTCTCAGGCTTTATGACAAAAATCGTTCATAAAGTAATTGGGAGATTTCCTCAGAGCACTCTACATCAAAGGATGCTTAATTGTCCTAGCCATGCAAGAAGAAAAACAAGATGTGAAGTGCTCAGTTTAATTAGGGCACAACTTTATTAACTCAACTGGGAGCACTACCCGGCAATAAATGCAGGTCATTGTACTTTCCTTGATCATCGTGGTTTTGGAGGACTGCTGTTTGCTTTCTTTTGCCAGCTCCAGTGATGGGACCTCATGGTTCTTCCCTTGTACGAGGACTAAGTTAGGATTAGCTTCACTAAAATGGGAAATAGGGATTTCTGCTTCTGATATCACATATAGAGAGTCACATAGCTTTCCCTTCCTGTCCCGTGACTTTCTCATAACTCCTTATTTAAGACAAATATTCAGGGCAAAAAACCTATTCAGAAAAAATTCAACTAATACTGTTTTGAAAAGGATATTCATGCAGTAAAAAAAGTGAAATGTTATTTTAAGAGCATTAAGATGGGCATCACAAATGCTCCCATGTGTCTGTGCTGTTTTCCAAAGTGTACCTTAAAAGCAGTACTTTTCTGCTGGTTCCTTAAGACATTCTATAAGCAATTTAAGTGATTTTATACATGATAGATGTAGGTAAGCTCCAGTGCAAGGCAAGGCTGTGCTTTGCAACACATAGAGCAATGCAGTGTATGAGCTGAGTTTCTCCAGACACAGAGAATGAGGTGACTGATATTTCTGGGAAGAAAGCAGCTACTTTGGAACACTCAAGTGATGCAAAGGGCCTGTATGGGACTTGAGTTTTCAGCTTCTCAAGTTGGCTCATATTAAATTTCTCGTTAGGTTTTACTGCCTCCTTAAAGAGGAAATAATTTGTCTACAATTAGTAAAACTCTTCTACCATGAAAAAAGAAATTTGGCCTGTTCATAAAAAGGATACAAAAAGTAAATGTCAGTACTTTCTGAAGATATTCCTGAGCCCCTTAAGCAGACAAAATGCACCCTCTGAAGTGGTACAGATGTGCCCTTAGCATCAAGGAATTTTCCACATTCTACTTCTAATAAACAATCAAAATTTTATAGCAAACATTTTCTATAAACCCACATTTTCTAATTAAAAGTTTGTTTTGTGGAAGGAACTCCAGGTGGTATAATTAGTGAAATACATTTTAATGATAAATCTTCCTTGTCCTATTTTTTCTTAATAACAAAAAATGTCCTATGCATTTGAGATGCTCCCTATGGGTTGTATATAAGAGCTTGGTTAATTAGCTAATCAACTTACCCACCTTACCTTTTTAAATGTGTCCTGTTTCACAGGTGTAATCTCAAATTTTATTTGGAATAGAGGAGATAAATAAAGCATTTAGTGCTCAACCTAGCCTGCACAGAAGAGACTTTGAGCTGTCCTTTGAATGTCAGCTTCTTAAGGGGCACATCAGTCATGGCTCTCAGCCTCCGGTCAGACCGCTCCACCTTCAGGCTATCCCTGTGTCTCATACATCGGTCCATTCCAAAGTAGAATAGCCTAGATGCTGTAGCATGACTGAAATATTGTTAACTCTTGGTGTTTATAAAAAAATCCTCCACTTTCAGGCTGTTAAGACTCTCCTTTCCTACACTTGTGATTTATTTGGTCTTCTTTTTTTTCAAAGTTGCAATCAATACATGGGTTTTATAGAACTGGTTTTCTGTCTTTTCCTTGGCTTTATTTTGGCTCTATAATTCCAATTGTTTTGAATATTTTCTCATATGTGGTGACCAGTGACCAAACTCACAACTTTTCCAGAGTCTTCCTTTTATGTTCCGTCTAAAAAGCCTTTTAGTTTCTGTTCTAGGTGTTTGATGTTGGATAGTATTTCTTTCAAGGAAGGTAACTAGTAACCAGACATTTGGATTCAGTCTTGGATTTACTGAAGTTACTCCAAACATTGATAAGTGAGGGATTATTCTAGAAGTTCAGGTTCTGAAAACACCTTCCAAAATGAAAGGTAACAAATTGTATTTGCTGGAAAGATATATCTGGGAGTAAGTGTTGTGTGGTCACTGTTGGTAAGTGTAGTCATAGGAAATAGATGGTAATTATGTGCCCCTATCTGCCTCCTCAGATTTCTTCTCCCTATCCTCCTATTCCCCAGTATCATTCTCAAAGTCCCTCCTGCAGACAGTAGGTTTCTCTGAGCACCCAGAGCAATGTAATGCTGACCAACATCATTGCATTTCAGCCTGTTTTTCCCATGGTGCTGTCCTATTCTTGCTGACTGCATTCTGCTGACATCCTAAATCATACATTTTAATCCAAGATTTCTGGCATCTCTGGCATCTGCTAAGAAAAAGAACAAAATCAATTGTAAAATCAGTTTGATCACCACCTTGAGTTTCTAGCTGCTTTTGAATTTTATTAGGTAAGTAATCTCTCAGTATTCCGCAATATGTGTATAGCTTACAAGGTATTTGTGGCTACTTTTACTCAAATCCTTACCATTGATTCATTGGATTCAATGCAATTACAAAAGTAGTATTTTGTATTTTATTTTGTGCTAATCCACTGTGAATAAGGGATATGCATTGCTATGTGTTGCAGAGAAGTACCTTTTTTTTCTTGAGGCTTTATTTCTCCTCCAGATATGCACTAGCCTTATTTCTTCTGACTGGGAAAAGAGCTTCTGTCCCTATGAACACTGTTGACATGAATGGAGTTATGGCTATTCCTGTCATGTCTGGTATTCCCAAATTATCATATGCTTCACTTGTTTATGAAGAATTCTACCAGCTGCTTTGGTAGGAAAAAAAAATATCTATAAAAGAGGATGTACATAGCATGTCTGCTTTCCAAAGAAGCTGAAAGATGACAGCGGATTTAGTATTGCTGTCTTTAGTAAGTTGCATAATTATGAAAAATATCTGAATAAGTGAATGCACTTTTTGCAGAGTATCTATGCAAAATTAAAGCAAATTTTCACAAATTTGTGAAAAAGTGAAAATACTTAATTATTATGCCAAGAGGAAGGAAAAAATGAAACTCCTTGCTGTTTAGGAAACCTCACATGAGGTAGAAGAGTAATGAGGAGTGTGAATGTACAGTCATCAGTGTTTAAGATGTACTGCTTGAATGTTTTCTTACTGATTGATTTTATTAAGAATTGGTAGTAGTCACTCTGTGGTAGATGTGAGAATGGTTCTTGTGGTTTTTAGTTTCACATTAATGCACAGACTTAGAACCTCAAGGCAGAACAAGCTTGGAGAGGACAATCATGGTGACAGATGTGAAAGCACGGAAGGAAACCTGTGGATTTGAATGGTGTGGAAAAAGACAGGAGAATTTGTACTGTCTGATACACTGTGCAGAGAGTGCTGCTATACTGGGGAACTAATGCATAATTCCCAGTTTATGCTTCCTATGCATCCCAGATCTTTTGGAGTCTCTTGCAGTACTCTTGCAAATACACTGTTTTCTCTTCTGTTTCCCTTTTCCTGAAGTTCAGATGAGGAACTGTCCTTCTGTGAGGAACTGACCCTTAAGTTCAGTGTCCTCCCTTACTTTTCCATGGATTGGCCAAGAGTGCAGCAGCTCCTAAGGTCCCTGCCCATGAATCCTGTCAGTATTTGTTCCAGAGGAGCAAACCCCAGCAACAGTCAGACATATAGAGCAGTTTCTTTGTATTTTCAATGCATACCATTTTTAATTCTTGTTTAATCATGTTGTCCAGCTGACAACCCTGAATGCATCTTGATTAAAGTTCAGAGCTCAGAATGAAGCCCATTCATAGGTGTCTTGCACTCTGCACTTGCTATAGGTGCTGAAGTTTTGAGCTGTAGTGAATGGAGGTCCCACTTAAATTGAAGACAACTGAGTCTGGAGAGTGATTTTGCTTGCCCTTAGGTGTCAAGAATGGGATTTATTTACCTAAACAAGTGTTTCTAATGTTACTACTGATACCTTTAGATACCTGTGATGTCCTTAGAGGGTTAGCAGATCTAATAGAAGACCTTTGTCCTCCTGAAATGGCAGATAAAAATTTGGCATGATATCCTAGGTCATCTATAAGAACAACAGTAAAAATTTAGGCAACTAAGAACGCTTGTGAATGAGTAGTTTCATTTCTCTCTAGACTCCATGAGTACAGATTGTGGAAGAAAGTAGATTCTTCTTGTTTGTAATCAATTATTAGAAACTGAGCATACATGTTAAAACCTACATTTTAACATTTTAATATGAAGCTAAATCCTGCTTTTGTACTTCTCTTTAAAAATACTACTAATAAAGACAGTTTCTTTCCCTGGTATATAGGAGTATTTTAAAACTAAATTAGTTATTGCAAGACTGTCAAAACATGTTAGAGGCATTTCTCCATCATGCAACACTAAGGTTAATCTACGAAAAATAGATCAAAAAGATGGCAAACTTGGGTATCAATTTTTATTGTGATAAAGTGAAGAAATGTTAAGGAACAATGTCTTTTTTTACTCTAGTTGTAATGGAAAGTGGTACAATCTCAGACTGAATTTTTAGACAATTGCTGAGAAATACTAAGTTTTAAAGACAATCTCTGGACTCTGCTTACCTTTGGTAGGGTCAAATACCACTTTCTGATGAAGTTCTTTAGAAGCAGCATAAAGGAAGCTTCTATATCACCTCATCTAGACTTTTTCTTAGATAGGTTCCTGACCTTTCTCTCCCATCTAAAGGAATTGAGGTGATCACGTGTGTTCTTAATCTCAATGGCCAGCTTCAATGCATTGCCATATACAGTAGAAAAAAGGGAGATGTTTCCCAATTCTTTTTGATTTTGTAAGATTTTATTTGCCTCTTCCTATTACAAAAAAATGTGGACTGTGAGCAATTTAAGTTATTGCAGAATCCATGCAGAAAGCAAATAAATAACGGTAAGGAGAGTGAGAGGAAACTCTAGTAAGAGTACAGCTCTTACTATTGTTAACATAGCTAACTCATCGCCAGTCTGTTTTAAAATAATGCTTTATTTTAGTCTTTTATTATATATCCTTTTTAGATTTTAGCATTGGCAAGAATAATTTTGTGATTGTTATAGAAATATGTTTTTCTGGAATGGTTGTTTCTCACTTTTGTCAATGTAATTTCCAAAAAAGGCAGGTTACACTATTCCGTGTTTGCAAATTGTAAAATATGACTTAATTTATCTGGAATTACATGCTAGCCACATCATTTCTCCACTGTTTGGAAGGCACCTAGCACACTGTGATTGCATTAATTTTGTAATACATAATTTTGTATTTTAGAATCTCAATCACAGATTCACAGAATATTTGGAGTTGGAAAGGGCTTATAAGGATCAAGTCTATCTCCTGAGTGAATGGCCCATACAGGGATTGAGTCCACAACCTTGGTGCTACCAGGACCAAGTTCTATTGACATGGCACGGAATCTTTGGATCTGATGCTATGTAGGGCTTTTTCCACAGTGAGTAGCAGTTTGAGATACTTAGTGTACTTTGGTAGCCTTTCCCCAAAAAAAGAGATTCTGGTTCACAAAGTCATGGATTGTTCAATCAATAATTTACCTATTAAAGGAATGTATTCTGGGGACATAACTAAGAACTGGTACAACAAATACAGGTACTAGGTTAATTTGTAAATAAGTTAATAGCAGAATCTTATAAATTATTTCAAAAGAAAGCACTGTCCATCAAACTGTTAGCATTATATACCAATATAATGAGTATTAATTTGGTCAAAAAGGAGGACATGTTTGTTTTAAATCAACTAGATACCGCACAGTCCTTCAAGATGGGCCAAATGCCATTCAGATTGCATTCCCTGAGATACATGTTAAGATGCTAGATGCAGGTTTATTCAGTTAAACCTGTTCTGTGCTAGTTCTTGCGTTTTCACAACTTTAAATAAGACAATAAGTAATGTTTTCAATGGAGATGATAGATTTTAAGGCTGGAAGGGACTAAAAAGAATGGAAACTCTAGAATAAGTGACTCAGATGGGAAGGAAGAGGGAGAGAAAAGGGAAAAGAGACGGGAACTAGAAGTGAAAGAATCACTTATTAATGTATTCTTCAAAATTAAGGCAAAGGGTTTTTTCATAGTAAAGAAATAACTAAATAAAAGATGAGACTAAGGGAAAAGCAGAGTGAGAAAATTGGAGAGAGGGAGAGAATGACATTAAAGGGAATGCAGGCAATATAAGTGAAAAGAAAATGAATTCTAGGATCAACAAACAATTTGATACTTACAAACAAAACTCCAAATAGGAGATGAGACAGAGGTAATGAAGTAAAGTGATAGAAATACTAAAGATTAACCTGAGATAGAATTTCTCATTTGTGTGCTATAGACTGCACACAATCTATTTAGAACTGTCACACAATCTATTTAGAACAGTTTAGTACTGTGTTACTTGGTGGGCTCCGAAGGGCAGCCATTGCTTTTATGATTCTGTTAAAATAGTTGGATGTTCTTGTGCAGGCAGGTGTTTTGCATATTATTTTGCAGGGTAGCAGGTAAACTCCCACAGTCCTAGTATTAGTGCATTTATTCTTGCATCTCCAAGCACTTCTCAGCTTTTGATGAAGTACAGTAATAGTTACAATATTTGATACATCATTTTTTGAAAGAGCACATTGGCTTTTAAGTAGCATGAACTAGATCAATGGTCAGGAGAAATTTTTCCTATCTCTACATTCTATTATATGACATCAGTTAGAGCTTGAATGTCATGGAATGTGCAGCTAAAGGGTCTAATTAAAATCTTGTATGAATATTTCTCTAATGTAATGCACTGGCATCTGTCAGTGTTCTTACAATAACAGTAAACCCAGCACATAGGAATTTTTGGAGAATAACATTCCTTCAGAATACTTACATCAGATGTATCCAGCCTTACCTTCCGTGGATCAGTTCCAGGTGTACTGGGACTTCTTCCTTTGTGATGTTTTTATCCCTTCTCTCCAGTCCCCAAATGGGTAAGCAATGTTTCCTGTGCATTTCTGTTCTACTCTGTGGAAAACACACAGTAACATTCCCAAAACATGCACAAGAAGAAGCAGTCAGGGAGACAGGTGATATTCAGGGCTCAAGTTTCTGTTCCCTTTTTGAAAAAAACAGGAGACCAGATAAACTTAGACATATGATGGATCATGCATTTGTACATTGAATACAAAGGGTGCAATTTTAGTTTAGAACTTCCTGTCCTTTTGAACTGAAAAAGCCCAGATCTGCCAGCTCTTCCAGTGTATCTGATGTTGTAGTTGCACAGTTGTCAATGCTGTTTTACAGATGCCTTTCTCAATGAGACTGACTAATCTTAACTAATCTCTTGCTAGTTTTTTGAAGAAGGAAGGACAACTTTTTCTAGCTCCTCTTTTCCCATATTTCCTGTACCTTTATATTTTTTAATTAAAAAGTTGTTTTCTTCATCATGTTGGTGACCACAAAAAGATCAAATCCATTCCTTGCCTCTCACTGAATGAGTTGACACTTATCTTCTAAATTTCATTCTGAAACAATGCATAATTTTCAGTTTAATGAGACTGGTAGTGCTGTTTCATCTTTTTCATGTTCTGCTTAAGCCTTTAGCATGAAATACTCTCCAGTGTTATCTCTGGTATGGACTGAGAAAACAGTTCAGCCAGTGCTTTTTTCTGATGCATACTGAGAGTATTCTGACTGATAGAAATATCTCTGAGGAAGTTCTTCAGTGCTGAGTTTCACACAAATGGGAGATGTTGGGGTATATTCGCTTGAGTTAACCCAGCACAGGTGTGAATAAAAAGTTAGCCAGGTTCTTGTTAGCTCTGATTGTATTGCTAAGGGATGGGAAACATAAGTCAGTGTTCTTTATGCTACAGTGGGCTTAGTTGTTCACAGTGAACTATAGGAAAGCCTTTATATACTTCTGAACATACACAGGACTGTTCCTCGATCGATGCTGTAAGATGGTTTGCAAGGGCCAAGAGATTTGCCTGGCTTTTTCACAGGAAGTGAACTATTCATTTTATGAAAGATCAGACAGAAATAGTGGTTAAAGTGGGAAACAAAACTTACCCTAGATCATAATGGTCATCGTGTTATTTATTTACTTTATCTCAGCCACATCCTTAATTTGTCTTGTATTTTTATGGCAACTTTTCTAGAGCAAAAATATTTCTCATGTTTTAGTCCATCACTATAAATAACATGGAGTTTTCATACACAGTTATTCTACAGCTGCTACAGTGCCTTTTTTCAGTTGTTCAGATTCCTCCCAGATGGGTGATGCTCTCTGGTGTCTTGCCAGTTACAGCTGTGGCATACTAGAGCAATCTAGTGTTCCTTCTAAGATTGACACAGCGCCCATCACTTAGCACCTTTATACAGTGGTATTTTGATAAAACAGCTTTGTTTTTGAGCATAAGGTTTAAAGGTGATGGCACTTACCTAGATGAAGGCATGGGTTCATCCCCTTGGATCTACTGTCAGTCAGTGACCAAAGAGAACAAATGTGTCAGCACCTCTTACTTTGGGGTCATATTTTTTTACATTCCTGCCATACTTACAGCATTTGGAGTGTTTCAAAGCTATGAGAATAATCGCACAGTCCCTCATTGGGGTAGACAACCATTACCCAAGTCTTGTGGGTTAACAATTAAAAATCTGTGAGATGAATGGGTCATGCTTGGTCACCATGACTGCTAATCATCTCTGAAAATCAAATGCAAATTTTTTTTCTGTCAGTGACCAACATCATGGCTCTTGTGTCCCAATCCAATGTGGCATCCTCAGGCTGAGCATCAGTCTGCAAAGGTGGGGGGTCTCTGGGAGGGACAATAAGGAACAGAGGCACGCACTTTGCCTGAGAAAGACCTAGAGGGAGAGAGTTGCTTCCTACCTGTACACACTCAAATATATTTTTGCTTCTTTCTCCTCTTTCACTTAATCCCTCTCTGAAATCGCTAAGATAGTAGCTAAAAATAGCTAACAAAATCTAGAAGCGTTTTGTTTACTAAAAAATAACCCCCAAATACTAGTCAGTAAGAAGGCTGATCTTACAGCTGAGTCTTTCAAGCAGGTTATGCAGCATACAAGCATACCTTTGCAGGACTGGAGTTTTTCCAATTAAAACCTCTCTGTTAGGAAAAGTTTGCCTGCTTAAAAAAGTGAGTTTTGTTTTTTTCTTGTTTTTATTTTTTTAATATAAGAACAGAAAGAAAATTTGATGGAAGTGTAAGGAACAGATTGTATATATGTGAAATATGTATTTTTATTAATTTATTACAGCTGCCTGTGCAGAAGGGGAAAAAAAAAAGAAACAGAATGGAATTTTTTTTCTTCTTATTGGTAAATGTAATCACCTTCAAACAAAATTAACACAGAGTATAGCATGTACTTTGAGAAAGATCTGGAGCCACATTTTTATTTACAACCTTTGTTTCTTTTCCTTCAACTTTGTTGATTTCTTCACATAGCATATTTTCCCTTAAATGCTTTGCAGTGTATATATGCAAAAGTTATTGGTCAGGTAATACAGTATAATTGTTTAGCATCTTTAATGTCATACTAAAATCATGATACTCAAGTATTACATATTTCAAATGGTGAGAAAGAAAACTGTGCCACTGTGCTGAGCTTAGGAAAACAGGGTTCTTATAAACAAATTAATAGAAGAATTAAGTTCCATATCTGAATAATTTTGTTCTGAAGTAGAGCTTTACTTCAAAAGTATGACAGGGATGACATTTTCCTGGCTAGAGAAGGAAAAAATGCATGCTTTAAAACTGTTTCCCCCATCTTTTCTTATGCAGAGGTTTTATCTGCTGTTTAATGGGTAAACTTACTGTGAAGTATAGTTGCTTGTTTAACTTTACCCCTATTCAAGTCTTTGATTTTGGCAGGTTAGTTAATTCAAATAAAATTTGTGAAGTTAAGCACTTTCAAGAAAAGGCATAGGAGAACCTAATTTAACCTAGAGTGTCTCTTTTATTCTTCTGTTATTCATTTGAAGTGCCCTATCAGCTTGAACTGGCCAACTTCAGTCATTTTTACCCTTTTATTTTTTTCTCTAATGTAAACTGAAATTCCCTGCTGTTCATGGTATTTTAGTGTTTAGCATCATTTAATGAGCAGGTATCATTAAACTTAAAAGGTCCTTTTCTGTATATATCTGATTAGTTAGTGAAAGAACCAAAGAATTCCTCTAATTTATCTTTGCTTCCTTGTTATATTTTGATGTTGGCCCATTTTACGTTTCAGTGCCTTTTTATGAAATATGAAATTGTAATTTTGGTGTGAAAGTAGGACAGAAAGTGGAAAAAATCTTTGGCACTGCTAAGATGTTTAAAATAGTATATCTTGTTTACCAATTAGCTGAGAGAATTTGGTTTATTTTAAACTTTTAAATATGTGTACATCTATACATAGAATTATATATAAAATAGATAAATATTCCAATGTAAGTATTCATTATCTGTAGCTCACCAATACACTTATTAACACCTGTCAGTAACCTTTGCAGCTGAGTATTCATATATACACCACAAAATTCTTCCTTCCCTGTACATCCAAAAATCCTATTGAGCTCAGTATTAAACTTTAATTTTTTGCAAATACAAGATCAGGGTCCAATTAGTTGATGATACAAACTCTGTGAAATGGAAAAACTGAAAATGATCAGTTATGAAGACACTGTACATGTTTGTATATTTAGGTTGGCCATTTTCAAAAAAGCAGTAAGAAAAGGTTACTTGGTTTATAGCATTCATTTTTCCAGTATTTTACACTTTAAATCCTACTGGAGAAGAAAGTTCAATTTAAGATTTGACTGTCATAACTGAAGGCTCATGTTCTCTTCATTTGAACGAGGGTTTGTTGGACCAGGACCATTGTTTATTCTATCAGTTTGTTCTCTTAAGATCTTAAAGGTCTAAATGATTTAATCAATACTGAAATGAATCATTTCCGTTACTGAGATATTTGCCTAAGGTAATTCATCATTTGATATAGATATTGCCATGTTTTAAACAGTGACAGTTATGGTAATTGATTAATGCAATCCAATATGCCATTCCAGTGTCCATTTCCCATTTTTGATATGCTAAAAAATATTCCAGCATTTTGATTTTCTTCTTATTTTCTTTTATGAAATAAAATCTGGGAGATAGAAACACTGCGTGAAGAAAAAATAATGAGGGTTGAATGGAAGTAAAGGTCAGATATTATGTAGAAAGTTGCAGATGGCACTGTATGTCATTAACATTGCTAACGTCTAAAAAGATGTAACAGTGCTGCCTACTGGTAAGATGTAGTAGTATTAAAGCATTAAAGTTAATGTAGGGAAATTGTGTGTGTGCCATACCCTTTATTGTAACAGCGTTCTCCAGTTTTTTAAACCTTGGTAAGTATTGACAAGATCCATGCTTTTACATTAGGATTAATAACGCATTCTTATATGTGTCACTTGAATGGAAACTGGATGTACCAAAATAAGAAGCCTAATTATTTTCATAGATACTTGTAAAATTATGTCCTAACATAATTTTATGCATTCTGAATTTTTGGTAGTAAAATTACTTACATTATCAATAAATTGTTCTTGTTAATAATGGTGTCCTGCTTAGAAATAAGATGCTAAATGAAGAAATTATTTCATGTTACTTGTAAAGAGTTGCCTTGTAAAATGCAAGAAAGGCTACCATTTTATTAGTAGCAAATAAGAATACATAGGAGGTGCCGATCTTATCCAAGAAAAAAAAATCACTTTTTAAAGAACTCAATGGTTAGACTTACAAAGATGAAAAAACTGAGACAATGGATCACTGAGACTAAGATTTTAAACTTCGTTAAACTCTTGAATTCGCATCTATGTGTTTTTTTCAAAAGCAGGGAACTGTTTCACCCCTTTGAGAATTTGAACCTTTTGTTGAGATATCTAGGGGAATTGTGAACTTGCCTCTAGGTGTGTAGTTTCAAAATAGAGATTGATATCCACACCATAGTAAAACTGGGTTATAAAACTGGTGGCAAAACTCAGATCTTACATATCCATGTCTAGAGATGTTATTAATTACAAATGCAGGCCAATTATTTGCTTACATTGATGCAAGAAGTGCTTATTTTTTATCTTTAAAAAAATACACAATTATTTCAAAGTTAATAAATGGATGTTTTTTTCTGAACCATGTTCCTGTTTGAAAACACTTCCAAAAGCAAAAGGCAGGGGCCAAAGAAACAGTCTGATATCCCTATGGTAAACTGCTTTACTCCAGCAGTGTGGAGCTGGAAACACTGAGGAGTTCTCATATCATATGTAGTCATTCATATGCATGGCTCCTTCTTCCCTGATGCAGGGCCTCTTTCTTGTGTTGAAATACCTTCCCTGGGAGTCGTGGACTGTAAGCCAGGGCTGCCTGCAGGAGCTCAGTATCAGTTATGGAGATGATTCAGGGAGCTAATGATACTTGTGGCTAATTATCTCATGCCACCTTGTCCTTGATTATCTTCAAAAAAAGGAAGAGATGCTACAAGGAACTAATTCTAATATCATCTACCAGGCTTCCACTTTAGGCATCTGTTGAGATAATAAAACTAGTTCCAGGAAAGCTACTCCTTCTACTCTTAAAATAAACTGTTTGGTTCTTGCTAGTTAATAAGGACAGTTTGTTTAAAACATGTAATTCAAAGGTGTATATTGTTGATAGTGATGTACAACTTTCTATAGAGCAGCAGAAATGTTGGTATTTTGTAACTTCATAATTATCAGTGAAATGTGAATACATAGTTTTTAGAACAGGATGCTTGATCAAATATTAGTAACCTTCAAGAGGCAATTTTTATGAAAAAAAGGTCATTGCATACCATGCAGAGTACCAGTCCTGCTTCACTCGCACATTTCACACATCTCATGCCTGACTAGAACAGATACTGCTGTGTGCCCTGTGACACAAATAATATCTCAAGTACAGTTTTGCATGTAAATACCTATGTCATCACTCAGAGGCAATACTTTTCTTAAAACAGTAATCTCACCCATACAAAGAAAATGGAGTTAACAGCACTCCCACTTCAAATTTTTTACTTCTATGAGAGCAAAAGGGACATGCCTTTTTCACTCCAACCACTTCTCCACCTTTCTCTTTTCAATGAGACTCTAGCCCTAATGGATAATGTTTGTTAAATGCAGTCAGTAAAGCTTTAGGATCACATTTATGTTTGATTAGCTTTGGTCTTTTTCTTATAAT
Organism: Lichenostomus cassidix; assembly: GCF_008360975.1. Lineage (NCBI taxonomy): Eukaryota > Metazoa > Chordata > Aves > Passeriformes > Meliphagidae > Lichenostomus > Lichenostomus cassidix. The sequence goes on along the minus strand of NC_139480.1, from coordinate 25,025,181 downwards.
TTTGTCTGACTGCCAAATTTAGGCAATTGAGGCTCATGACAAAAAGAATTCAGTACATCATAACATATTGACCGAGAAAGCATTAATAAATACTGTATAACATTATTAGCCGTGTATCCTAAGCAGGCATGATATGACAACTGCATTTGCATTGTTGTAGTCATTTTTGCATTGTTCTTACAGAATGAATACAGCAAGAAAAATGTCATTGTAGATTATGTAAGAAAATGTCTGAAACTGTAATGCAGCCATGTAAAAATGCAGTTTACTGTGATGTGCTGTAGCATAATGCACAACAAGTAGATGAATTACTGTTAAAATAGATTTAAAATCCATTCTAATAGCTCAAGAGGGATATTCTCTTCCCTCATACCTTAAAACCCCAAAGTGGAAGGTCCAAAAAGCTGTCAGTCTCATTTGTTTTCCGTCGTGATTATGGAGATAAAGTAAGATTGACTCAAAATCTTTAAAACTTCTCTTTCACATATAGTACATTCAGGGAGGTTCAAGAAAGAGGTTTGGTACCTGTTCTTCTTATGGAAGAAGCTGACATATCCAAAATCAGAAGAGGATAGAGAACTGCAAACTACTTTTTGAACTTCTTATCCTTATCTCAATGCTATTTCTTAAATGATCATCTCTTTCACTTGGGTACTTAATTGGCTGTGGTTTTGTGGGTGTGAATATTTCTTGTATATTCCAATGCAAGGCTAAACCCATGATCTACTAACTAGATAAACATGAATTTGCGTGAAGGTTTGTGGCCATAGCAGGCAGGTACAATGAGGGTGCAGGTGATGGTCAAGCAGATGAAGCTTGTCAGAAAGGCTTAATGTGAAATCACTTGCAGAAGAAAAGGAGCACCACTTTGACGAGGTAGAGAGCTTCAGGATGGTTTAGAATGCAAGAATTGCTCAAGAGCATTGGAAAATATTAAGGAAGGAAATATGTGCAGGTGTTATTTTCCTGGCAGCTATGTTTTCTAGTGTTAGGTGGTTTTTTTTGAGTGAAGTAACAAAGGCTCATCACTAGGATGAGACTTGGTTTCACTAGGATACCACTGCATTTGGTTTTATGCTAGACTATTAATAAGATGTGTCCAGGATCATCCCCATGTGCAGAGTCCCACTGCATAGAACAGCTGATGTCTATGGTGTAGATTACCTGAGTTTTCAAAGCAATTCGTGGCAAGATCCACTTGCTTAGTTGGAATGGTTCCTGCAATGTTCTCACTTCTGAACTGTGCCCACAAATTGTCTTGTAGAGTGCTAGCTGGCATGAGTGAAAAGCATTTCAAGAGCAATTTTAACAATTTAAAATGTAGCTGTTCATATTCTAGTGCTCAGGAGTGTTTCTGGGAAGTATTTGATTTACTAGTACAGATCAAGCTGCCAAGTCCCTGGAAGTGGCAGCAAATGGTGACTTTGGGATTATGAATGGATCCTTACTAACCCCAGAGGAGTTGAGAAATTAGGTACAGCTAAGCGTGATGAGCATTCAGATGAGGACATCACCCTGGGCTTTCAGCTGTTACTACACTTCATCAAACTTCAAAAAGAAAGAATTCGTGTTGTCAAATTCCTGTTTCACTTGTGAGGCGTCTGAGGTGTTGAGAACTGTGCACTGCATCTTTTTTAATCTCTCCTGGAGATGTTCCATTTTTCATGAGTAATTAAGAGCAGAAACTCCAGGACAAATGGGATATATTTGTAATGACAATTCTTAGATGTTACTGTGGGATAGGTGGGGTGGTTTTTTATGATGTCCTATTAAAAAAAAACCAAAACAAACCCAAACTTGATTTAAAAAAAAACAAACAAACCTTTGTTTTAAACCCACAGCAAAACAATAATTTCTTAATATTCAAAAATGTTTGAAAAATTGCGAAATAACTCAATTTCAATCTGTAATGTGACATATATCTTTCCTTTATTAATTGATAGGAAATAGAAGAATCACTGCAACGTTTTCACCTATATGTTAGACATTTTAAATAAGTAGTAATAAGTCTCACAGCATTGTGAGAAACTTGAGGGGACTAACTATGGTGGGACTATGGTGGGAATAGCTGGAAAGTTTTAGTTGCAGAAATGCTTTGAATACCCTGCTGAATCAGATCATGCCAGGGTGGTAGATATTACATGAGCCACCAGGAGCTATGTAGTTACTTAGATATTCAGTAACACTTTTATTTGCCACGTCAAACATGGCATTTTGCAGGACTGCACATCACTTTTCTAGGGTTTGCAGCTTTTTCACCACTGCTCCCTCATTTTGCTGCACTTTTGAAGAAGAGTACCCATGCAACTGTGCTTCATGCTCAATGCATTGTTCCACATGGCTTCTAGGCATAATCCCTGCAAGCTTTGCAGCTCTGAACGGTCCTGCGTGCAATTTGTGAATCACTAACTGCCTCCAATGTGCGGGGCTATCACAGTGGTGCCTCTCAGCATATGCAGTAGCAGAACTTCTGGCACTTAGGTGACGTCTTTTCATCCAGGGAGGCAAAGCTTTGGATTGCTTTCATAGACTTAGAGGTTTCAGTGCCACCTGGTATTTCAGGCACTTAATTGCTGGTTTGCAACTTGTCTGTGGCAACTGAGACTGTCTTTCAAAGGTGCTTTCAATGTGTTTGTGTTGTATAATAGAAAGTGCTCTAGTACATACTCATTCTACCTGAGCTAGTAGTGATCCACGCGAGTACTTCTACATAGCACAGCTGTATGTCCGTGCACACGCTCATTTTGGCATTAATGCTGAAAAGCCCTGCTGAGTTTCTGAGCTCCATTCTGCAGCCTGCTTGAATGCTGATGGTTTGTGTTACATTAAACTGCAGAGTGTAGTCAAGCCTTTAGACTTCCAAGTGAGACACTATGGATTCTGAGGAGCTTCAGTGTTCAAAAAATTTGTAATCTCTTCTCTCAAATAAATATAATTTTTTTCTTCAGATAGAATTACTGATTTGTTGAGAAAAATGAGGGGAAAAAACCAAACAGCCATTTGTTTTAACTTTTGGCAAAGTATTTAATGAATACTCACCCCAAATAAATTAGAATCCCAAGCTGGTTAGAAGGACTGTAAATAATAATATGGTAAGATAAGAACTGGTGAATCCTGAATCCTTCTGGTATCTCTGCTTTTAATTAATTATCCTGAGTACTCTTAAACAACATGTTAATGCAGTCCAAGGAAGATACTAATTGGTTAGAAGTGTCAATGCTAACAGCACTAAAAGAGTAAGAAAACCTTTCAGCACATGATAACTATCTTTACAGGGATGAGAATATCAAGATTCCGTTACCATTAAATTAATTTTAGAAAACGTATATATAATGCCATTTGGCACATATTCTATTTTATATTTTAACCATATACAAAGGTATCTGAGTACCTGTACAGATCACAATAGAGAGACCAGTCACACAACCAAAAAATTAGACTATTTTTCACTCAAAATAAGTTGATACACTCGAGAGAGGGTAAATTGAAATGCAGGAACCCAGACAAAAGAGACATTGGGGTGAGGAAATGACAGTGAGGCACATTGCACTAGGTCTTAGGCCACCTTGTTTTTATTCCTGTCTCTGCTGCTAGCTTGCTACATGACCTTGATCCAATCAGTTCCTTATTTTGTGCCTCAGTTTTTTCATCTGTTAAAAAATGGGTATAATGATACTGACTTGCTGATGAAAAATGCTTTTTAAAATGTGGGTGCCATTATAAGCAGAGTATCAGATCACCAGGTCGGTAGCTAATGGTTCATGAATTTGTAACTATAATGTAAAACTATGTAATTTGTAACTGTGATTTACTACAGGTAAAATACTCTGTTTAAATCTTAGCCTTGGTTAACCAAAACAAACATGAAGGGCTTCAGTGAAAGAAAGAGATTTTTTTGGGGGGGTTCAAGTGACTTAACATATATGTATAGTATGAATATTAGATTTTGAGATGAGGTGGAGGTTTTTTAAACCATGTCTAAAGCTGTTTGGAGCAGATGCTCAAAAGTGTTGTGATAGATACAGTGCAAGAATGAGAATGAGTTACCAGAACAGCTGATACAAAGCTACCCAAGTTAGCTGTGAATTATGTGATTTGCATGTCTTGCTGCAGTCCTGCACAGACTACCTGATACGGTTTTAGCATAACACCACTGCACTAAGTTTGTCTTGGCTAATACAAAGGACATGATTGCTGTGTGGAAGTTGGAGCAGTGGTCTGAGCAGTTCAGGAAGCCTGGCATGTTCTTAATTCAGCAGAGCTGCTGTGCTTGCTGAATGAGTGTCTTGATGAGAGCTGGTTTGTGCATGCACAGGGAAGCTCTACAAACACTGCTGTCCATCCTTTGGCCATTGCATGTGACAGCCAGAGATGGTTCAGGTGTTGTCTACCAGTTCTTTGTGATATCCATTAGCAATCATGGCAATTGGATCATGGGCTTCTAGTGGAACTGAGGTAGAAAGGGCCCTCTGGAAATGGTGGATCACCATGTCCCACTCAAAGCACAGCTCACCTAGAAAAGGCTGATCAGGGTCTTTCCTAGCTGATTTTGATTCTGAAAGAGGAGACCTGTTGCAGTGTCACTTCATTGTGAATGACTTATTCCTCTCATCTAATCAGATACTGTTGTGTTGCAAATTTTGTCAATTGCCTTTTTCTTGTTACTGTGCAGCTCTGGTTCCACCCTTCCACACCTTACCTTTGAGAGTCTTTGAAGACAGTAAAGGCATCCTTACATAGCCTTCTCTTCTGAAGGCTGAACAAACCTACTCGTCTCAAACTCTCCCTGTTCATCTTGCCCCTTCTCCCTTAGCACCCTGATGGTATTCTGGTGGACTCCTCAGAGTCTCTTGCTGTCTTATGCAGAAAGACACCTGTAGCACAGTAATGTTCAACTGTCTGTGAGGACTCCTCAGACCTTACTCTGAAAAATGTCCTGTTCCCAGTGGCTCCTCACCTCCAGTAGAGGGTTCTTACTACCCAGTTGCAGTACTTTGTGCATGCTTTTGGTGAGGCTCTGCATGAAGTTCATCATCACCTCATTCCTCTGGCCTATTGACCTACCCCTGTATAGCAGCCCCGTAGTGTTTCCACATCCCCTCCACACCCCCCAATTTGGGACCATCCGCAGATCTACTGAGGTGCTCTCCATTCTGTTGTGCAGGCTGTTGACCAAGATTTTGAAGAGTATTGGTCCCAGTACTGGTCATGAGGAAGCGTTGCTAGTATCTGGCTGCAGTTGGTTTTCATATAGCTCATCTGAACAGGAAAAAGCTGTGTTGGAACAAGTGGGTCTCAGGTGGGTGTGGGCTGTGAGCAGAGCAGAGCTTCCGTAGTGAATCTGCAGTACTGCTTCTGGCCCCAGAGAGCTCTTCTGCATATCAGAGATTATAGATCTCTCCACAGTGTGATACAGTCTTACCTTTAAGAGGCTGCAGTACAAAAATAGGGCAATTATCTAAAAATGTTAGCATGCATAGACCTCAATGATTCAAGAATAGGTAAAGAGTGTAATATGACATGTAAACAGAGGAATTTACAGAAAAATTTGCCTGAATGTCAATTAGAAATGATTACTGAGATGCGTGTGATTATACAATGGTGTCTTCTGCAAGAATTGTCTGAGTGCTGTATAGTCAAAATCTTTTTCTTTTCTCAAATTTGCTGAGAAAGATACAAGATGAATCTTTTCGTATCATGGTGTTTTCTAATAATTTTGTATGTTTGGTACTTCTGATGTCTGTGGCTCTTAAATAAGTTCTTTGCTGCATTGTTACATTCTGGTTTTGTGGCCTTCATACCGAAGTCTCAGCCAGAATAGACTGGGGCTGAATTATAGTGAAAGGTGGGATCAGAGGTGAGCTGCTAAACAGAGATATGTATTTCAATTATCGTTATCATATATCATTGTTTATGAAATAAATTTTCTGTCTTTTATATTCTTATCACAGTGTAATCTGAATAGCTTTTTTCAAGATTATATGTAATTTCTAAATCCTATTTTTTTCTCCCTATTGTGAAAAGGGAAAAGAAAAATGCTATTAGTCTGAAAAAGGAGGCTTCTTTTTTAATGACTGGACTTGAAACAAAGTCCACATTTCTGCCCTAATCCTCTAAGAAATCCCATTAGATAGTGGCTCCAGTGAAACTTGTAGGTGATTTAGCTCCTGAATATGCTGATCTGATGCTAGTTGGGAGAGAAATCTGTTTGTGAGTTTAATACTTCATATACTCTAGATACTCTATACCATGAAATCAGTGTAAGTCTGGTGCAGTAGCATAATCTGCTTTACTAGTTAAAGTAAAAAGTTAAGCTTTTGCATATATTTCCCAGCTGTTCTGTCTTGATGGCACTCTTTTCTCCTAATGCTTTCCCTGTATACTAGCTTTTGTAGTTAGTTATCATTATTTATTTAAGTTGCCTTCAAATTAACACAAAATTAGCTAAACCCACTTCGAAGCAGTGTCTGACACTCACTGCAGTGGAGTGCACCTGTTTACGCTAGGCCACAATTTTCTCCAAATGTCTGATTTAAACAAAAACATAAATGATAATTTCAACTACTCTCATGCCAAATCCTGTCAAAACATTTTTGTTCTGCACATCATCATTATTCGTTTATGGCCGTGGGAAAAGCTTTTTTTAGTTAATTACAGACATGAAGCCTGCAGAGGGAGCTCAAACCCTTGTTTATGTGGGCCTCACTAAAATAGCATTTTTTTTCTACAGACAGTGGAGAAATGTATTATTTAAATATATTAGAAATTTATCTTTCAATGTGTAAGGCTTTTGTATGGGGAACCTAGCTATTTTGGAGATATACATGAGAGTAAAAGCCTTTCTGAAGTGACTGGAAAGAGTGCAGATTTCTGGGACTTGGTAGGTGGCACTGTTTGAAATATCCAGAGCTGTAGTGGCCAGACCTCCAAGACTTCCTTTTCAGTCCTCATTCTGGATGGAAAATAGCTTCAGTAGGTCACTGCTCTGTCAGATCAGAGCCAAAATAGTGCAGAAGACCAGATCAAACTCTGAGTTGGAGCTCAGAACAGAAATGTGGAGCTGAAATAAATGAGGCCAGGAATAGATAAACTGGGGAGGCTGTTGCAGAAGTTCATTAAGGAAGGACACAGAATGCCTTATTTTGTGTGGGAGCAGATAAAAAAAAAACTGTGGTTGAAGGAGATTTTTAAGAAAAATCTGATTTACTTTGCTGACTGTGATACATTTCATTGTGAATGTCGTGAGAGGAGAAAGGTACATAAATGCCATTAGAAGGAACCAATGACATTGCAATCTACTGTTTGAAAAAGTAAAAAGAAAAAACCTGACATATGTAAAGCTAGCAAACAGATAAATTAAAGGGATGGTGATGTTGGGAAGGACAATACTGTGCTCCTTAATCCTCCCCTTGGCAGGTGCATGCAAGGGCTGGGATTGGCCAACACCGTGTCCCTGTGCTGCCCCAGGGGATCTCCAATTGCAGAAGGGCCCTGCCCTGCAGTTGTGAAGTGTATTGAACTTCCAATTCTTTTTCTTGGAGATTAAATGAGAAAGGACTATGTTGTTTTCTATCTCATCATACATTTTGGTTTTGGAAGAGAAAGGAGTGGCTGTGTAGCCAGAGTCTGAGACTGCCAAACTCGGCTGCTATGAAGGCAAGAAATATCTGCAAGTTTGTTCTATTTTGAGAGCCCTTTAATAATTAAGGATGGATAAATCATTTCAGTGATACCATTACGTTTTTTTTTTTTTTCAAAATAGATCTTCCCTATGATTGCTTGTTGTGCCCATTGGCAGCAGGCTCTGGGATGCACTTAGAACAGCCTGAGAGAAAGATTGGTGTTGGTCACTGGCTGCTAATTGGAAAGGTCTCATAGAAATAAAGGAGAACTGTTTCTTTTTTTTTTTTTTTTAATCTTTGTGATGAAATTGTAAATATTACAAGAACCAGTGAGGCAGATGTTGTATCAGTTCATGTTGAAATACTAAACTGTGTTTCTCAGCGGAAGGGCTTCACCAATCACTCCAGCTTCTTTCATATCTTGTGTATGCATGTCCTGGTTGTTGCCAGGAAAGGGTTAATTTTTTGCAGTAACTGGGAGGGGGTGTGGCCAAGACAAGGAGTTTATTCTGTACCACCTCACATCATTGCTGGAGGTGGGGAAAAGGGACTCTATTCTGGGTAGAGTAACGGTGGCAGATGGAGCAGTCCAGTATTGTTTATTGTCAGGGTTTCCCCATGTAAATCCTTTCTTTTCTTACAACTTTTGTTATTAATTTGTTGCTGTTACTGTTAGTTTTCTTATCTCATTGCTGTTTCCAGTAAACTGTTCTTATCTCAACCCATGATCTTTGCCTTTTTTACCTCCAGGTGAACTAGTGGGCAGGGAAATGGTTTTAGTGAGAGTACTAAATTGGTGAATACCATTCCTACGCCACGCCAGTATCTTAGAGGTTTTTTGAATTCTGTCTTCACTTCGTGATGGTACAGATGGTCTGTCATTCTCTAAAACGTAAATGGTATCTTTCAATATGAGGGGGTTTTGTGTTGGGTTTTGGTTTGGGGTCTTTTTCACACACTATTCATGTCTTTAATTTGCTGGAATAAATTTGGGAAGTCTCAAGTGGTATTTTACTTGGAGAAAATGGGTTGGTATATTAACAGATTTTTTGTGAATGAAATATTACTGGTAAATGGTTATTTACAAGAAAAAAACAGTCAACTAATCAGTGGGCTGTAAATAGAAAAAAACCTTGTTTTTCTTCTTTGTTGTATCTCTAGATCTACAGTCATCATAAGTTCCTCCTGGTGCACCCACACTGATCTCTAGTACTGGGGGGAAATCTAAAGCAGGGCTTTAGACACCTCTCTCCCTCCAACATGTTCTAGTTTATTTTATTGCCAAAACCTCTCAGAGGTTCACAAACACCCTAGATCAAGAACACATTTGTAGTTTATTGCAAACAGAGGCTTCAAGGAATATATTTGCCCCATTCACTGTTTTTAATCTAATGTACTTGGTCACATGCTGTAAAGTAAAAACTCTTATTAACTAGTTGGTGCCTGACTAGTTGGTGTGTTGTAGTGTGATGGCAACTTACTGTTTGCAATAAAATATGATTCATCTTGGATTCACATGGGTAGAGAGATTTATATCCACAGGATTTAATTACAGAATGGTCAATCAATTAACTATTCTTACTGGCTCAATTTTTCAAAATAATAATAAATTGGTGTAGAATAAATATTAAACTCCTAGTAAGATACTAAATTCTTTCCCAAAGAAATTTGTAACACTGTTAACCTTATGAGGGACAAAAAGAGCTAAGTGTTGACATAGTGTCAACAATTAAGGACTGTGGGGTTTGAGTGGAATGAACCGTAATCATCACTGGAAACCACAGGGTTTTTTTTAAGCATACATGAAGCAAAATGTTTTGAGTGAAACTTTGTGTATGAACTACAGATGTGACATGCATTGGCTCCCTGGCTTACTCTGTTTTCTTCTGGGGTCCCGATCATCCTCACTGTACTTGTGCCAGCTTCTACCCAGTCTTTCTCCTGAAGCGTTCCCTCCCAGGAAGCAGTCTGACAGCAGATAGGATTTTTCATCCTTGGATTCACTCCAGCCAGACTGACTCCCCTTACCCAGGACAATTCTTCAAGACAAGTCTTGTGCCCTTGCTTGCCCTCACGTGTCCCTGTACCATGCTGAGGGACACACAATTCATGCCATTGTCAAGACCCTATGCTACTGATCTGTGGCCCAAATCACTTAATATTTAGTATACTTCAAACTGAAAAATGAATGAAAAATAATGATTGTACTTTGTGTCTCATGGTCATCTGGGGTGCAAAGAAGTTATAGTGGGAGTTGTATAAATTGTGAAGGTGGTGGCTCACCCGTTGAGAGGGTCCCAGCCCTGAGCAGTGCTTAGATGTATCAATCCTCACCAGTGCTGTTGGGTAGGGTTTGCTTCTCCATTGAGTCTTCACAACCATTGTAACTGTAGGTCCCAGTGTCACCATAGATCTTCCCGAGTGTATTCCTAGACTGCCCCGGTGGGATGGCAGCTGCAGTGAAACTGTCTTCAGTATGGAGTTTCCTGTGTAAGTTTTCACTGCCAGTCTCTAATAAACCCTTGGAAAGTGAAAACCCACCTACAACAAGCTTTCAAGAGTTTGTGTGCTATTCACTTCATGTCTGCACATAGGAAACAATAAACATTGTTGTTGGAAAACTGGGAAATTGGGAACTTGGAGGGCAAAAAGCCAATCCTTCTTCCCTGTGGAGGCTTATAATTGCTACCAATGTTAATCACTGTTAATTGAGTAAGTTGGGGGCAAAAAAGCTCGCTAAGCAAGCTTAACTTTAAAGACTAGAAATTTGGAGGGCCTACTTTAAAGTCATTCCTTACATCTTCTTTAATTATATCATCCTTGTTATGTTCTCATTATGAAAACAGAATTTGAATAG